>NC_084687.1:5841044-6468822 GCF_028389875.1 Rhea pennata
GACGCCGCCGAGGGGCCGCGCCGGCTCCCCTCAGGGGCCGCGGCGGGGGGGGGGGGGGGCGGGGGCGGCCGGCGCTGGCGCTTACCCCGAGGGAGGGATGTCGGTGGAGTAGAGGTCGACGTCGGTGTCCGCCAGCAGCGCGGCCTTCATGCCCCGCGAGCTCAGCACCTGCTGGCAGAAGCGGCAGCACAGCACAGCCACGCTCCGCTCCTCGAAGGTGCAGCCGCTGCCCGACATGGCGCGGCCGCGGCCGCCGTCAACGTCCACGCTCCGGCCTGTCAGTTTGAATTCCCGACCTCGGCCCCGCATTGGGCAGCGGTCTCCCCGCCCCCCCGTTCTGATTGGAGGAGGCCCGCGCTGGGCGTAGCCCCTCTGCCCTGTCGCTGTTGCAGGAGTCCGGCGGCACCGCCCCTGGCGTTTGGATATTGGTGGAGCGGCGCTCCCTGCCCTGCTCTCATTGGTCCAGCCGGGATACTTTTGCATAACTCGCCCCGCCCCTGCGCAGTCCTTGGGGGAGGGCGTTCCTGCGCTCTGCCTAGCCCCGCCCACCCCGGTGTGGCGGGGCGGTGCTAGAGGGAGAAGCGGCGGCAGGAGGGGGCGGGTCCCGTTGGGGAGGTGGAACGGCGTGGTTGGCTGGGGCTCTTGTCGATCCCGACCGGTGGGCTTCGCCGATTGGGCGAAAGGCGGCGGGGCGGGGCGGCGGCGGGCTGGCGAAGGGGGAACCGGGCGGCGGGCGCCAGCGCCCGGAGGACGCCCGGCTGCGGGAGGCGGCGGCGGTTCCGCAGCGCCCAGGTAATCGCCCCGCCTGGCGTGGTCCGGTCCGGCCCGGCCCGGCCCAGACCAACCCGGCCCGGCCGCGGGTCTCCCCGCCGGGGGCCGCCGCCCGCGCCCGCCCCGCCCGCCGCCCCTCAGCGCGGCCCCCAGGCGGGGCGCGGGGCCGCCTCGCCGCTGCGGGGGCCCCGCCGCCGCCGCCGCCTCATTGTTCCTCCCGGGCGGGGTGCGGGTCCCGCTCGCCGCTGGTTATTTCTCGCGCGTCTCCCGGGGGTGTCCGCTGGCAGCGGTTTGCAGCCTCGCCCCCTTTCCCCCCCCCCCCAAAAAATAGAGATTTTTTTTCAAAAAAAAAAAAAAAAAAAGAAAAAAAAGGCGGAGACGGGGGAAAAGTTGTGTCCTGACGTCCCCCTGCGGGGACACCGCATCTGCCTCGCGCATGCCGGGCTGCGGGGCGGCTTTGACGCCGCTGCCCGCGGGCTGAGGAGAGCGAGCGGCCGCAGTCAGCACGGGAACGTGCGGAAAAAAACATCAAAAACCCTTAAAAAAAACCCTCCCCCCCCCCCCCCAAGCCGGAGCTGCGGCGCGTGTGGCCCCCGCACGCCGCGGCTCTGCCCTGCGCTCCCGCGGAGCGGGCGGGTTTGGCGCTGCCCCGGCGGCGCTGCGCGCTCCCCGGGGCGGCCTCCGCGCCGCCCCCCGGCTGCGCGCGGGCCTTCCCCGGCTCCCGCCGTCCGGAGCCCCTCGCTCCGGGGAGAGGGCCGGGAGCGATGTCGGGGCGGGTTTTCTTTCAGGCGCCGATTTTGGGGCCGCGTATCTTGCGGCTGCGGGCTGCGATCTCTGATTTTCTAAATAAATACGCGTATATTTTGCATTTGCAGGCAAACAGGCGAAAGAAAACGACCATTTAGCCTTCGTTTCTGCTCTCATTTGGGATTTGATCTGCATCATCTCTGAGCCCATTAAAAAAAAATAATAATAACCAAACCCACACAAAACATGTTGTGCGGAAGGACTTCCACTCCCTGGCTGCGCTATTAACGTTTGCAATCAGGAAGAGCCTTTGGAGGCTGCAGGATCTCGTAGTCTGATGCTGCTGCTAAAGGTTTTGGTGCAGGGAGACGAAACTGCTGCCTCTTCCATCCACTGATCCCTGAACATCTGCATGTTCCTGCTGCTGTGCTCTGTCTCACACCCTCTCTCCATGGACTGATTTTTTTTTTTTCTTTTTGTTTGGGGAGGACAAGAGGAAAATCAAGGCGTTACACTGAGAGGAGCAAGATTGCATTTCTATATTGTATTCTGGTGGATCTGTTTGGAGGCTAACCTTTTTTTGGAAGAGAAAACATGACGTCGCCAGCTAAATTCAAAAAGGATAAGGAGATCATAGCTGAATATGATACTCAAGTTAAAGGTAGGAATCGTTTTATTTTCATCTATTTCATTACTGCAGTCCTGACTTGCAAATGTAGGAGTTTACAGTAGATATTTGGGTGGGGAAAGGGGAAACCATTTGCAGATTGCCTGGAATTTGCAGGGCTTTCTCATAATGCAGTGCCGTATAGGATTTGCAGTGCTTTTTCTCTCCCTCCATGGGGTGGGTTCCTGCTATGGTGTTGCTGTTTTAAGCTATCCCAGTAAGGGATTTTTTTTACTGAATACAACAAATCTTTGGGATCTGCGTTTGAAGCACAAGAACTGGTTGATTGCTTTTTAATCCTCCTTCTATCATAGAGAATTTTTAAAAAAATCTGTGTAGTGTCAGAAGTACATATTTCACTTGGTAGGGTGGGGGCCTCTGCTTAGGGTCCTTTTAAAGCGATTTGTGCTAGAAAGTTCCATCTTTCAGATTTTGTTCTTGGTCAGTCCATAATGTTACTGCCTGCTTTTTTTCTTGAGTATAACACCTGAAGGTTGCATTTTGTGTGTGTGCACATGCATGTATGTATATAATTAAATAAAGGTAATGCATCTTGTAACAGTGGTATTCCAATCATCATAAGAAAGGTAATAAGGAGTCAGAGGCATATTTGTAATGATAATGCAAATATTCTGCAGAATTCAGTTGGCTGGGTTTCTGAATATCATGTGCCCTGGGTAAAAAAGGCTGGTGAAATGTCTGCATAGCTGCTTATGCTTGCAAAGTTTTCAAGATGACACTTATTTTCAAAAATAATTATTTCTTGTGTATGGCTTGATCTATTGCTGTTGTTGGAAGGTTATGAGATTTAGTGATTTATCTAATTGGTTAAAACTTGCTTGGTATGCTCATAGCATGCAAGAAAGATGGCCTTTGGGCAGGGTTGATTGAATTAAATCAATGCGATTAATAAAAAAAAATGGTGACTTAAATCTGAGTAGGAAATCTAGATTAAAACTGACAATTAAAACACTGTTTTGCAATTATGTACTTAGCTATTTTTCCTAGTTGTGAGGTTTTGTCTCTGGCTGCAAGTCATTAAAATATCATTCTACAAACAGATTCTACATTAAGCTTAGTACTGTATTTTGCTACCTAAAAGAAGTTTTGACATTTATATTAAAAAAAAACTTATTTGAGCAACTATAAAGATTAACAGATGTTTATTTATTTTTTTTTAATTTTAGCATTCTTAAAGCTAGAAATGGAGAACATTGTTTCCTCTTTACCATATTAGTTTCTATTCCTATTTCAGGCTGGTTTTGATGGAAATAGGAATTGAAGCCAGTGCTAAATTAGAGGTTTAATATTTTCTTTCATTACTACCCCTACACAAATGTGGATAATATATAGAAATAAATTTGTAGTCGCACAGTTTGGATTTAAGACAAAGAAATACTGATTACAGCTAGTGATTTGGGCACAATAACACAAACCAAGATTTTAGAATTAGTGGAGCTTACCTTCTTACCTCTCTTTTTTCATGTATTAGAGGAGGAAAAACTCCCCTTTCTGTAAAGTGACCAACAAGATGAGTAAAACTGAAGTGCGCCTTCCCTGTTTGGAGAGAGGCTCTTGCTGCCTAAACTTAGTTTACCACTTAAGGTACTTATGTAGAGGACTTGTCATTTCAGCCTGTGAACAAGGGCCCTAAAACAAGCTGCTGTAGTGGTGTGTGTATGTATATATATATATATATATATATAGTATTTTTGTCTTACAAATTATTTCTATCTGAAGTTGGATCAGTTTAAGAATAATGAATTGTCTTTAAATAGACCACTAGAAGCTGTGAGAAATGTGTTTCCTTCCTGAATTAGTTGTAAAGGTAGCTTTAAGTTTCTGGCATGATATTCAAACTTCTTGTACTTTAGCTCTGTCTGTAAACATCCCCTGGCACGCACACTGGCCACGAGGGATCCTATGAAGATTAATTCGATGGTGTCAGGGAACCCTTGTGCTGGAGACCGTAGAAACTGGTATTTTAAATCACTTGGCCTGCAGAAATGAGGTGCTGATTGATTTGGTGCCCTTTCCACGAGAGGGAGATATAGATGGGCTTTAACATTTCAAAGAGATGCGTGAAGGCGCGGTATCAATCATCCCCCCTTCTTCCTCGTCTCCTTCAGTTCCTTGCAAAATCCCAGGATGAAGCATCTTTTCTCCACCTGGCTTCGCCACCGCATTGTGCTGCTTTCTGTACAACGGAGATCTTCAGCAGTCTTAAATTCCAAGCTCTGGGGAGAGCCTTATAATAAGCTCTTCTTTAAATTTCATGAAACTTACTTACTTACCGTCTTATAAGTTGGGCAGTGATTTGGCAGTGTCAGAGTGGAAACTCTACTGGGAAATTCTTGTGAGCAGTAAGACCTCTTGCGCCTGTGGCGGGTATGCTGGTCTTGCCGCAGCGCTAGTACGACAGCGGGAAGATGAAGATGGTACTAAAGAAACCCTTAAAAGCCATGCTGAAATCCAGAGATCTGATACTGCCCAGTCATTCCTGTGGACCTTACGCAACAAATGTGTAATACCAAATTTTAGTGTCCTGATCAAGTTCTAACTCTGACATCAGGAACGGTTTAGGAATGATGTTACCTCTGATTATGGGTATTCGTTTGCTTTCTGCTGTATTTTGTAGTGATGCCACGAAGTGATCGTTGTGGGAGTGAGATGAATCAGGTGCTGGTATGTTGTATAAATTGTAACATATCATTTGTTGCTTTCAGATTCAGAAATTCTTTTTTTTTTTTTTTTTAATTGGCATTTAGAAACAATTCCCATTCTTTGCTGCGCTCCATTCAGAGGTAAAACTTTGGAAGCTGCATCTAGAGACTTCAGTTAAAACAATCCACAGATTTGTGTTCAGGCACTTTAACTTCACGGAATCACAGAGCGGTTGAGGTTGGCAGGGACCTCTGGAGATTGTCCAGTCCAACCCCCCTGCTCGAGCAGGGTCACCTAAAGCACGTTGCCCAGGATCCCATACAAGCAAGTTTTGAATATTTCTAGAGGAGGAGACTGCACAGCCTCTCTGGGCAACTTGTCCCGGTGCTCTGTCACTCTCTCAGTAAAGAAGTTCTTCCTCATATTCAGATGAAACTTTCTGTGTTTCAGTTTGTGCCCGCTGCCTCGTGTCCTGTCGCTGGGCAATACTGAAAAGAGTCTGGCCCCGTCCCCTTGACATCCTCCCTTCAGATACTGGGACACATTGAGATCCCCTCAGCCTTCCCTTCTCCAGGCTAAACAGGCCCAGGTCTCACAGCCTTTCCTCATGAGAGATGCTCCCGTCCCATCATCTTCGTAGTCCTATGCCAGACTCTCTCAGTAGTTCCATGTCTCTTTTGTACTGTGGACCCTAGAATTGGACACAGTAGCCCAGAATTGGAAACAGTAAATAACAATAATAATAATAATAATATAAACTTAAGTTATGACTAATAAAATGCCTGGGCTTTGTTTAAAAATTTAACTGTCTTAAGTTGTTAATCAAAAACTATTTAAAGGTTAGTACCAGTTTGTGATTAATAAGATCATAGTTATTCAAAACTTGATTTTCTGTTGCTGAATGAGCTTTAGTTTTTTGTAAAAGACATGTAGGGGGAGAGTGGTGTGCATGAGCGAAGGTTTTGTTCTCCCTTGGCTTTGGCGCCTATTAGTTTTTGTTCTCTTCTTCTAACAGCCAGTTCTTTACCTCTTTTGGGTTGAAGTTAGCTCTTTCTGTGGTTTGTGCGGGTGGCTAGTAATGGGGAGCAGAAGGAATCAATGTCAGGTTGAAATGAGTTTTTCTGAAGATGAAGGTGATTTGCCTCTTATGCTGTTGCACATAAAACTTACTGCCCAGTGGCTGGGGACGGAGAGCAATGTGTTTCTCAATTACTTGCATGCTGTATTTGAGAACATGCTTTGCAGTCTGTGGGTGCTAATGTAGTGTCCATCCTTGGAGGCTGTAGAGGATGTTGGACTGAATGTCCTCCTGAGATCTCTTCCAACCTGGTTTATCCTATGATTCTTTGATCTCCAGTATGTGGAGGTTCAAGAACGACCTTATTGCCCTATGCAGAAGTGAATTAACCACTTGAGATATCCAGACAGGATGGTTCTACTAAGCAACTGCACTGATGTACTGCTCGCTCTTGGAGTCTTCTGCATTTAGATGATCCAGACAAAGTCTCCAGCAACAGTAAAACTGATTGTCTTTGGGTGGTTGTACTACTGTGTACTTGAATATTTCATGCTGCTAGTGAAGAGAAGGGAGGTTGCAAGCATTGGTGCACACTTTTTGATGAGAATGCCACTGTCTTTGAGAAAGCCATGAAAATGGTTGTGTGTCTTGCAGTAGGAATTCCCTTGATGAGATGACATGAGGTCAGCAGGGGAGGGAAGTGTTGCTTTGATATGTTTCTGTACCATGTGCTCACAAAGATTACGAGTTCTGTGAAGCTGGAAAGTGAGATTCTGTGGTCTCCATATGGAGCCTTTGATATCTCAAGCTCATCCCCTTGTCTGGATTGTCTTTCCCAATTTCTTTGTGCAAGTTGTAATAAAGCAGAGATAATTAATTTATGCTGTGCAATGTGCTTCATGTAAGATTTGGACTCTGCCTATCTACGCTTGACCAAGGACTTCTAGGTTTTTTTTGTCTTATTTTGGCTTGGTTTAAATGTATTAAATTGGAATGTTCGTTTACTGAAGAAAGAAAAGCCAGTGATTTACCTTTTAATTTTTCCTTTTTTTTCTTCTCACATCCCATGAGAGCATTATAGTTAATTAGTTTGTAGAAAGCTTCAGTAAATAGCTTCATGCTTTGGGCTACAGAAATCTAATGCTGAAATTTTTAACAAAGCAATAGTTCATAAGCCACTTCAGTTTTCGAGAAGTAATCTCTAACAAAGGTTAAAAATGTGTCTTCTGGAAATCAATATGAAATACAGATGAGCTAATCCAAAGCAAAAGCCAGCACAGCACAAAACTGGCTGTGTGTTTATCTAGCTGAGTACCTCTCAAAACTAAGAGAAGAACGTGACAGAAAGAACTTTGGGCAAGTCTTCTCCAAGGTGCTGTTGATTTCAGGCTGCTCTTAGGTCTAAAACTTATTTTTTAGTATCTCCAAAATGGCTGATGAATTTCAAGTCCCTTTTTCTTCCATGTGCAGGATGGCTGATAGTTCACTTGATCAGATTGTGATTTTTTTACTTTAGCTGCTACTTGAAATTGGTAGGCATCTTGCTTATATGCTATGTCTTTTGGCCATCTTGAAGGATGTTAGATGGCTTTTAATATTGGTAAGTCTTATGAGTGGTGTAGAGCTTTTCTTGAAGCAAGATTACAAAAGCAGCTGCTTCTGGTCAAGCAACTGTAATTTTGGAGATAGGAAGTATGATGCTTTTGGCAGTTATTTAAAACAAGCTTACCTGATGTTTAAGTCACTGGTAGTTGTTTTATTTATTTTTTTCTAAGAGAAATCTCAATTTTCTTTAGACAGTTAAGTTTTTGTTAATATTTTGCATACAGTCCTTGTCTAGAAAGAAACTATTTGCATAATTATCTCTTTTGATAAACAAAATTAAATGACTTAAATCAGTTAAAAAGAATGAAACCTGTACATCTGCAGATTTTGTGTTGTTGATATTGTGTATTTATAATGATTTGTCTTTTCAGAGTGTGCAAGTCTTCTGTTTAAGTCACCAAGTTGGTTACTGCGCAGTATTATATTACTCTGTTTGCAAGCATTAATACCACGTATGTGTGCTTCTGAGAGTTGCATATGGACTGTTGGCCACTTCTTTGGCGATGCCTATTTCCTACACAGTGTAAATAGACTTCTCAGTCATGGATTCTGGTATGGTTGAGTGGAATATTTTTAAATTTTTAAATTTTGAGTTTGTATATATTGGATTACTGTTTACATTTAAAATGTAAAACTACCTTTTAAGGGGTTTTATAGTTAATCAGTGCTCTGTTTGTAAGTGATTCCATTTGTTTGCAGCAGTGACTTACTCCAAACTCTGGCCATGGAAGTGCTTTCGAATTCATCTGTTTTTCTGCAGTTCCTGATAGTGCTAATCCCTGGAGTTTTGGAGCTGCTTGGACTGGGCCAACTAAAGAGCCTGGTGCCAGAAAGAGGGGGAAGGGCTGTTGGGAGATGGGGTTGCTGTTACAGCAATAGTTTCTGTTTTTTTGTTTTTGTTTTTTGTTATGTACAGTTCCTACTAGTGGCTTATTAATGAGGAAGGGAAGAAATGAAAGAAAACAGTTTCTTCCTCCTTCTGTCTCCAAAATTCAGCATCAGGTCTCTGTCTCAGATCCATCAAGTATTGCACGACTGGCGTCCAGTGCAGACCGAAAGCCTTTCGTCTGATTAATGTACTGTCTCTTCCAAGAGCAGAACAAATTGTCAGTGTAACTCCGGTAGGGGTTTTTATAAAAGTTTTCCCTAATTCCCAACTAAGAGAGACCCATTACATTTATCCTTTCTTCAGCTCTGAGTGATTTTGCTTTCTGGGAATGATGCACATTAGTAACCTTACTTTTACCTTTTGTAAAAAAGCTTGGCTTTTCTTGTGTTCTTAATGATTATTGATTTTTGTTTGTGGAAATTTGCTTGGGAAGAACCCATTTGCCTAATCAATTTTTCCAGATGTCTTTCTGTAGAGTGAATAATCTAAACCTTTGCTTAGAAGGACCATGTGGTTAAATATGTGTTCTGAGTGGTTTTCATTTTGCCACACAGTTGATATTCATTACCTGTGACTTAATTTTCTTTCATTTTTGTACAACTTCTGTAGGCTTTTATGCTTTGGGTTGTGGCATTTCTCTTTTTGAAAGTTTTTGTGCATCTACGACATCATTGTAGTTCTGTCTGAATATCGTCATCTTTTGTAGGTGATTGAAGTAAATATGGAGTTACGGTTTGACTTGCTGAGGGTTAAAAAAAATGACAGAATGGGAGAAAGGGTTTTTTCATCACAATAATTCTATCAAAAGAGACAATCCTTTGGTTCTGTTCAGTTTTTCTCTTTTTCTTCCAAAATAACAATATTATAAAAGACAAAACAGAACCTCCTCTTGTAAAGTCTCTACTTAGAGATCAGTGAGCTGCTGATTGTGAGTGCTTTAAAGTCAGAAAATGCATGTGGAGGTAGAATAGCTGTGTCAAGGAAGCTCAGCCCATGTTTTTTCAAAGTACATGTTGCAAATGGAGCTAAGCTATTTTAAATGTTATTTCTTGATGTTAAAGTAACTGTTTGCTGTGTTAAACCTGAAAGCTTTGGACCCAGGCAAAACAGGGGCTGAGAATAAAAATAAAATAATAATAATAATTAAAAAAAACCCAAACTTTTTTTTGCAGTTCTTAATGTAAAATGATGATGCGTTTACAAGAGCTGGAATTATCTGGGAGTGCTGCTCGTGCTCCGAACCAGCGTGGGCATGACCTTACGATAGCAGATAAGAGCCCGTGACGGGCAGCTCCGTAAGGATACGTATGTACATTGGGAGCCACAAGCCTGCTGTTCGCTGTTTTTCACCCAAGCCAGGCAGGAGAAACGAGAGGAAGTATAAATGTAAATGTGAACTGTGGTTGGGCGTAAATCTCAGCTGACATGTCCGGTGCTGTCACACTGTTTAATCTGGCGTGTACGTTTTTGTATGCTGCAGCATGCGCCGCAGATTAATGCAGTAAATCTTTGGAATAAAATATGTAGGAAATCCTCAAAATGTTCCTAGCATTCCCCTGCTCCACTGTAATGTATGTTTTTTTCCTCAGGATATTAAAATACGAGACAGAAATTCATTGGTCTTAAGTGTGTTGAGCAAGCCACAGAAATAGTCTTTGGTTCCTATTTATTTCTGTGACATCAACTGAGTTAGGCAGCGGGAGGCTGATGCTGGTAGAACTGTGGCACACAAGCTGCTTCTGGCGTTTTGACTCTTGAAGTTAGCCAAATAAGCAGATTAATCTGAGAAAGGATTTTGATCTGCCGTAATGAGTGTTGCAGCAGGGAAATGTGGTCAGCACTACTATTTTTGAGGCATTTTTATTGTAGAACTTTTCAGGAAGAGCTTTTTGGTTTCCGTTCTCTTCTTTTTGGTGGAGAAGGGTTTTATTTTCCCCGTTGTCATTGGAAAAGGTTTTCATGCAAACAGTAAACTGTGGAGCTCTACAGTTTATAAATAGTGAATGCTTGCAAACTGAATCTGCTTAAAATAATAGTTGTTGCCCCCCAGTTGTTGCCCCCCAAATTAGTCTGCATTCTCTTTGAGTAGCTGTCTAATTTCCCTTTAATGATATCCTCTAATGTTTCTTTGAAAAAAGGGGTTTGTGTTTGTCAGATGTATAGCTGGTAGAATTGCTGTGCTGTCTGTCTCTGAACAAGCGGATCAGGTTTTTTGACCAAAGATTTTAAGGCTCAGTTGATCAAAATATTTCTGTGTTATTATTTTACAGTGCAAACTGTACAGGTTAAGTGAATCTCTTTTTGTTGCCATAGCCTTTAATACATTGGTATCTGAGAATGGAGAGAATTCTTAATTAAAAAGCACAAAAAAATAGTGCTCATTCCACAAATTGGATTGTTTAAGCAGATTTTTTTTCTTTGTGCTGTTTTGTAGCCTCTGCACTGAAGAAACCATACAGCGTCGATAAGAAGAACTCAGAGGTGTTTGTAGGTTGTTTTGGGGAGGGGAGGAGTGAAAGGGACATTAGCAATAAATAATTATATATATTTTTTAATGAATACGGCCGTGAACTGTTTTGCCAGTAGTGTTAGGGTTGGGGACTAGGCAAGGCTCCTCTCCCGCTGCCACCCGTGGCACGAAGCCCCTAAGAGCAGGGTGTGAAGGTGGGTGTTAGGGTGCTGATCACTGATGAATCCCTAGGGCAAATGGGAGGGCTTCATGTTATTATAACATAAAAAGCTTTTTTTATTTCTGCCTTTGCAGTTTGACGCTTGGTAGTGATTGAGAGGGGGTCCGCCCGTTTCTCGTTTCTCACCTTCCCCGATTCCCATCCGCACTGTTGCACTAGTTCTAGAACCAGTGAGGCTGGTGCCGCGGATAACGCGGGGAAGGCCGATCCCTTAACCACCAGGCCGTCCAGTTGTGTATCGGGATACGGCAATCATAAAATATGCCGCTGTGCTCCAGATAGAGGTTTAGTAGTGAGAAATCTTGAGGAGGAAAACAGCTTGTGTAGCAGGTCCTTCAAAGCAATTACCCTTTGGTTCAGTGATATGAGCTAAATTAGCTAGGCGTTGGCATTTTCTTGTGTCAACCATTATATTTAGGCATTAATTGATCCCTTTGTTTCCTTTCTCAGCAGGGAGCGAGTGATCCATGCAGGGCAGGTGGAAGTCAAAGTGAAGGGCAATTTCAAGGAACTTACTGCTGTGTGGCACATTATGTGTGATTGCATTTATTTTAGGAATATTGCAGATGCCTATTGGATGGAGTTTAAATATAGTGGGATAAATTCCTATCCTGCCTTTCAGGATACTCCTACCTATTAGTACTTAATCTGCAAAGATAGCTGTTAGGCAAGGTACTTTTCTTTATCTGTGTTTAAGACTGGGCTGGTGCTTCCACTCTTCCAACTGGTAAGAATATCTGGTATCTAAAATGCATTTCAAGTGATGTACTTCCTTTTTGGAAAAAATGAGTTGTTCACATGCTTCATTAGCACTGATCATGCTATTAAAATATGAAGAAGTTTTGTGTAGGGAGAAGATTATGGGCTGAAGAAACTTTTGGTCAGCTGCCAGAGGTAGTTATTTAACTTAGGTAGTAATATGTGGCAGCCACCAACAGATGTAACTGCTGTGTGTTAAACTGGTATACTGGGATCCTTCCTCCTCCATCCTAATTAATCTGCCTGTGTGTATTGCTTGGAAATCACAGCTATGATGAGTTGACTTCTGCAGGTATTTATAGTGCTGTGGATAACCGTCCAAGACCTTTTGATCTGTGAACAAAAGGTGAAGTTTCCTGGAAAACTGATGCTCCTCCAGCTTCCTGGAAACCCACAGTCAGCATGGTATTCCTAGAAAAGTAGAAACTGGCCATACAACACTAAGGCAGAGTGAAGCTTAATAAAATGCTTACATCCATTCCTTTTTTAAGGGTTGCTTTTCTGACTCTAGCATTTGACACATCCTGTGACTTGTTCCTTCTTTTCCTTCTGTTGTTGTAAATTAAGTTCTATTGTCCATGAAGCACTAAAAAACAAAATAATCAGTCCTCTATACTTAAAATGGGGATCACAGCACTTCACCACCACAGTTCTATTGTGAAGAGTCATTTTTGATGAGTATAAAGTGCTTTGAAAGCTGAGGATAGAAAATGCATAAATGAGAAGCAGCCATTATTACTGTTAAAAAAAAAATAGTCTGTTTGTAGGTGCAGTGGATATATTAATGAATAATAAAGACAAACCATAGCATATTTAATATTTTATGAACTGTAGAATTACAAAGCTATGAACAGACCCATACAGGTTTTTTCCTCAGCATTTGCTAACCAGTTATTCAGGAATTTAATAAATGAATGATTCCATGAAGTAGTTTTAGAAGGGAGCCTGCCTTTACTTTGGTCTCTTTATTAAAAATGATTTTCTAACTTTCTTCTCTTGTTGACAAAAAGATCTGCTTCAGCACATTTGCCTTTCAAAAAAGAAAAATCAGTGAACTGCCTGTATTTCTGCCTGCCTAGTGGGGTTATGCCGGTATCTGTGGGGTGGCGCAACAGAGCTGACTCCGCAGTGCTGCAGGAAGATGCTGAAGTATGAACAAAGATGTCAGTAAATAAAGTGCACATCTGGAAAAGGGAAGCGGAAGGAGTTTCTGCACTTTATGGAAGGAGGAAGAAAATACAGCATTACAAAGGTCACAGGATATAGTAATGAGGTTTGAATGGAAACTTTACTTGCTGTGAATGAAAATGTGCTCTTGTCTTTTCCCTTTGGAGCTAAACATCTAAAAATTCTGGTTACTTTTTCTGTCTGTGTCTCCTTCTCTCTTTTTTGGGGGCTTGGATCTGTGGATAGCTTTTGTGAACATTCATGAGCTGTGTAATAGAAATGAAGAAATGGAGGACAGACAGTGTGTGTACATATAAAGAGGTACTAGTAGAGGCTTAAATACACTAATCTCTGTATGTTTAATAGATTACATTCCCGAAGATGTCAGCACTGACAGGAACGGTATTCTGGTTACTGTTGTCATATAAACTTGGAACATGGGGCTAAATATCCCTCTGATCTGCCTCTTGCAGCCCTGGGGAAGTAGGGTGGTTTTCCTGTTGCAGGTGCACTACAACTTCTATTCCACTTAAGGCAAGTGCCTTTTATATCAATGAAAGCTGTTTAGATAGTATAAAAATATAAAATAATATTACTATAATAAAAAAATACAAACCCAACAAAATTTAGTTTTAAATGTTTTCTTTCCAAGAAACATGCATGCGTGTATGCTGCGCACACATGTGAGCTCTGCTGGCTGAAGCACCGTGTCGTCGTTGCGAGTTTGAGACTTTCAGAGAAACTTAAACAACAAAAATCTCCAAACTCTTCAAATGTTGTTTTACGCTAATAGTTTAGTAGGAGCCTGAGATTATGATAACTTGTGCTTCTGAAAACATTGCAAAACAGCAGAGAACCCCTTTTCCCCCTTGCAAATAATGAAAATGCTAAGGAGAAACCAGCGCTTGTTGCCTGTGTTTTGAAGGTGGAATTGCTGATGCAACAGGTCTTAGGATAAAAGTGAAACTCTGCAGCTGGGAAGGAGATCATTTCATCAGCCCAAAAGAAATGAGTGTTGATTTTATTTCCTGTGTATTATGAAGTGTGTGTGGGTGGGGGGAGCATTGTCTTCTTGAACCCTTTTTACCCTTTCTCCATCCACATATACATGCTCTTATCTGGTCCAAATTGTATTTTCTCTGAAGTTGGCTTGATCTTTTATCAGTAACTATGTTGTCGCTACTTCCACTGTAGAATAACTTCTACTTGTTCTGATAAATTACTTTATGCGAACATGTAAAAGAAATCCTTTGTTTTATCACACTCATCTAATGACAAACACATTCATGCATTCGTCTGTCTTCATTCTTAAAGAATTTAAATCAAATTCTTTTTCCCTCTATCCCTATTAGAATTGACTTGACAGAAGGTGGCTGTAAAACACCTATTACATACATTAAGGTCATCCTTTCATTTCTTTCTTGCCAGAAATCTTGGCTAAAAGATGCCCCCCCCCAAAGCATGCTCCAGGAGATTCAGATCCTAGGTGCACTGCAGATTTAAAAGCAGAGAATACATCCTGAATCTGCTGGCCTCTTTGGAAATCCTTGTTGTAGGCTTCTTCTCTACCGTGAAGGCTGTAGCAAGCAAGAAGGTATCTTGAAACTTTTTAGGTTAAAATTAACATTTAAAATTTGTTCTCGTTGGCATACCCTGACAGCTGGTCATTCTTGCTGTGATTGTACACTATTAAATTTGTAAATTTGCTCAACTGTTACTGGTTAATTTCTAGTTTGATCTTAAGGTGCAGCCATGGTAGGAACGTTACGTTGCTGTAGTCCTCAAGGAGAGAAGGCTCTGTCACTATTTTGGGAATAAACTTGCAGTCACCAGATCAACACGTATGGAGGGGACAAGTGTGCTCCCTTACCCGCTGCTGTAGGCTTCTCCACGAGGCAGCGTCTGTAACTTGTGAAGCTCTATAATAAACGCTGGAAGCTGAAAGGGCAGCTGTAATTTTCTCTGTTCTCTGCTGCCTCTTCCAGCCCGCTAGCATCGCTTTGGAGGTTTTATGCTTATGGCTTCATCAACCAAATAGTCCTCGTCTGTGCTGCACCCTCTAGCAAACTGGGACTAGAATGATGGACTGCGATGGTGCAGATGAAGATGACTGCTGGTATCTTACTGCTGCTTTTAGTTTAAATGTCCTGTGAAAATGTTGCTAAGTTATTTCTGTTGAATTTTTAAATATATTTACCAGTATTAAAAGAATGATGGATCTCCTTTCAAGAAGTTGCTTCTGTACTACCCTTTAGACTTGGGAACGACTTTTCTGAATTGATGGATAGTGTCCTCAGATACTGTTATAGGGAGGTACTTAATTCTCTGAGGCTAAATGGAAAACTTAGCCTAAATATATAGTTTTAAAATGGAGTGATGCATCTATCTGCCCTCCTTATTTTTTTTTAAAAAAATACTTAGATGTTTGTGAAGTTGTTTTCTTCACTGACACCCCCAAATAAGAGCTATACAGTGTCAGCTCTTGCATACTCCAACAGAAGAAACAGTCCAGCTAGAAGTTTCTTGACCTTCTGTTGATGTTGCCATTTTTTTTTAAATTTCTTACTAGTAATTATTGTCCTAGATTTTGCCAAGCATTTGAGATAAATATTTAAGAAAGAAACAAACAATTCTTACCCCTAAACTCTCCCAAAATTTAAAACAATCTTCCTTTAATTCTCTCATTATTTTTAAGTTTGCCTAGGTTTCAGCGTTTGACATAATCCCCCTTATCCATCTGTAAAAATAAAGTAGTTCATAAAATTTCTAAATAAGAAGTGAAGACTCTTGCATTTGATGTCATTAAAAAAAACACTATTTTTTTCTTTCCTTTTGAGGATCACCCTTGCAGAATTTTCTGATTATAAAACTTCCTGTAGCATATTTTAAGTCTTACTGATGTTTTTCTTAGGCTGCTTCGAAGCTCAGTAATGTGAGTTATTATTGGGTATAACTGTGATGTATGTATATGTGTGTTTATAATACGCATGTTGTAACCATTAACTTTCTTTCCCCTTTAAAATTCCATACATTTTCCTTCCAAATAGCTTTATGCATTTTATGATCACTGCAAGAACATCCAGTATAAATTAGCCTTTTTAGTGATCTTATGGTAAAACTGCTTTATTTATTTATTTATTCCATTTGGGTGAGGAGAGATATCTTCCTGCATTAATGCTGTTAATTCAGATCCATTTGGAAAAGCTTCTGAGTTCTTTTGAGTGTTGAATTTAAATCTTTCAGCGGATATCACATACCTGAGTGGTATTGTGTTCTAAGTAGCCTGAAAGCAGGTAAAAAAGATTAAAGGGTAGTGAATTACTTGGAATAACCTGAAAACAAGGTCTCCACTGAGATTTACAGGTTTCGGTTACAGATTTTGAAACATGTTGAGAGAACATTGACCTTTTTGTCTGAATTCAATACAGCCTGCACGGTTGGAAAGGATATGCATTTTATTTTTAGGAAAAGTTACTCAAACTGAAGAGATAATTGGACAGTTGTATATGTTTCTTTTTCTACTTTTTTAGTGTTGATCTTGTTTGTTTTTTGGAGGTAACAATGCTGCAGTTTGACGTTTTGTCATGAATAAGCTGGCAGCTGCATCGAGAGGTGCTAGCGGGTCCGAGCTGGACAGAAGCAGAGAGCACGGGGGAATGCACGTCCCAACTCAGTAAAACTCAGTGGAGTACATGGGGAAGAATATAGTAAAAACCAATTGCCTGAATGAGTCAAAGCTTGTTCAGTCTTGCATATACTTGTCATATGGCTGAAATGTGTACAGGTATCTCTTCTTTTGACCCCTTTCTCCCTTCTCTTTATTTATCCTCTCCGACCTCTGCCACTGGAAATAGTTAGTGTAATGAGTAGGAAATAAACACTTCACTGAAAATTCCTAATGCAAATAAACAGGTTAGCTGTTTTTAAGTGCCATTTTTTTTTATGATTCTTCCAAAGTTCTTTTTGCTCCAGTGGGATTGAAACTTGAATGAGTGTTTTCTTTAAGATTTATTTTTAGGAGTTAAAGGCTTATGTGAACTTTACTGCTGGCAAAGATACTAGATTGACAGTCCTAGACATCAAATTTATGCTTTTAAAATTTTAAATCTTTAAGCTGCCGAGAAGATAGGTCAGCTGAGAATATTGAGAGATGCCTCGCTTTGTCTTGAACTGGGATTTTGCTGATACTTTCCTACATCTGTGAGAAATACTTAGTGTTGAAGCAAACCCAGGACATCTTTCTCTCCTCCCCCGAGCAGATAAGTGTTTGCATCTGTTCCTGTGTATGTCTGTGCGAGGGGATCGGCTTGCCACTGTGGTGATGGGGAATATGGGGATGTGAGCACAGCTCTTCAGTGCTTGCTCCCAGTGTTATTATTTTGATGTGTGATTTATGGTACAGGAGTTCTTGAGTTCCCTGTCTCCAGCTGCACATACTTAATGAAAAGACCACTCAGTATTTTTTATGTTGCTGTTTTGTTATCTGTTTCTTTTAATTTTTGTGGAGTTTTATTGGGTTCACTTTTGCTGTCCGTGGTGTGACTGAGTGTTCATCAAGATCTGCGTTAGCCTGCGTTTGCTGTATTTTAATAGCTTTGAATAAAATAATTTTTAAGTGTATTTTAATACAAGCTAGGCAAAGAGGAGAAGATAGAGAAGCTATTTACTTTTAGGAGGAACCCTCAAGTCTGCTCCAAAGGCCTTCAATATGTTATGCTAATTTCAATTTACACATTCAGAAAAGCTTGTAAGGAGCCCACTGGCCTAGATTGGCAATAGTATCCTATCTGAAGGCAGAACCTGAGCCAAAAAACCCTCTTCAGCGTGCGAGTAAATGGCAGAGGAGAGCAACTTTTCATTTCATGAAAGTCAAACTTTCTTCAGACCTTTATGAAGATTTTCAGCTTCGTCAGGAGAAAGTGTGTGGATTGGTAGTAGGACAAGTGGGTGATGCTAGTCACAGCAAACTCCTTTGTGGTTGATCTGTGCCCTGTATTTACAGAAAGTGCTATGATTTGTTAGAGTGGGTTTACTAAATTCTACCTGAGTCTTTTCCTGTGTTTGTGTGAAGAAGGGGTATGTGCAGCTTTTGTGCAGAAGTTTCTGTGCAGAAACTCTCTTGTTTTCAGGGCATGTTGCTGGAAATTGTCTCTTGCTTGCAGAAGCGTGTTTATGTTGTCAAGCAAGAGATCTGAGGGTGCAGGGAGGCTGCTCTTGTCAGAAGAGCTGTATTTTAGCAAGCTTTTTCGGTGTTCACAGATGCTGTTAATGCATGTGAACCTGTTAATGCTTTTTTTTTTTTCCTTGTCATTTGGGACCAGAATAGAAAAGGGGAAAGATACACTTCTCCCCTGCCTTAAGCACATACGATTGCTTTGTATCAAGAGCTAAGAGAAATCTGCCTTGCCTTACAGGTAATTCCTGTGGACTTAGATTTTTTTTGTAAGTATATAGCTCCTTGCTCATTTCATTTTGTACATGCCTTAGCTTGGCTTGAGGTGAGACTGATCATAGTAACATGTTTTCCCTAACTGGATATTCTCAGCATAGTGGTGACAGTTGTATGTCTATTATTACTGATGGCAAATTGGTTAATAGTGTGGTTAGTCCAAATAAACTAATATTGCAGACTGTGTTTCTTTTCTTAGCTAAGGTAACGTTTTTGTACACCTACTTGAAACCATTAACTTTCTGGTAAGCATTTTTTTTTAGGTTTAACTTTAGTTCTTTTGCCCAGCTACATGCAACTTCTCTGAATGTCACCGCTGTAACAGACTGCTCAAACCTTGGTGAGAGTTTTAACAGCGAGCAGTGGTTCCTCCCCAGAAAAGCTCAGAAATGCCACAAGTGCATTTAATGCTACAGCCTCATGGCCTGAGCTCACTTTCACCAAGCTAAGCAGCTTGATAAGTGTTTAATTATGTCATTTTGGTTTAGAGAGAGGTTAGTTTCAATTCTCTGCTGTTAGCAGTTGCTTTAGGTGAGGTGAGAAGCCCAAAGAACCTGGTCTTTGGAAGAAGTTGAGTATTAGTGAGCTCACTTTTGAGGGCTGGCTTTTTCTGTCTGTTCTTGCTAATGGGTTCCTCGATTGTATTTTCTTAATATGCTGTTCATATGTAGCAATCTGCAAATTGGAAATATGTTAAATCTATTTTAATGAGTGAAAAGTCAGTGTGACTCAAACTTCATCTTTTTTAGCTTCTGATTCAAATTCATTCCCTTTTGGTAGCGACTGAAATGTCACCAAATGTTCATAGTGCCTGAAGAGCTGAGAGCAACTCTGCCTCTAGCTGATAGCTGGCATCCCGCTGCCAAAGGCGGCTGGTTTTGCCTCCTCCCGGGGCCGCTGGCAGCGAAGCAGAGCCCAAGTGGAGAAGTGGGAGGATGAATCACTTCTCTGCTCTTCCGGATCCAAATGGGAGTTGGGAGGCGCTTAGCGGCTCTGCTCAGCTGCAACAAGGAATTCTGCCCTGGATTCTGCAGGTGTCTGAGCTGGGAGGATTAGGGGTGGGATTGGCTCATGGGGCACACAAAAGTAACACGTGTTTTGAGGGCTGATATGTCTAATGTCAATTATCAATCTAGAAATTTAACTAATGTTTATAGAAATAATCAGAGTACATTGTTTTATTCTGTGAACAGAGCATAACTTTATGAATAGCTGTGAAATCATTGAGATACGTGCTGTATACCTGGGAGAAATGACATGCATTGCTGCCGGTTTTGATATATTTTGAATTCCTAACAAATGGTAGCAGTGAGTTAGTGTTGTCTTGGTCTGAGTTGTTGACGTGCAGCTGAAGAGTTTTGCTTTCCACTTCTGTGACTGACTTGCTGTGTGGTTTTGCCAGTTATTTAATATCTGTCATTTTAATCAGCAAAGGAACAATAATGAATTGGAGCATAGTGATTTTTTAGTAGTCTAACAAAATTTTTGCGATAAATCAATAGGAAATTGTTGAATTTTTGGATTGTTGCAGGTATACAGTAAATCTGTCTCAATCATAACTATTTATAAGGGCAATGCACTGTACAGTCTCTTTCCTTTCAATAGTTTTCTTTGCCTTTATTTACTTAACTGGGTTGAAAATTGCTATGACCTATATTCAGTAGTGGCCAGCTCTTTTTGGGGAGGTCTAGGACTGCAGACCTTACAATTTGTCATTGTGGAACTTTTCTTCCTGTATTGCTGCACCTCTAATAGCAAATATTTTCTCCACTGTTTTTAAATGTGATTCCCTCTGTGCTGCTTAACTTGTGGGGAGAGTTTTTAAAATCCATCAATTTCAAAGTCTTCATTAGCTTTGATTCTTTGAATGTCAGCTCAATATGGGAGAGAAACTTGCTTGTCTTACACTTTAAATAGCTCTCAGATGGTAACATGGATAGTGAGGGAACACAATACGGTGGAGACGGCTGGGTTGTGTGGGCTCTGCAGTTCTATTCTTGGACCACAATAGCCGGAATGAAAAGCTGTAGACGCTGCCTCGTGCTCGAGCCATTGTGTGTGAGCGATGTTTTTAATTCTGAAAGTCAAAGGTCTTCCAGGATCTCATTCTGCTACTCTTGTGGTTTGAGAGCTCTTACTGTCTGTCTTTACTGTAGACAGTGGAGGTTGTGAAGGGAAATAGCTGCAAAGTGACTGTTTTTAAAGCAAGCTTACAAAATTCTGCTTGTTTGGGATCATTTTTAAGGCTACATAATAGTCTATATTTATTTTTTCCCCTTTGTTACTGTAGTAAGCATTGGATGCTTAGAAGGTAAGATGACTGTTTTTGCAAAGATAATGAGTCAAGTTAAAAATATGACTGACTCAATTCCCTTTTTTTAATATTTCTGCTTTAAAAAGAATATTTCTGCGTGCAAAAGAAAGGCTGTATGTTACAGGTCTTTCTCACTCAAACCCCCCAAAGTCCTCAGGCTCTGGGGGAAGTTGATCTAGGTTAGTGAAGTTCATCTTGACCTTGACTGGTGTCTGAATTGGGTTTCTTTCATTTTGCTGACTCAGTCTATCACACTGTTCAGGAGTTAAAGCCTTATTTTTTAAGGATCAAAATCTATTATTTTAAAATAATAGATATAACTTGTTTGCAAGAAGGTAGGCTGTTTGGAGCCCCTTTGGCAGAGATTATGTAAATTATGTATCTGCACGGAATAATCATGTGTCTCATGCAAGAAAGAGCCTCAATTCCAAGGGCAGGCGATTTCCTAAAACCATACGGGTCAGGCAAAGGGGGAGTAGTTAAGATATTATTTTGCAGTATATATACTATTTGAAGCTGTAGATAAAGGACTGCATTGTATTTCTCACAAAAATATGCTATGTGAAGTACCTCTTTCAAGTCTGTTTTCCTTAATGTGTCTTCTTTCCTTTACCTTCCCAAGCTTTAGCAGGAAAAAAAAGCAGCCGTTATACAAATTAAACAGAACTTTTTTCTGGTTTTAGGATGTTATAAAAAGTCAAATTTGGCAGTTTCTCAGTTAAAGGCGTTTTCGTGGATGGTGCTATACAGTTAAAGGTCTCCTTCTGCAAATCTTCCAGATTGCCTAGCAGATATTTCAGGTCTGCTGAAATGATGCACGCGGCACCTAATGAATAATCCCAGTTGCTCCACGGCACTGAATGTAATTTTGTGTCTAGCTCTGTACCTGACTTGTTTTAATAATAAGTGAACCTGGACTTTCAAAAATATTAAGTTGAGCCCTGAAAAATAAATGGTTAGTGGCCTCTTCTGGGGATTTGAGCATAAATCAGATGAGGAACAGTTTTGTCATGAGTAGTCTCTGACGCAGTTTTAGAGAAGAGGGAACTGAAACCTCTTGAGGAAAGGATCTTTTGTTCATTCTATTTTAAATATATTGTGAAATCAAAGAAAGTACAAACTAGTATTAAAATTTAGAAAGTTGCATATGCTGCAGTAAAGATTAACTCTTTGGGTGAAGTGTGTGGTGGTCAGTTACAAGATAGGGTTTTTGTTCAGGTGAGTTTCTGATGTTGTTCGACTGCAGCATTAGGGTTAGGAGTAAAAGCGAAATGGTGTGTGCTGGGTGAGAGGACAGCGGATATGCCTCGGGGCAGCGGTGCTTAGCGTAGGGCTTGGTGGTGCACCCACGGAGGAGGGTTTTCCAGTTTGCTGGGCATGCCGCCGACCATTTAAGACAGTTCATGCCTCAGGAATCGGGAGAGCGTGCATATGGGGCAGTCTGGCACTAACAGCTTTTCAGGTGTGATGAAATACAGTTGTGGGACTGAACTGTAGGGGGAAATACTGAGCAAAGAAGTGATAGGGTTAAAACATAACATGATTTAGAATGACATATAGTGACAACGATTTGCTTGGAAACCTTCCTCTTGGATGATGGTGAGCAGAAAGGCTGTCCAGAGCACAGGGGGAAGAAGCAGTTTCTGAAGGAGTCAAATGTGGCTTTTGGTGAAAAAGCAACAGGGTGCTTCCGATCCTAATGGCTGCTGCCAGGCCTGTCCTCAGCGGAAGCGACTGAGGTCTTCCTCAGCAGCCTCTTAAATTTGAGGAAGGTGCATTTGTTCTGCTGGATGTTGCTGATGCAAGCTCCAAACACGGAGCTGTTTATCTCCATTCAGATCCTTTTGAACAACCCCTACAGTAATGTGGGATAGTGTTGAAGAGCGTCACCGTGGCTAAAAAGGAAGTTTTTCAGGGTGGGGTGGGAAAACAGGAATGTGTTAGGTGGTCTTCAGACTGATGACTGGCTTTGACTTCCTTCAAATGCAGTGGTTTCTTAACTATCGCTTTTAAAAGCTAAGACCCCTTGCTCTGGAGGAGGTTTTCCAGTTCTTCTGGCTTACAGTGTAAGTTCCTTCTAGGAGGAGTGCTGGAAGTATTGGTGCCTTCTGCTTCTCTCATTAGTACGATGGTGTTCCCTGTCCCGCAGAGTAAACTCTTCAGCCCGGCTATGTGACAGCAGTAGTGTCAGCAGCTGTGCCAAGCACCAGGGGAGTTAAACGCAGGGCACCTTCTCACAGCTCTTTTTAATCTGCCTGGTCTGCAGGCGCAGGAGGAGGAGCGGGGAGAGTGCAAAGTTAGGGACGTGAGTCTTGGTTGCCTTGATCTTAAATGTCTTGGGGTAGGGTGAGGCATGGGCGCTTGTCCCGTGATAAAACGGGCTGTCGCTCTGTCGGTGCACAGAGCACTTGCCATCAGTATTCCTGCTCCCTTTACAGTGGTGCTATAGGATCACTGCTTCCACATACCAGCTTTCTTAATGCTTTTTCCCCCACCTTTTTTGAAATGATGCTGGGGACACTAGCAAAAATTCACTTGGTTTAGCCTTTTTTTTTCTTTTGCTTTTCTTCTAGCTGGCATCTCTTTGCATTCCCTTCAGCTCAAATGCTCCCCCCCCCCCCAAACAACTTACCAATAAACCCTTGAAATTCTTCAAAAAAACCCTGATTTTTTTAAATGATGGAGTACATGTTATGAAAACAAGAGCAGAGTAGAATATCTACTTTGCTTTTCACAAGCTTTATTTTTTTAGGAATTGTAGTAGTGTGTGGGAGTTCAAAGTTTGCAGACTGCTGTGTCTCACTGAAGAGCACTGCAGTTGTTCATATGCTATGTAATCCATTTTCTTCAGGCAAATAAACTGATTGCAGCCAGTATTTTCTTTTAACTTAATTTTATCCTTTTTTAATAATAGCAACTGTATGTCCTTTGGCAAATGACATATGGACTCACTAATGGAAAAGGTAAATGTGAAAAGATCTAGGAAACAGATCTTAAGTTGTTCTGTAGTGTGTCTGTGTATCTGCATTGGGCATTTGCCCATTGAGAAAGACTACTTATTTATTCAGTGACAGAATGTCAGTTTGGTGTTTCATAGAAATTTTAAGTGATTTATTTAGCCAAGAAGGAACCTTGGCTAAATAGGTTAGCCAACCTGAACAATCAAGTTTGAAATTTGGTTGGTTACGTAGGAGCTGAAAACATTGCTGATTGCTATCAGGGGAAGCTGGAAAAGAAGCTAGTGGGAATACCCCTCTCTCTAAGTATTTGTTCTTTTTTAGCTGGTGAGAAGAAATTGTGACATGACATTTGTGTTGTGAGATTGCTAGTTCAACTTGGAGAAGCAGCTGAGCAAGATGGGCTAAATGTGTGGAGCTAAATCAGTAACTTAAAGGGAGTGGGGAGCAGGTTCTTCATGGCAAAAGATGACTCAGTCCATTTGATGTCTCTCAAGATGTCGCAGGACCGCGTGCTCGCTCTCGCGCCCAGTGCGCTACATGCTTTCAGGTTATGTATCTGAACATGCTGAAAATTAAAAAGATAAGTTGTAAGTGGATCCCAAAGGGATACAGGTTTCCGTACTCTGTCTCCGTTCAAAGATTTTTCTGGCAATCTCTAACACGTTCAGCAGATCATTTTGTGCAATTTTGTCTGGCAATTTATTTCAAGATGCTGATTTTTTTTTTTTTTAAGCTCTTGTCTGAATGTCATGCTGTAAGGTACAGTGCCTCGCCTTGGTAAGGGTGCTGTTCTGCTCAGATGGGTACTGGCTTCATAGTGGTAGAACAAACCTTGCTCTTTGGGCCGCGTTAATGGGAAGTTACCATTCTCTGGGAAACAAGAACAGGGCCTGAGTGTCTGCAGCTTCCACTGCTCATTTCCACTTCAAGTTATCCTGATGCTCCTGAAAAAGTGTCGCGTTTTGCAAAGGGAGAACAGCTAGGATCCATCTGTGCTGATTCTCCAAAAGCAGTATCTGGGCAGCAAAGGTCTACCACTGTGGTAGTTTCCTGGTCCTCCACTGTATTTCCTTCTAAAATTTAGTCTGCAACATTTAGCTTTTATGTAAATATTTTTTGGGGGGGGGATTGATTTTATTATTTTATTATATTATTTTTATTATTTTAATTCAAATAAGTACTAATATTCAAAAAGAGTTTTTAAACAAATACTATCTCTCTCTCTCTCTGCATTGTCTGTCTTTACTATTCTGTCAGTCATAACTTTGTGGCATTAACAATTTATATGTGCAAAGAAGAATAAAAGAAAATGTAATGTCTTCTGTATTGATAAGTCATGGTTTGAGGATATTAATGACTATTTTATAAGTTACCTGAGGTGTTACCAATATATAAATCAAATTTACCACTTTCAGTAAAACTTCTTTAAATGTAAATATTGGGTGTCGTCAATGGAATTTTTGCTGCATTGTTTATTTTCTTGCTCCATGTTGTTAAGACACTGTTATTCACAGCCCTTCCTGATGCAGGTGCATGTTAAGTGTACTAAAGGGGGGGGGGGGAAAGGTGTCATCTTTGGCATTTTAATTAGGCTGTGAACCATAGATATTCCTGGGCTGCTTAATTCCCTGGTTAAACTGGCATGCCATCTGTGTAAGGCTTTTCATAGAGAGACATTCCTTTCTCTAATTAAAAAGTGATTCACAGGGAAGGTGGAGAGATGTCTTGAAGTAACCCAAACTTGAATTCATACAGAAATTGAGAATGACTGATAAAGCAGTTATCACTTAAACTTTCTAGCTAGTTCGGATATTTCTGTGCTGGACTTCTTGTTTGGTTGGTTTTTGGGGTGTGTTTCTAAGTCACAGGTGAGTGAACCAACATAGGTGTTTCTTGTAATGGGGCTGGGCAGAAAAGCTGCCGGCATGCACAGCGCTGCCCGCTTCCACGTTGGCTTTGGCTTGGGCTGTGTGGTGCTTTTCCAGTGGTTCGTTTTGGCAGTTTGCTGAAGCTTCGAATAGTAAGAGTAAGTAAGTGACACCCAGTATCTGAATTGCAGCAGTGAACGGGCTAGGTGTGATTTGGTTTCCTCTTGTCCAAAAGGATTTTAACAAATCACAACTTTCTTGTGGCTTTTCCTTGGCCCTGAATTGCTTTTGCAGAGATGCATTAAGCAAGTGAAAAATGAAGTAAACTGCTCGTCGGGTCTGAAGGCCAGCTCTGAAGCTGCGCAGAGGAGAGCCAGGGCAGTGCCAGCCCCAGCAGTCTCTATCTGCGTGAAGAAATAGGAAAAGATGTTTATGCCTGTAAATACAAGGAGAAGCGAGGAAGTGAAGTAAAAGAGAGTATTGTTTATCTGAGTGATTTTTTTGCTCTTCCTGTGAAATGTCTGAGAGATGTTGTCAGCGCCAGCATCCTCACCCCGGCGCGGGGGCTGTGAGATGTGCATTGTGCCACCCTCCCAGTGCGGGTTTGACTTCCGCTTCTGAGCTGCAAAGGGAGTTTGTGCAGCCTGGCAGAGGGCAGTTCTGCTACACGTCCTCGCAGCCCTTTATACGTTTGGCTATTAGCAGTAGGGGCTCACGTCCAGGAGATACTCCAAAACCCGCTTGGACTCGGTCCTATGCAACGTGCTCTCGGTGACCCTGCTTGAGCAGGGGGTTGGACTAGATGATCTCCAGGGGTCCCTTCCAACCTCAACCATTTGTGATTCTGTGAAATCCATCTGATGTGATGGCTTCCCGTTTGCAGGCTCTTTTGCAGGTTGGGGAGGTTCTAGTAGCAGCTTCATTTCTGGGCTCCTCCTTCCCACACCTCTCTTTGAGATGTAATCGAAGATGATTGTATGTTCAGTTTTGCACAGAAGGCCTTTTTGTTCCTGCATTGAACAATGTTTATAGTCTTCAGTTTTGTTCTGTTTTCTGCCCTTTGATGTTGATAGGTGCTGAAGATCTTCCGTTTCCAGTTATTAGAGCTTTATGTAGCTTCCCAGATCCCCCCAGCCTGCGTCTTGCTCCTTTACTCACTTTCCAGCAACTTCAGCTATAGAACTGTGACTTTCTAGAGACCTGAAATCAAATGTTAAAGTCCCAAGGAAAGCATAATCCTCTTGGCCTGTGTTTGCTTAGCTAAATAACTTCCTTGAGTTGTTTTTGTTAGTTCTGTGACTGTTCACATGTGCAAGTCTGTGTTTGGGGAAAAAAAAAAAACTACACACAGAGTCTTGGTGTAAATTTTCTTATAAAATCTATGAAAATAAGTATCTTTATTGCTCACCTGGGCTAAGTTACACTGGTTGTTGCATGGTGCTAGAGCTGACAAAAGAACTGGTGGGAAAATGGCTATTCACCTAATTGGTGCTTTACAAGCTCTGTCAAATATTCATTTCCCCTTCTTTACAAGACATGATATAAAATAAAATGGTAGTTACTTTAAAGATAGTAGGCCTTCACTTACAAAGTTGAATATTTATAGTTTTAAATTCTCTGTTGCTTATGACAGCGCTAGCAAGCATTCTTTGTACGGTCTTTGCTTTCACTGCCTATACCTGGGGTGAATTTCTTAAAAATGTGAACGAAGAGTGAGCAAGAACACAAGAGAGAGTCTAGAGCAAACTCTTTAAACATTTATTTTTTTTGTGTGATTCAGTTATGCTTTTTCTTTCTTAAGGTATGCTATCTATATATTAAAAACTGCTCCAATCTGATTTCTTATGTAAACATTTAAGACTGATTTATCATGAACTTTTATGTCAGTTTAAAGATACATCCCTTTGACTTTATATAATGGATTTGGTTAATGGCAGGTGTTACTACAGAACACACTACAGAAGAAAATGAGAGGCTGCTGAGATGGAAACTAGCTTTGTCATCAGTGTCCACTGATTCCTCAGGCAAATAACTTGGGCCTTTTTGATCTTGTTGAAGTCACCTGTGAGATGTCTGTAATGATGCTTATTCACCTCTCCTGGAATGTGTATGGTTAATTAATAGCTCTCTAAAGCACCCCGAAACCTGCACCGCGTTGTCTGCGCGGAGACCGGCCAGGGAGGCAGTGACAGCTTCATCGGGCTGCTGAAATACCCTTGCCTCTCGCTGCTGGCTTTCCTGGGCAGTCCTAGCCCTCCTCGATGGGCTGAGAGTTTAGCTGGTGTTCAGGGGGAAGGAAGCGCAGGAGGGCCCCGGCGATTCCTCATGGTCCATCTGCACGGAGCTCGGGGCTGCTGGCCCGTGGCCGGCTCAGGCTGTCCTCTGGTTCTCCGTGACCGATCAGGTGGGTCTCTCCGTGCTGCCGCGCGAGTCCGGCCAGGGCAAATCCAGCCTGGGCTCCGGTTAGGGCAGCTTTGCTGCCAGGGCCGGCAGGGATGAGGTGGCTGCTTGCTGCTGCAGGAGCTTCCAGAGCGTGGCTTATCTAAAAGATACCGGCAATGGCAATGGCAGGAACGGAGGAAAGGTGTTAGTTTCCATGGCAACTTCGAATGGCAATACTAACCCAAGGTTGTCTTTTACAATTACATAGTTGCTTGAGTTTTAAAAAGAAGCCTTATCCTCTTTGCAGTTTTGTATCTATGAGAAATAGTCCAGGTAAAATGATGCTGAGTTCCTCACAATGTCAACCCAAACCCCAAACCAGGATGGAAATTGCTGATGCAATTAAACAGCCCCTCGCCCTGCATTTATCTGTCTTTGCTGCTGAGACAGCCATGGACTGTGGCAGCCTATTGCAAGTGATTTTGAAATTTCGTTTGCTGTGCTGTGGCCTGAGAAATGTTCTCGCTTCCCTTTCTGTTCCTCTTCATTTATTTCTCCAACATTTATGCATGTTAATGTGTTAGTTACCAAAGAGGGGAGAGAGGAGGAGAAATCCTGGGGTGAAATTAGATCACACACCAACATTAATCATTCTGTTTGTATCTCTAACTGTGTGCCATAATTCACCAGAGGATTTTCCTTCTGTTGAAGGGATTAAAGCACATAACTTGTTAATTGCCGCTTTTGTTCTAGCAACTTTATTGATTTGAAAAACACATTTAATGTTACTGTGCATTAAGTCGCACAACCAATCTGTGGTTTTAAAATCTCCAGCCTTTACAGTTGTGCCTGTGTGTCCCTGGTGAGCTGCTTCGTGCCCTCCCGGTCCAGCAGGGTTGCGGGATTAGGCAATATCGAGCACTTCATTGCCACGCAGCTCCTTCTCGTTTGTATCTTTGCTCACAAGGGAAAGAAGCTCTTCTGCATGACCCATAAATAGTTATATGTAGGTGCAATGCTGTAGCTAAATTGCCTGGAGGATCCTAAAAGTCAGCAGAGACTTTTTGAATTTGGCGATAATCTTGTATTTTGGAAATTGTGGTTGTTGCTTATCCCTTTTGGAATTTCTAATTAAATGGGAGATATGTTTGTGTGTGTATGTATGATGTGTAGTGGAGTACTAGAATTTCTGGTTTTATGGTAAATGTGCTGAAATTCCACAATTTTCAAGGTTAAACAAGGTAGTTTTTCAAGCCTTCCGTGAGTGATTTGTGAACTAGTTGGAGTACAGGTCCAGCCAAATCTAAACGTGTGGGTCTTTGCTATTTCTGATTTATTTGGCTGCTTAAGATTGTTAATCACAAAACCCTTGTGAGCAGTACTTCAAAACATTTAAGAACATTAACTAAAATAAGAGAGTGGCAGTGTGAACAATGTTTTCCTCAAAGTAACAGTTAGGTCACTCTAAGCAAATGGAGAGGAAGAGGGGTACTGCGCTTGTGTAATCTGGCGTGACCTCAGTAAGGTGTTTGGATCAGTCTAGTAGTAGTACCTGGGCTAGGGCATTTCTTCTCCTTTTTGTCTGTGTCTGTGTAGTTAACTTATTCTAAGGTAAATTAGGTGAATATGTGTGTATTTTTGCTTCTCTTTCCGAAGTAACACATCCAGAGCTGTTTTGAATGCAAAGCTTCACGTAAGAAGTATCTGAGTATGAGTACTGAACAAAATAGTATGGTAGTTAATAGTGTGAATAATGTGGTGACTTTAGCATGTATGAGCCAGACCATCCTAGGAATCCCGAGACAGGATTCTTTTTACTTTAGGTAACTGAGAAGAGTTTGTCAGGTATTTATTTGAAAAGTGTGAGAAAAGAGGAGTTTGTACTGAAGATCCTTACAGCAGCAGCTGGTTGAAACCGCAGGTGGATCTGGTGTGATCTAATGGGACACTGTGCTGCCCTGTAAGTACCAGCTCTCATGGATTGGGAAGAAGCAATAGTTTTTCACATCAGCAATACTCTTGGCTTCTCGCATCTGAGTAACTTTCAGCACTTCACAAACTTTACTTAGCTTTTGAAGACCCCTTGAAAGATAGAGAAATTAAAAAAAGAGAATGTAAATTTTACCAGTAAATTTTAACTGCAAGTTATTGCAGTAGGACCAAAGATAAAAATGGGGATTGAATCTAGGAAATTTGGGGCATCACTGGACTGTTGTCCTGAAGAAATACATAGCACTACAGAGGATTTCATACATTTGTGGCTGCCTGCACGTGTTTATGTATGTCTCACTCTCATCTGTGCATGTTTTAGTGTGTGTGCGTGCATAGAAACATGGTATCCTAATGATGTATAGAGGGTAGTGAGTTTAATTTGGGATTCCTGAAGTGAATTGAGGCAGTAAGAACATATGGTGAATGTCAGAAATAATGATCCCATTACACATTATTGAGGAATAATTGAATACAATTTAGTGCTGTTCCACCATGAAAATAATCCTTGCCATCTTTGACGTGGTTCAACTAAAACATCTTGAAAAATTTTTTTGAAGGCAGAAATAAGCAGTCTTTTCACTTCTGTTTTAATCACCATTAGTAGATGAAATCTCTGTTTTTCTCTCAGTTGGAACAGAGACATGTAATGTCTTGGGCAGGAGCTATTGCTATTAAATAGTTCCTTTACACTATGTAGTAGGGGGAGGGTGAGGATAGATTTTTGAGAGACAAGGAAAGAGGTGGTGAAGGAGTGCTGTGGAGCTGAAAAGAGTAACTCTTTCTCAAATAGGGAAAGAAAACATAGCAGAAGCTGTTGAAAATGATAGGAAAACTAAGAAAATTGCCAGAATTATTGGAGCAAAGGGAACCCTCTCCCTTCTCCTAACACTAAAAGTCGTTTTTAAACTGTAATACAGATACATTTGGGGCCAAAAAATAGAATAAAGGAGTATTTCATTGACACCCAAATGTCTTTGAACTCGCTTGAAAGCTCAGCCCCCGTCACTTTGTTGTGTTTTTAGGGAGCAGGAAGTGAACTTTTGGCAACTGCAGGATGCCATTTAAGCTTTAGTTTTGCAGTCGCATAATCACAGAACTCTTGCATTAGATGCAATGCAGTAGTTTTATAAGCGGAGAAAGTAAGGTATGGGCTTAATTACTTGTTAAAGGAGTAGGAGGCTTTGGAATGGAATTCAGTTGTCCTGCTTTGACACTTGGATGTGGCAGTGCCACCATATATACCTCCTTTTCCTGAGAGGATGGGAATATGGAAGCCTTAAGGAGGGATGCGTAAGTTCAGAATAGAAAAATTCTCTTTTAATTTCTGGTTACAAGTAGCTCACTGTATAGACCAAGATCAATTCTTGATCCAGCGAGCAAAATACAGATAACCAATCTACATGGTCTTCTGATGCATCTAAACTGAAACCCAACACATTGCTGATACTTCTGTATTTTACAAACTGGTTTCTCCTCCCAGGTGTGTCTGTATGTGTAATGTGTAGGAGAAGTACTGGCAAACTGCAGAATGCTGAAGTTTTGTAGGGCTTTTATACCTCTTGCTTCATGGTGAAATTTCAGGATGTAGTTCCAGCTTTTCTAGCCTCCTCCCGCCTTCCCCCCCCCCCCCCCCAGTTTTCTTCAATAAACTATGCTTTTCTGAGCCTATTTTGCTGAAGCACGCTCATGATAACATCAAGAAATGACCCAAACCGCTTGCTGTCCGAAGGGGTGTTGTATCGCTGTCCTCAGGCATGGATCTCAGGTGTCCTGCAGATCCTGTTCAGATGTGTTCCTTCTAGCAGAGTGCAGTGAGATCAGCTGCTTCTTACTTCTGCTTCCATCTTTGAGGCTGGGTCTGCTCTTCTCTGGATGGATTTCCGTTCTGGAGGAAACATACCCCTGCTGGAAGCCAGGGCCAGCCTCTCCCTTCACGCAGGAATTTTGTTTCATTTGTGCAGCTTCAAACACAGCAATATAGCATTCGTCATCCAAATGGGCCCTTTTGTGAAATTAAGGGACAAGAGACTCCTCTCCTCCCTCCTGTCCACACCCAGGTGGCTCATTGCTTGCAAATTAATCGGTGTCCTGTCTGAAGTGTATTCCTCAAAGTTGCCCAGACTTTCTGGTCAGTCTTAAATTCTAGGAGTCCGTCTAAATCCTCCGCAGGGGAAACACAAACTGGTTCTTGGTTGTGAGCTACTCCCTTCCTTCCGTGGAACTGCTGTTTCGGTCCTTCGTGACTTTCTCATGGTGTTTCCGTGTTAAATAATGGAGTTTCTATAGAGTTTGGGTTTTTTTCTGTCCTTCCAGGGGTGATTATGTCAGCAGGAACTGAAATTAAGTTCCAGGTGAGAATTCACAACGACGAGAATTGTATGCCACCAGGTAAACAGAGCATGTCGAGGGAGGACCATGCAGGGCGTAAGCTGTTCAGGTGAGAGCGTGAGCATGAAAGCTGGTTTAGATGCTGGGCTGAGCACTGGCTGATGGCGTCAAACATGGGCCTCTACACAAAGGCGTTAAGTTCTTCCTCCCTTCCCCCTCAAATCCTGATGAGATGCGTGATGTTGCTCATAGATGGTGGGATAACAGGGGTTGGAAGGGACCTGGGGAGGTCATCCTCTTGAGTCTCTGGCCATGAGCAGGGTCACTGTAACAGAATTTAATTGTGGCTCTACTAGGTCTGTTTGAGTTGTTGATAAAAATCTGTCGCTTTAAAAGCATGAGCTGGGCCACAGTTGTTTCCTAGGACATCAGACCAGCTCAGTGGATTTTCTCACCACCTGGTAGTGGAGTGGGGGTGGGAAACAGCCAGCTGAAGATGACGACAGAACTGGGCGCCAGCGGGCTGCATGATCCCCGGCGGAAATCCCCCGGCCCTCCTCTCTCCCACCCGGAGAGGATCCGGAAACTTGCGGTTTCGCGGCAGCCAGCCTTGGCTTCATGAGACATCGAGAGTAGTTTAGTTCGGTGTTCGCAGCACGTGCTTACTTTTATTCCTTACTGCTTTTATTCCCTTTTGTCGCCTTTCTGTACTGGCAGGTGTGTATCCAAATTTCTTGTACTGTTAACTTGCTTTTTGGTAATTAACACATCAGCGTTGCAGAAAGAAAAGATTCTTTCCGTAGGTAAATGCCAGGAGAAGGCTTTGAACAGGCAGAAGAGTGTGACAAAAAATACCTGACAGTCAGTGCTTCGGAGAGATTAGACTTTGTCTAATCTCATGTGTTTATATATATATATAAATGTGCATGTGTTTATATAAAAAACACTATAAAGGAGTTCTTGTCAATGTGTGTTACTCGATATTTCTCAATCCTCTAAGGAATATCTTGATTTTTAAATGGAAAATTCACCTTTTCCAAGGCATGCAGTTACTGACAGAATTATGAACCTGAATCTCCTGGCTCTGGTCTTAAACAGACTACATTCCTTCTCTTTTATCATTTTCATTTCAAGGCCCACTTTAGAGATTACAAGGGTGATTTTGAGGCCGTGATGAGCAACAGCATTCTGCTAGTAGTGCGTTTGAAGCCGTGAAGTTTTCACTGTTACTATATAAAGGCTTTTCTAAAGCGCACACCCCCCCTTGCCGTAGGCAGAATTGCTAAGGCTGTTGTCTGTTATTTGTCACAGCCCTATGTTTAATCATTTACAAAAAATTAAGACTTTTTACAAAACCATGAAATCTTTTCATTTTTGAACTACAGCTTTTCTTCTATTAATGACAGAGGAAATATGAACGATTCTTAGTAATTCCTGTAATCCAAAATATTTTCTGAACCTTATTTGTACCTTCAAATGACTTTAACTTTTATTCCCATCTGTAGAGTGTTTGGTGTTTTTAAATAACTGCATAAGCCTTTGGTATTTTCTTCATTTTGGACTGTCTTTTCTTTGCTACTGAGTAGCTTGAAAGACCAGGTTCTGCTGAAGCTGTGCCTGCGCCGCGCTGCCTGGTGGCTGTCGGCACTTCTGCGCAGTTCCTTCTTAGTTTTGGTCTGTCGGCTGTAATGGTAACGGGCGACCGCGCTGCCCTTCGTTTTTTAATCTGCTGACTTCTACCTCCCAGTTTGTGCTTTGGTTCTGTTTTGCTTTGACTTTAATGTGTCTCCTGTTTGTATTTAATGCGTGCTGCGTTAACATGGGAGGAGGACCGTTCCTCAAAAAGCAGTCGTGGGGGACCACTAAGTCGAAACCAGACTGCTGTGAGTTTTTGGAGTTCAGCTCTGCCAGTGGAAGCGGATTTGTGTGGGCGAGAGGATTGCTTTTTAATCTGGGCGGGAGCTGGGGGTTGGTTCCTTTGTTTTGTTGTTATCCCACTCCTTTCCCAAGCTTGTCATCTTTTTAAAGTGTGTGGCATTTGGGACAGCAATGGGAACATCTTGAGAAAACTAGTATAGATACATGGCGATATAACTAGATACCGAAAAGCAGCTTGGGTTTCTTGTGCCTTTTCCTGGAATTCTGTGTTCTTAAGGCTGTGATTCACTGTGTTTGCTGTCTGGCAAGAGTACTAAGAGAAATCTTTTCACTGGGAAAAGCTGAGACCCTGAATAGGGAGATGATCCTACTTGGAGCAAGAACGTTATTCAAAATGTGGGAGAAGTCTGGGGCAGAAGGACTCCTTGGTCCAAGTTCATCCCTGTAGCTCTGTACATGACCTACTAAAGAATGAACAAGTTGGTACAGAAATTTCTGAAAGCCTGAAAAAAAGAGAGATTTTTCTAAATTCTTTTTTAGAGGTTGGATGCTGCATGCTGTAGAAGAGCGAGATATGGAATGTTCTCCTTGATGCTGGTCTCCCTCAAGATGCATCATCAAGTACTGAAAGAGCAACAGTAGCCTGGCAGTTGTGTGGGAACTTCAGTAACTTCCTCATATAGTGTGGAATACATATGTGTAAATGTAAATACATGTATATTCTTGTAAATGTCTTTTTTAGAAGACAAGAAGACTGCCTTTGTATAACTCACAGTAGAATCAGCAAGAGGGAAGCAGACTGAGTGCTGCAGAAATGAAGCTCGAACCGTGCAACAGGAGGTCATCCTGTCTGTAAATGAACTGATTAAAATGACTGCCAAGTTGTGGAATAAAGTTGAACAGATCAGGAGATACGAGGAAGAGCTGAGAAGTAGAACTGCAGGGCTTGAACAGTAATGGTACTACAATGGGTAGTGCAAAAATTTAATTTCCCCTCCAGTGCCTGAGATTATACCGGGCTTTCTCGTAACAATCCAAAATACAGCTGTTTAGGACAGTAAATTGAGTATAGCTGGCACTTACTGGGGAACTTGTGTCTGTAAAGAGATGAAGTAGTGAACAGATATAGTCAGTAATACCATGGCAAGATGCCAGCTTTCGGGATTGTTCTGTTGTTCACTGACTGCCTCTGTTGCTGGAATTGGTGGAGCATCAGTCAGATTTAGTATGTATTTGTAATCAAATATTAAAATTTATTAGAAGTGACAAAGTATACAGAGAAATTCAAATGATTAAGAAGTGCAGTAGAAGTAAGAAAACAATAAAACTTTCTGCCTTTGGACAAGTGTGGAAAAGAGCGCAAAAAACAATTTGAAAAAGCAATGGTGTGTGTGTGTGTGTGTGTCGTTTAAAACAAAAAACAAACAAAAAAACATTTCTTTTTACATTGCTTTGTTTCTTTCAGTTTGTTACTGCTTCTATAGGTCTATACTCGTGTAGTTGGAAGAGAGAAGGTGATTTGAACTTGGAAGTTGCGCCTCTAAAGGGTCTGATTATAAAAACCTTTGGTCTTAGTTTCCTCTGTGCTCCCTGTCCTTTGTATACATATAAGAAAAAAGATGAGTTTGACCTTCTGCAGGCTCTCCTCAGCTGTTTTTATCATTATTTTTTAAAGAGCAAAGTAATAGTTAAGAAGCTAATGTTTCCCTGTGTGTAGGACACAATGGCAACAGAGCCCACATTTTATTAAGTATAAATTTGAACATGCCTTTGGTTTGTTGGATTTTTTTTTTAATCAGCAGAGCAGTGATTTCACGGTTCTGTGCTCTACCTCCCTCTGCCTCCCAAGGCTCGTTCTGACCTCTCTCAAGGGATGTAGTTTGATAATGTAGCCTTAATTACTCTTGTCTCCATTTTTGGTCTTTTGAATCTGTTTTGGGGCCATATCCTTAATGTTTTAAAAGTCCTGAGGAAGTGTAATGCCTATGATGGAAAATGACGACGACTTTTGTGTGGAAGTGTTTGAGGCAGCATCAGCTAAATGCCGGTGTCTAATTCGAGGACCGTTACGTTCCTGATGATGCAGTATGCCTTCTGTGCTTCAAAGCTTAAACAAAAATAAATCAAAGGGATGATAAATACGGAGAATGACAAAAGTGACTAAAATACATAAGGTAGAGGATTTTTACCCTTTAAATTAATGAATAACTAGGCATGCCTGCTGAATGCTACAGGGGATTTCGAAAACCTAGTTGCAAAAGGGATAAAAATATATGCAGTTGCCTAGTATTATACAATGCTCTGTCCTTCTGTGACCTAGGTGACTTTATGATCTGATGATGGCAGTGATAAAATGGCTTGTTTTAAGTGTTGGGGAAAATTTTCTTCTCTTTTGCTGTTAGGATCTTTTAATTAGGTAGTTGTTAGGCGTGTGAGCCAGAATACGATGGTGAGGATTCTGTCATACAGGACCAGGCTTAGCATGAGAGTAAGAATACTTAGTGTTTAATTTGAATTTTACTGTGGGCTTCTTGATCTTGAAGAGTAACCTTAGCCACCTATGGAAGAGTAAACGTGCTTATTCACCGTCAGCACTGGAAGCCTGGTCATCATGATGCTCTTCTGTCTTGATTTGCCACAGCGGGTGGCATCAAGTGACGACTGAGGTCTGCAATTTTTTTGAAAAAGGAGAGGAGCGTAGAGGCTTTGTGTTATTTTAAAGTGGCTGGTAACCTAATGACCTCTGTAAATTAAAAGATGCAAAGCAGTGAATTCAACATTAAGCCGTGTTTGTTGTAACTACAGACGTATAAAAGGTCCTGTGTAATACAGTGACCCACAGTTACTAGCCTGCACTGCCTCTGACTGTGCGTTGGTATGTTCTCCGAGTAAGTCTGAAAAAAAATCTTTTGCTTGTGTAAGCATTGGGAAAACAAGCAGACACTTTATACTCTAGAAAGCCCAGTAAGCCTCAGGAAATTCCTGCATTCTTGATTTTATTTTGTGGCAAAGTACTATGCGGTGTGTTTTTGAAAGATGAGCAAGGTTGCCCTTCTCCAGCTCAGCACCATGGACTGGATCTGCTGGCCCTGAATAGTCTGTTGTTCCCTGCAGCAGCCCCATCAGCTGCTACTTTCCCCCCCCCTCAAAAAACAGAGTTTATTTGTAATTGAAAAGTGCTGATGCGGCACTTTTGACTAAAGGAAGAGGTTACTTGTTCTTCCTGCTGTTTAGTGTGAGAGCTGTGGGTGATGTATTCCACCTTGAGAACCAATAGCTTTGTTAGAATTTTAATGTAAAATCTGTATACTGTGCTGATACGTGAATATTTGGAAAATGCTAGTATTTTGAAACTGTCTTTTGGATTTCCACTTTTTCTTCTGGTAGCCAGTTTCTAAGAGAAAAGGAGAAGGATGCATCTGAAGAGGATGGGTCTTTCCATTTCTGCAGTCAGCGATTGAAAGTCCTGAAAGGCCCTTCCAGCTGCTCCCTGTCCTGAACTTCTTAAGTGTTTAGGTGGTTAGTGAATTGCTGCAAGACCTGAGTGTATGCCGAGAGCCAGCTTGAACCAGCTTTTCATTAAGGAGGTGACACTGCCGCAGCTATCGAAGGACTCGTGGGTTTGACCAAGTGCTCTTGCATCACACTGAAGTCACTGCTGGCTCAGGTGATTTTGCTTGCAGCCAGTGAAGTGTCTTCTGCAGAAGGTCCCCATGCTTACAGTCCATGGATGTCCTTCGTGCTGCTCCTTCCTGTTGTCCTTTCTCCCCTGCATACATCCTAGCTCTTCAAGCTGCTGAAATAAACTCAGCAGCTCTTAAACCCCTTATAGGATTCTTGTAAACGGGACCTTCCTCTCCCCTTCTCACTTGCAAAAAAGTGATTTCCTGAAGCAAGGACATGACTGGTGTAGAGCTTCAGCTTGCCATGCTGTCACTGTGCTTAAAAAAAACAGTGCAATTGCAGCAGCGGGAAGGAAGGAATTATGAACGCGGAGCAGGTGGTAACTGCATTACCAGTCCAGGCTGCGTCTTCTGTTTTCTCTTCCTATCCCAGTCCTTTTTATAACTTTCTGCCTGCTGTTTTAACCATGCTAATAGTGTAGTTGACTTTTTCTGAGGAATAACGTTGTACGGATGATCAAGCCCTGAATGTTCTAATGCATCATATTCAAGGAAACGATTTTCTGCGTTTGAATGCTGTGCCTCATTCTTCAGCTGCTTGGCAGAAAGTGGCAGGTCTGCTTGAGTAGTGCCTTCATGTGATCTTTCTTAGGCTAAGGTTGGAGAAGAATGTGAGGGATAGCCAGTCTGCCATGTTGATTAGAAACAGATAACTCATGAATCTGGCAATCTTAACTGAGAAACTGATATCAAAGGATCAAAAGAGGAGAAACAGTGAACTGAGTGTAGATAAACTGAAGTTTTAAACTTCTTGGTCCTGTTTGAAATTGCAAGGAGAGAATCAATGTTTTGTTAATTCTAGAAATCAGTTCCGAGGTTCGGAAAGTAAGGGCGTTCTTACTCAAAAGCTTTCCGGAGGAAGCCGTTAATGAATCAGAACTTTAATCACTTAAAGCTAAATATATACGAGTGGTTTTAAAATTGGCAGTTCAAAGAGGGATGAATTCTTTTTCTAGAATCCTTTACAGGAGGGGGAGACTAACCATTTTTGCTCCCCTGTAGCAGTTGTGACTACTCACTGCTCTGTGCTGATGTAACAGCTCTGCTATCTGCTTGCTTGCTTGCAATGCCAACTGAAAACTGTCAGGTAATAGGATTTCAGAGAACGGAGACTCCGAAATTAAAGTGCTTACAAAAGTTCATCTTCAAGCTTGAAAAATCCACATTTTCGCATAGATGTGTTTTTTGGCACACTTAACTAAGTCGTATTTGTGTACACGTTTTGGGTTTTCCAGTCTCTAAAATAGAGATACATGCTTTTTTGTTAAAAATCCCAAACCCTCTAAAACTGTTTCTTCCTGCAGATGTGAGCACGATTCAAGGCAGCCGGTATTTGTGGTATTTGTGGTGCATGGCAAGAATAAAGTGCTCAGAGGTCAAGATGATGTGTTTTATTTGGGCGAAGGGACTAGCATGCTAAGGAGGCTTTTACTATGTATCTCAAGTAGTCAATTTAGAAGTTGCATTTGAAAAATGATGCTTTCGCGTCTTCAGCTGTGGTGACGGTCATAAACCTGTGTGCACCTGCATGCGGCTGCAGTGCATGGACAGAAACAGAAATGCATGTGCTGAAGACCTGAATGTCAAGTGCTGCAGTTACTTACTTTATTGCCGATTCTAAATTCATCTGGAAAAACATATCTTTGAAAAACTTCAGAAAGAACAGCAGTAGCTATTTAGCAATGGTAGGCGTCTCTACTGTTTGAATGCTTGGAGATCTCTGGATGAAAGTGCATATTTTATTATTTTCATCTTGAGTTTATTGCCTGATTGAAAATCCAAATAACCTCTACTAGCTGCCTAACTAAATATTTTCTAATTTTTAGATGAAGAGACTGAAATATTTCTGCTTTAATTCTGTGCATTGTTTGACTGTGAGCAAATCACCATTCCCAGTAAAACAAGGAGGTTAAAAGCCTATCTGAAAGGGCTGATATGAGAATTTTACAGTGTCTTGAAAACTGTTGGTAAAAGTGGAAATACAAATAGATACCACCAGTAATAATTAAGCTTAATAATCATATTAACACTTGTACTGGTATGTGCTTTATAGGTCCTGTAAATAAAGATATGTAACTTGCAGGGTTGTGGTGGTTTTATTTTTTATTACTATTTTTTTCTTAAAAAAAAAAAAAAAAAAAATCTCTCTAGGGTTGCTTCCAAAGAGGAGGATCTGTCATGCTGGCTGTCTTAAGGGGTGTCTTTCTCTGTTTTGATGTCTTGGTTAATAAAGTGAGTTGCACAGCTGGAGACATAGTAACTAATTGAATAATTCCAAACTGGCGCCTTTGGGAACGCCCCAGTATGTGTAACATCTTGTTTCTGCATCAGGAATAGTCTGCAAAGGAATTTGATAGAAATTCCCTAAAGTGATTTACTGAGCTGACGTGGGGTATTGCAGCATTCAGCCCTTTTTCCAGACTGAGATTCAGTACATTTTTAGGCAGTGACAGCATCTTTTTAGTGCCAGAAATGCACTTGACACTTGCAACTGATGAACTTTGCTTGTAGATCTGGGCACTGGATTCAAGGGTACCATATTGCTTCCCTGTGACCATTGCATCTGAGTTGCAATTGCAGTTGTTCTCTGTCTGTGGCTATAGTTACTTGTAGTGGAGCTTTGCTGGCATATTACTAATGAGAGGACATGTTTTATAACCATGTTTTGCTAGAGATCTTTATGACATTTCTCTAATGAGATTTTGTTTAATCTTTGATGCTTTTATTTGTTACAGAGATCCGTGCCCAACTGGTAGAGCAGCTGAAATGCCTTGACCAACAGTGTGAGCTTCGGGTCCAGTTACTGCAGGACCTGCAGGATTTCTTCCGCAAGAAGGCCGAGATCGAGATGGATTACTCAAGGAATCTGGAGAAGCTGGCCGAGAGATTTCTCGCTAAAACTAGGAGCACCAAAGACCAACAATTCAAGTAGAGTATTTGCCTTTTGTTTTTAGCCTTTTTTCTGAAGATGTGATGACAAGTATAGAAATGCAAAAAAAGACCTGAGACAGTGAATGTAGGTATCAACACCTTTGTGAATTTCAGAAGAAAACATTTCCCAAATTTGCTATAAACACAGAACCTATTTCATCTTGTTATGTAGCCTGGCTGCTAGATTGATTTTAGTAATTCCTGGTAGGTCCTGTGTTACCAGTAGGGAACAGAATGGTAAAGAGCTGGCACAATATAAAAGGAGCCATTTATCTGTGAAGGCAGGCAAAGTTGGGCACCAAATTTGATGGTCAAAACCTGGACTTCTGTAGATGTCAGTGGCTTTATTCTGGCTAAGGGAGTAGTTTTTTCTAATTTGTGCTATGTTGTGATTTGCCCAAGCGCTCTTGTTAATATTCTGTGGTTACTCAGTGACTAGAGAAGAACACTACCTAGAAGTGCATTGCATCTCTGATACCATCACTTTAAAACTGTAGAGAAACAGAGCCAATAGTACTTTCAAATAAGGCTATATCATTAAAAAACCTGACAGGGCTCAATTAAAATTGAAAGATGTCTTCATTGACAATAAATCCTCTATTCAAATAGAGGAGCCTCTATGTGATCCATGTCAAGCTAGAAAACTATACTTGTACTTGTGGTCTGGTTCAACAGTGGTCTTTCATGCCTATCTTCCTACTCCCATTAGAAGTGATACTCATTTTTATGGTATACAGGGGACACAGGCAGTTCCATCTCTGGTGGCTGCTCCTTACTGGCAAACTTAGTGAAGTTTGCAATAGAAAACTGTGTTTGATACAGTTCAAGATTATTGTACTGTAGCTGCTATCATAGCGTGTCTCTTGCCTTTTCAGAGTTATTTACATTAGTCTCACCTGATGACGTTGCATTGGTTGTTCCCTGCTTACCAGTTTAGCTATCTGAGTTGGAATGACTAATGCATATTGAACTTGGTTTCATGGAAACAAAAATCCTCTGTTTTTCTGCTGACTCATGCCCAAAGGAAGGGTCTGGTGTGTAGGAAAAGGCCTTTGAGTGAAGGGAGGTGCAGCACCGAGGGGTCAGCTTTGCAGAGAGGTGACCAGGACAAACGAGGACCATGGTGTGGGGTGCTTGTAGCTGACACCCCGACAGTGCCTAAGGCTCCGCAGGGTTCGTTGTTGGGTAGCAGCTGTGGGGACACCACCAAGCTAAAGCAGTCTTGGGATGTGAATCATTTTAGTTTTGGCCAGATTAGTCTGTCCTCTGCCTGACATGATCCATCTGGATCTGCCTCCACCCAAAGTACACTGTCGCTTTTAGCTTTGGGACTTACCCTTATCTTTTTGATTTTTATTGTTGCTGTGTTTTATGGGTTACCGTATTTGGTGGTGGCAGAGGAGATCAGCTTTCCTTTTTCACTAGAAACCCTGTTTGTGAAAGCCGTTAAGTATCACATTTTAGTTTCCTTTTTGTACAGCTCTGATGTCATTTACTGTAGTTCTCCTCATTGAAAACGCACATTGTGCTATGTTGCTGGAACGCCTGCCGCCTAGGCTTGGCTGTTGGAGAGGTCGAGAAGAGTTCTGCTGCCTGTCAGTAGAACTTGAACTCAAGTTTTTTTTTTCTTTCTTCTTTTTTATAATGAAAGAGTCTTTATAATTGTAGGCTGTGCATATCCTGCAGGTACTTCTAAGGGTTAAAAAAATGGTATGTTAAGCTATTGATTGTCCACTAATTATGACTGGTCCTTTTCAGTTTTTGTTATTGCTAGTAAAACTTGAGGTGCTTTTATTTATCCCACATGATATGAAACATCCCATCAGGAATGCTTTTGCATTAAGCTTTTTGGGTGTAGTTTTCTTCCTGTTTTGAGTTTTAGACTGAATTTTTAATGCGGAAGCTGTTGCCATAGTTCAGCAGAATGCTAAATGATGTCATGCCTGTTAATCGAGTGTACTGGGTGTGATACTGCAGAATTTCTGAATTTAGATGTCCACATTTTTCTGGTCGAGTTCAAGCCCTTTCCCTAAATATTCTGGAATCTTATTACTGAGCATCAGTTTCACTTCACTGCATAGTGAGGGCCAACGTTGTCCAATTTTCCCTTCAAACGATTTTGCTCACGTTAGCAGCAGAACTCCTAGCGGAAAGGCTTCTCACTTTCAGAATGTATTCCCTCCACTGGTTTTAAGTTGTTAATTTGGACAGAGTTGGCATGAAGAAGAAAAATAACCCCAACTGCAAGGCTGCTCAGTCTGTGGACTGTATTTGTCACAGCTGTGAAATACAGTTGTAAAGCTATCTGTCCTGGGTAGCTCCACATATAACTCGTTTGGTTGTTTAGGTCTGCTGGCTTTAACAGAAATGCATCAAAATTCCACATGGATAAGTAAGGAAGCCATTTTGCAAGCTTAGTGTCCTGCCTGGATCGTGCAGAGAGCCAGCAGGGTGAAGGCTACTGAAGGTTGGTAGGACCAGAGCTTGACTGGACCTGTTCAGACTTGGGAAGGATCCAAACACTTTGTCATTTCAGATACTGAATCCTGCAGTCATCTCTGGTCCTTGTATAAATACTGTGGGAGTTTGGATTGAAGGTCATCTATAATGAAGTAGCAGTAGATACTACCCCTCTTTAACAGTGCCCAAGAATATGACCCTCAAAGCAAAGCAGTGGGCTTCTGCAGCCACGTCGGCCGATTTCCCATTCTCTTGTTTAACTCTTCAATGTGCTGGAAATTCCTAGGCTGGAGAGTGTTGGAAAACATAACACAGGGACATGAATCATACAAAACAGTAAGGCAGAGGCTATTTCATCATCAGCATTTTTTTTACATGTTTTAGCAGACTAGATTCTGCTGTTCGAGGATCATTTTGTTTGCTTAAATGGTTCTAAACCAACATTCCCCCTCCAGTGAGAAGGGAATTCAGAGCCTCCTGAATTTAGGTTGCAATCCTAACATACTGTGTTTGTATGTAGTGATTTACAATGTGACTAAATTATTTTTTGCTATGCGAGAGAGAGTTTTTTTGAGCTCTACTAATTTAGAGGGGAAAAAATAAAACTGAGGAAGGATCCTGGCTATTCCATTAGGCAGGATGTTTACATACCCTCTGGTGTTTCACTATCAGTTAATAACTGATAACATGATACTGTTTCTTAACTGTTCAAATGAGTGATTTTTAGATAACTGTGAATTCAAATTATAATTGCCCATCCCAAGCACTGCTCTGTCTGAATAGTGAGGAGTAACTTGCCTGGTATCCTTTTTTGTAGATACTGAAGCTGTAATCTAATCTGGAATCCCCTAAAAGACTATTTGAGCAAAACTAACCATCAAATCTCTCCTCCTAAGGAGACTGGTATTACACGACTTGGAGAGATGTGCTCAGGCTGGTGGCTACTCTGTAATTGCGTGGCTCTAACCTATAAATACACAGTAATAGCACGTTCTTTTGATAACATCGTAATTATATTGGAAGGTACCATGTTATTTGGTGACTGCTTACCATGTCTCTTGCAGTTTTTAGATCTCATAATGCACTGTCAAGGAGGAAATTTGTCAGGCAGTAACTCTGTAATTTGCATGTACTTTCATACTCAAGAGCTACTATGTAATTGCCGAGTTACTCCAAATGTGTTCATTTTAGGGAATGCTGTCAAGGTTAAGAGGCTTCAGCTTGACCCTTGAAATTAAATTGTATAGCTTTCTCCAGCAGGCATATCCAAGCTGGTTTAAAAGCAAGCACTTGAAGGACAGAGTAGCATGAGGTGCAGCCTTGCGGTGGGTTTGTAACAAATGCATTGCATGGGCTTTACTTTTGTATGATGTGGCCACTTCCCAGGGTGAGCTGGTGGCTGCATTTTCCATATGGTTTGAAGCCTAGGTGTTGGGTCTTTACAGCAAAGTGTGTAGAGCTCATGAGGAACTTGAAGGGTGCTTGTGCATTGCACAGTTTCAAGCTAGTTTCACCAGAACATCTTAAAATGATTTACAGAGGTAGGTGTATGTTATTCTCATTTAATATCTTCGAAGAGGGGGAACAGATTGTTTTATCCAAGGTGACATATGAGCTGATGACAGTTGGATATAACCCAGGTTTGACTTGCTTTTAACTACTATACTATGGCTGTTAGACCAGCTCACTTTGTGTTTGTCTTTTAAAAATGGATTTTGAATTAGAACAGACTATTAAAGAGAGCTTTTGCATAAAATACATGGTTAGTAAGGCTTTTTCAGTTCTCTTTGATAAATATCCTCATACAAGATGCAAGAACGAGGGCCGGCGGAGTGGGGTGCATTTCATAGCCCAGTTCTTGCAGCTTCTGTTGTAACAAGAGCTTGTTGGTCAAAAGTTTAGCATAGTCCTTACACTGTAAAAATCTGATAGATTTAAGGCCTTGTGCACAGCAGTTAAACTGGAGCATCCCTTTTGACAGGTATCGGTCTCGCATCTCAGCTCTGGGAGGTTCTCGAAGGCAGCACTGCTGAGCAGGGATGTAGTAGGAAAGACTGGCTGCAGTGAAACTTCTCCATCTAAAAACCTTTATCTCCTGAATTCAGATCTATTTCATGTGATTTTTGCTCTAAAGGCATTTGCCATCTCAAATAGTTAACAATATAGATACCATTGTAAATCCTGAGTAACTTCTTTAAAGGGAGGAATTAAAAAAATAACAATGAGAGGATGAGGCTATTTTAAGGCCATATTTTAAATCAGAATAATCTGTGGAAGCAGGATAGCGAGTAGTAATTGTCAGCTGGAAAGCAGAATGTCCAGGATATCCCAGCATGAAATTCAGATGGCTTTCTGGCAGCCTGTGCCTTGAAGTAGAAGATGCAGAGTAAGTCTGGCAACCTTCAGGCTGAGCACTTGTAAACAACAGATGTTCATAACTAGAATCTTTTGGAGGAGAAGGGCAGGGAGCAGCATGTATGTCAATGCTTGCAATTCGCAGAATTTACACTTAGCACTGAGCAATGTCAGTGAGACTTTAAGGGGAAGCCAAACATTGATTTGAATCAGTAGCATGTAGAGAAACTCAATTATAATTTTCTCAAACTTGAAATGATCTATTTAAAGGAGAGATGATACAGGCTGTGGGGGAAGTATTAATATCAATTAATTTGGATCAGATGGACTTCAGTTACATGTGGGGTTTGGAAGGAAGTGTAGGAGGGAGATGATTCCAAAAAAAAAAAAAAAAAAGGCTACTCTGACCTGTAATTCTTTTTGATGGAATTGGGTTTGAGCCCTTTATTCTGAGTCTTTCAAATACCAATGTTTGCAGGATTTTGAAGCAGTCAACATAGCAGGAATATACCACCAGTCAACATTTATTTAAAACCCCACGTAGGGTCTTGATGGTGTTTTTCACCGTATCATTGATCCTGGTGGTGTACTGTGTTGGTTCATATGATTATACTCTTATAGAGCAGGTTGTAGAAGACAAAATTCAAACAAATCTGAAAAGCTATGTATAGAAACAACTACGGCTCCAAACCTTTCTACCTTTCTGCCTATTTCTAGCCCTGATGCTTTGCAAGGTGCACTTGCAGTTACAGCGGTCTGAAAATAAGGTTAGTTCTTTTCATCTCTCCCTTCAGCTCCAGTCTGGTTCAATAGATGGTTCAGGTGAGCTGGTAACAAGGCCAGGACTGCCATAAAGCTCCATGGCTTGCTGCTGAGACGCGAAAGGCAGTAGGTGCTACAGCGACGCTGCAATTAGAGTGGGAAAAGGATGAGAGAGCCTGAAGTCCCCAGGTCCTGGTTGCTATTTCAGGATGTGCCGGGTTTAGATACGGTTGTTGCATGCCGTAGGGCAACAGATCCCAAATATTTTGGGAGGAGGGGAGCTGGAACTGGAAACTTCATTTTTGTGCGTATGTGGCAGATGGAAGCAGATCTGATAACTCCTGGTTTCTTCAAGCTGTCTGCCAGTGCGAGCGGTGGAGCTTGCAATATTGAGCCTGTGCTTTCGTCATTGCTCCGGCTTGAGTCTGGGACAGAGCAGCCCTTCGGACGCGTTTGTTTCTCGGGAGCATTGCAAATATTTCCTACTTAGTGTTCGATACGCTAGACCATTGCATAAGCGTGTGGAGGATGCTGACTGAGAACGGCCTGAGCAGTGGGCCTTAAAGCCTGACATTTTTCCAAAGAGGTGTTGTCTCCCTGGTTTCCTCCCTTGGAAGCATTTAATGTTTGTTGTGGGAGAAAAGTATTGTTAGTGGTACTAAGTTACAAGCTTTTTTTCTGTATATGCTTGAAATCATATTGCTACTGCTATTGTGAGAGCTTTGTCAGTGTTGTTTTTGTTAGAAACTTCAGGAAAATAAGGCTAATGTGGGTAGTTTATTGATGTCTTCTGATCTGCATGGGGTCTCGCACGAGGGAGCCGTAATGGCTGATGTGCAGAAACCGAGTTTAAAAGCTTCTGGTTACTGCTTTGTGTTAAATCCTTAAGACTGCTATTTGCTCAATACTGGAGCATGTTAATGTCCACCAATTTTATTTTAAGGTGGTTTTTCTGTTGTTGGCCTGAATAAGGTTACCTTGCAGTACACAGCTGAGGTGTCCCTGGTCTTTGTCCCTCCCTGCCGCTCGCGGTGAAGCGGATGCCGCTCTGCGTGTCTGCGAGTTCCTTGTATGAATGAGTAATTTAATTAAGTTTCAGATACTTGGGCTCAATCTTCTCTTCTGATCTTTTGAGACCAACTTACACCTTTGAAGTGGAAGTTGCACAGGACTCTATCAAGATAACACTCTAAAACCCACAGAGCTTCATTCTTTGTGGTTCCTCAAAAATCTGTGCACAACTTCCTCTTCCTGCTCCCAGGCACCCCCGACTGCTGTGCTCTGGTGTAATTTAGGCTAACCTAAATAAACGCTCCGGATTCACTGTCATTGCACAATCTTTAAACTTGCAGGAATCATGCTTGAAATAAAGTGGATGTTGGCATCTGCTTCCTCCCCCTCCCGTGGGTAAGATTGAGTCGGAGGTGACCCTTGTTCTGGACGTGGATTACCACAACTTTGGGAAAGTTCATCCGCGGGTCCCAAAGCTTTGGGTTGATCTCATGAATCTTAATCATCAAAAGGAGAATACTGATTTTGGCCATTCTGTAGAATATAGACTATGGAAGCTGAACTCGCTTGTGATGATAAACTGGGATCACTGTTGCACTACTTTTTGCTTTTTGATCCTCTGTCTGTAGTGACAAGAAATTGGAAGCAGAGTATATTTGTTAGCTCCTTGGAGAATTGAAATTGTTAATGAAAATGGCAATTTACTTCTCTACCATCTGCTTGTGGTTATGATTGAAACTGGTCTGTTGTAAACAGTTGTATAACTTCTGCTCTGTGTTGTGAAAACTGTTGCTGTGTTCTACCCCAGAAAAAAATGCATTTTTAGAGGTGGCTTAACAATTAATGCATGTGTGGTTTAAAGGCTATTTGGAAGTTTTGAAACAAGTAGCTGCCCCCTTTTCCTATTTGCTTCTGAGCAGCTTGTCTTCAGGACTACCTTCACCATCTTTTTGCTGAGAAAATTCTCACTGACAAATAGGGGGAGATTTTTCTTTCATTTCTTTCTTGCTGTAAAAAGCTTGCATTGAACTATTAAACCTGTTAAAACAGTCCATCTTGCTTTTGTACCAGGCACTAAAGGGGTTAGTGAAACCAGCAGAATGTAAAAAATTAAAGAAATGTAAAAGAAAAATTTTTAGGAGCACCGAGCTGTGGTTGCAGGAGGCTGAGATGAGGGTTCAGCGCTGGTGCCCAGACCGAGAGGTGACAGTCCTGGGCGCAAATTAGAATCATGTGGGGCTGGGGATTATTTTTTTCCTGCAAGATGGCCTTTCATGTTTAACCACATGGAGTGTGTCAACAAGCTATCTGGCGCCATTAGACACTAGCAATTTTACTCACCATACTTTTCATGGGCTCTTGGTATTTGTGCTATGTGCTGCCTTAGAATAGCTCTGGGCGTTGTGGTACAGCAGCTTGGACAGCTGGGAATTGCCCGGTTAACTATTGCATCTCTTCTGCGTTCCACTTGGTGCTTTGGGTTGGGGTAGTGTATTTTTGTTTGTTTTCTGGAGAGCAAGGCACATTAACCATGCTGCACTCTGGTCTCCTGCATGTGTTCTTGTTTGCAGTTACAACCCCTCGTCCTTGTGGCTAGCAGCTCTTGCAAACAAGTTGGAGCAAGGCTGGGAAGGTGTGGGAATAGCAGGCATCCAAGGAATAGCCAGGTGCTGTTAGCGGAATAGATAGCATAACTTATGGGCCAGTATTGGCCCATACAGAGAGCAGTAAGCCCCCTGTCATTGGAGGTTACTCTTACGATTTTCCAGAAGGTATAGAATTGATCACTTGTCCCTGTATTCCTAATGTTTTTGAAAATACAGTGCAGGATGGAAACTGCAATGGGAGATACTAGGGTCAGAATAGCTTTGGGTTGGCATTTTGTGCAGCTGAATGGCAGAAGGACGCGGTGAGTTAGCAGCTGCACGCTGCTGGGCTGCTCCTGGCCGTTTCCTGGGGGTCTGCGGTCGCGCTAGTCCTATGAAAACAGGCAGGGGCTAAATAGTAAAGCAGCAACAGGCTGCTTAGGATTTTGAGACAGGTTTTCTAATACCTAGAGTTAGAATAAGAGTAAGCAGGGTCCTAGCTTCTCTTCCACCATTTAATTCCCAACATTTTTACAGTAGTTGCTTCCTTTTCATTTACTGTAGCTCCTCCAGCGTTTGGAGGGCAGGTACTAATCCAATGTATAAAGCACTTCGGTATCTTGGGGGGAAAGGAGCAAACCAACCAGACTTCAACATTTCTTAACACTGCCCCTTATAAACCTTTATTTTCAACCAATTGTCATACAGTCTGGTTTAGTTTGCTTCCTGTCTCCTCTCTGAAACATGGTTTGTCTGTTGGTCCAGATGGAGGCTCTTGTTCCAGGAAAGCTGACAGCATGTATGACTTGGACCAGTGCTGCTACTTGGAAGCACTCTTTCTAATTCCCTTTCTCTTCCTCTTTTTTTCTCCTCCTCGCTGCTTTTTGTTAGGAGAAAGATGGATTTTGTTTCTTATTTCACCTAAATTAAAAAAATGTATATATTAGTTTGTGGTAGAAGCTTTTATCTCAGGTTTCAGCAGAAGTCAGAATATGCAACACTGATGCATGCATATGCCTTTAGAGGACTGGCCGCGCTGTGGTCGGTGGTGGTAGGTCCAAGAGGCACAAATTTCTGTTAGCAAAGTCTTGCAGTTTCCAGCTAGCTCTCTTGCCTGCTAACAAAACAGGCAGCATGCTGCAAGCACTGGCTGCAGGAGTGCTGGGGGCAAGCGCTTGGTTTATATGACTTAACATCTGGCAGTTTCAACCTTGCACCATTCTGCATTTTGATCATTCTTTCTGTTTTTGCCTGTGTCAGCAGTATCTGCAGTACACGACATAAGACTACAAAGGCAAATATTATCTCTAAATAAAATCTCTACCCTCTCACATTTTACTTTCTTTTTTTTTCCTCTATTCAAAACACGAAGAGGACCAAAAGCCTAGAATCTCTATTCCGCCCCCTCCCACTATATACACACTGCAAACCTTGAAGTAGTCCAGATCACAAGCAGCAGTCATTTCCTGTGCTTTTTTTTTTTAAAGGAAAAGAAACAGAATGTAAAAATCAGCTGTTTTGAAACTATTCTTTTTTTTCCTCTCTTTAAATTATCCATATTGCACTGCAGATGCAGCCACTGATGCCATGAGAAGGGCAGTGAAAGTGTACTGTGGTTTAATTCTCCATATTTTAGTAATGTCAGGCACTTCTTGCAGCAGAGTTTACTGTCCTTTTAGTGTAGGATGTTTCCTTTTTCTATGGAAATTACACCCATTTCTTTTAAGGGGAAAAGTCTGGGACAATCTTGTGCAATAATCAAGATGGGCTTTGACTTTCCACCAGAGACTGGAGTTACTCTTTTCTAAATAAATGTATTTGTGCTTAAAACAGAAAAGGTGTAATAGCCCTTTTGGACTGTATGCGCAGGAGGAATCAGCCATAATTGAGAAAAGCCTGAAGATGAGAGCATAAAGCTTTTTCTGTGAATGTTGCTTTCTCTTCTGCTCAGGCTAGACTTAGGTTTCTTGCACGTAATTGCTTTCATGCATGAGACATCACATTTTGTTTCCCCTGCAGATGCTATTTAACTAACTGGATGCTTGAAATCGTTTTATCGCGGTTAAGTTGCAAATATCTGAGCCAGCGCTGTGCAACCCTGTGTCAGAAATGGAGCTACCGCTCTCCGTCAGGCGCTGCAGTTCAGGCACAAACTCTGCATTTGAGAGGAGGAAGTTAGGGCCCGTGTTTGGCACTAGCTCCCACTTGTTGCAGCCTGACCTACCCGTGGGGACCGCAGAACGTGGCCGTGGGCAGTCAAGGACCTATTTTCTGTATGTACTGTCACCTTTTTAAAGCCTTTTTCCGCTCTCGTGTCCCTCAGCGGGTCCATATCTGCGGTAGCTATGTTTCTGGTGTTTATAGATGCAGAACTTGGTTAACAGATTCATTTTGTCTGCTTCAGGTGAAGTCCTATCCAATTCTTGTTTCTATTTTGCGTCCCCTGTAGGAAGGATCAGAATGTGCTCTCACCAGTCAATTGCTGGAATCTCCTGTTAAATCAAGTGAAGCGGGAGAGCAGGGATCACACCACCCTAAGTGATATCTATCTCAACAACATCATCCCGCGCTTTGTCCAGGTCAGCGAAGATTCTGGGCGCCTGTTCAAGAAGGTAACCGAGCGCGACGCTGCATGTCTTTCTGTTTGGCCCTGCCAAAATACGAGGGTTTAGATGCAACTTCTGGTGGATCAGTTTATTGTTATCTGTTCCTAACGCATGCTTTTTCCTCATTGTGGGTAACTGTGCTTGACTTACCTTAGCTACTTTCTGTAATTATTTTCTTGTTTTAGGATTGTAGGATTTTCCTGAAAGTAACCAGCTGAGATTCAGTGGTTAAATTCAGGCCATATTTGCACCTCTTAACCTACTTAGCGTTGACAATTTTTGTATGTATTTTGAAACTTTTGTTGAATAAATGGAAACTGCACAAGTTTTCAATCCTGAATATAATCGAGACCTCTCCAAAGCAAAAAATTTTGTCAGCAGTGGAGGAGGAATTACTATTAAAAAAAAAAAAAAAAAAAAAAAAAAAAAAAAAAAAAAAAGTGTTCCTACCATGCAAAATGATAAAGGAATGATACATGTCTTCTGGAGAAAAGAAAAAAAATGCAGCTAAGGTGTCTTTTATTAGTGTTTTTTTTTCCCTCCCCCTTTCTCTCCCTTCCTCTCTTGATTACATGGGATGGGGAAGGGGGGAGGAGGCTAGGCAGTGTGGGGGAGTTTTTTTTTTTTTTTTAATCTTTTTCTAGCTGAAGAAACATGATATTGGAAGCTTTGAAAAAACTCCTGCTGAATGGTAACACCTCCTGTCTCTTTAGAGATTTGTCTATGGTTGTAACATCTGCTAGCTAACATGTTAAAAACGTTGCGGTTCTGACTCTGAGAGCAATTCCTCTTCTCCTACTCCCTTTCAGTATTTAAGATTTTGGAGAGAGTTATTTCTGCTATAGTAATGTTGGAAGAAAGGGGTTGCAAAATGAGTGGGGCTTTCTGAACAATACTTATGGGGGCATTCAGCCTAAATACTGAGAGAGAGATGGGTGAGGAACTGTTTTGATAAAAATTTCCTAGCAGGCTTTCTTCCCTGTCTTTTTGCCTTCGGTGTCTCAGTAGTGACTGTATTAAAGACCAGTCGTGTGCATACTTTGTGTGACTTTTTAAAATGAAAATCTGTTTAGGAGCAGTCTTGACAGTAACTGGAGGTCCCGTTGGCTTTTCACTCTAGTCTTGACAGTGTCTCAAGGAAAAAGTGTTCAGATACGTTCAACATCTCTGTGTTGCTTTAGCTGGTAAAGAGAGTCTGTATCATGCAGCTGGGTTAGACTGTTACAAAATGAACAGTGGCCAGGATTTATTTGCCCTTTTACAGCAGCTTTTTGGGTTTGCTGGCAACTGATGTATATGCTAGAATTAAAATAAGTGCAAGAATATTGTTGTGTTCCTTGCCATCACAATACATATTTCTTGAGTATTGTTTGGATAGCAATGGAAATGGAGTATGGAAAAATGTTAAAGGGTTGCATTCTGTTTCTCTCTCCTCCCCCTCCCCCCCCCTTTTTTTTTTTGGTTTGGTTTCATTTTGTTTCATTTTGAGACATTTTTGAAGTAGAGGAGGAACCTTCTCTTTTTCAAGCAAAATCACAGAAAGGCCTTTTTGACCTTTTGAAACTTTCTGGTAATTACATTACAGTTGATTAGATACTTACATGGGCTTATTGAAGGCAGTTACTCTTCAATTCCCCTAATCCTTTCAGTGGATAAGTGATCTCTCCACTGAATTTCAACAAGGGCCATGCTTGAGCGAGGTGGCTGAGGAAGGCTTCAGCAGGGAAGTCCGTGGAAAGGGGCAGTATTGCTCTTTGGCTGAGCACACTAGCATCTTCGTTTTCAGTCCCTTGTGTAAGGACGCTCTTACCCTGTTTGATTTCATTTTGAGCAGTAGGGCTTTAGTCAGAAGCAAAAACCAAGCAAACATAAAACCCCTTCTGACGGAATGGAAACTCCATATTAATTTGTGCGAACAAGAGGCACTTGTTGCTCAGCTGCAGCTACCTGTTGTCCCTCTGTACCCGTGTACCAGACTGGCCCAAGGCCAAAGCAGGTATTAGCTTCCAATTCCACTTAGGCTGGGTGGGTGAAAACAAAAATTGCATCCTGTCTTATCTAAAGCCACACAGTTGAATAAGATAGCAACAGATAAATGGAGAAATTTGGCTGAACTTGGATCTAGTTTTTCTACTAGAATCCTTCACCTTCTTGAGCCACAACGAGATATAAACGGCTACAAAAGCTGCTATGGGCTAGAATACAAACGTGTGTTATGTGTTTACACAAAATATTGCAGAACAGGTTTATATTCCCGTGTTTTTAAAAAAGTTCTGGTTTTACAAAGCTCCTATTTAGCACGTTTGTAGCAGTCCCTATATTCCAAGAGCAGCACAGACCAAGTCCAGAACGCCTCGGGGCTGCATGGTGCCTTTTGCTAGATACAAAAACCAGGACAAGCAGGTGAAGCGCCCTACCCAGAGTTATTCAGCAAGTCATTGGCAAATCCAGGGTTTTTGAGAAAGCTTCTTAATTGGAGTGTTGCCTGCGGCCTCCCGGAGCTGTCGGTACGCAGCGTATCGGTGTAAAGGCATCACTGCCGGTAGTTCGTGGTCCTGCGGTGGTTGCCAAGCAGCTTGTCGATGCATATTTCTGAAGGGGAAGTGCACTAAATGGCAGCTCACAAGCTAATATTTCCAGTTCGTTAAGAGGCAGTGATCTGTAGATATTGCAAAGGAATAATAAGATGACTCAACAGCCTGCGTGGGCATGGCAGGTATTTTTGGGGACACAAACACCTTTAACTACAGGTCAGGAAGCAGCTAGCCTGAACAAGACTTCATAGCCACATTGATTAGAGGGTCCAAATGAACCCTGGTCCTTCCTTTCCCTGACAGTAAGCCTGCAAATTTTATTTTATATAACAAGGAATATAAATCTGATTTTTATAACCTCCTGTGGAAAAGTTGCCCAGTTATATGTGGAAATACACACCTGTGATTTGAAAAGCTGAGAAAAAATGACTTTAAAACTTCTGCTTTGGAAAAAAAATCTTCAAAAAAAATCAATTTTGCTACACACGTCTCTGGTTTACTACAAGTTCTGTAGTAACTTACTGGCAGGGCCTGCTGCCTGAACTGTAAATAGTGCTAAGGAATATGGGGAGGAAAGTGATGCTGTGCTCCACGCTCGCTGCGGGTAGTTGAATCCAGAGGTAAAACCTGGAGGGATAAGATCGAGCCCTGTGGTGGGAGTCTTGAGGCCAAGGCGGACTCTCTTGCGCTGCCGGCTGGCTGCTCTGAAGGGTGAAGGCGTTATAGGCAGGGTGCAGCAGTGCTAACAGTCAAGCTCTAACATGTTTTTCTTAAAATCAATGAACTTGAGAAATCCCAGTGGTTATGCCTGCACTGCATACCAGCTTTTGGGTGGCTTGTGTTTTCAGTCCTCGGTGTTTGCATTTGCAGCGTGCTAGGAAGACCGTATGGTCTGGCATTGTCGAATTAAGCTTTTCCGTCTGTGTTTTACGATGAAGAGGTCCCTTTTCGGGGCTGTGTTATGATGTGAAGGGTCTTATTTGTTTGAGTATTAGATGGAAGTTTGCCAGCCACTTCAAAGGTATCTTTGCTGATAAGAGAAGCTGTGTGCGCTGCCAAAGCCAACAAGCAAGCGGTGTCAGATGTGCGGTGCATCACCAGCGTTTCTTCCTGGCTGCCGGATTTGTTTACTTCCTTATTAAGGTCTCCCTGTAAAATGCTTAAGTGCCTGAGAATGAGGGTGGTGGTGTATCGTGTTTGCCCTGAGCATGGTTTTATAACTTGGAAACAAATAGATCAAGAAAGGGGCGACTTTTGTCCCCCTTCTGTGCTGCAGCAATAGGTGAAATGAGAAACTCTGAGAGTTTCAAGCCAGGAGCTGGTTGGAATTACGCCTGTGCAAGCAGGTGCAGGGCCGCTCTTCCAGGTAGTGCTCTTGAAAGCGATCTCGCTTTCACCTTTCTGCGTCGGGAAGCCATGCGTAGCAGCTAGCCGGACCTTGGAGGCCGCCCTCCATTTTTAGCGGTAAAAAATAAAACAAAACTGCTGACCGCCCGGTGCCGCCCGTGCCGGAAGCAGGCGCGGCGCCGCCTCGCCTTCGCTGGGGCGCTGGCCCGCAGGCCCGCTTGCGGGCGGCCCAGCGTGCCGAGTGAAGCGGATCGTGGAGGGGCGAAACGATAGCTTAGATCTTTGGTTTCCAGCTACCTAACTCACCTAACCGAGGTATTTGGACGCTGTGCTCCTTCCCAGCGTTTCGTTTTGGTTTTGCTCGGGAAACGCACCTCAAGTAAAAGGCCACGGTAATAAAGGACGTGATGCTGCGACACTTAGTCTTGCAGACACGTCCCACTGGCATCGGTGGCCGTCGGGGCTGCCTCGGCCTCACTGGTGCTGCTGGCTGTTACCAGAGACTTGGAAAATAAACGGGGAAATAACTGCTCTCTGGAGAAAATAAAGCCAAGGGGAAACTGGTAGAGTTGTCCCCGTCCTGGTAACAAGTTGCTGCACCTTGGGAAGGGGGGAATATCACCTTAGCGCCCTGCGGTTAGCGATGCAGCCGTGTGTTTCGTGCGAGGCCGAGGTCTGAAGCCCGTGCGCAGGCAGCTTTCCTGCTGCGAGCCCTCCCGCCCGCGGCCCGGCGCCTTGCTTTGATGTCAGCTTCCCTTCCCGCGCGGCCGTCTCCCGCTTCCTCTGCCCGCTTCTGTAGAGCGCGCTCCTTTGATTTCTTCCTCCTTATCCTCCTCAAGCATGGCCTTTTTACCTATATATTTATAAATCCCTATCCCCTTGTCACCGTGTCGTTCTAACGCGCCCTTGATTTCTCTGCGTGCTTCGTGTTTCTGGTGCGCCGATCGGTTCTCCTTGCCTACAGATATCTCTCTTTTTGCTGGCATCCCTGGGTATTATTTATATGTGTGTAGCCTTTTGAAAAGAAGTCTTTTTAATTTGATATCTTTAATCACTCTTTCTCTGTTGTCTCTTTAAGATTTCCCGAGAAGCAGACTGATGGATTTTGTTTGGATTTAAGGAAAATATATATACTTCTTAAAAACACGGCTATGGGAGCCTTACTCGCTTCATGTACTTTCTGAACAAACTGACTTTTTTCAACTTGACAGATCTTTACATAAGAAAACTGTGAAGTATTTGAAATCGAATAGCTCTTTCTTTGTGCCGTAATTTCTTCATGCCCTGGTGGCTTTTTTGGTACGCTAGTGCCAGCTTTTATCTGCCGCTTCTTAATTGTTTCCATTCTGTTGTCCTCACGGGAGAGAGAGCTTCCCCAGAGCGTCTGCTCAGCCACCTCGCTGCGCTCCTTAGAAATTGCTTTGCCATAAAGACCTTTAAAATCTGAGCGGCGTAACTGCTGTCCTCAGCTAGCTGACACTGTTCTTGCATTTTTTTTTTTTTTCTTGAACCTGGAGTTGAATTCACCTTGTTTCCCAGGTAGGTTGTCAGGCCCCTGCAGAGGTCCCTTTGGAGCTGCTGGGGGCTGCGTGTGCGGTTGGTGGTCCCCAAAAGGTAGGGTTATTCCGCCCGAGTGGCGGTCCCTGTCCGGTGTCAGGGAAGGTGGCCATGAGCCGCCTCGTGGGGCTGGCCCCGGGGCAGAGCATGGTGGCTCTGGGCAGCTCTTCTTGCTGTTGTGCCCACCTCTCGTGCGATGTTGGGCCGTGGCATTTAAAACATTCATCATCTTCTCTTATTCCATTTATAAGTTCTGGCTGCTTCTAGCAGTGCTAACGGGGAGGCTTGTTTGAGATGCTCTACCTATGGTCTTCTCACGTTTTGAATCTCATGAGTGGATGTGTCTTTTCAGCCTAGAGGAGTGTGGGTATTTGCAGGGGCTTGCCCTACAGATTTTGCTTCCAGAGCATGGCATTCCTTGCTTTACGCTAGTGTATCAAATTCAATAATGATATTTAAGCAAAGAAACCCTAGAAGAAGGGATGAAAAAACCCAAAACTGTCAATTTTGAATTTGCTTCCTGTTTAATGCCTTTGATCATGAAAAAAAATTCTTTACTAGTATACTGCACAGTGTTTGATGTGAAATGAAGAAGCCATGATGAGTTGGTTAAAAGCCTGCAGTAATCAAGGAAGAAGAATTATTAATTCTCTTAAGGGGTCCTTACTGAAGATGACCTACATTACAGCTGCAGTATGTCTCATTTGCTGCATTGGTACTAGAATAGGAACAATTTTAAAGCACAGCATACATGGAAAAGCTAGACGCGTAAAGGAAGCACACTGGCCAAGATGCTAGGTGTTTGTTTAAACTATATTTTTTTCCCCAGAAGAGCATAAGCAGGCAAATACACAAATGGCATAAATAAAACTCTGATGCCAACATAGAGTTGGGAGGCGTCTGCTCCGTGTCTGCTCTTCTGCTTGCATTCTTAGCCTGGAGCCTTCCTCCGCCTCCCTGCAGGCTTTCCGGGTGTGTTAATTGCTCTGAGGAAAGTGAGAGGAATTTGTGTTATCTATTAGCAGCAAAGAGGATCTGGTTTAGTGTCAAATGAAAAAAAGCAGAGGAGGAATGTTCCTGCACAAATTCTCGTAGGAATCGTCTGTTGGTGAGCAGTTCCTCTAAGGAGCTAGTAATGTTGAGTTCGTACTGTTAAAGCACATAGAGGCCTGCTGTGAAATGATCAATTCTGATTTTTCGTTGGTGAAATTAAATCTCTCCGTTCTCTTTTTAGAACAAATGCAATGAGGGAAGGACGAGGGAGAGACACAACTTGTGTGCTGTTACTGTCTCCGTTAGCAATACATATCCGCTTTGGGGTTAGAGGTTTGATCCCTGCGCCTGTAATTGGAGCGGATGGTTGCTGGTACGCTCTCAGCCGTTTGTAGCAGGTCCCATATAGAGCTGTGATCAGGGCCTGTTGCCCTGCGTGATGTGCTGAATACTGAAGGCTGCAGTTAAATTTAATTCTGCTTCCTATGTTACGAGTTGAAGATGTCACTTCTGCGTATAGATTGGGAAGGGAACACGCTGCATTTCACCGTTTTTAACATGTGAAAGTTGCCCACTGTTGTTGCATTGCATTGCATTGCTTATTTTCAGTCATGCTTTTGCTCTCCTTCATAAGAGCGATACGCCTCCCTTTATTTTGCCTCTGAACTCAGAGCAGCTGGGGACGTAGTAACAGCCCTCCTTGAACTCCCAGCCATTCGCCTTGCTCATCCCTCAGGCCAGGCCTTTCCTGGCCATTTGAGAAAGGATATTGATGGAAGCAGGTAGCACAGAGCGGTCATGCAGTGCATGGAAAGCCTGAGCAGAATCACAGACCTTACATCCAGTGTTTTACAAGACTTCAGGGCCTACTAGTGGGTCTCGCTGAAGCCCATTTCACATGCCGCTTGCTCAATAGGTGAGAACGTGGCTGGCTTCACCGTAAAAATGAGGTCTTTCAGCCATAAAATTGCTTGATTTGCTGGGATTGAGTGCCTGAAGCCCAAGACTCAATAGCACCAGCACAAAAGACAACAAAAAAATGAGAAAAAGGGGATGGAGGTTACTTGGAAGTGGCTCTTTCACCCTGGAGTACAGGAGGCAGTGATGTGACATGGTTTTATGTAGGAATAGCTTTTTCAGAGTGCCACGTTTTTGCTGTGTGGGGAAAATTCCTTCTTACTAACACAGTGATGAAATGGAATTTAACAAATTGCTAGTGAAATCGGTGGAGAAAGTTAGATACTACAGCAGTAATTTAAATATGACTGAAAAATGCATAATGGTTCATTGTACTAGAAACCAATGGTCTGACTGTCCCACAAATATGCATGTATATTGCATCACATTATAGACTTTATTTTGCTATGTTTGCTTTAAATTCTGGAGGATTTGATGCTATAGAAGAAATCTGCAAAGAATTTCTGTTCTTTACGGCTGTGTGATAGTTTCTGACCACTTTCTCTGTAAAAACTGTGGGAGAAAGTTCCATAAAACTTGCCTAGGCTTTGCAGAATAGGGATTGCATCAAAAAAAAAATGGAGGGGGATTGGGTCGATGATGATGATAGAGTACTTCTGTATACTGAATCTGATCATTTGTTTGGATTAGACCATGAAGATGAAGAACCAAGTCTATTACTGCATGCAAATGAATTTATTTAAGGCAAGCCTATAAAATACACATAAGTTATCTGGAGTCTACTTATGTCTAAGCTTAAATACAATTTTCTAATCAAAGTACTACATCATGTTTGAACTTGGAAAACTTTGCCTAGCAAGGATTCTCTTTAACAGACTTCTTAACAGTTCTGTAATTTCCATTTTGACAATATTTAGGGTTCAGGAATAAAAAAGGATCTTACATTTCTGCAGATTTCATCACTGCTTTCAGCAAGGACACAATCAACTTGCATCTCCACTGTCACTGTTAATTTAAAAGAGAAAAATCAAATGTTTACTTCCTACCTATGAATATTTATTTATTCCATTTATACTCTTTAATAAGACCATTCCTCTGTATCTTCTTTTGAAGAATCACTTTCAAATCATCAGACTTGGATTCTAGTCTCAGCCTTATCACTGACTTGCGTAATTTCAGGCAATGTAGATAAAATATTTTATCTTGTATTTTACGCATTCACCCATCAATAGTTTCTGAGCACTTCCTTGCTGCTGATGAATTTACACAGAAAGCATCTAGTGAACCTCACGGTATGTTTGTTTTGAAGCCATACCATCTTTCTATCCGATTTGGAGTGATGTTGCTGAGGCTTGAAATCTGGGGCATAATGTTGACAGCATTCCTTAGTTCTCATATTTATTATTCCCCCTAAATATTTTGAAGCTGAAGTCGTTAATGTTCACTGGAATGCGGAACAGCCGAGCAAGTACTGCAGTAGGTCCCAAAAACATCTTGATTAAATTAGAGGGGAGGTGGAGGGGAGGCGAGCTGGAACAAAGCACGCGTTGAGAAGCTGGCGCAGCATCCTGAGAATTTATGTGCCGGTTAAGGGTGGTGGCAACCTACAGCTCTGCACATGGTTCGTATGCCCTCCGTTGTAACAAAAGGGTACGTGTGCACGCGTGAGCGTGCATGTGTATGCCTGCATTGCACACGCTTAGGACAGCTGCCTTTGCTTTCTTGTTTTGGGGTGTAGAAGAGGCTTTCAAGGGGGACAGCTTGCAAGAAAAAACCCTATTTGCAAGTAAACAGTCCTGGACAACAGTTGCTCTTCTCACTGTTCTGAAATAATTCTGGGGTGCTGTTGATAAGTTTTCCTGATTTGCGAAGGGGAAGTGTGCGTATATCGCTGCCGCAAGGGCATATCTTTGCCGCAGCATGAGTGGGTGTCGTGCTGGCGCACTGCTCTCCCCAGTCCCCACCCCTGGTGTACCGTAGTCACCATACGGTGCCGTCTTCCAAGAAGAGTCAATGATGCACGCCAAAGCAGGTAACCTCCGGATCAAGAAGGCAAGTGTTGCAGCTGTGATGAGATAAGGAGGAGGCAAGGTTTGTGGGGACAGGTAGTATCTTCCAGCCTCTTCTTCCACCCTCTGTATTTATTATTTGAGCTAATCGATTAAGCTGTTAGAGGCATAAGCCCTTCCTCAGGCTTTTTAGGGGATATACAGATATATTCCAGTTATGGTTACGACTAGGCAGAGATAGAATTTTAAAATTTTGTTTTGTTTTTATTTATTGCTCTTTCAGAGCTCTGCTTCAGCTCAGAGGTGACGCTGTAAGGGATTAGCCTTTCCAGCTGATGAAGGGATCTCTGTGTTCTCGCTGCAGTCCTGTCTGAATCAGGTTTCTACCTGTGTAGAATTGATACTTGGAGATCTTTGCAACTGCAAAGACTGCATTGCTGTTTTTCTTTAGAAAGTGTTTTATTCATAAATCCGCAACATATTCTAGCAGGGTTTTGAAATCTCTTATGCCTTTATGCCTTTGAAATCTCTTGTATCTCTTATACCAGATGAGCAGCCTCTAATCTGGTTGCAATTCATACTTTTCAGGACCTCAGAAAGATTCTCTGTGCATCAGATCTCCCATCCTTTAAAACACTCGAACTTTTTTTTCCTTTTTTTTTTTTTTTTTTTTCTTTGCTAAAGCTTAAGGCATTTTCTTTTGACTTTGCTACTTCCTACAGTGTATTTTTCACTTGCTAGGTGCAGCTAGTTCAACATTTTTTTTTTCTTCTAAATCTCTTTTGAAATCTATATTGGGGAGCAGCATTAAATTAAGCGTGCATTGCTTAGTTCTAGAAATGACACTTGTTTTCAGTGGCACCTATGATCTATCTTACCTTTGTCTTAATGTACCTTTTTTCTGGTCCAGCAATCTGGCAGCTTCTGTCTGTATTTGTTTGGGAACACGAGGAATTGTGTGTTTTGACAGTTTGCTGTTTACATTTTTTCTTTTCTTCTTCAACCTGAATGTGCATCTGAATATGCATTAAAGTATGCATTTTAATCTGTCTCTGCATAATTGATGCTTCAGCAGTTTGTACAATGAATGAGCGATTTTATGCGAGAAGTAAACAAATAGGCTGGAAAGAGCTGGGTGAAGGGAGAGCGATTGCTCTGGTCCGGGCAGTTCAAGCAGCAAGGAGGCACGCTGCTGAAAAGCTCTTTCTGAGTGAGAAGTTCAGTGCTCAGGGCATTTAAAACAGATCCAGCTAGCCAGCTTCATGAATCATCTCTGATGTCAGATTCAGAAAATCGTTGTGGCTCGTATCACCGCAGCGATGAGCGGCGGCTTCGGCTCCCTTCTGCCTTCGGAGAAGGGAGAAACACAGAAACTGTTACTGCAAAATACCTCTGAGACTGGGAATCATGAGCCTATTTTCAGAGCTTGTTTCTGAAGCTTATTTTTTCAGTAGCACATCTGGCTCCCTGGGGAACAGGCTTGAGTCTGTGAAATCTGCCTGACGCGGCAGGCAGCGTGCGGCCGAACCTGCAGGTTAGCAGCGAGGCGCTGCTGCCTTCCTAGCGAGCGAATGAATGAAACGTTGAAAGTGGATAAGGTTGCTCTTGTTGCACGTGGCACTAGGTACGTTCACACTTGCTAATTAGTGGGAAGATGCGGGGAAAGCGTCCTTTGCATCTGGAGAGCGTGGCAGTTGCTTGGGGTTTTTGGCTTGCTTTTGAGGAGGCAGCAAGGGCGGATGGTGCCGAGTCCCCGGCCTGTGCGGCAGGAGCGACCGGGGGATTCAAGGACAGGCTTTACCCCCTTCGCTGGCCAGAGCTGTTCGTGATTCAGCCTCTTCTACCAAGCCGAGAGAAACATTTTGTCTGCTAACGAACAAAGGCAGCTCTGTTTTATACTTCTCGTCCCCTTCCCCCCGTTTTGGTGTACAGCTAACAGGATTGACTCAAAGACCTCTTCCTTCTGTAGGGGCTGCGCTGTGTTTCATGTGATAAATAATTGTCCATTATCCTTAATTTTGAGGAGGTTGGGGGAGATTTTTCCCCCTTCCGTTGTGTTTTTGCCTGGTGTGTGGCTTCATGAACAATTATTGGTGCATCTCTTCCTCTCTTCCCGTCCCCTCCCCTCCTTTTTTCACCTTAAAGGATATATTGTATAGCACTGAGCCCAGAAGCCCTGGTCTTTGATGAAATGTGCCAATCTTGGCTGCTTGCTGCAAGGCAGCGATCGTTTACCAGCTCTGTGTCAGCACTGCTTTGAGTTTTTCCAGAATTTCAGAATGATTATCCAGCGCGATAATGCGTGCCATAGGGAACGGGGTTACAGCAGTAAGTTAAAATCGTTTCCGCAGCCTGTTCAAATAAACAGGATAACAGTTGAGACATCTCTTCTTGGAGTCTGTAACAGCAAAGGAAAGAAACATCTGTTTGGGTCTAATTATAACTTTATTGGCTTTAATCTCCGAAGTACTGTAGGCTAAAAGATGTAAATTTTATTACAAGTAGAGTTTTTTCTTGATCACTTACACTTCTGCTACAGAAAAAGAGGATTTGTTAAGGTTTGTAGCAAAGCAGTAGGTGCACAGCGGTGCTGCTCCACGCCAGATGGAGAAGGCACAGGAGGAGCTGTGACTGTTCGCTGCTTTGCAAGGAGTGCCATTAAACGCTTGCTGACTCTGCTTCTTGGTGTTTCTGCATTTCTCAAATTTTCTCATGGAAGCTCTTCAGAATATGAATCAGTTTTAGCATGAAATCCTGTCTCTAATCAGGTGAAGATTAATAGTACCGTTGAACTTGCTAGGTAAGGAAGCTGCTTTCCCCTCCTTTGCATACAAGTGTTGTTGCATGCAGAAATGTCTCTTCAAAGAAGGCTTTGCATACAGAAGTGTCGCCCTGTGGCAGTTACGGATGTGACTTTGACATTCAGGTAGTCTTCAACAGAAAAACGTACTTATCCATTTCTTATTTCTGTATTTAACTAAAGCCAAATGTTTGCCTCTTTATACCCCAGTTCTGTCCAAAAGCAATGCAGAAATGTGGGCTGCCTGTCACCTAGCAGGGATTTTAATAAGTAAATATATTTTTAAAAATCTGGCACTTGACTGCAGGCTAGTCTGGGTTACAGCCGATTTTGACAACCAATCGTGTCTATCTGCTATTAATCCTTATTTTTTCTTCATTCTGCTATTTCTTAGAGGGAAACAAGTTCATGAGTCATATAGCCTTGGGTTTAACTAGGCAGCTCACTAATGCAAGTGTCCCCTGGGAGAGAGTGATTTGTGTGATATGGTTAAATTGCATTGTAGTCTTTGTAGTTTAAAAATAGCTGATTGCTTTGTCTGTTGAGGTAAATCCCCTATCTGAATTTATAATCTGAATGGAGCTGGGAAGAACTGACTGCTGAATGAATGCATGTAAATCCCTGTCAGAGTAATTCTTTTTTTAATTTTGAAGTGGAGGTTCTTTTTGCAGCTATGGTGATCAAATAGATGAGCAAAAGACATTTGCAAAAAGATGTTATAGATTGTAGCAGGTTACTGTTGTGTAGAGGCGCAGAGGGAAGAAGTGAACTTTTGGACATAAATCTCATGGACAACCAAAGGAGAGGTCTGAAAGCACGTAATTTTTGTTTAGCAGTGAGTTACTTTACCATGTAAACCTTAAAAAAGAAAGAAAAAAAAAGTTGACATTAACACTGCACTCAAATAAACCAAGGGCTTTGTATAGTGTTTCAAATACTGTCAGCAATGGTCCAAGCATATCTCCTTCAGTAACAGACAGAGAGAACCACTTAGGAGCACATCTCCTTACATGTAGATCTTTCTAGGGTTGTTCTTCAGGCTTGTCTTTAACAAACCCTGTTGCTTCTGCAAGCCATTTTCATTTTGGTATGCAGACAAAAGAGTGACTATCACCTTAGCAAATTAGCGGAATGGATTTAATATTTTTTCTACTCTGGGCATGAGGCTTGTGAAGCAAGAGCTGGCAGATGCTGCAGTATGGTTTCCCCCCTTGTTGCATCTCTTTAGGCTCGAACGCTTGCAGGAGCCCGGTTGAGCAACCTTATTTTGTAAGGCATCAGTGTTAGGGGGTGGCACTGGCAACCCGTGCTATGTTTGTGGCTCTGGGACAAGGAATAAGGATAGGAGAGACAGGAAGGTGGTACCAAAGGGCTGAGAGAGAGATGTAAGGTCAAGCACTACAGCATGGAGACGTGAGCGTAAAGGAGGAGGAGATGTCCATCACCACAGCCTGCAGAGTCTGGTTTTGTCAAGAACCTGCCTTACTTGATTTTTGACTTCTGCAGACTGAAAGCGTTTACTTTCCTCTCTACCTGTCTTTGAGAAGGGTGGGATAAAATGCAGTGTAATGGCACTTACACTGGCACAATTATATTTATTTGCTATGCTATGGAGCAAAACCTTTGGTGGAATACAGCCTTCGTTATACACCTGCCTTTTGGCAGCAGCATCGCTGAGCCTTTGTCACTTAGATTATACGTCAGGAAAATGGAAGTGTTGCCTGTTGTGTTGTGATACAGTGGTGAATAAAGGACTATCACAACTGTTGTCCGTCTTATCCTGATTTCTTCAGCTTTCGTATTCTACTGTGTGCCAAACTGTCATAGTAGGACACTGAGTTAAGATCACTAAGTACCAGATCAGAAAATCTATTTACTTCTAGACTTGTAATGATGAAAATCTCATGTTCAGTGGAAATTTTCCTGTCTCCATGCTCCTAAGGCCTGCTTGTCTGTGTACGTAGACCATTTGAGTTTATTAATACCATTTATGCAATTTGACTGTAAGTGGCTGTTGGCTGAGCAGTTATTGGATTTGCTAGCATAAATAATAGTGCTTAATTAAGTCTAGATTATTTGTAAATGTGGAGCATGCTCACTTCCTTCACCTCTTTCCCGTCTTCTCCAATTAACTTTCATTTCTCTATTTGGTTGCAGAGTAAGGAAGTGGGACTGCAGCTCCAGGAAGACTTGATGAAGGTCCTGAATGAACTCTATACGGTAAATCAAACTGAGTTTTTGGCATCTTTTCAGACAGAAGGAAGAAGTGTTTGACTTCTTCCAGCCTCCTGTTACAGCAGAGACTAAGCACTAAGATTGATAAATGTCTGCAGTCCTTGTGATTTGAGGCAATTTGTGTCTACCAGTCTATACAGTTACCATAAATCTCATTTTTCACTCCATCTTTATATTCTGTTTCAACTTTGTAAGTGTTGGCTTCACTTCTCAAATATCTCAAGTTAACACATACCTTTTACTGGCTGCAGTTTTTCTTTTTTAAAAAAAAAAAAAAGGGGGGGGGTGGGAAGAAGAAAAAAAGATGTTTAGAATTAATTCCAAATTCACTAAAAGATTTCAGTCAGGTTACTGCATGCTTCAATCAGATAAGCATAGTGGATTTGTGTGGTCCGCTTCTGGAAGTGAGCATACAAAAGAAAGCATGCAGCTTCGGTGGGGAGGAAAAACCCACTGGGTTTATTTTTTTCCTCCACTCTTCCAGCAAAACAGTTCCCTTTAGAGTAATAGCCTTCCATCTGTGCTTTTTGCTACTCAGTATATCCATTGGAGACACCAAGAAAGAGACATTGCCTCGGGAAAGAGAAGGAATGTGTTCGTTAAAGTTCATGGGCTGCTTGGGGATTTTTCTTCTCACATAAATGAATGGAAAAGCCTGCTGTTTGATTAAATTTTTTCCTTCAGCAGCTGTTAGTGAATTGGTTCTGTCCTAAAAGCAGAATGTTCGCATGGTTTTCCGTGGCTTTGTTGCTCAAAATGGCTTTTCTTTCTTCCTTCTTTAATGATGCATTGAGTCATTGCATTGAGGTAAAAGTTCTCTCTTTCGTTCCTTGAAGAAGATGATCCGGAGATATGTCTGAAGTCTGGACATACCAACCTTGTGATGAAAATTAGGTATTGAGAACAATACTAGAGCATTAGAGAGGTTTCCCTGAAATTTTCTATGTCAACAGAAGATACAGAAGGAAATTGTTACATTAGAGCATTGAAACCAAATGTTCAGACTAATCTATTAGAAAAAGAAGGGGGGAATCGCAAGAGTAGGAAAAGAGAATTCATCATGCTCCAGTGTTCTTGCTGCTGCAATAGCTGAAGTGGGGTTTTCAGTACTCTCCTCCAGACTCAAGCTGCTGCGTGACACTGGGCATCAGTTTGCCCTCATGACTCAGAAAATGGCATTTTAGGCGGTTAGATTGTTAATCCAGTTTATGATTTCCCCTCTTTTTCTGCATGATGGTGTGTAGTTTTAATGAATGTTGCCTGTGGGAAAAGACACTGTGCTGCTTGACAGCACTGGTGAGTGTGACTGGGAAGTAGCAGTATGGTGGAAGCTGGGGCACTGTGAAGCTGAACTGGGATGTGATGTACCCCCACTGCAGTTGTCAGCACTGCTTTGTTTTACAATAGTATAAGCAAGCTGCATTTTTTTTTTTTCCTGGAAAGTCAGAGAAATAAGTTTGGAAAGGAAGGTGGCTCATTAGGTTTGCCTACTGTAGAAATGTTTTGGTTTTTTCCGAGGGTGCAGTCTGTTTCAGCAATGTTTCTTTTTTTCTTTAATTTTTGAGTAAAGGATTGACAGTATTTGTTTCCACGGTAGATGGACCTCCATGAAAATGGACACTGTTTTTAGTTTCCCTACCTAGATAAAATAGAGGGGATTTTCCCCATGAGCCTTTTGTCCTGAATTGTCTCATTCAGCTGAAGTCCTTGACTTTGCTGTTGACCTCAGCAGGCACTAGTGAGTCAACAGTAACCTCACTGCCAAACATGGAGCAGGCGGTGTTTGTGGTTGCCAGTGTGGCATTTGTCAGCAGGGTGAAGTCATTAAAATTGTGATTTTTTTTCTGCTTCTCTTGCTTTCTGCCAGCTCTACTTTCGATGATAGAGGAAGAGAAACTACTTTACCTCTGTTATTATAAATACCTGCTTTATAGTCTAAGCAGATGCAGTAGCTGGAAGTGTATGTGTAAATTATTCAAAAAGTCTCTATTTAATACTGGCTACATTCATGTACTCTCATGTTTAAATACAGCTTCCCTTTATATCTGAGAACCTCTGCTGATCACTGTATGAGGAGAGAACATACCTCCTGCTTAAGTAAAATTATGTTACGGTTCAAACTGAGATGAAATAGGTATAAATGGATTTGCATGTTAGATCAATTGATTTGCAAGTGAGATCTTTATTAAAGGTGGAACTACACTATCGAGGTGTCTTTATGCAATTGTGCATTTATTGACCTCCATCAAAATTACGTTATAAATGCTAACTTTAGTGTCCAGGTACATGAACTGACTTGTCTTCTCATTGTGAATAGAAAAGCCAGTTTAGGTATGATGCCATTTGGGGCTTTTGTTCTGTTTTCTTGAAACTAAATGTGAATGTCCAATGAAATAAATTAAAGCTTTTTGTTTGTGTGCCTTTTGGGATAATATTTATCTACATTTATTAACAGATATGTGCTATAGTCCATGTAGCATAAATTCCTGCTTTCCTTGAGCCTCTGAAAGAGCCATGCTCTTTTATTGCTATTTTTGTTATATGAGGTGAACAGAAATGCTTTTCATGTCAAATTCAATTAAACAAATTGAATATGAGTTACTTCTGCAGCTGTTATGCAAATCAATAGTTTGATCAAATAGTTGCTTGAGACTTGGAAATTTAAATGACTGATTCATCTAGATGTAAGACGGAAGGATATCCCTTCTGAAATCCTACCTGCTGATGAAAAGCTATCATTTTTCCAACTTTGGAAATAATGTTCTCTGAATAATGAGAAGGCAACATATAATTGCTATATTTTTAGTTTTTTGATTCCTCCATTGGAGTGTACAGAAGGCATGTGCCAAAATTAAACAAAGAAGCAGCTGCAAAATAATCTACTTTGATTTCAAATTCATTTTGAGAGCCACATTTTCATTTGTGCATCTTCTGGCAGGCTTTTGGGATGTGATGTCTCTGTGGATATTTTGCCAGTTTAGATATTTCTGACTCTCAGCAAGCAAATGGATCTGACTTGTTGGATCTGTCCAACATGTCCAAATGACTTTGTTTACTTAGTATGATACCTTGCATTTAATACAAATGTGATGAACAGCTATTGTGAAATAGTTACGTTAAAGAAACTTAAAAATCTGGGGGGAATGTGTTGACCAAATGCAAATAATGTCTGTGTGCTGTAGCACGTGACTTCTTTCTTAGAGTTTTTTCTTCCTCTTTCCTAACTTCTGAGCTTTGCAGGTGTATGTATAACTGTTCTACTCTGAGATTTGGTCATGCAGGTGATAAAGTGTAAGGCAAAGTTTCTGCATGCCTGGCTTGCTGGTAAGGTAAAACTATTTCCTCCTCAGCAAATGGAACTGTTATGCTCTATGACTGTTGTGTATCTTCCGCAGGTTATGAAAACATACCATATGTACAATGCTGACAGCATTAGTGCTCAGAGCAAGTTGAAAGAGGCAGAGAAGCAGGAAGAAAAGCAGATTGGAAAATCAGTGAAACAAGAGGACAAGCAAACGCCACGTTCCCCCGACTCAACTTCCAATGTCAAGTTTGAAGAAAAGCATGTTCGACGAAGCTCTGTCAAGAAAATAGAGAAAATGAAGGAGAAGGTACTGCATGGCATTGCTGTGCTTGTGTAGAATGCCTGAGAAGGAGACAGGAGACCTTTGCAGTAGTTCAGCACAGGAACTACTGAGCACTTCTCTCCTTGATGTGGGCTTGATATACAGCACTTGGACTTGAGCTCGGAGTGACCAAGCAAGAGGCAGGCCTGGCAGCACAAAGAAATACACATTTGGGACCACCTCAGAAAAAAATCAGGGCAAGTTTTAGATAAGGAAGCGGTAAATTTGAATCTAGGGCCAGCAGAAACAGATGAGTTAAGGGCAGAGCTGGTGCTGACTTGGACTTTGGACTTAGGAATTACATGGTCATGTTTAGCTTTGGGGCTTACTAGCATAACTGGGCTAAGATTTGTACAGTGAGCTAGGTTGGAATTGTGCAAGTTTCAGTGGCAGGCAGTGCTTAGAGTTTCAGTTATTGCTGAAGGTGTGGAGGTTAACTGAAATTGCATTTTATTTATGTAATGTATATTTATACAATCTCATAAATCTGTCTTATTTCTTCATTCTTCTCTTACTCTTTACCAACACTATAGTTGTTTTCAGAGAGGACTGAAGCTGTGTAATGCAGTAATGCTTAAGCACTTTTACGTAATTTATCTAAGCTTTAAGCCTTTGAATCTTGATGAAACTAGAATCCAACTGAACTAAACAAATTATATGAGCAGAGTAAGAATTGTTCAGAATACAGCTTAGTGTTACTAAGAATGCTGCTACTCTACAGTTCTTTCTAAAATAAATTCTGTCTTTGGTTTCTCTTTCAGCGCCAAGCTAAGTACACAGAAAATAGACTGAAGGCTATTAAGGCAAGAAACGAGTATCTGCTGGCTCTGGAAGCCACCAATGCATCTGTATTCAAGTATTACATTCATGACCTGTCTGATCTCATTGATGTAAGTTCTGCTGCTTGAGTGACTGCAGTGAATATCATGCCATTAACCCTCACGTGTGCCTCTCCACCGTGTTATGTACCAGCACAACCAGCAACATCCTCAACAACAGACTGATCGTCTTTGATGGGCAGTTCAGGCAGTAACAATTGGCATGATGATCAGCCATTAAGCTGTTAAGTGAGCTTTTCTTAGCTGGCTTAGTCTGTTACAGGAATAGATGTTTGCATGATAAACCTGGCATTGAGACTTGTAAAAGAAGAAGTTGCTTAGTTAAAATGAAACTCAGCTTCAGTATCACTGTGACATTTTCTATTTACTGTTTTAAGCAAACCCTCAATATTACAATTCAGCATGTTTTTAAAAATAAGGCAGTATACCAGTTGGTAAAAGAAATGAAAGATGCTTGCATTTTCCAAAGCTGCTTTTAACTTGCCCTGAAAAATTCCATGCTTTTCAAGGTTAATGCTTCTTGTAGCATATTTCATAAGAGGAATAAATCTGCTTTTTTGGGCCTTCGGTTGTCTGATACCCACACTGTAGCTTGATGCGTTTCTTTCTTCTGTCACTGGGACTGCAGAACGCTTTGTCAGGCTGGTTCAGAAAGGTGTCAAAAGGAGTGGCGAAAACAGTGGAAATTCTGCTTCTAGACTCTTCCTAGGTTCACTGACTCTCTAAACAAAGGAACTAAGAAATAAGCAGATTTTTCACCAAAACGTAACTGCCCTGCTTCAACCTACAGGAATACCGTACCAATTGTGTTGAACAGATTATGTCTGAGTCACATATTGTTACTGGATCTTTTTTTGTTGTTTATTTATCAAGGACAGCCCACTACTGTCCAGATTAAAAACACTCAACTCAGTTCTAAAGCCTAGAGGGAATTTCCTTTGGAGTTGGGGGGGGGGGGTAACTAACAGGAGTTCTTCTAGACCCAGGCAATAAAGATCACTTGGATCATTGTTAATTATTTGGCTATTTTAAAAACATATATAATCATATTTATTCAACCGTCTACCAAATACTGCAAATATCCTTGGTTCAGTTGTCTTTTAGCGGTTCATTTTAACTAAATTTTCAGAAGTCATATAGAGAAAAGAAATGCTCAAAGAATCCATTTAGATTTTGTAAATCCATTACAAATTAAGCACAGACTTGAGATGTTTTAAGAGCTGCAGTGACAAGCATAGCCATTTACGCCGCTTTGAAGGAAGGGTCTTCCCTCAGCCCTGCCTGGGGGCATGGTAGCAGTGGTGCAGGACAAGAGCTCGGGGGCTTCTGCAGTGCATTGAGTTGTCACTGTGCCCAGAAGGTAGCTGTTGTGACTCTGGGTGCGTCTGTATCAGTGTTAACCCCTTCGTGTTCCTTGAAGTATTCAGTTTAACATTCAATTGGATGTTCTCAGAACCTTTAAAAGTTAAGTATTACCTGCTCTGCTTTGAGAAAGTGTAGAAAGATGTGGGTCTTGGCTGGGAACACCCAGTTCAGTGGTCTGTATTTGCTGTGTCTTAACAGTGAGGCTTAAATGCCTTTGATATGAAGGATTGAAAGTTAAAAATGATAACCAGTAGTGGCTGTCTGAGGCATCTGACTTTAAATAAAATATGTTTTTAAAGTCAGATCTTAATTCTTTTCCTTGATCTGATTTTTTGATGACAATGCATCTTTAAACGTAATACAAAAGGAGCCTTCAAAATTATTTACAAGTAAGTTGTATTAGGCCAAAAGGCGTTGCACTCGTCATGTTAATGCAATGCATTGCGTTTCTCCTCCAGTGTCCTTGGTAGGAAAACAGTGAATTAATTCTTAATAGTGAGTTACAAATGATAAACTGTTCCTGACGTAGCCCAGTAGTCTTGAGTTTCCTGACTTTGGGGACTGAGGCAGCTCTTTGATGCTAATGAAATATTACAGTAATGGAGAGGTTTGTATTAATGAAGATCTCATATTTATGGAAGGGTCACCGGGACAGAATTTTTGAAAAGTGCGTGCATCAGTCCTAAAGTTTAGTTTACTCCTCTAGGAATAAGTATACTACTGCTGTTTACTCAAGGATCTCATACTTTCCTTTCCAAATGTAAATTGTATTTGAAAATAGAGGGCTCTTTTCTTTTCTTGAATCTTCTGTTCTGGGCCTATTTAAAAACCACTAGCTGGCAAAGGGTTAATCAGCTGTCATGTTGGGAAGTGAATTTGAATGAGTTATCATTAAATTCTTATAAAAAATTGATTTCCTTGGAGAATGATTCCATCAAACATTTATATAACCCAGAAAAGGGATGGCAAGGCTGATATTTCTATAAATATGGTATGCTGGACTTTTAAAAATATTAAAGTGGGGGAGTGGGCTGAAAAATGATTTCTATCACTGGCTTCAATAAAATAAGATGGCAAAGGGTTTTTTTTTTTCAGCTTTAATGTAGTCCTGCTGCTTAATGAGCTGGGGTATAAAATATTAAGTCTCACTGAACTTCCCAGTCCCATCAGTGAGCTCCTCCTGGGCAGCCATCGGTTTTCCTTTCAGCTCCGTGTGTGTTGGAATAGGGTGACGACAGGGAAAGCAAGTGTGTCGCTGCGTGGGCTGTGCAACGCTTCGGCCCGTAGTTAGAGGGGAGAATGAGCGGCGGCTGCTGTTAAATCTTAGCTGATTCCAGTCGTGGCTGAACTGTTGGCCCAGCTCAGCCTGGCTTTGCCCAGGTGCAGGGGCTGGGGTTACAACGTGCCTGCAGAAGAACAGTAGCCGGGAGCTGCTGGTTATCCAAGGCTGTTTCAGTACGTGCAAGTTCTCAATCAAGCGTCTTTTGGTTTTTGGTTGTTTTTTGGTTTTTTTCTGATTGAATGTAATGTTCTCTCATTCTCTGCCTCCAGTCTAAGCAGCGACTGCTGCTCCTTTACAAGACTCCCCACCTGCTGCAGCTTCTTGGCACTGGAGCCAGGCATCTAGCAGCGCTTGGTGGCAGGAATTCTGTAGAAGTTGGGAATGGTCCACTAGTCAGTCCCTCTGTATATCAATCTTTTTCTTTTTTTCCCCCATTTACTCACAATAACAGTGATGAGACTCAAATGATGGGTGAGGAGGAGGAGGAGTTCTTTTTTTTTTTTTTTTTTTTTTTTTTGCTTACAGAGCAGCACAGCAATCAAGCAGATGGTCTCTTTTTTTTTCTGTTTGGATATTCTCCTAGCATATGTAATCTTGCTTGTAATTTCAAGAAGGTGGGCTCCTTTCTAGCTCAGTTTATTAGATGTCTGAAAAATTCAGGCTGTTTCAGATCAGCTAATGAAAAGCATTTTTTTCCCTTGTGAAACATTAGGACTTGGCCGTGGAGGTGAAGCTGCTTGATTGTCTTCCAGTGACATCATCTTAATGTCAGTAATAGCCAGGAAATTCTTGACCTTGACCACCTTCTGCTTGAAAGTTTTTGGCTCTTCTATTTCACCCTAGCAATGAAGTCATCTCAACCAATCACTACTTGCTTTTTGGATAACTCTCATCTTTATGCTGATGATTGTACAGGTCATACTCTTGCTTCCTGAAGTGTACTGAATTAAATAGTTTTCTGTATGTTGGGTGGAATAATTTAGGTGCAGATTAACCTTTGCAGGTGATCCAAATCCTATGATTTGTTTCTCAAGATAGAACTTCAGTGCACTGTCTTCCTTTTAGTTGGAATAATTTGGAAAAATTTTGTTTAAGGATTTCAGAGTGCTTTTAGTGAGAATTGGTGCCTTGGAAAAAAAGGTTAGAATTTAAAGAATTTAAAGGTATCCACTCTCCTGCCATTGAACCTATTCACTTCTAGAGTAAAATTTCTTCTTGGTGTTTTTTTTTAACAGCATGGAATGAAGTCTGTAGTACTCCATGACGACTTCCCAATCTGTTGTAGCAGTTTGCTGTCTGTGCTTGTCTCAAGATAATTATAACACTGCTTTTGAAATTTGTATGGGAATATAGGCTGGGTTCTATTTACTGTGAAAACTGCTAGTCAAGATACCTCTGTGGTCAATCAGAGAAAAGAGACCACTGTGGTAACTAGAACGCAATGAAGTATCCCAGACCTGCTGTCCATCTGTCTTACAGTCTTAGAAATTTTAATTTCAGTTTCAGAGATTCTTCACTTATTCATATGGAATTGTGTGTCTTTTTCCAGCAGTGTTGTGACCTGGGATACCATGCTAGCCTCAACAGAGCTCTCAGGACGTTCTTGTCTGCTGAGCTGAACCTGGAACAGTCAAAGCATGAGGGTTTGGATGCCATCGAAAATGCTGTTGAGAACCTGGATGCCAACAGTGATAAGCAGCGCCTCATGGAGATGTACAACAACGTCTTTTGTCCACCCATGAAGTTCGAGTTTCAGCCCCATATGGGTGATATGGTCAGTTTATAGTCTTCTTTCAGCTCTAGCTCTGTAAACACTTTGTAGGAATCAGTCTTCCATTTAGTTACATTTATAGAATTACGTTTTTAGCAAAATAAACTTTCTTGCTGATAGAGGCTCTTTTAAATTGTGTATTAGCTTGCGAGGTGAAGTTAATATCAGGTAAAGAATGGTATCAAGCCTTCAAAGGAGCATTGTCTCTCCTATTCAAGGCAGCATATAGATTTGAAGGAAAATCACAACTTCCCAAATTTTTAGCTGCAGTTTTGCCTCTTCATTTCCCTCACTTCTAATAGTTGGACCCACTGAAAAGCCACTGGTTTGGCTTTGGTTTTGAAAGGTTGAGGGGAGCCTTAGAAAAGGGAGCTAATCTGAAGATTAAGCAGTAACTTGTGCCATGGATATCTGGATGCGAGTGACTCTTGACTATCAAAACCACTAAGGATGAAAATGCTACTGCGGTGTATAGGTAGTTCGGCTGAGTGCGCTAAGCCTCTCATACCCTCTGCCCCAGATGCCTATCTGATGCAACCAAATTCTTCTCTGATGTGGTGGAAGCACACTCATCTCCTTGAGGTTTTAAAACTTGATTTAGCGTAACTTCTGTAATAAAGCACCTTCAGACTTCCAAAGAGAAATGACAGGCTTACATCACTTACAAGCTATTTTTTTCTAGTTCTTTTGAGATGTTCAGGTTTGCACTTTTTTTCCAATTGCTTTTCATATGGTCAGGAGGTGGATGTGCAACTTGCTAGAATGCAGGCCTTTTTACTGAATAAAATCCAGACCTTCTAAGGCTTTAAAATGATCCATTTTGGAGGATATTTGCAATAATATAATGAAATAGTTGCACTGGTTTTGAGTCTTTTTTTTTTTTTTTTTTTTTTTGTTTTGTTTTGTTTTTTTTTCCCTAGCACTCTAAAAATGCTGCTGCTTTTCTTCCAGGAGTCGCAGCTATGTGCCCAGCAACCAGTCCAGAGTGAATTAGTGCAGAGGTGCCAGCAGTTGCAGTCCAGATTATCTACACTGAAGATTGAAAATGAAGAGGTGAGCCACTCAAAGCCAGCAACCTTTTGTCACTTACAAAGGGGAGTAGGAACTGAGAAGAATGCAGTTACTGTGAGTCTTATTCTCTGAAGACTTGCAGTAAAGGCAATGAAATGCAAGAAGGCAGCTGAGGCCAGAAACATTAGTCTGACCACAATTTTATGTGAAAGCTGGGTGTGTAGAGAGGGCTCTTTTAAAAAAGCAGCAAATATCCTTTGCCCTAACCCTAAATTGATAGGGCTGATCATGTTTCAAGAAGCTGAGTTTGGATAGCTAAAAAAAAAAAATAATAAAGCAATGTTTCGAAATGAAGACAGTGAATTTGCGTAATGCAAGATAAGAGCTAGTTTTTGTTTCTTCAGACATCTAGGATGAGAGTGCTAGATGAATGGCATTTGTCTGAGAAGAGATCAAAATATCTGATCTACAGGAATTTTTAATTTCTTCTGGGAAAAAATTAGAAATCCCTTTACATGTCTAGAATTTTGATCCTGGCCTTCAGCAAAAATTTACAGTGCAGCAAAGTCCTGTTTTTAATCAAAGATTTATTTGATGCCCAATCAGTGTACTTACAGAAGGTGACTACATTTTCCTCCAATACTCTTTGCTTTGAGGTTGAATTTCCCTATTTCTCTTCCTCACCCCAGCCTGTGGATTACCACTGTTTTCATACTGCTGGCTGGCTCAGTGTCCTTCCTGCCCTTTGCTTATATAGACTGTGTTCTGTCGACTAGCGGAACTTGACCCTAGTTATGGCCCACGGAACATGAAACTGGTAATCTTGGTTCATTGAGTAAAATGCCCTGGGGTACTTACTGCCTCTTTTTTTCACCTGCAACACATTATTTTCATTTTTTTAAGTACTCTTATTTTTGCTGGACAGGTTAAGAAGACTATGGAAGCTACTCTCCAGACTATCCAGGATATAGTCACAATAGAGGACTTTGATGTCTCTGACTGTTTTCAGTACAGCAACTCTATGGAGTCTGTTAAATCCACTGTCTCCGAAACTTTCATGAGCAAACCGAGCATTGCCAAAAGACGGGCCAACCAACAGGAGACAGAGCAGTTCTATTTCACGGTGAGGTATTAAGTTTTCAAGGTGTTCAAGGTGATTGAAAGCCTTTGGGAGTTGCATACCTGTATGTTTTTTTGCTATAAGTTTTTGTTAGAAGTATATTCATTTATAGTATTTTTAGAATTGTTTTTACAAAGGAGTGCAAAATGTTGCTGTCATCTTACAAAAATCCACCTGTAATTGATTTTGGGAAAGCAGAGTTAGTATACTGGTTTTAAAAGGAGATGCTTTGAATTCTTTTCAAATATATTGAGATACCTCTGACTGTTGATGAAAACTTTGTGCATAAACTGAGTAAAATTGGTTTTTCCTTTTTCTTTCCTAAAAAGGAATTGTCTGAGAGAGAATTTAATAGTTTATAAATATAAATTTTTCAAATATAATACAAGCTAAAAGAACATTTTTTTTCATTTTTGTTATCCTCTAGCAATTTCAAAAGTTCAAATAACCTTTTCATAGAACTGGTGCGTTTTTAGAGGATGCTAAGAATTTTCTCTATTGACTCTGATACCAGTGTATATGTTTTTCCTTAAATTTAATTTGTTTTATGTTGAGCTGTTGAATTCTTTTCTATTTTAAAAATCTTTCAAAAAGTAGACAAAAATAATACCTCTTATCCTGAATACTTTCTGACATTCCCTTGGGCATCTTTTGCCATACTTGCTGTCCTTTAGGTTCCTGTCCCAAGAATGCTGTGGCTTATTAAAATTGTGACGTTTCTGTGCAAATTACCGTGGCTGACAGGATGATTTTTGTCAAGGCTTGCCTTATTTTAAGTTTATCAGTGAGTTTATCGTTTTCTTGAACAAACTGAAAAAGCTTAAAATAACTCATTAAATTAAGAAGCCTTCTTAGAAGGTGAAGCTGGCTATTGAGAAAAGTAGGCAGGGAAACAGATTTAATTAAGAAGGGATTAACCAGCCTGCCCATTAGATTATGGAACTAGAAAAATTATTTTTTAATTGAACTGTAAGTGTTCTCTCTCTAGAGATGGACTATTATGTGTTCAAATGTGCACATAGGAGACCAAGCCTGTGGCTTTACTTGGGAGAAGTGTTTTTCCCTTTCATAGTGTTAATATCCTGCCCCATGCAGCCAGACCGGGGAAGTCGCAGCAGGGCTGTAGTGCTGTCTCCAACAAACAGAGGTGCTGTTTGTCATGTCATATACCAGCTGGATAAAATAACTATCAAGAGAATGAAGTTGGTATATGACGGGCTTCTTTAACCAGGCTAATCAGATACATGATTGATCTACTATTAGGCAGATTTATAAATATCATTTATAAGAATTTCAAGCTTTGTTTCTGCAAGGAGCAATTATTTCTGTATGTGAGAAGATGCTCAGGTGAGTACCTATGAGAATTAGGCCAAAGCTGTATAGCAGCGTGAGTGAGACTTCTTAGTGCAGAAAAAAGAAAGCAAGTGTTTATGCTTTTAGAAGACAGTGCAGAACAGAGACTCACATCCCCTCCTACCTGTGACAGCCTAAATGTATTGAATGATATGAAGCAAAGGAGAAATACTAATTTGAAAAAATATTCCATGTTGCCGTGTAACAAAGGTTGGAAGCTCCACATACTGTACCGATAGTTAGGCGGTGCTCTTAGGTGAATGTGGTGATACTACGATGGGAATTTAATTTAAGGAGCACTGACGTAGTATCCTTATGGCAGTATTAGTTATGTTTCCACTAAAGGTATATCATTGTATACTTGCACCAAGATAGTTCTTTGAAGGAAGATTTGTATTCAGAGCAGAAGCTTAAGCCTCCTGCATCAGTCAGAAGCATAGGAAGGATGGCTGACTCCGCTCAGCTAATGCAGGTAAGTACAGGGAGGAAGCAGGAACGACCTGGGAGAGCTGGAAATCGAGGCTGCGTGCACAGCGCTCGGGAGGCCGGTGCTGCCTGTCGCCGTCTGTGCGGCAGTGGCTGCTGCGCCAGCAAAACTGAAGCTACCGTGAGCGTGTCTGTCTGTGCTGGAACTGCACGCGGCTAACTGCCGTGTAGCCGGCACTCTGCCCTGCCTCAGACGGGGAGGGAGAATGAACGATTCAAACCTTTCTGCCTTAAAATAGGGGATAATTTTAGTTCTTTGTAGTAATGTTATTTCTTTCTTCCAGAAAGATTAAAATGTGGTTCAATGCTCATTCTGTGAAGTGCTTTAAAAATTAATGTAAATTTATTATTACCAAACCCTTAAGACATGGATAAGTATTATATAAAATTCCTCTTCTAATCAATCTTACAGCAGTGTCATGCTGCTTCTGTCAAAGTGCCACTGTTCCCACGTTTAATCACCAGCAGGATGCGGCGGAGCGACGATCCCGTTTCCCCGCTGCACCCTGGGAACGGGCCCCCTTGAATTGAGGGCCTTGTTTGAAGTCGGTCTTGGGTGGAGGGCTGGGGGAGGGAGCAAAACTGCTGAGCCTTCCAGATCTGAGACGGTTAAGGATGTGGGATGGAGACAGAAATCTCGTTTCCCACAAAGCAGGGAGACGTGGTCTAGTTTGCATTTTGCTTCATTAGATATTCCAGCTGCCAGTTGTTCCTTGATGGAAAAATATTGAAATGAGGCTTGGACTAGGGGAGGGTGTCAGAGTGGTCTGGTTTTGAGGAGATGGTAGGTGCAAAATGCTCACCAACAGCAGATCATCCCTCTTGGGCTTTCACAATATGAAATAATGTGACTTGGGTATGTTTCTACCTCTTGGTGTCTGATTAATGTACTTAGTCTAACTCCAACTGTACTTAGCTAGAAGTGGACTCCCAGGGAGTTCGCCCATTAACCCTGGTGCTCTTCTGCAGGCAGATGATGCTCTTCATGTGCCTGTCTCCCTGCAGCAAAGCCAGGGCAGTGGGCCGGAGCATTGGCAGGTCCCGGGCGGAGGTGCTCCCGCTGCCGGGGAGCCCGCGGGGTGGATAAGCCAAGACGGGGATGCATCTTCTCCACGCTCAGCTGCAGCCGCCTGGGGAGCAAGACATGGGTGTGCTGAGCAGCTTTGGGTGCAGCGATGGTGCAGAAGGCCTTGCGCCACACGGAGCGGTTTGCAGCAGAGTGCAGAAAGCTGCTCTGGGTTTTGCTGCGACGCTGCTGTGTGATAGAAGTGGGATGTATAGTAGAAAGGGGGAGGAAAAGTCTGTTTCCTGCGGGAGTGATCATCGATCCAGTTTCTTTTGGAAGCAGGCTTCAGTCTTAGAAAGAGGATGGACATAGGGAACATAGAGGTAATGCAAGAAAGACTGAGCTTAAGTTTTTATATCCCCTTCAAGGGGAAGCGTAACTGTCTTCCAGATCGAGTTGATTTGCAGATCTTTAAGCTTCTGTATGAGCTATTTTGAGATTAGCCTTGCAGTCCCGTCTGTCTGCTTGTTCTCGGTTTTGAGACAGGGAGCTCGACATCTTCCAGAATCAGATCTATCCTCGTATCTCCACTTCGGTTTCTCTGGTTATTTTTGCAACTTACACTCTGTATTTTTCTGGTAAAAATTTGATGCAAAAGTTTAACTGCTTTAGGAAAAGTACATAATTGGGGAGTGGCAAACAGGTTCTCCAGGAACATTCTGAAAAAACATGGTTAGCTTTTAAAATTTTCACTTTTTACCAAAATGATCCTTCTTCCTGCTTTCATCTAGAACAAAATAAATTAAAGTATTGGCCCTATAAGAATTGGGAAGTGCTGAGAGTCCCCGAAAGGGCGTAGTGTTTGTGAATGTTTTGTTCCAATTTTGTCAAGCAGAGGGACATAATTAACTGCCAAAAGCCTGTGTTTTAAAAGCCCAGTTCAGGCACTTTTGTATGTCTTGGCAGTATGCACGACTGTCGGGGAGTCTTGATGGCAACTTCATTAGCTCCTGGGAGGGTTCCCCGCCATCAGCACTGTCATGGTGTCGGCACGCAGTGTTTCTTGCCTCTTTTCATCTTACGTGTAGGCTGCCATTGCTACAGTCTGCACAAGGCAAGCAGGGCACTCCTATAGTTAAAATGCCATTTTTATCCTAAGGATTTACAGTCTTAATTTGGCAATACAAAAGTAGAGGTGGAAGACGGTGAATAGAGCTGGGGAGAGCTGAAGAAGAGAACTGGACCTTTTCGTTATTAAAACAGAATCCTTTCGTTGTGCTCATTTTGCTATCTCAATTTTTTTTAAATATCCCATGTTTCTGAAAAATGGTCTGTGGTAGTTCTGTTGCAGAGTTGTATGCTATTCCTGTATTCCTGGGTGTAAACATGTCCTAATTATAACGCGGACAGCTACTGCACAGCAGAGCGTATTTTATATGCTGCAGCATGGCAAAGATAAATAATGCTGTTTTGAACTTCAAAATAGGAGATGAAAGAGTTGTGAAAAATAGCATTTGCAGAGCTTGGAAAAATCGGAAACAAGTAGGAGAAATGATTATATAATATTTTAATGAGAGACTGTATCTGAACTTAAATGTTCTGTGTGTGTGTGTACACATGCTTAAACTCACTTGCTCCTTGTGTATCATCCAGAGCAGAGGCAGACACAGTATTTGACAAGTAAAGTGGGGTGAGAAAGGTTAAGTGAGAGAATAACCACAGTAGCAGCCTTTTAGTTTGTTAAAACAAATTGCTCATTCAGTTGAGGGTGATGCACAGGAAGCACATTTCCATTCTGCCCAGTCTGCAGCGGAGGTGCATGACAGCCCCTCGGATGTCTAGAAGATGCCAAACATCCACCTGATTCCTGAGCAGAGCCATAGAAATTACCCTGCAGATATGTGGGGTGTGGGCTAAGCTTCAGATTTACATACCTGTGCAAGCCTGGAGGATTTAGTGCCTCCTCTGTGCTGTAAATTACCTGTAACCCTGTACTTCAGCATTATGTTCAGGACCCAGCAGCCTAAGGATGCAATCAAAAAACTATAAATTGTCCACTCATCATATTGCTTTTTTCCCATCACTGCAGAAAATGAAAGAGTACCTGGAAGGCAGGAACCTGATAACAAAGCTCCAAGCAAAACACGACCTTCTCCAGAAGACCTTGGGAGAAAGTGAGTGCAGCCCCCTCGGTCACTGCTAGCCAGGCTGCTGCAGTTACCCAGTTAGCTGGCTGAATAGGGCTGTCTGGGGTTACTGACGCTAACTGGATGGATTCATGTTCTATGAATTTATTTTCTAACCTGTGTGCTAGAGAAGCCAAATGACCTACATGGCTGCTTGAGTAATGGTGAAAGGCAAATGCTTAATGAGTCACTAATGTGCATTGCTTATTTGTTTAAATGAAGCATACGCCCACTCAGTCATCCTGCCCCACATGTGCACGTTCTGCTTCTCGCTTAATCTATGTTAGGGTAAGCCTTGTGACTGACAGTTTACTGATTAGTTTAGGAGTGTTGCCTCATTAGGCTGGTCGAAAGTTTCATTTGCATGGTAGCTTAGCTGCTTCTGACCTCTGTGGGTTCGATCCAGACTAAGCTAATGCATGTGAACACAGGCTTATGTTCAGAGCATGTAAAATATGTTGCCTGTCTGTAGGACATTAGGCAAAGGGCAGCGGCCAGAACTGAATATGCCGTTTGCTATTGGTGTCCGAACAAAGGGAGACTTCTTTCCCTTTGCAGCATGGGCAAATCCTGTTGGCCAAACACACTTCTTAAACTACACTTCCAAGTTTCCATAGAAACCTGCCTGCCTAGTGCTTGTAGAGGAGACAGTTTAACAGTCCAAATGTCAGGTCAGAAAATGGCTCAACTCATTCCTGGGTTTATATCCTACAGCAGGGCTCATTTTTTCTTTAGTAACTTAACTGGACTCCCCACAGTTTATGGTGTGCAAATCTTCTGAATGAAAATTTAAACAGCATGTGGTCTTTCAAGCGCATTGCTTTCAGTTTAAAAATGTACTATAAAAATAAAATACTTATTACTACAGTAATTAAGAGTTGCATGTTTATCAGACTCGAGCCACTAGAAGGTAAGGAAAGAGGCTTGTCGTCGTCTTGTGCTTTATTACTTAAAGTTTGTTCTTTCTTCAGCTGCCCTATGAAAAGAGTGGGTGAAACTAAAGAGCTGTACCCTTAGGGTATTTTTCTTCTGCCTCTAAGTGTCTCCAAAAGACACCCAGGCTGCCCCTGTGATTAATCACATTCCTGGATCATAGCTGATCTCTGCATACCGAGACCTATTTCCTCTTAACCTGCCTGCCCCTTGAACTGACCTCAAGCTGTGGTGGGGCAAAAGAGAAGGAAATTTCATGCAATTTCTGTATCGCTGTGTAGATTTAAAGGCTCCTTCTGTTTGTTGTGGTTGCTTTGCAATACCAAAGCTTTCTCAACCCTTCTTGTGAAGGGATCCAGTGTGTGCTAGGGTAAGCTCCAAAAATTTTTTTGAGGGAAAAAAAGATCACTTCTGTCACCAGTGAGATCAAAAAGAGCTGAAAAAGTGAGGTACATTTTGTCTCCAAAACTAAGTTAGATTAATGGTACAAACTGGGTCCCTGTCTAGGTCCATTCATAAAATGTCACTTAACTGGGATATAGGCAAATAAAACTCCTCTCACAAGTCACAGAAACATTTTTAGATGCGTTACTGAAAAACATACATGCAGCTGTGTACGTTCAGTCCCTGGAAACCTGATATTTTTGTTATGATTTTTATTCTTGGCCCTTTCCTTAGGTGGCATTTATTAGTCCTCTTGCAAATTACCTTAATCTAAAGAGGACAGTTTCTGGTAATAAAAACAACAGCAAGTCTTCGTATCTAAAATGAATTAAGTCCCTGTCTACTGTACACATTTGTCACTGCAATGTTGGAGCCCCTTGATCTTGCCACATTCATATAATTTATATATATGAATATTCCATGATGGAAGTGAGACAGATGGTTGGAAATTCTGCTTCAGAATAACATTTTCATGCAAATCATGCACTGTTTCGGCTTTACATGGGGAGAGGAAAGTGGTTATCAAGATGTGTTCAACTAATTCTCAGCTATCAGCAATTAGATACTTTCCTATGTCATTCTTCCATCTCCCCAGGAGCAGGAAGACATTGCAGGAAGAAGGGTGGATTTTCAACTGGTGTAAATCGGTATGGTTTCACCAATAATGATCTGTGACCAGCAAAAAATCTGGCCTGTAAAATTCCCAAAGGCACATGCTAGTTTACTGTCTTTCTTATTCCTTGTTGTGCTGTTCTAAAATGATGCCTGTGTTAGCAGTAGTTGCTAGCTTGGCTGCTTCCTTGCAAACTCAATGCACATTAATGGAACACTCTTACAGATGTTTGTGGAAAATACCATTAAATGTCTCTCTCCCAAAATAGTTTAATGGCATCACGTTCAGGCTGTGGGCTAACAAATCCGTGAATGTTTTCAGTCTTGTTAAGTGGCTTTATAAAGTATAATCTGTCTCCCCACTAATTCTCCTGGGAAGGAGGAGGGAGGGAGAGGTTGACAAGCCTAGTTTTTTGGCAGTAGAAGTCAACAATTAGAATGCGCAGGGAACCAATTTTCAAAAACAATACTTTCCAAAGAAAGAGTCCTCAGGCAGCCCAGGCTGTTTTCTGCATTTCCTGGTCAGCCACCGCGGAGCCATGCCAGCAGGGATGCTCTGAGCAGCCACTGTGCTAGTGGCAAGCCAGCATGATGCAGCTCTCCAGCTGCTCCTCTCCCTCTCAGATTGTCCCCCCGCTTTCAAAAATGAGATTTATGCATCAGTCAAAGGTATTCTCCTATTTACCATAATGCTGTATTTGTTTGTCTTCCCAACAGGTCAAAGGACTGACTGCTCCCTTGCCAGGTAGGTGTGTGAGAATCTTTTTTTTTTTTTTTGAGGGCTGGCTGCTACAAATTGGCCACTGCCAAACGGGATCAAATAGCAACCCAAGATATGCATCCATTAGAAAAGGACATTCACGTAGCTAACATATAAGCAAATTCCTGCTAGTTAATATAGCATTAAATATCGTTGCTATTATCTGCATCAGTGCAAGGTGATATTCATAAATCAGTTTAACCTCTGGTTAGCTGAGGAATGGTGTTTTGTTTGATGTAGTGCCTGCTCCTACCTCTCATTTCTTGTTGGCACTCTGTGCTGCCCCTCAGCTGTGGCAGTAGCACTGTTGGTAGGGCTGCATGTTGAAACAGATTGGTACACTGATTTAGGTTAAAAATAACAGAGGAGAAAAAAAGGTACATGTGTATTTTGTAGTTTTTCTTGCCCCCACTGCTTTTAAACTAGATCAGTTCCTCAAACAGAGGCTGGAAAAGGAATATAAGAAGGAGGAGACAGGCAAGTGTGAGGAGCTGTGGCAGCTGGCACTGTCATCCAGAGGAGTGTTCTTCAAACTAAGATTTTAATGAGCACATCTCTCTTTCTGTAATAGAGATGGACCCAGTGACTCTGCAGGATTTATCCACGTTGTTACTTAGCCCCTAAATAAAAACATAACTGATAGCTGGGGGGGCTTTTCTTTCCCTTTGCCCTGTTGACCCTCCATGCTCTGATATTGAGCTGGATTGAAGCAGTATAGAGGTCATGGAGAATAAAATTTCCATTTATAATTAGGCCCAATCACAGTGCCATAAGTAAGCTTCTTTTGATGGCATTTTTATAAAACGTAACAAATCTCCGTCTCCAGATTGATGGATTCAAAGGGCCCAAGGAGCTGGAGTGAGGACTGTGCATCGTCCTGCCTTTTTAACAAAAGGAAGGCGATTACTAGTGATCAGGAATCATTACTACTTTTCACATTCCTTGTAGCAAAGTAAAGCTGACAGGCCCTAATTAGAGTCTGACATCTGTAATAATAAAATATTATTCATCATGAAACAACTTTAAATATAACAGAATCATTACTGCTAATAGTTTGAGTAACCTTATTACCTGTGACAGCCCATGGAATCTGATTTCTTACTTTTTTTTTTTTTTAATTCAGTGTTTTTGCTTTTTATAAAAGAAATTTCTGCTGAATTAACAGATTGTACTGTCTTCTTAAAAATCGGTTCTAATCATCTTATTTATAATTCAGCAGCCATCTGCCCTAGCAGGGAATTGGCTTGAATGATGCATTAGGCCTTTCTACCATTATCTCTCCCACTTCATGTTTAGCAGGAACTATAGGAATTTTAAACCTCAGTAATAAATTTGAGGAGAAAATCCTGGCAAAGGATGGGCTTTTCCCTTTTTCTGCAATTAATATCTACCACCGTTCTAAGTGAGACCACTGGTAATCCTGGCTAGTGTGTGGTGGTGGTCTGGTTTGTTGCTTTTATTTTTTTGGTATCTATTTTTTGTATCTATCAGAACTATAATAAAAAATCCACAATGACAGCTGTTAACAGCACAGTGGGAAACCAGCATGCTCCCACCTGCTTCTCGCCCTCCGCAGAGTGACTCCTTTGGAGAAGTGCTGTCTGCAGCTTATAACAAACTTCATCTCGAACAGGAGCCTTATATAATAGATTTCCATACAGTTGGAATTAAAATGTCAAGGGTAATCTTTTGTCAAAGCAGTAGGCTCCCTTGTGCCTTTTTCAGGATTTCAGTGATTTAAAGTCACTTAAAATTTTTTTGAAGTTCTATAAATTGAATGAGACTAAGTCATTAAGATTGACTTGTCTTCCCTCCTCCAAAATAAGTATGGTTTAGAGTATCAAATGAACAAGTTCTATGATGATAGAGGATTATCTTGACTTTTCTATTATCTGTTTTTTCCTCCTACACCAATGGGTGGTTTGGATCATCTAATCAGTGGCAGACGCAGCTCCACTATAAGGAAGCAGGTAATAAACATTTCCTTGAGTAGTAAAATGGGGATGGGTGTGTGTTTGTGGTTGTGTGTAGAGGGGGTGGTGGAAAGCAGGGAAGTATTTTTATCTCCCCTTCTCTCTCTTACGTGGACATTTTCATTTTTATTTAAACTGAATTAGTGTCTAATAGTTCAGTAAATGAAATCAGTAAAACATATGCATCTACAATCTTCATTCATTTTCTTAGGTAAAAATTTTTAACTTTTTAAATAACTTTATCCTCTCAGTGTTTTGAGACCTGGCACCAAAAATACCAAAAAACTTTGAGCTGTCTGTTGTCTTGACTATGGGGTCTTCAAGGCAGATGTTAATAGAGATGTTAAGAGTCTTCTGGTCATTCAGGAATCATGCAGGCCTCTTAAAATTAACAGCATTTCTGGAAAATAAACTTCTTTTGTAGTGTTCATCTTGTTTTTCACTCCAGGCTGGGCCCTTAGATTTTTTTTTTTTTTGCCATCAGTGGTAGGAGACCTCAGAGCAGAAGTGTCCCCTGCCTCTGAACCAGAAGCAGAACGCACGACGGCAAACTGCCGCTGGCCTTGCGCGCCGCGTGCTCAGTGTGCTACCCTGGACGTGTAGCATCACTTACGGGAACTGCACAGTGGCCTTGCTGCTGAGCCGTGTACAATGAGGGCAGATTTAATAGGGCTTTTGCTAAAGGTTGTTTTGGACTCCAGTTAATTTTATTTCCTCTCGTTGCCCGTGATGTTTATGTGCTACTCTCTGGATGAATATATGTGACTACTTTGTCCCCCAGATGCTCCTCCTGGCTGCAGTCTGCATATGTAATAACATTGCAAGTTCTCAAACTGTCAGTCATGGTTTATGGGCTTCGTGCTGTTGTATGTCACTGTCTCCTTTCCCTTTATTTTTGCTTGTGTGCCTTTGGAATGCTATTAAACTTGTAACTGCTTGCTGTACCTTCCTGTAATAAAAACTAACACCAACAGTGCTTTTATTTATTTTATTTTTTTTTTATTCCTGGCTATAGTGGATAATCTATTACTATCTAGCACCTAATGAGCTAAAACATGTCCCTTTCAGATGGAAAAGAATCAAAATTAAATTTCTTTTGCATACTGTAAAGCTTATCTTAAGAGTTTCATTTCATATAGTCTCTTTTTTTTTTTTTTTTTGTAGTTTTTTTGTAGTTTTTAAAATCTGTGTGTATTGGAAATTAGCAATAGTAAGAGAACAACTTGTGTTTTCTGTTCTGGAGTCACTGCTGTAGCAAGATAAACTATTTCATGTGACTGCAGGGAAGGCTAACCATGTGCTTTACTGCTTTGCTGGCATTTGAGTTGGCAGGCAAAAATATTTGAGCCTGGCTGTATTTTGAGTAATAAAACATACGTTACACAAAATATAATGAGAAGCCCAGTTTTCATGTTGTGTCTCGAGAATTCTTTCTCTTCTTGTGGTCCTGAGGCTGCGTGCTGAACCTCAATTAAAATAGAACAACTCTGCGGGGAAGGAGGAGGACCTTGTCAAAATGTGATTTGTAAGGTTTTCTCATCCGTGAAACTGATAACTGGTTGTTATCTAGCTGTATATGTATAAAACGTGCATTTTCTATCATACGCAGAGATTATTTTGTGAGCTCAATCATTGTTGCTTCATTTATGCTCCAAAAACATTTCCTCCTTACGCAGAAGATGAAGCGTGTGTGTTTGATTGCCGGTTTTCCAAGCAGCTTTTGAGGTTTCTCACAAGCGTATTTTGCCTTGAGTAGAACTGACATAGCAGTCTCTGCGATTTGGAAACCTAAATTAAAAACTAATCTGTTTGCAAAACCTGAATCTCTCTGCAGCTCTCAGTAGCCTACGTGAAATCACTTGCATGTGGTGGTAATGGGATTTTTTTGAGTGTGACCTAACCATTTAAAACATAACTGCTCTGAGAGTTTTAATCTCTGCTGGGGACCCAGAGCGTGTTCTTCTCCATGAATTCCTCACGTCAAACTCTAGAATGAGTCGGGGGCTTCGTAATGCTGTTTGGATGATTATTAATAAGCATATTCTCAGGGGCCAGTTGAGCTGCAGAGCTCCCTGGCTTCTTAAGGATTCTTAATTGGTTAGCATCGTACTTTATACTGTGTAAAAACTAGTTTTATGCCGACCATGGCTAATTAGGAGAGAAATTATTAATAGTGATTTTATGATCAAATTCTATGGCATTTCATTAAAACAAAAAATCATAAAACCTAAACAAGCTAGGGAAATGGTTGAACTGGATTTTACGTTTTTGAGCAGAGGTCTGTCACCCTTATGCCATTTTCAAGAGCAAGGACCAGCTGAAGTGTGGTACAGTAGCATCCTAACAAGTGAGCATTTGGGTATAATTTAGTCGTCACTGTTCTGTAAACTGGAAGCTGGCAATCTAGGAGATTTTACTGGGTTTGGGCCTTGGACTGACGACAGACTGTTGCTGCGAGCCGGCGCCTGTACGGTGCACCTCGCTTCGTGGACTGGGACCGTACGGCACGGCTGTGCTGTTTGATGTTGGGAGTTTTTATGCAGTCCTGACATTGCTCGTATTTGCGATGTTCAGGAATCGCTCCAGAAACTATACAGAGCTGGAACCGTGTGGAAGCAGAATGTGGCAGACAAAATAGAAAGCAATATTGTCCTCTTTTTTTTTTTTTTTCCCCCTTCTTCCTTTTTATGCTTCTGCAGCAGCTTTGAATGTGGATGGAGAGTATAGAAAGCAAAGTTCACATTGACAGTAGTAGTAGGTGTAGAAGATTTCTGGGAAGCCCACTGCTCTTAGCGCGTTCTGCTCTGGGCTTTCGGTGGCCTGGAGGAGGCTTGCTTTAATCATCAGTCATTGTAACGAGTCCAGAGGAGAATTTCTGGTCCTGTTTCTGCGAGTTAGTCTTCTATTATGTGTAATTCTACTTATTTCAGTGTAGTTTGGGGTGCGTAGCTGAGGTGAAGGTGGTTTTCCTTCTGTCTGCAGCAGGCAGTGCTGCCCGTCCCAAACCGAACGGTGCCGCTGTGCACGTGCAGTGAACCCCGGCCACCCCCACCCCAGCCGGAGATACTACGCGGTAGCACTGGAGTCAGTATTTCCTAGCTGTGTGTTTTGATACCGTTTTGCCATCAGCTCTGCATTTTGACTGCTTTTTTGTTTAATTCTTTCTCTGCTCAGGACTCCGCCCAAGCCATTCCCCTGGTAGTGGAGAGCTGCATACGATTCATTAGCAGACACGGTGAGTTTATAGGCCAAACAAACAAACAAAAAAATCCTGTGTTATTTCTGCCATGTGAACAGGGTTGCAGAAGCCTCCTGCAAATGCTCCGTGTGGCCTGGGCAGGCCTGCACGGCCTCCTGGAGCGCGATGCAGAGAAATGGGCTCTGGCTCTTTGGCCCTGTTGTAGTGTGCGTGCCATCGTCCTCGCAAACGCTTACGGCAGACACCTGCTGCCGCAGATGTGCAGCGCTGAGTTGTGCTTCCAACAATATCCCTTTTGTTTCCCATGAAGTAAGGTTCCCATCCTTAAACACCACTTGTTCCTCACCTCCAGTCACCTTGCTTTGAGGCCTGAAATGTGGTTTTCATCAATAATAATCATGCTTTTCCTAGAGAGGGGGAATGCTCTAAGTGTTTGAACTTGGGAGGTCAAGTGATGATTTAATTGCTTGCTTATTGCAGCAATAAGATGATTTGTACATGTTTGTAAGGTTAACTTCATAGCTGTGAACATTGTAAAGCACTTTATAGGTTTGTTGCAATTTTTGTTCCTTTCTAATCAAGGCTTAAATGAGTACAGTTGATTTCCCTATGTGAAGAGTACTTTGAACTTTGTTTTGTAAATTTTGCTGCTCATCTTTCATGTACCAACAAAATTATGATGGCAGTTTATTAGAATCTTTCACCTCCTTCATAAATGACTTTAATGATTTTGTTTATGTGCACTGTTTCCCAGGAATGTCTTAAAGGCTATCCTAGATATCAAGGCATCTTAGGGTAATTAAATGCTTCAGTTTGAATTGGCTGATTTGCTCTGGGCATTTCCAGTATTGCATTTGAAGAATAAACTGTTTTACTATGTAGTTAGCCATATGTTCTGGCTGGTATACCATTAGTTCATGACTTTGGATTGGAAAATCCTTTGGGAACCTTCAGGGTGAAAGATAAAACGCATGGATGTTATAACCAAATTGTTCTGTCAGCATCTCAGAAAGGGTTAATACGTTTCTCAGTGGTGCCAGAGTTCTGGTTTTCCACATTCTGCCTGTGCCTGCACATTTAAGGGAAGATGGCTTTTAAAAGAAGATACTTTGCCTGTGTTGCTTATGTTTCCTTCATCATGCTGTACTTGATGGAAGTCCCAGCTTAGCTTATGTCTGTTGTTATCAATGTCCCTTTTTGTCTTACAGGGCTGCAGCATGAAGGAATATTCAGAGTGTCTGGGTCACAAGTTGAAGTGAATGATATAAAAAATGCGTTTGAGAGAGGTAAGTAGGATCTATTCTAGTATCTGAAATTATTGCCAAATGTATTAATTTGTTAAAACGACTGTTCCAAAATAGCTTGTGTGTTGACTGCAGCTTACTATATTCTGTTTTAATTTTTTTCCAGCTTCATAAGTGACTCACCAGAATGCTTCTGTAGTGCTCGTTAATGTTGAATATTCAAAGCATTATGCTTTATACCTTGTAGTGTGTCTGTTTAATAAACATTCTGAATTCAGTCATCTCATGTCTCATAGTTAAATGATTGTTTGCAACACCAAAGGACTGGGAATTTCATTACTGGACATAACTACCCTGTCTCTTTTCCCCCTACTCTTTGAGAATAGACTGCTCTGCTGGAGGATGAGCTTTTGTGCATCTCGTGTTCTTGAGGCACAGCTTGGCTATGCTTGTTCTAACTGTGACAAAGTAAGAGAGTAAATTTCAAGTCACTGTTTGATGTAACTTATAATAGATTTGATTTTTCTATATGAAGAACAGGGATTTTTTTCCAAAAGCAGGCAGACATGTTCTTGGGGTCTCCAGGCTCACGAGCAGCTAGCTAACTAAGTTGGCCTCCTTGGGTTCGGGAGAGCTTGCTCTTCAGTCGAGCCTTGCAGCCTGTCTCCCCGATCCGGCTTGGGTCACTGAAAATGATAGGGCTCATGTTAATTCTCTGTACACGTCATTCCCAAAGAACACATATAGTATGCTTTTATGCTTGGTGCTGGAGAAAAAAGCAGTAATTAATTAGGCATAGCAAACTCATTTTGCTGTTGAGAAGAAAGGACTTTAGTGTACAATGTATGTGAAGTATGACATCTAATTTCCCTTGCCTTCATCTTTCTATTCCAACCTGAGAATTAAAAACCTCAAGAAGAGAGGAAGCAAGAATGTGTATGACAAGCTGCAGGTGAAAGGCTTGATATCAGCCTCAAAGGCCCTTTTTAAAAAATAAATGACAATACCAGACATCTTGAGAGAATAGCCAGTTGTTTCAGCACCAACATGCAAAAAAAAGGTTGTTTTTTTTTTTTTTTTTTTTTTTTTAAAAAAAAAAGCTTCATCTCACTTATCTCTCTAAAGCACATGAAATGCAGAACTGACAAAGTTAACAATAATGTCTCTGCAGGTTATTACTTCACCCAGAACCCTTGGTGGCAGTTAATATCAAGGATAATGCTCTGGTTTGTAGTGGCCCATTTATTATCCTGTGTGTTATTAAGATAATAGGCAAGCTTTGGTAATTTCAGTCACATAATGGATATATATAGCTTCAATCTGAGGTTTGCCCCATCATTAAATCTAATTATATCTGATAGGGAGTTTTCCATAGGGAGCAACTCCTTAAGCAGGCATATTTTCTTTTGTAACACAGACAAACTGTGACACATCTACAGTGACAAATTGTATGTCCCAGAAACCTTTTTTTTTTTTTTTTCTCTCCTTCCCCAATTCAGCATAAGCTGTCTGTGTCTTACTGAGCCTAGTAAAGATGCTCGTTGCTCCATTACATAAGTGCTGAATTCAAGCCGAACTTTAATTGTGGATTTGTATAAAGATATGCTCCTAGGCTTGTGTACTGTTTATCTCCATGGTGATTCTCAAATTCACCCCCTACCTAAATATTTGGAGTACAGAACTTTTAAACAGTAGCACAGCTATGCCACTCTGACTTGGGCGTTAGTCGGGTGCTCCAGAATCGGGCTCCTATCTGTCCGAGAGCCGCCTCAGCTCTCCAAGGATTGCTGTCGGAGGCTTCCCTTCTTCACTGCTATCCACAGGGGAGTTCTCTCTCCACGTCATGTTGGTTTTAATCTAGTTGAAGTAGGTGGGATTAACGTTGTGCTGCATAAATTCTTTTCTACAGCTGAGTGGCAACCTTCCAGCCTGATTCTTTTCTCCAGCATTCTGATTTTTCTTAACTGTTTTTCTTTGCTTGTAATGAAGGGGAAGATCCATTGGCTGGGGACCAGAATGACCATGACATGGATTCAATAGCAGGTGTTTTGAAGCTCTATTTTCGAGGGCTGGAGCACCCTCTCTTCCCCAAGGATATCTTTCATGATCTGATTGCGTGTGTTGGTAAGTATACAAAGATCTGAAAAGGAATTAGATGAATTTTTTCAACATTGTCTTTCACCTCTCTCCCCCTGCCCTTTTCTTTATCCAAAATAATCTGTTTATAGTTACTTTGATTGGCTTTATGTTGCACTGCTCTCCTAATCTCTGTTAGGCCATGCGTTTCAGCCAGAATCAGGACGATTACCTGGTTGCAACATTCATTATTTTGATAGCAATCTTTTATAAATGAGCAAGAAGATAGAAACGAATAGATTTTTTCAAGAGCAATGTCATGTATTTTCCTGAGACAGTGCTTCACGACAGGAATCTTTGCTTAAAGAATAAAACAAAAGACCTTCCATTCTGAAAAATAACCTTTTAAGAGCTATACTAAGAAGATTCCAGAAATGCCTTATCAAAAACATGCATCTCCAGCAGGGTTTTCTTGTCCCATATGCTTTCTCTAATATTAATAGATATGCTGCCTGTACATCTACTGCCATCCTTTTGCATGCTCTGTTTAGCCAGCAAGTAATAGTAAGCAGAACAGTAATTATATGCCTTTTAACTTCATCAGCATGAGAGGCTCTTTATTGACTCTTGTTACACGATATCAAACATGAGGTTGATCACGGTCCAGTTGTTAACATCTTTGTTTCTAAAAGTGGTTTTTGTGGACAGGGGCTTGCTTTTTGTGTTTGTGCTTGGACATACTCTGCTTAAATGGTCTGACTGTTGCTGTGTCACTCTGAATCAAAGAACGATTCCGTTGTCCCTTGCAATGGCAGCTTTTGAAGTAAAGCAGAAGATAACTGCTTCTAATATGGTTTGTGGTTTTCTTCTCCTGATAAATGCGTTTGCAGACTTGAATTCGCATTATATGAAAAGAAAAATCTGCTTCCAAGTAACTTTTCTCTTCTGAGATGATTTATGCTGCCCACTTATTTCTCAGTATGCTGCTGCACACAGAGCTTTTTGCCTCACCCTTTAACTATGTTAATCTGCCTTTGAGTCTTATACAATTTTTTCTTTAAACACCCACCTTTCTAAGCTAACTTGAATAAGCTATTGTGTCAGAACTATTGAAACAGATGACATCCAGTGCTCCCACACTAGGAAGGAGCTTGCAGCTAAGTTTCACGTGTTAAGAGCCTTCATTGTCAAAGGCTTCGCAGCCTGCGCATTCCCCATGTCGGGGACAGCCGGGAAGTCTAGGAAGGAGGCAGACCCTTCCTTCCTTGTGCTGCTGTGCTGCCTTCCCTTTTTGATAGTTTGCACAAGAATCATCACAGTGTATGCCTGTATTCAGATTCAGTGGCAAGTTGTGGATATAGTGGTCTAATAACTGGTGCTCTTTCTGCCTTTCAGCAATGGATAATTTACAAGAGAGAGCGCTTCACATTCGGAAAGTCCTTCTGAACTTGCCTAAGACCACTCTGATTGTAATGAGATACCTCTTTGCATTCCTCAATCAGTGAGTATGTCTGAGAGCACCATGGTCCTACTGTAATACTTGGTGTCTGTTCTACTGGGCTTCTGAGCCTTGCTGAAATTTATCCTGATGATAGTGCTGCAATCTCAGTGGAGCTCCAGAAATGAAAATGAATAATTTGCTGGTAATTCAGGCAAAAAAATGATACGAGGGAATTGGAAGCTGGGTCCTGCACCAGCAAAAAGTAGTGTATACTAAGTGGTGAGAGTGATGCAGAGGGAGGTTGTTGTATTTTTTTAAAACACTCCACTACATCTGGCTGATTCATCAGGCAGTTTGACAGCAAGAAGTCAATAACTTCTTCCAGTAGTGTGGTCTTGACACCTGAGGATAACATAAAGGAAAAATATCCTAGCCAGAAGCGTAGCAGGATTTAAACATGCTTTGCTCCCTGTTGAGGTTGGTAGTGCTGAGTGTAAATGAGTGTAAATGTAATGCTGATATTCTTCATTGTGTTCACTGTACAGCAAGAACAAAAAAAAAAGGAGAGACTACATTAGGGAGTATTTTAAACCTATAGAGGAAGGTTAAACTATAAACAGGGATTTGAGCAAAGCTGGGATCAAAATACCCTGAATTTCTGCAGTGACAAGCCCTCTTAAAACTGTCAGACAAACTTCCACGTCAGGGTACCTTTGAACACTAGAGAAGATTAGATTTAGAATTGTATTTTCCAACATCCTTTTAGTCGTCACCTAACCTGCTAGAAATGTTATTTTTAAAGTAAGGTAATAGGAAATCAGCATTGGTTGTTATGACTAGATATTATTTCTGTATAAATTCTGTCTGTCCAAAAACTAGCAGAAGCTGTGATAAAAATACAGTCAGCTTCTCATATTTTGGATCTGAACTTGAAGGAAAACTTCACAAAGTTCCTTTTTCTTAATCAGATTTTGGCAGTGTAGAAGATTGTTGTCTCATCCTCTTCCTTGTGATGGATTTAATGCCTTGTGCTACAGTTTGAGATTTCTACTATAAATAGTTTACTCAAGAAAATGGAATGTCTTGTCATTTCTCATACCTCTGCCTCCAAGGACTTAAAAACTACCTAGAGAAAATAGCACCTCTCTCCTATTCCCAGCTCTGGCTCTAATACAGAACTGGAGCATGGAGCTTCCAGACTAGATTAACCTTCTCTTTCGAGAAATACTTTTTACTTGATTTGCAGAGTTTGAGAAACAGAATTTCTCATGGAAGCTGCAGCTACAGCTCGCTCCTGGTCTGGTTGGGAGACTTCAGCTGCTTTCAGTGTGTCACTGCAGCTTATGCTGAAAATGCTGTTTCCCAATGTACTGAATACTGGACTAGACTCTGCCTTTGGGAGCAGGAAGGGATTAACCTGACGGAGGGCACAAAAGGAAACGAGCAGAGGGATCTCCTGGCCGACAAGCTCCTTGCTGTGTACAGAGCCACAGTCTGCTCTGCAGAGCCGTGGTGGCTGTCAAGCTTGTCCTGGCCTCCTGGCTAAATGTACAGATTGCTTTTGGAGTCGGGTGCACAGAGTGATTTGCTGACAGACTGGCTTTTATTGCCAACAATTTGTTTATGATGAGAATAAAGGGGGAGAAATCTAGTGGTGTTTTCCTCCCTATTGTTGTCCTTGCTAGTTAAGGAGAAAATTGTAAAATTGTTTGGAAAATAGAAAGCATCTTGGATATGCAATAAAGAAATCAACATCAGCAAACTTTCCAGACTGCAGCTGGTGAACCTGGTTAACATAAGCCTAGTTGGACTGAGTTACCGGACCTTGAGAGTTGTTCTCTGTATGTACCACCGGTCTCTCACTTTTTAAACAGACTTAAAACATTTGTGTCCCAGCAGATCGCTCTAAAGAGCAGAAAGCCCAAAGTGAATCTTTCCAGCTCAGCTGTATGTTCTCCAGCAGAGATGATGATTCTTTTTTCTGCTTGTTAACCCTCCTCCCTACTTCTGTCTTTTACAGTTTATCTCAATTCAGTGAAGAGAATATGATGGATCCCTACAATTTAGCCATCTGCTTTGGGCCAACACTGATGTCTGTGCCTGAAGGTCATGATCAAGTCTCTTGCCAGGCTCATGTCAATGAATTGATCAAAACCATCATCATCCAACATGAGAACATCTTCCCAGGACCAAGAGAGCTGGAGGGTCCAGTCTATAGCAGAGGTGGAAACACTGAGGATTACTGGTATGATAGAAAGAATGGATGCACATTCATTTTCTGATTAGTATACTACAGTCACATGTGTTTTGTGATGTTGTCTAATACTGGATTCAAGCATCTGGCCCAGACTTTCAGAGTCTGTACTGTGAAAGAGAAGATGGCTTTGGTACCCATGAAGTTTTTTTAAAAAGAAAGAAAAAAGAAAAAAAAGTGTAGCTGCTCAGTTGTCAAACCAGTGCTTACCTATCTGAAGGACAAGGCTTTACAGAGATTTTTTTGCATGTTCTGCTATGGTAGCTGCCACCATTTCCTTGTGAAGGACAAGGAACTGAGGCAGCAACTACTGCTAATGCTTATATTTCACTTTTTCTTTTCCTTCTCTCTCTCTCTCTCTCTCCCTCTCTCTTTTTTTCCCTCTCTCTTCCTTTGACATTCTCCTGCCTGATTTGAGTGACTCTGCTTCAGAGGTGGGGTCACTTGCAGCTGAACCTAGAAAGCTGCGGCATAGTTTAATTTTCAGGGCAGCATGGAGGGGGAGGGAGGAATGCAAAATCACCATTTCCATCCAGCTTAAAGCTCAAGAGGCCTGGCCGCGTGCTCAGTCTGAAAGCAACATCTGGAAGCAATTCAGCTCGAGCGGCTCCTGTCATCTGGGGTGGAAGGTTGGGAGTGGGGGAAGGAAAGGAGGTGTTTTCTTTTCTACTGGCCAAGTTGATCTCTCCCACTGAAAATGAGGAATGTTAAATTGCGTCCTCCTTTTCCCCTTTCTAACTTCCCTGTCCCAGGAATGCAAATGATTATTTTCCTATATTAAAATAAATACATTTTTAAAATGGAGTCATTCTAGCAACAGAGCTAGCCTTGTTTTCCTACTTGTTTCAGAGTAGTTTTAACTATCAGTTCGCTCCATGTATGTGCTTAAGGAGAAGCTAATTTATGCAGACAAGAAACAGCTATATGTGGAGGGCTTGCAGTAACCTTTGTGGAAATTGCATTAATTTTACCCTTTGTTCTGGCATTTTTCATTGATTCTTTTTTAGGGGGAAAAAGAAAAGTTTTGTATGTGTAAGACCTTTAAGAAACATACTCACTTTGACGAGATTTTATCCGTAAAGTGAAGGGAATAAGAATATTAGATATTCTGCACACTCCCTGTAGTATGTGTTGCACTTGGCATGAATGTGTAGGAGACAAACTGTCCTGAAAGATGCTAGCGCTTCCCTGAAGACACTTTGGGGTTTTTTTTCATTGCTCTTAACCACGCTGCTCTGAGACCCTATTGATTAGGAAAGGGTAGAAGCAAACGAGATAGGCTGCTTAGCAGGGCCAGGAGGAAGCATCTGGTTCCCATTCAACCCCCTCGGAGCCATGGTGTTCATATAGTTGTTAGTTATTGCCCGTCGGGTGCTCTTCTGCAAAGCTGGTGAGAAGCAAAGAGAAGCCTCCAGCCTTAGCTGGTTCGTCGGGGAATGGCGCGTGCTGCGTTCGTAATGACGTTGCGCCTCCGCTAGTCCGTCTCCCCTCTGCGGGGACCTTGCAGTGGCACCCGGTGCACGGGCGGCCGGAGCTCGGAGCCGCTTTTGGGCGCCCTCGTCCCGCGCTGCGCAGCAGTTGCTTGGGTTGGCTGGAAGGGCTCAAGCAGCGAGGAGGCACCAAGGGTAGGGCAAGGTGCACCGCTCGCTACCGAAGCGCGGGGCTGGGGCGCAGGCATCTTCAAAACGCTGCCTTCGAGCCTGGCACTGTGCCGCGTCGGTGCATCCGGCTGAGCGAGTCGGCGCTGCGCGCCGGAGCCGTCTGTCCGAACCTGGAGCCCTGCGCAGCGGCCGGGCGGGCGGTTGGAGCTGCGGGAAGGAGCTCGCTGGCCGGGGGGGCCCCGCTTGCTCTCCTGCCCCGGCGCTCCGGGGGGCTCCCGCGGCCTGGCGCGCTTCCTGACGGCGTCCCGGGCTCGCGCGGCGAGGGGCTGCTCTGCGGCAAGGGCAGGTTTGTTGGTGCAAGGTGCCGTTGGAGGCACGGGCGGGAGGAGACGTGCTCTTCCTTCATCTGCGCGTGTTCAGAGCCGTGGAGTTGGCGCAGGCGACGTGACCTCGCAGTCTGAGTGAAACTTTAGCCCTCAGTGCTGACTTCCTCCTGGGACCTCCGTTTGGCTTCCAGTTCTTCTGTAAACTTTATTAAGTAGCATAAAGCTTTGCAAAAGACGGGGAGGGTTGATTCCTGAGGCACTGACTCAGGAGATGGTGAGGAAACTGCTCGTTTGTCATGTGGATTAAGCATAAGGAGACACTGGAATTAGTCAGACTTTCCCCCCTCCTCTCTTTTTAAATAAGAGTGGAGTAAAATGTATTTACGCAATAACAAGGGTTTTAAAAGGGAGAACACCGCACATCACCTATCGCTTACTTTAACCATTGCAAGGCCAAAAAGACTGATCAGGTTAGCAGTGCCTGGAGAGAAGTCAAGATCGCCTCGAAGGCGAGCTGGAGGCGGCCGTGCCCAGGGCAGCCCCTCGCCGCTGTATTCCGTCACCGGAGCGAGCCTCTGCGGCAGAAACGCTCCGGCTTCAGCAGCAGCGTCTGGCAAGATGAAGAGTGAGCTCTCCCCCCCCCCCCCCCCGCCCCCCTTTTTTTGTCTTTTCAGTTTTTTCTTTAACGTGAGCAGTAAGGGCAGGCGAGCCTTCGTTGCCAGCTGGCGGCCAGGCCAGGAGCTCCTTGAGCGTGGCCAGGAGCTCTGCTCCGGTTCCCTTTCGCTGCGTGTCTTGAGGGAGCTGCTCACGTGGCTGCTTACCAAAACACACCCTCCGCGTGCCACTCACTGTCTACGGATGCTTTCGAGGCTTTTCTTTATGCAAAACATTAGTGCGTGCTCTTGGTGTTCAAGGTGCTCTGTAAATAAAGATTCCAGTCGATTAATCTGGTTATGGGAGTCGCTCAGTGAAATGAACTGGACAATCTAAGACTGCGATAAAAGGGAAAGAGGGAGACAACGAACTTGGAGCTGGAAATGTCATTATGATTTGAGAAATAATTTCCCCCAGGAAGTGGCAGCTATCTCATCAGTTGTGTAATGAGCTAATTGGAGCGCTGGAGGATACATCTGGGGGAATAGTCCTGGCATGGCAGAGATGAGCTAGGCCCGGCATGCCACGGCGAGCTCTGACTTTTGGAAGCCTCTGGAGGTCTGGATTGTAAGATCTGACATTGGACTTTCCTGTATAAATTTCCTGCTAGTGCACGGAGGATGACAAAGTTGTTCTGCCTGCTCAGGCAAATCAAGGGATTAGCTTGATTTTTAAACACACACACTTAGGTGCCTGCAAATGCATCCACGAAGGTTCTGGCACAGCAGAACCTAGCTATGGACATCCTGCATGAATGTTCGTAGCTGAGTTACCTTTGAGCTTTGTAAATCAGGAAACTGAGTTTCAGCCAGTATAAAGCACTGTCTGTGTTTCCTTCTGTTGCAGTGAAAGTCCCCACGGAGAGAGAGCCTCAACAGAAGACTCGGTTCAGGATGTTACAGCTGAACACCACACCAGTGATGATGGTATGCAAAGTCTATTAACCTCCTTCGTTAAGGTATCCTGGTGCTGGGGTGATAGAGAATTAAGTGCCTTGCAGTTTAAATCCAAAGTTAAATCCAAAATAAAGTTTAAATCACAGTAGCCGTTTGAAACACCGCATACAGCATTTGATGCTGAAAAATAAAAGGTATGGGATCAGCAGGAATTTTTAGAAGTTGCCTATCTATTTTTAAAGTATCTCTTTTTCTAACAGTACCTCATCTTAGCAGCAGGCCTGCCTGGGCACACTGCATGCTTATAAGACTGAGCTCATCTGTACCTTAGCAGGATCTTAAGAGTTGGAAATCATGAGCTAAGTGTAGAGCCAAAGGCTAGATGTGTTTCAGCGTGCTCTGCTGCTCCCCTCTGCATGTGACAGGCATCTCCCCTTTCAGTAGTTTTGGCAAGGGAATTGAGTGCCTTAACCTCTAACAGTTCTGTTTTAAGGAATCAAAATAAAATAAACTGTTTACTATCTGCTTGGAGCCAGGCTTTAGGGTAGAGCATCTTGGTGGCGTCTCTCCTTGATAGTTTTGGTTCCCTTCTGGGAGAACTCATTACTTTTTTGTGATCTGATTAATAAAAAGAGGTGCCTGGAATTTTACCACTGAGTTGCCTGTATTTAACATCTATGAGAATTTCCTGATATTTCCTAAGGAAAAGGTAACACCACAGCCTTGGAGTGTCTATTGGTAAAGTTTCCAAATCCTCTTTCAGCAATGAGGAACAGCTGCATGCGAGTCCCATCCAGCATAGAGGAAAAGATTACATTAGTGACGTGAGACAGCAATCCCCAGAATGCTGACCAGCACATGAAACACGCTGGCCAAAACAGAGCAGCGTATATTTTGTTCTTGCTTTTTGGCCTCTTGCAATTGTGGTAGAATCTGCCTTGATGGTTGCACTTATGATGTTCTCAGGTGGACAGGTGGGAAGACGGTGGCATTCCCTTCCAGTTAGGGAGCATGCTTTTTGAGCTGATCTTCAGTAATTTACCCGATAGCCTTGTCTTGTGCTGCTGTGCTGCTGCTTGCTCACTCTGCTTCAGCGGTTGCCTAACAGACCTTTCCCATGGCATTGCTGTGCTCCTGCTGGCTTAATGATGTTCACGCACCAATAACAAAGTAAACAATGTCGAGCACGGCTAGAAATGCTGCAAAATCAGTTCTCCCTCAGCAAGGTCAATCACTGTTGCAGGGACTTCTCACCAAGGTTGCTGGGAGAACACATGAAGAATATGGAAATGAAACCTTATGAGTTTGGTATCTCTTTTTGAAGAGATTGTTCTTTCTGAAAAGTTCTAGTTTCTAAAAATGTGTGAAAACATGTCCTTTTGAGTTTGTAGTTAGAGGAGTAATCTTAATGCTCCAATTAAAGTCTAATTCTTCCCACATCTGTAAAGTGTGGGACTGAAATCTGCAGGCTGAAACACCAGGGTACTTGCACTTTGTCTGAATGGGATTTCTAAATAGCTTATACAGCAAGAGGGCACGATGATGGGAAAATGAGCAATTAGAGATTAGAGAAGGACACTGTTTTACAGCCCCTGGAACTGATTGCGTAGGGCCTCTATGCAAGGTAACATATGTAGGCTTTTTGGATGGAGTCCTACAACCTACACAGAATATTCCAGTGTGAAATAGCGAGAGCTCGGCACTGAAGCCGAGAAGAGAATTGGCCTCTATCTCTTCTGAGAGATCAGCAAGGTTTTGTTAACTAGTCTCTCACACACTCGTTACCAATTTTTGCAGTGTTACACCTTGGCTCAGTTGTCAGAAGTGCTGCACACACCTTTCTGACTCATGTTCTCTCTCAGGATTTGGGACTGAAATTCTTAGTTTTTTTTCCTCACTTCTTCACTCTTTAGATATGAGCGGGGACTTGCTCCTTTAGCTCTTCCACAATGCTGGAACTGGTCAAAGTAAAGCCTGTGTTACCGGGCACCTTTGCTGAGACAGACAGGATTAACGGGCTGGGGAAATATGATAAGCTGTTCAAATCTGCGGATGTGTTTTGAACAGTGGGAGAACGTGCCATATTGCTAACCCTACTTTTAGTAAAATTCTTAAAGAATAATCTTTTCCAGCTACATTACTGAATCTGAGTTGATTTTTGGCTATCAAGTGAAATAAATCTGGTGTGTTACTTATTTGGTGGTGTCTGAGAGCTCAAACCCACCTTGCATTCTCGACCTGGCAGAGCCGTAGCAATGCCTTTCCCTCTCCAGAGAAGAGCCTGCTGGCCCAGGCTCGTCTTTATGGAGCAGAGGGGCGCAGGAATTGGTCCTGAGGTGAGGGGTTTTTTGCAGAGCTTCTGTGACTTTCAACCTTGCTGGATGAGTGATTGAACATTCAATTTTGAGACAGGCACACGAGCTCGATAAATACTGGAAGGCAAGCATGTAGTATGCTCATTAAATTACGTGTATGGGTGGAAAGATTTTAAACTGCTTCTTTCCTGCACAGATTCCCAGACTGGCAGGGATCATTGTTTGGCTCGGTCTTATTGGTCTTTATTCTCACAGCTTTCTTCTGTGATCAGGAATGTAGTAGGAAAAAGCTACTGGAAATTAGAGTCTAAAATCACTTATCTGGGTAAAAGCCAGAGTCCTAAAAGGCAAATTGGAAACATAAGAAACCTGAGTGCACCACTTATTTGGAATAATAAACATTTCTTAATGAAACAGATGAGATTTGCAAAATCCTATTCCCTCCCCCTTCATAAATAAAGGGGCAACCCCAGAAACAGCATTACCATTTTTTTAGTTATGAAGAAGTTAGCTCCAGAAACAAAATAAGAAAGAGGGAAGAAGGGAGCCAGGAGCCAAAAACCAGATAACCACGGGCTTGTGGGAGTCTGAAGCGAGGCAGCTATCGCAAGGTGAGAACCGAGGCCAGGCTTCTCTCACCCTTGCAAACATCGTGCTGGCCGCCGAGGGCTGGTGCCGGGCTTCGTGCGAGGCTGACCGTAGACGGACGTGAAGGGCAGGGTTTGATAGAATTCGGTGCTCTCTGGTTTTGTAACGGAGAAAGCCGTTGCTGGGGGGAATCCGGCAGGTCCTGGGGCCAACCGGCCTTAGCTCTCGGTCCGTTCGTGCTGCCGATGTTAATCGCGGCTCCTTGCTGGATAACGCTTCCGCGCCGCGGTGTCAGAGCGGCTGTGATTAGATTGTGGTAGTGCAGCAGCTGCTGGCTCGGGTGGATTTACACCGTGTATTTGCACAAGCCCCGCTACTACCTTGCCTGCCTAGGGTCAGCCTTGGGAGACCTCATTCTTGATCGTGCACTCTCCCAAGGAATGATTTTGAAAGCTTGTGGCTCCTGTTTGGCCTTCAGATCCCTTCCGGATAGCTCTTGCGCTGTAGGAGCTTTCCCTAATGCTGATGCAGATCTAAGGGCAAAACAGGATATCTTTCGTTGTTGAGGAACAGGAACCAAGACAGTCCCGTGTTTCCATGGAGCGCTTCGCTGTGTTACAAAGCTCCTGTACAGCGATCAGCGAGCTGAAGTCTGCTGGGGCCGCGTGGCTGAGCTCGTCTCCAGCCCCCTGCTTCCAGCCTTGCGTTGGGAGCTGGCTTAGCACATCTTTGGGCTCCACCAGTGACAGGATTTTAAAGTCTTAAAATGACCAATATGAAATTCATACTGATTTTCCCGGCTTTTGCCTGCGCCGCCGTCCGCTCTGCAGCGCGGGTGCCGTCAGCGCCCGGGCCGGGCTCGGCCGCGCGCCGGAGCTCCGCGCCGCGGTCCGCGCTGCTGTCGGGCGGTTTTGCCAGCCTCATCGACAGCTCCCCGAGCAGTTCAGCCTCCCGCGGCGCCCGAGGCCAGGCTCCTGGGGCAGGTGGACCTCCCTTCTGAACAAGGAGTTATTTCTGAAGCAGCTTGGAAGCGGAGGGTGTTTGCCTCCCTGAATGCTAATAGCAATTCCAGCTTGCCTGTTCAGGAGCTTTAGTTTAGCTACCTGTAAGAAAGCCTGCCATGGACAGAGGCTGTCCGTGACATACCTGATTGCTACCTGGCTTTTAGATATTGTGATTTTTAAGGATATATTAATTTTCTCATTGCCGTTTCTATTTTTGTATGCTAGAAATTCTGTCGAAGGGTTTTTGACTTAGAAAATTTGAATGTGTCCATGCCATAGAGATGAGATAAATGCTGAAACTGCAACATCCTCCTACTATAGGGACTCTGAATCTTAGCGCTTCACCCCTCTGCTGCCTTCGTCCCCTGCTCCATGTTCTCTTCCTGAACTCTTCTGTGCTAGGTTTAAACTGTTACATGCTTACTGAGCCCAAGCATTTAGTGAATTATTGTTTATTCCCTTCTATCTCCTAGAGTGTGAGCCCATAGAAGCAATAGCGAAGTTCGACTACATTGGCAGGACTGCACGAGAGCTGTCCTTTAAAAAGGGAGCTTCTCTCTTGCTCTATCAGCGGGCCTCAGATGACTGGTGGGAGGGACGCCACAATGGAATTGACGGCCTTATTCCTCATCAGTATATCGTCGTTCAAGACACGTATGTTACCTTTTGAGTCCATCTGCAAGATGGCTTGCTTAAAAATCAGGCGTGGAGTGGAGTATTTGCGTCAGGATGCTGACACCATGTGGGGCAACTTCATCATTCAACCTTCCCTTCAAGAAGGGAATCTTATTTAAAAAAAAAAAAAAAAAAAAAAAAAAAGTAGAGCTCCACAAAAGCATAGGCGTCCACTTATGTGAAAGTCGAAAGTTTCGGTATGTTTGTAATACCAAAATAGTCCTGGGGCTGCCAGCCTGAAAAGGGGGCAGAGCTGGGACCTCCAAGTTGCTTACATAAATCAGCTCTATAATTTAAAAGATATATACTGATTATTAAGAAAAAGATGTTTAGCATAGTGTTTTTATATGCTTTCATACATGGTGCTGTATGTAAAATTCAGTGCTGCTGGCACTGTTTTGGTTGTGATTTCCTTCCCTCCTCCTTCCTAGTGAGGATGGTATCTCTGAAAGATCCAGTCCGAAGTCTGAAATAGAAATAAATTCTGAGCCACCGGAAGAAAAAGTGACTGCCAGAGCTGGTGCCAGTTGCCCAAGTGGGGGTCACGTCGCAGATATTTACCTTGCAAACATCAACAAGTAAGAACAGCCTTGCATTATTTTTACCTAATTATAAAGATCTTGGTGATGAGTCCAGTAAAATATTTTGTTTCCTGAGAGAGGTTAACAAATGAGCACTGCCACCATTTTTCTTCGCTTATGCCTCTTCTAACCTGCTTGCATTTTGTTGTCCTTCTCCCTTTTTCACCAGTGTGGCCAGTGTTGATTTAAAATCCCACTGGCTTCTCCTCCTATACCTAAGGTGCCAACTGTCCCAGTTTTCCCAAACATACTTTTTTATCTTAAACAACAACAACAAAAAAAAATACTGAGAAAGAGGGAGATTGTGGAATGAGTTCTCATAATCATGTGTTTCCATTCCTTATTATGTTTGTGATTTGTTATGTCTTGTTTACATTTAACGTGGTTTGCTTTATGGGACAGGGACAGTCTTCAGAAATTAGTATCACATTTTGTGTTAAATGACATAGCTTAAATCCCACCATCTGATACTGCCTTTAACATTTTTCATTTCTCCAGCACTTTTCACCTTAAGCAGATTACTAACCATATGCTTGCAGTGAAACAACACATCTCCCAATTTTATTAACCTGCTGAATGAGAAATTGTTGCCTTAGCTGACAGTCAGCCTGATTAAGAAATCAGGGGAACTAAGCTAACAAGAGACTAAATTTCTTGATCTCTTATTTTAGAGCAGACAGTATCCTAAATCTTTCTGATTATTTCCTTACTATGAAAAAAGCTTTCTTTGTGCGCTGAAGATATTAATTGGCTTTATAGGAGTGGACATTTTAAACTTTCAGTTAACTTAACAGACTTCAGTCAGTAAAAGCAGTAATAGAAATGCATTTCTTTTGAAAAGATTTAGAACAGCTAGTGTCCTGCCTGGAGCCTGGTCCTCAGGCTGTGGGAGTCAGCCGAGTTCTGCTGATAAGCAGGTCAGCAGAGCTTCGCCCATCAGTTTGGGATCTGATCCTTCTTTTATGATATTTATTGTATGAGCCATTCAAGTATGTTGTTCTGTCAGTTATGAAGAATTTATATAATGAACAGACTTATGCTGGAGCCTCTCCATCTACTGTTTGGTCGTGTGTTGTATGTAGTGTTTGTAGGAAGTCTGGCTAATGTCCACTCCATTTTTTTCCCTTTACTAGGGAAACTGATACTTAGCAATAGTAGCATAAGACTCATTTTGTTGTTTTTTCTTTAGGAATGAATCTTCTGACCTATGTGTGAACAGACTTGAGCAAAATTAAATCAGATGGTTTCGCAATGACAGTTGTGCCACCCACTGAATTATTATTTGGATGCCAAAATCCTACTGGAGTTAACACTTTCTTGCAGCTATTCCTGGGGCTGGTGCTATATAAAAATGGATCCTTCCCTGTATAATGGATGCCAAGCTTCAGACCTATGGCATAAAGTATTCTTGCTACAATGGCCTTTATATAATTTGAATGGAATCATGCTGTCAGACCACATGCTGCTGGGGTAGAAAGTAAATTGTTTGGATCAGCTCATCCATTTGATGTCATCTTTTGGTGTATCTGTAGCCCTAATAGATAATGCCTCATGGTCTTACTAAAGCACTGGTAAAGATGTCTCTCTTACCACCAGCACATTTTGGAAATGGTTCTTAACCCCAAACTATCTATGGGGTTCTTTGCTTGCCAATCTCTGAAAATAATAACTTGATGCCTTGGTCCAGGAGCTTAGTAGACTTATACTGTGTCCTCCAGTCAAAAATTGTAGCTCTGCTCTTCTAATGTAATAAAAACACATCATCAAAACCTGTTGATGGCACAGAGGGTTTTTTTTTGTTCAAATATAAAATCTTTGCTTCATGACCAACTCAATTACTTTCCATCCAAGTTTTCTGTTTTTGCTATGAATGTGCACAGCTGCCAGAAAATCAGTCTTGTTATTAGAAGTGTTAAAACGCAATGATTCACTGTTTCACAATGACTCTCTAAAGGCCTGGGTGTATTTATAATCTGGGTATCTGTATGTCTCTTCCCATTGTCTTCTGTGTTGTCTTGGGGGGATATCTTCAAATTACAGCCCATCATGTATTCCTGCTTGTATTGACTTGTTTTGCTTTTGTGACTGAAGGCAAAGAAAGAAACCAGAGTCAGGCAGCATCAGAAGAGCCTTTCGTCAAAGTGACAGCCATGGACTAGGTAGTTCAATGGCAGAACCAGCCTCCCCAGGAGCCATAGCCGGTTCCAGACCCTCATCTCAGCCCATTATGAGCCAAAGTCTTCCCAAGGAGATTCCAGATAAATGTTCCATCAGTGGCCACGGCAGTCTCAATTCTATCAGCCGACACTCGTCGCTGAAGAACAGGATAGACAGTCCACAGATCCGGAAAACTGTGACAGCAGGGAGGTCAAAGAGCTTCAACAACCACCGGCCCATGGACCCTGAAGTTATTGCACAGGTAAAAAGGAGTATCCTACCTTAAGGATTGCTTGAGCTTACTTAAAGGATATTGGATACAATGAAATGTTTTAATGCAAAGTCTGAATTAATCGTATAACTTGTATCCCATTCTTTCTAGCCATGCAGTATTAATTTCCTACACAGCTTGAGTCTAATCTTTTAGCCTCCCTTTGTGCAAGTCACTGAGACTGCTTTCATGAGTGAAGGTAAACAGTCAGGTCCCTACTCAATAAAAACTTGGCCTTGTTCATTATTCAGAATATAGTTTCAACAATAAAATCGCCCATTACAGAAAACTGCACAGATTCCAAAGCTGTCAGCAAAAAGTTAAATAATCTAAACTTCAAGACATGAGGAAAGTGAAGTATTTAGTGTCAATTTAACATTCTCCTGTCAGTTTAGCAGACTTGCCTGTGGTCAGACGTTGGAAGCATATGTAGCAGTGCAAGCGAAACAAAAGCAGGCTGCTGAGCTGAACAGTGTTCACAGTGCCATCTTTATATGCTCACAGGGTTCAGTGGGAGATTAGAAACCAAATTTGGACATAATCTTCCTAGTTTTGATTAGCTATTTATTTAGACAAGTGCCTTGAAATGAAGACAGGATACAAATGCATATACAGCTGTGCTTTAACTTTGCAGAGAAAGCGCTCTGCTTTTGGGACTAACTCCACATACTGACCATATGGCAAGGAAATAGTCTGCCCAAATTGAATTTTCTGTACCGCTTAAAGGAAAAGGTGGTGTTATTTTTCTTAGTCTTTCCTAGCTTTGATACAGACTAGCTACTTAGGAATTCTTCATCTCTGTGCTTATTGCCTGCATCTCTGTACACAAAAATCTGTTCTGGCCCACTGCATTTGGGACCATAAGCTGCCACAGCAGCGACTGGTGTTGACCGAAAAACAGCTGGTCTTTTTTGCATCCATACATCTGTGGTTTCACAAGTACAATAGAAAATGATTGAAAGTTAGACATAGAAATTTCAGGAAGTGACAGCTACTAATGGGGTGAATGATACAAATGTTATAGATTTCCCTGTTCCCTGAAGGATCTTCTCTCTCTCCTGTCCAAGCTGTTAGATGTGTCTGCACATGTATGCTTGCCTATACCAACTGTTTTCAGTATGTGATGGAGCTATCTAAAGCCAAGGAATGCTGGGATCTCAGGTTACAAGGTCAGCTCGGAGTGACTTGACTTCTTTGCCTCTTTTGGTTCAGAAGTCTGTAGACTTTTAAAAAGCTGGGGGGAAATGCATGAAAATTAAATGTCATTTTCATTGACAAGGCAGCAACATCGAGTAATAAAGCACAGGTTTGATCTGATTCATATTCTGATGAAAAATTGTATTTTGCCCTTATGAATCTCTTTAGCCCATTTGCTCCAATAAAGTTATAATATACAGTTCTCATCTTTGTATTTCGTTGTCCTTCTAAGGCTTTGATGAACAAAAATCAGGTTCTTTTTTCTTCAGTTAAACTCTAACTGAAGTTGTTCTGTCTTCTCTTCCAGCCAGAGTATTAACTCCATTTGTTTCCACTGGAGAATAGCCTTAAAACAAACAAACAACAACAACAACATCATGCTAAATTAGTATTTCTCTTTGGTCCCCCATAGTATCTCTTTAAACACCCTCTCACAATCATCATACACTTTGCATATTTTCCCTAACTTTATAAGTAAAATCCCCTTGGCCTCAAGATAGACTTGGAGGTGTCAGATTACTGTCTCCGGTTTCTTCTGCCATTCCTTGACTGATTTACCTTCCCCACCCCCTGAAAAACCTCTAAGGAAGCTGAAAAGCTGTAGCCAAGCTGTGAGTCACGGAAAGGCGAAGCTCTTCTCGCCGCCGAGTGTGGTGCACCCGTGGGCTCCAGAGTGCAGGCTTTAGCAGACATGTAGATCTCGATACAGTTGAGAACAAAAGCTCACATCTTTTAATCTCAAAAGTTTCTCTCTATACTGGTTTGTTAATAACTGTAATATTTTATGAGAGGAGGGAGAACTACCAACTTGAATTTTTGTGCATTTGTGATGTTTTCTGTGTTTTAAAAAAACATTGAAATTTTCAGTCCCATGTAATATCTTTATGGAAGATAAGGCTATGTATATAGCAGCAAAACCAACAATGCAGCAAGAACATACAATGATTTCAATGTTTTAACAGTGTTTGATCCATTAGCCAGTGCCCAAAATGTCAGCTTCGTTTCCCTTCCTTAGACTTACTCTCCTTAATCTCGGGTACCAAATAAAGTGCAAAGAAGGGTACTAATATTTTTGAGCTACATGATTTTCTGTTCATAGCGATGTTTTAGAATTGGATTCGTCACTGAAATCCAAGCAGAATCAGGAGACCTTGGCATCTCTAAAGGACCAGATTAGCATTAAAGAAAGCATAATAATTGTTTTACTACCTAGCAAAGAAAAATACTTCTGCTTATTGGCTTCTGTATATAGTGCCATCTAACGAGTGTGGTTTGGCCTAGGTTTCACTTCACCTGCAGGTTCCTGACTTCCCAGTTGCATCGAGTTTTGGTATTTACAGACTGAAAACCAAATACATAGCGCTCTGAGGCTGACTCTTATCTGCTTATGTATGAGTCTCAGTTCTGTGATTCACTCAGTTTCTCTTTTGTTTTTGCAGGATATTGAAGCGACTATGAACTCTGCTCTGAATGAGCTGCGGGAGCTGGAAAGGCAAAGCAGCGTAAAGCACACGCCAGATGTTGTCCTTGACACACTGGAGCCTCTGAAAACGTCTCCGGTGGTGGCCCCCACCTCTGAGCCCTCTAGCCCCCTGCACGCTCAGATCCTCAAGGACACTGAACCCCCTTTCCAGCGGAGCGCTAGCACAGCCGGCGACATCCCGTGCACCTTCAGGCCAGTGAAGTCGGTCAAAATGGCCACCCAAGTTAAACCTCCAGCAACGAGGCCGAAGCCTACGGTTTTCCCCAAAACTAACACCACGAGTCCTGGTGTTGCCTCTTCAGCATCTCAGCAGCCTGCTGACAAGTCCTGTACTGTCTGATGAACTTGATGCTGCACTTGGATATGACTGTACTGTTTCAGATGAAGAGGCTATATTGAAGAGACATTAAAATTCCTATTTAACTAATTTTTGAGCTTCTGAAGGTCAGTTGTGAACTGCTACTTACTGCTGGGAAATCTTCCTGGGAGTGAAACATTCGTAACTAAGCCTCGTCCTGTGTACCTGCATCAGTGATGTTTGTAAGGCAAAATAGGACATGCCATGCTTGGGAAATCCAATATCAGGTCACTGTGAAGCTGAGGAGGAAAACACAAAGTGATGAGTTGGATCCTGGTTTCTAGTTGATACCCTGTTCAAGTGTTTGGCCACTGAAAAATATTTAGTGGCACCATGTTTTGAATACTGGTGTAGTAACTTATATATTCTGTGTTTCATTTATCACAGGGAAACAATAGGATAGATTTTAGTCTACTGCATGTTTTGGTGCCACTAGCTAGGTGGAGCTTGGACATGCCTGTTTCTTGTGTGTTATGCCGTTGCCCACTGGTGCCACTGTAGTTAAGGGTCTGTCTTAACTTCCCATTACATCTTCCGTTTTTGTTTGTTTGCCCCACCATTCCTTCCCGAAGGGCCAAAGCTCTTAGCTGTCCAGCTTCCTCCTTTAGTCGACACTTGTTATGAGAAATACTTTACTCTGGAACACACTTAGATTTTATGGAGTTATATGTACTATGTGTCTGTGCAAATATAAACAAATATGCTCCTGAGGTTTAGGAGCATAGGAAAGAGCCCAGTTGTTACTTATGGACAATCTAGCTGTCTTTTCCTTCTTTGCTCTCCCATGTTTACAAACAGCTTTACTGATTTTCAGTGTAATGTTCAGCCCATAGGCTATCATATAGTGTATGGTCTTGGGAGACTGAATGTAAAAACAATTTAACTTTTGAAAACTAGCTGGCGTACCCTTCTAGGAGTTCATTTACTAATGCACACGTTCTTGTTTTGATCACGTTCCAAGATAGGTCCTTACCAAAATCCCAGTTACAAGCACTACAAAACTTCAATCAGAAGTTCTCAAGTTTTGTATCTTCTCCCAGTTTCTGGTTGTAAATGCTTTGGTCAGTGGCTGTGACCACTGTGGACTGCTTTAGGGATCCCCGCTCTCATAGAGTGGTGTAAGAAGTGCTGCTTGGGATGTTGACGTGGCAGCATGTGGCTTCTGGAGTGGCTTCACTGCATATTTCTTCGGTAGACTGGCATGCCTTCCTTGGACTCTGCAGAAATTTGAATGAATTCTTAGTATACATATTTATATGGTAGACAGCAAGTACTTCAGCCGCTAGCAGGCTGCATGGACTTTTTTATACTCTGCTGAGGATTTCCAGAATGCTAACAGTTATTTAATTTTTTAAAAAGGCATGTGCCACTTAAAACAGTAAAGAAGATCTTGCAGTCCCACAAGAGAGGAAACTTTTGACTGATCCTTAGTTCCTAAGCTTTTCTGGGACTTAAATAGTTGTACCTCTTAGGTTTTCATCAAATAAATTCAGGCAAAGATGAGAAGTTATTTTCCTCTTCCTTTTAGGTGAGTTTCTTGTAAATTTTGGGGTTTCTCACATTTAGCTTCCTTGTGAGTATAATGTCATTATAATGGGCACTTAGTGATTAAAAAAGAAGTGACAAACAAAATTTGCATTATTAAGAACAATTTTTCCATAACCATACTTTTCTGAGTCATTTTAAGGATGTTTCTTGGAGAAATTAACAGGGTTTTATTGTTCCTGTGTCCATCCAATTTCTATAAAAGAAGCATATCCAAAGGAAAGATGTTCATTTTAAAAAGCCAAATTTTCTGTGCCCTAAATTAATAACATACAAAAAATTTGTGGACACCAGTAGAAAGGGAACACGAGAAAGATTTCAGTGAGGCTATTTTCGTTATTTGTTTTTCCTGAACTGATTTGTAGCAGCAGTTCTCTGTGGGAAGCACTGCAGTATGCGCGTGGCTCCTACTGGGTCTTGCCCTGTTCAGCTCTCAGGGGAAGATCCCACCAGTTTGACCAGCGAACTTTGCTCTCAGGTTCTGATGGACTCCTACCACCAAGGAATCACTTGTTCTTTTGGGGAAAAAGAATTAAAACAAACTTGTAATTTTCGCTCAGGCAGAACTTTCTGGCATTTGCTTTAAGTAGGGATTTTTTTTGTTTTGTTTTGTTGGGTCATGAATGGCCAAAGTGAATCCGTGTCAAGAGCAGGATCTCTGTAAACTTACTTTGATTCATTTGTAATGCCTTATTTTCTTTATATTTTTATGCCTAGCACTCATGTTTCTAAGAATCAGTGTCCAGCCACACACAGCACATTTGGAGAGGAGATACTCTTTTCTATCGTCGAGGTCTGAAGTATGAATGGAAAATGAGAGATCAAAAAGACTTCAGGTTACTCTTAACAGCAACTGTCTGTATATGGAATTACCGTGCTTATCTCTAGCATCCACAGCTCTGGGACAATCCTACTGTCAAGTGGAATATACTTAGCAGGACAAACTGTATCTTGAGCAACTCAACTGGAATTTTGGTGTGCACTGTGATTGACACTTAACTTACAGCAAGCAATATGGCAGCCTGAAGAACATCTTTCCTCTTCCATGTGATCTGGGCCTATCTGACCAGCAGGAAACTTGCACACATGCGCACACACACACACACACACGGGGGGGGGGGACGAGGGGAGGAAGCCCCAACTTGTGGCTTGTCTGCTTCGCTTTGTGAACGCACAAGGCTGAGAGAACATTCCCCGTAAGTGTTTTATTACCGTTTGTTGCAGGAGAGGTGGGAAAGAGGAACTGGAAGCATCAGCACCACTCTCCACCAAACCGGTGGACATCTTATGTCCAGTGTAGAAGAGACCAATGTATTGTGGACAAATAAGACGCAGTGGTTTGCTTGGAGAGGTATAAATGTTACTTCATATCTTCATATTCAGAAGGAATATTAGCTCTTCCATGGAAATTCTTTCATGACTTTTATGTAATGTATGTGTCAAATATAAAGACAAGAAGTGTTTGATAACTGGAATAACATATGTCTGTTTGATAGTGCTTTGTATGAGCAAAGGATTCTTGTTCATCAAATGTTGGATTGGAATAATCCAAAGCAAAACTTTAAAAAATAAAATATAATTTTAGGCCATCAATCTTAATAGGTTTTGAAGCTCTAACCTTGTATGTTTTACTTCCCTTGTTGGGAAGGGAGCAGTGTGCTTTAATGATTGCTAAATTTCTGCTTCTCTAAGGTAATCCAAAGGCTCACAGTTTATAAATTGTAAATTTGTTCTTCATGTCAAAGCAATGAGACATGACCAAACATTCTCGTGTTACCTGTGCTGGATACTCTGTTGCAACGAAAATGATTAGAGTGCACTGTGACAGCAGAAAAACGTTGTATATGTATGTATTTTGGTATTGTTTAAAAAGAGTCTTTGGGTTTCCTGTGATGAATACCTCATATGTTGGGTTGGGGGGGAGGGGGAAGGGGAGTTGTTGTGGGGTTTTTTGTTGTTGTTGTTGTTTTTCCTTTAAGGCAAGATTGTTCTTGCACAAAAGTAGGTTAAGGTAACCAAGTTCTCATAAATTTATTTACAAAACAAAACATTTCAGAAGTTGGCAAGAAATTCCATCTGTGTGAATCCCACGCCTTGCGCGCGGCACGGGGTAAGCAGTCACTCCACGGCATTTGCCCACGCGTTCACGACAGCTCTAGCAATATTCGGACAGGAGAGGTCACTGCAGATGGAGTTTGCTGCCTTACTACTTACTTCTCCTTGCCTGTGTCAAAACCTCAAATTTAGTTGAATGTTGTATAGGTTTGGGGTTTTCTTAAGTATTTGAGAGGTGGATTTTTTTTTCCAAAAGAAATAAATGTTTCAAGTTAGCACTTCAGATGCTTTGCATACGTTTACCTGATAGACTGGAATACTCTGTCACTTGATGAGATATGTATTGTGGGAATACGTAAAGTAGATTATGTTCTCAGCAGGGCATAGCTTGCTGGTAAGGCAACTGTAACGATGGAAAAATACCCATCGAGACAACTTGTCTGAGTTTGAGTTGGTAAGATGTTGAGCTGTGTGGCCCCTATCCAGCAAGTCAGTAAGCACATGCTGTATTTTAAGCCCAGGAGTCGTCCCTGTCCGTAGCCCTCTGCGGTTAAGCATACGTTTGGGTTTTGTGGATCAGGTCGGGGGCTTTGCGCTTAGCAGGATCAAGCCCTAATTCTATAGGAATGTGCTGCAAAGTGTAAATACATTTACTCATTTGACTCTGAGCCACAAGCTAGGAAAACAGCAAAGCTAAAAGCGTCAGGGCAGTCGCCTCGCCACTGAGGCAGTACAGAACAAACGACGAGTTCAACTGTTTATTTTGCCATTTTTAGTTTTCACGAAAATATTACTGTTTTTGTGGGCTTACCTGATATTGGCTAGCGTCCCACATGTGCAGTAAGAGAAACGCAGATGTTTCTTTAGGGCACCAGCAAGCGCTGGAGGCTTGCACAGACGGGAACGATGTTTTCTCTTGTGTTAAAGCTTCATGCCCTGCAGAGAGCTTCCAACCTAGAGAAAATGCTGAGTGTTACTGGTGGGCTGGACTGAACTTTTGGTTTTGGGCTAACATATCACTTCCGAAGATTCTCCTCTCTTTGGGTCGGCTTTCCGCTCGTCTCTTCTGCGTGCAGCAACCTGGTACTTGAACGAAATACTTGACCCGCTGCCGTGCGCCCGCACAGGCTCCCGCGGAGCCGCGACCCTTCGCAGCTGCGTCACGCACAAATCGCCACGGCTGCCGGAGCCGCTCGTAGGCGTTCTTCACCTCTGCCTGCTCCCTTACCGCCGGTGCCAGGAGGGGTTATTTTCCAGGCTTGATTCTCGGATGCTATTTTGGTGGATCTCGAGATGCCAAAACAGCAGTTCAAAGCCTGGGAAATTAATATTTGTTTCTGTTACATTTTTGTGCTTCCTATAACGTAGTTTGAGACAACAGTTTTGTTTGTCAAAGATGGGCCAAAAAGAGGTGAAAGCAGAGAGGGAGGGCAGCTCCCCGCTGTGCTAATACTTGATACGCCAAGCTTCGTACAGGGTAAACACTTGGCAGTTTGCAATGGAAAGTACAGACGGACCCTTCGTTTCAGAGGCACTGTAGTAACTTCACTTCTGAAGTGGACTTCACCAGCCTTCCTCTCCCAGCAGAGTGCTGCGATTGAATAAATAAAGTCCAATGGAGTTGGACTCGTGAGTGTGCCAAACTGCTGGAGCAATACTTGTGAGCAGCAGGGTCTTCAAAAGACCAGCTCTATGTAGCCAAAACAGGGCATTGGTTGAGAGCATCTCTAACGCGTTTTGAAGAATAGCAGTGATGCCATGGTTCTACTGTAACGTGAAACAGTTCAACTGCAAAGTCTAGAAATCTTTTTTTTGGTGTTGTTGCTTTGAAACCTTAGTCCCGCGATAGTGGGCTTGGGCTCGTATGGTGCGTCCGATATTTCTTTTTTATTGACAGCAGTTGTTAATGGTGGGATGGGAATGTTCTTGCTCAAACAGTTTCCATTGTTTCATGTCTTTTACACCAATATATATATGGTGTATATATTAAACTGTGTAAAATTGTACTTTGTATATATAACTCTGTACAATATGGAGGTACATCCTTTTTTTTTCTTTTGGTACAGTATTGTACAGTATTAGGAGTTACATGTGTTGGAAATGTTAAATCCATACTGGGGCAACAAAATGTATCCATTGTCATTAGCAATAGTTTTGGAGAAATAAATGTTTTGGGTATGGTGGAAATACTGGCCCATGGACAGCAGTAAATGATGTATCGCGAGAGCGCGCGCCGCTGAGTGTGCGTGGGAACGCGAGAGCGAGGCGAACCCCAGCGGCCCTTCCTCTGCACTTGGTGCCCGCTCTGGGGCTTAGATTTTTCCTTGGACAGTGGAGGAGGAGGAGGAAGCTCCTGGAGGAGGATCCCGAAACGTGCTGCCAGGCTCCTAGGGCGCTGCGTTAGGTGGAGGCGCCGCGGCGGCCACCCCTTCTGCCCTCCGCTCGCCGCCGGTCCCAGAGGACGACGGTGAGCGCAGCGCGCTGCTGCCTTGTGCCCGTCGCGCCGGGTCGCCCTGCTTTAGCCGAGCCTGACGCGCTCGACAGCCAGCGGCCTCGACCCGCAGCCGTCCGCCCCCTCTCCCGTTAACCCTCCTGGGAAGGAGGGCGCAGCAAGGGCGGCTCGGAGCCCTTGGGTCCCCCTGGGGCCACGTTCGGTCCTCGGGGCCCCCGCCTGCAAGGAGGGAAAATTAGGCAAAAACGTCTTGGAAAGCCGGCGGTGCAGGGAGTGGGGGCGCAGCGGGGCCCCGCGGCGCGGATATCCTCCCAGCTCTTGAAGCCCGCACGGGCCGAGCTGCCCTTCCCTCCCTGGGCATCGTCAGCCCGGCTCCGTCGAGCCTGGGGGTGCAGCGGGCTCCTGGCGCGCTGCTTGGGGCACTTGCTTTCCCCGTAGGGTTTATTTCTCCCTTTTTTTTTCTTATGAAACAGGAAGCAGAGAGGTAAAGGAGACCCACTAATGATTTTTGATTTTTCCAGCAGTTGCTTCTGCCTGTAATACGCAGGAGGATGCTGTGATCCCTTAAGCCCTTCTGATCGCGTCGGTTTGCAGCTGGGTCTGCCCCTCTCCCGTCCCAGCCCGTCACCCCCGGGGAAGGGACGGGGCGCCGGCACCGCGGCCTTGGCGGAGGGCAGGACGGCAGCTTCGCGCCAGCGGCGGCATCCCAAATCCCGGCGGGAGCAGGATGAGCTGCCGCCGTGCCCGGCTCGCCGCTGCGCGTTTGGGGACCCGACGGGGCCGCGGGGGGCTCCGAGCCCGGGCAGCGGCCTGCTCTGGGCAAGGCACCGCTGCGCAGGCACCTGGATTTCTGAGGCTTTGCCGCCACCGCCTGGAACGCTTGTTTTTAGCATAAACTTGGTTTCCAGGATGTAGCTGCTTTTTCTGTGGGTGGGAGACAGGCTTGCAGCCCGGATAAGGGCTGCTGTTGCGGCAGCCGCAGAAGGGAAACGAGCCGTAAAACTCAACGCGTAGGGAGAGGATGGAGAAGCGAGTCTCCGAGGAGCCGGGCTCTCCCGGCGGGACGTCCCCGGGTCTCCCGGCGCGGCCAGGCCAGCGCAAGGCGGTGGCCGAGCCCAGCAGAGCCGTCGGGCTGTTGTGACCCCCCAAAGTCGGTGGGCGCCAGGTCCGACGCGATTCTGGAGCCGAGGGAGCGTTGGCTTCTCCTCTGGGCACGGCTGCGACGAACTGTGCGGAAAAACCTGCAGCACCATGGGAAAATATCTTTTTTTCCCCTTCATTTAAGTGTTATAATATATTTTATAAAATATTTTACTTGTTTCCTTCCTGTCTGTCGTTTCCCTTGCTCTGCTCATCCGCCTGAGAAGGCTGAAGCAACGTGCACAAGTCAGAAGCCTCTAAAAAGACATATTTGTGAGTTTTCTGGCTTTAAAAGTAATTGTTTCACTTTCTTTTTGCAGCGGTGAGCAGAACCACATGACGGCAGCTTTTGCTTCCCGGCGGCAGCCGCCCCAGCGCCAGCTTGTCCTGCGGCAGACCCGGCTGGGGCACCCGGAGGAGGGAGCCCGGTCGGACCTGCAGGCTGCGGGGGTGGCTAAAGCACCAGTCTGTTTTGCAGGGGGACAAACGCTGGCTGAGGGAAGCAGCTGGAGAAAACTGGGCTGGAAGCAACTGCGGGAAGTCAGGCGGGCCCCTTCCCTCCCCGCGGCTGAGCCGCAGCCTCCTAACGACGCTGATCTCCGTGATTTAAAGCTTCACTTGATTAAACTAACTTCGCTTCCGTAGCTGCAGCACGTGGTGAACTCTGTTACCTGGCGCTATCCTGCAAACGCCCCTGCGGAGCGCTGGAGCCCGGGGCGAGGGGCGGTCCGGGCACCCAGCACCCCGCGAGCGCCCGGCGGGCTGGCGCTCTGCCCGCTCGTCCCGGGGGCAGCGGAGGAGGAGGAACGCAGCCAGGCTTCAGCCGGCTCCGCTGCGATTAGCAACCTCATCCCCCCGACTGGGGAATTTTCCTATCGACTTTTGGATCCTCTCTGCCCTGCCAGACACCCAGCAGCGGTGTTCGCGGGTGCCCAGGCCTGGTCCCACCTGCTACTTGCCTGCGTGGGGCAGGTTTGTGGCTGGAGGATGCAGTTAGTCTGTTTTATTTGCGCTTGCTTCCTCTCTCCTGTTCTGTGCTTATTTTGGGCGGTCACGTTGCTTACCTGAGTCAGGGTCAGGCTCGCAGGCTGCCTCTGGCTCCAGGTCGCCCCGCAGAGCTCCAGCGCAGCGGTGGTCTCGGTGATGGGACCCAACTGAATTTGGGAACCCCCAAACATTACGGACATGTTTCATATTGATTCAGTTTGGCTGAATATTTCTGTAGTGGTCCCAGGATGAGGAAATCCGTAGGAAACTGCGCTGAGAGCGTGGTGCTGTTGCACAAGCGAGAGGGTTTGGCCTGCGGCTCGGAGCCATCCTTGCAGCTGGACATGACAAACTTTGGTCGCTGCTACTTCTGCAAAGCAGCTTGTAAAGCTGAACTCGCCTCCCTGCAGAGCTGCAGAGGCGGCGCGGACGAAGCCCGGCTCTCACTGGCCGTCTCCGCGCCGGACCCTTCCCGGTGCGATGGGACCACCCTCGGGAGCACCCAGGGGCTATGCAAAAGCAAGGGTGTGGCTGGAGCCCTTTGTGGTGGCGTCGTGGCTTGCAGCACTGGCCTGAGGTCCTGGCAACTCCGGCCTCCCCTCGTTCCTGCCCCGGGCTGGGCCGGGGGGGTCTCCCGGTGCTCAGCACCGTTTGCCGTCAGCAGCGTCCGTCCTGCCCCCGGGAGGCTGCGGCTGCCCGGCGTCGCCCGGTGAATCAGCGGAGCTGGCCCCGGGAGGCTGCGCGGGAGCGGGGACGGCTGCAACTTGGGGAATTTTTCGTCTCCGAGCAGGAAGCCGAGCGTTTCCTCCTCTGCCCGCCGCCGCGGTGCTTGCAGGGCTGGTTTTGCAATGCTATAGGCCTCGGCTGCCGCGGGGGAGGCGCCTCGCGCCGCCCTCCAGCGCCGCGGCCCTTCGCTCCCTCTGCAGCTGTCGGGGTCGCGCTGCCGGTGCGGGCGGACGGGTCGCGGCGGCGGGGCGCTGCGGGCAGAGCGGGCAGCTCCGTCCCCGCCGCCCATGCTCGGCCCCGCGCCGCCCCTGCGGGGTTGCCGGGAGAGCAGGAGGGCTCGGGGGCAGCCGAGCGGGGCGGCGTTCCCCTCCCCGCCGGGGCGGCAGAGCCGAGCGCCGGCGGCCGGGACGGGTTCGCGTCTCCCGCAGCGCCGGGGAGCGGCGCCGGGCCGGAGATGCAGAGCACCCCCAACTACCTCTGGCACGCCGAGGACGTGCTGGGCCAGGGAGCCACGGCCTGCGTGTACAAGGCGCGCAACAAGGTGAGCCGGGGGCGCGGCGGCGTGGCGCGGGCTGAGGTCGGCGAGCGCCGTGCCGCGCCGTGCCGTGCCTGCGCGACGCTCCCACGGGTCGCCGCGGGGAGGCCGTTTTAGGGGGAACGCCCGGCGGTTTTGGAAACCCCGTCCGCGCCGGATTTGCGTTTTTCATGCAAACGCTTGCAGGGATTGGAAAAGGGGGTCTCGGTCCGCCCGGCCGCCGAGGCGCGTTAGGCGAGCTGCCTCCGCCCGGGCGAGGGCAGAGACTCGGCCTCGAGGGCGGTTTGAAAACGCTTCTCTGCTACGAGGAGCGGGCAGGGAGCTGGCGGCCGCAGACCTAGCCATAAACGTTTTACAGAACTGAGTAAACATGTTTGCATAAAGCGCACGAGCTTCTGAGACAGGAAGCAGGCGAGGTGCATGCCGCTGTCTGGGGTTTGCAGCGGCGGAGGCGAAGGCTGAGGGCGGCTAAGAGAACAACTGCTGCGGCCGCGCTTCGCTTTCAAAGCTGGGCCGTGCCAGCGGGGACGGAGCCCCGTTTCCAGGACGGGGCTGCGCGGGGGCGTCGGGCTGGGCGGTCGCTGGGAACCGAATCAAGGAGTGAGCCAGCCCGTGCAGGGGCTCTGGGCGACTGGCCCCTCCGAGCCGTGGAAAAGCTCCCCTTTCGCTCTGGCTCCGTTTTTCCTCTCCCACGAGGAAACCGAGCAGCTTCCCACGTCTCCCCACCGGGCCTGCGGCTGTGGGGAGCCCCGCGTGACTCCCGTCCTGCACCTTCACCCGCTTCTCTCCAGGTGAGGCCGATGCAGGGGGCAAACGACAGCGTTTCCACCTCAGTTTTTCTTGCTCTCTCCTCCCTTTTTGTCCAGAAATCAGGAGAGCTGGTTGCTGTGAAGGTCTTCAATAACGCCAGCTACCTCAGGCCGCAGGAGGTTCAGATGAGGGAGTTTGAGATGCTGAGGAAGCTGAACCATAAGAACATTGTCAAGTTATTTGCTGTGGAGGAGACGGTAAGTCCGACCTCAGCTCGGAAAGCAGCGGTGCCAGCTTCACCAGTACCGGCTCGGGGACTTGGTTTAGAGCTGCAGATAGACGAGGCCTCTCTTTGCAGCACTTACTCCAGCAGCTGCTTCTCCTCCCGCCTCTGTCCTATTTGCGTCGTTATCAAACCTTTCCCAGCCCTTTGGCATTAGGGGGACCAGGGGTGTCGAGGAAGCTGAGCGCTGAAGTGACTTGCTGAAGGGACAGACTAGGCGGGTAGCACAGCTGGGAAGAACCCAGGTGTCCTCACCTTTGGTGACTCTTCACAGCTGCTCAGTGCTGCTCCTCTCTCCCTGGAAGCTGATACAGTGTCCCCGACCTGTGCGGTCCCCATCGTTCTTTTAGGGTTGGGGTTGTGTTGAGCATCTCTTCGGGAGGAGAGCTGTGCCTGTCCGTGTTCTTCAGTGCTTCTCCAGTTGTATCCTGGTTTGTCTGAGTAGGAGGAACCCATGGACCTCCTGACCAAGGATAGGGTCCTGATCTGCTTGGTGTGGGAAAGGCCACGCAGACTGGGATGGAGGCCAGGGCGTTGTCACTGAGAGCTTCCTTACTGGGATGCCACTGCTAGACTGCCTCTCTTCTGTGCTCCCTAATGCAGGGAACCAGCAAGCAGAAGGTGCTGGTGATGGAGTACTGCTCGAGCGGGAGCTTGCTGAACATGCTGGAAGATCCAGCCAATGCCTTTGGCTTGTCTGAGTCTGAGTTTCTCATAGTCCTGCAGTGTGTTGGTGAGTATCAGAGCTGTGACAGTCCCCTGCTCATCCTACTTGAGGCAGGTGACCTGTTAGCAGCTGTCCGTCACTGTGAACCCAGGCGTGGTGAGAGCTGGTGACCCAGACCTGTGTGGGGCCAGGCCTTCGCAGTATCCTGCTGCCGTCAGCAGTGCCAGTGGAAGTGCATAGGCATCAGCCCGAGGCTGTTGGATGTCGGGACTGTCGGTGTGACCGGCCTGCTTGAGCACGTCAGAAATTGCACCTCCAAAAGGGCGCTAATTCTGAAGTTGTTGCTTTCCGAAGAAGCCGGAGGATTTCTCTTTACAGACCTCTCCTCTAGGAAGCAGTGGTGGCCAACGGGCTGTGTCCCGAGACCAGAGGAGCATGAGGGCATTGCCTTACTGTGCGCTCATCCCCCCTCTCTGTTCTCCCAAAGTCATGTTGGTCCTGGTTGACGTGAAAGCTGCCCTGGGGGCTGTTTCTCTCTCCAGTCCTGCTAACACTACTGCATTTTAATCAAATCCATCTTGAGCAACTGATCTGGCTCTACCCACAAATACTATCTTCCCATTTTGTTCCTAGTGGCAGGAATGAACCACCTCCGTGAGAATGGTATTGTCCACAGAGACATCAAGCCTGGGAACATCATGCGACTGATGGGAGAAGATGGGCAGAGCATCTATAAACTGACGGATTTTGGGGCTGCCCGAGAGCTGGATGATGATGAAAAGTTTGTGTCCCTCTATGGGACAGAGGAATATCTTGTGAGTACAGCACGTCACCGTTCTGCTGACCCTGGGAGTCCTGGGGGAAAGTGCTACTTGCGCTAACACACTGGAGGCCAAACTCCATTCCCCGAGTCAGATTTGAGACACCTGGTTTAGAGAAGGGAGGAGAAACTGGGTTTCTCGTGTAATCCTCATGGATTGATAAAAGGCTTCTTATCAGCACAGATTAACATGCATGGCATGGAAGTCAGTCTCCATCTCACCATCCAACAGCTGAAGGAACTTTTAGAGGTAACAAGTGATATGGAGAGGCAAGCTTGAAAGGGGCCAGACTTTCAGAGAAGGGTGCTCAGCATTTTCATTATAAAGTTAAAGGAGATACTTTACGTTGAGGATCCAGACGGAGAAGCCAGCATGATCAGAAAGGTTTAAATCTCATCATCCAAGGTTTGACACTTGCTGTAAGCCTTGTGGATCCATCGGCAGTCTGTGCTCTCTGCTTCATCCCTTTAGCACCCAGATATGTACGAGAGAGCAGTTTTGCGGAAACCTCAGCAGAAGGCTTATGGTGTGACTGTGGATCTGTGGAGCATCGGGGTGACCTTCTACCATGCTGCCACTGGCAGCCTCCCCTTCATCCCCTTTGGTGGACCGCGCAGGAACAAAGAGATCATGTAGGTAGCACACCCAGTGAGGCAGCAGTTTCGAAGGGCTCCATGCTGCTGGCCTGGGTGACGCTGGGGCTGTAATTGATGGCTGGAATTCTCAGAGGAGAACTTGGCAGAGGATGAGCGTGTGTGAGCCCACATGCTTCAGCTGCAGAGCTCTGGTGTACCATGATGCCAGCCTGTGACAGCTCTGCCATTGCTGCGTCCCACCACAGCCAGAAGATCCCAGGCCCCCTAGATGGATTGCATCCACATACAAGGTTGTTGGACTTAATACTAGAACTGTGTTTTAGCTTCCTGCACTGCACTGGGTTGTTGGCATGTTTTCTCCATTTATTTTTTCTTCTCATAAGTCGTGGTTTCCTCAGTCCATTCATACTGCTGCCTCTTCCCCTTTTTTGCACCCTCACATCCATTTGCTGCACCCAAGGGATGTAATATCTGGATGGACATCACTGAGCCTGGGTCATCAGCAAGGATAAATCAACCCACTTCCTTTCAACAGGTACAAAATTACCACGGAGAAACCTCCTGGAGCCATCGCAGGGGTCCAGAGGCAGGAGAACGGGACCATCGAGTGGAGTTACGAGCTGCCCGCCACATGCCGACTCTCTGTGTGAGTGTCCCTTGCCAGGGTGGCCAGCGTTCCCCTTGGGCCACCAAACCTTTGGATCATATCATAAATCCTGCGTCCTTGCACAGCCGCACTGATGGCAGAGGGTAGCTAATCTCAGTCACACTGTGTGTGAATTCTTCACAAGGAAAAACAGCTTTTCATCTGGGAGTTGCACAGCTCTTTGACCAGAGATGGTCCTGCTTTTACAGGTGCAAGAAAGGGGGCATAAAACAGGGCAGTGACTCATTTGGTACAGAGACCTGGTTGCAGAACAGGGGCAGAACTCCAGTCCCAGGCCCTGCACATCAGCACGTTTATGGCTAAGGGTTTCTTTTTCCAGCATGTAAAAACAACTCTTCTCGTCTTCCTCTTGTTGCTGCAGGGGGCTGAAGGTCCAGCTTATACCAATTTTGGCTAATATCCTGGAGGCAGATCAGGAGAAATGCTGGGGATTTGACCAGTTCTTTGCAGAAACTAGTGATATTTTGCACAGGATCGTGGTTGATGTCTTCTCCCTGCAGCAGGCTTCCTTGCATCGCATTTACATCCACTCCCACAACACGTAAGGACGCCTCCGGAAAGGCCTTGGGAAAGCGAACGTGGGTGTTGAACGCGGGAGCGGGGAGCCTCAGCTCCTCATTTCACTGTGTGAACTGGGGGGAAGCACTGGTTCTCTTTGCACCATAGGTAAAGCTGGTTAAGCAAAACACCCCCTCCCTGCCAAACAGCATGAAAAAATGGGTGCAAAGCAGCGTTCCCCAGGCTGTATATTAGCTGTGAGCTGCTGGTGGTCGGCAGTGGCTAGCACGTGCTGAGGGTGGCCCGGAGCGTCCCAGCGAGACTGTCGGAGAGGCCTGCTGACCCTGTGGGATGTTTTGGCATGGGAAGACCATGGCAGCCTGCTAAAGCAGCAGAAATCTGAGTGCTCACCTCGTTTCTCATTCCCTATCCTTTCTTTTCTTTCTTTTTTTTTTTTTCTTTTTTTTGCATTTTAGTACCAGCAAATTTTTAGACGCTGTCTTCAAACAAACAAATATAGCCCCTCACCACCAAGAATATTTTTTTGAAGGCCATCTGTTTGAGTTGGATCCTAACCTACAAGCTCATAATTTCTGCAAGACCACGGAGGATAACCCTCTGACCTTGCTGAGCGCTGAGCCAGAAGACCTGGTAGGAGTGAGATACCGAGATCGTGAGTACCCGCAGCTGTGCGACGCATCGGGTGCCCCCTGCCCCGGCAGGCAGCTGAGCCTCCGGCCGGCGGCTGCCGTAAGAGAGATTTGCCTGAGTTACCCTCCTAACCCTGAGTTACCCTCCTTCCCGGGCGCTCGCGGAGCCCAGCACGGCAGGGGTTGGGGCGCGCATGCGGGATCGGGAGGTCGCAGGCTCGGTTCCCCCCGGAGCAGGCAGGAGATGTCATGTGGATCCGTGGGAGATCACCCCCCGAGGTCCGGCCCCCTCCTGCCACGCTCCACCTCTGCTGTGGGTCTCTTTGCAGCGGCGCTCGAGTTCCCCAAGTTTGCCCCCAAGGTGGACGTTGTAGCCGACTGCGGCACGGCGAAGGTAGGTGTGGGGCCGCCCCGCCGCCCCCCGGGCAGCGCCGGGGCAGGCGCCGGCAGGGCTCTTTGCCTTGCAGAGCGCCGTGGGCGCCGCGCACCAGACGCTGTGGATCGCCCGCTCGCTGCTGCGCTGCCAGGAGCTCACGCGGAGGGGGCTGCACTGGGTCGCGTAAGTGCCGACAGCCCCCGCGCGTTCTGCACCCTCCCGCTTCGCGGGAGCTTTGTGCTAAGAGTTTAACCCGAAAACACGGTGTTTCCAAGTCCTGGGCCGGGCAGCGCGGCATCACCGCGCATCCTTACTCGTCGCACTGCTGCGAGGGTCCTTGGAGCAATGCAACGAGCTGGAGCTTCTCCCGCACCAGTGCTACGTGTGCAAGGACAGGACGGACAGGGAGAGCTAGCTGAGGACCTCCAGGAGAGCACCACTCGGTGTCGAGAGGGTGCTCCTGTCCCCACTTGCATCCTTTGAGTCACTGTTTCCAGTTCAGGAGATGCTGAGGAGTACAGCATTATTATTATTATTATTATTATTGTGCATTTTCACTGTCCTATTGGGTAAGACCTTCTCGCGTTGTGCCTGGGCAGTGCCTGGCAGGAAAGGGCCCTGATACCACATCATTGCACCCATTTTTCGTGTGCATTCCCAAGGAGAGCTGCAAGCACCGAGCTGGGATTGGAGGGATGTCCAGCTGCCGAGCGCCAGCCGGCTCCGGAGCCACGTCTGGCTGCTGGGAGCACGCGTTGGACTGGCTGTTTTCTCCGTTGGCAGCGGCAACCTGAAGACTGAGTGCTCGAGGCTTCTGGAGCAGAGAAGAGGAGCCGTTTCGCTGCTCACCTGCCTGCAGCTCGCCGAGGTGAAGACCCGCGCGCTGTAAGTGAGGCTCCACGAGGTCGGCGTCGCGGTCGCGCGGGCCCGGGGCCGGCGTCCCTGCGCCCAGCGCGGAGGAGGACGCGTGCGGCTTTCTGCTGCCTCGCGAACCCGGAGGCTGCCGTGGCCAGCGGCCCGTTGCAGATAAGATGCGGCACTCTCAAAGGTGCCTGGATAATCAGAAATAACGAAAATTCCAGGGATAAACTGGTAGGTGGGACGTAAAAGGGTTTTCCACTGCGTGTGGAGACTAGGAAATGAGCCACCCGGGTTTTCCTCGCCCTTAGCTTGGTCTCATGAGCGTTCATCAGACGCTGAATTACAGGGAGCCCTCGGACGATCCTAGCGCGTACCAAATGCATCCGGTGCCGCCAGCGCTGCCTCGGGGCAATCCAAGCGTTATCTCACATCACCCACAGCTGTATTGCTCCTGCTTTTTCTCTTTTGTTGTTGCTGTAATGGAAAATGCTGAACTGTTGGATTCTTGTTCCCCGTTCGTTTCAATTTAGGAAGCCTCTTAATTTCCGTATCCTCTAAAACGGTTCGGCCGCGGGGTTCCCGCTGGTTTCAGCGGGGCGCGAGCAGGGCTGTAACTCCAGGATCGCTGGCGCCGTGCCTGGGTGCACCGCGTCCGGCCTGTTTCCTGTTCAAGGCACTTTTGCTTTCCGGCTTCTGGCAGGTACGAGACCGTTCCTGGAGACGGCGGGACGCCGGCGCTGAAGGAGCTGAGCGGGGCGAAGGCAAGGCTGCAGGCGGTGAGTGCCGGCGCACGGGTCCGGGGCCGGCTGCGCGAAGGACCTGCCCCAGCGCCTCCTTCCCCTCCGCAGGTGGCGGAGGATCTCTCGCAGTGCTCCCACGACATCTTCGACTGTCAGGGCACGCTGGACGGCGTTTTGGCTGAGCTGCTGGAGCGCAGGCGGCAGGCACACGCGGACAGAAGGTTTGCAGAGCCAGCTTTACTGAAACCGCTGTCAGCGTTTTGACGCTTTCCGACGCGGTCCGGTGGATGTTGCCGCGTGGCCGCAAGGCTCCTCGTACGCGCGGCTGTTAAGAGCCCTTTGCACGCGCGTGACGGTGCCTGGTGGAGCCCTTGCGCGGGTCTGCTCACGGCGCGCTCGCGTTTCACGCCGAAGTGCTCCCTCGCAGCAGCAGCTGCGCCGCGGCACCGCTCCTGATGCAGCGCGCTGCCGCGTCGTTTCCGTTCCCCATCGCAGTGCTTTCTGCAAAGGCGTTGGTGTTGGGAGAAAGAAAATTGGAAAGCTTCAAGGTTGGCATCGCCTTCGCCAGCAGTCCTCTGCACGGTTTTATTGTACTCTCCCTTTCTACTGGTTAAAAAAAACGGTTTGAGGAACAGAGCTAGAAATACCACTGGGCTCTAGACCTGGACCACACGGCCCTTGCAGACACAGCTCTCTTCTAACATTGCCATCTGTCTCTGTTTAAGCTCTTGGAGCAATTCAAACCCAACTTCTTGGGGAAGGGAGGACCGAGGGGATAGAGCGGTACTGTGTAGATACTCACTGGCTTTAGTCCCTGGCCTTCAGCTTCAGAAATGCTTCAGAGATGCAGCTGCCCCTGCTGTTGACAGGGGCAGTTTGCTGAATTACAGAGTGGTGGGGACGTGTTACGGTGCCAGTGAAGCTTGGTCTGAATAATATCGGTACTGCTTGGGTCTGGATAGCCGGGGCAGCCGTGCTGAGAAGGTGATGCCCACGCGGAGGTGCAGTCGCGGCGCGGATGTCCCAGCCGGGGGTGCACGGCGTGGACGCCCGTTCTGCCGTCAGCCTCCTGCTGAAGTCTCTGTCCCCCTCTCACAGCGTCCGGCAGATCGAGTGCTGCCTGGAGAAGATGCAGCTCATACACAAGCAGTTCAAGAAGGCCAGGACGTGTCCGCGTAAGTCGCGGGTGACGGCGGCTCTCGCGAGCCTGGAAGAGCATCTCTTGCCTCCGCAGCAGCAATGGCCTGGTGCAAAAAATAGTTATTTCAATTTACTGTGTCTAGCAGTTGTCTCTGTGCCATGACAATAACCCTGGGGCTGCAGCTGCCGCTGCCTCCAAGGCACCCCGGGGGTGATCTCACGGTGCCCCGTGAAGTCACCCGCTTGTCGGGTTATGAACAGGAAAACGTGCAGAGTTGCTTCCCGGCGCGTGACCGGTGTCTCTCCTCCCCCCAGGGCTGGGCTATAACGAGGAGCAGATACACAAGCTGGATAAGTGAGTACCAACCCTGTCCCCCGGCTAGGGTCACCAGCCCAAAATCGAGGCCGGCTAGGGGTTTTTGCGTTCCTTGTTGAATCGTAAGAAGACGTGAAAGGTTTCCGGGCCGTTAGCGCTGGGAGCAGGCACCTGCAGAAGGCGCCTGTGGCCGCTCGTTGCTGCAGGCCTTTTCATAGCGAAATTTTTCCAGCTGCAAACCATTTCAGGGAAAGATGTGAGAAAACCTGCGCACATCTGGGGGCAGCGAGTTTGCTGTTGGGTCTAAATCCCTGTGTGGGGCTGCGAGGAATGAGCCCATTTCAGGCTGTCTGTTCCCCCAACACTTCGCTCGGTTTATGGCTCACTCACTGAGATGCGGATTTAGGAAGTGTCCTTGTCTGGGAAAGTGCTTACATATACACTTAATTTTCAGTGGGAGTTAAGTGTCTGAGCATCTTTTATACCTTTACAAATTCTCCTGGTAGCTTCCACGGAAGCCAGGGGAGTTTAACACGTGCAAAGAATAAAACATGCACTTTAATATTTACTAGGGGTAATGAAATATAACAGGCTGATCCTTTCTCTTAACTGATCTTTACACTAACCTTGGGCACGTGCCTTAAACCATATGGCAAAGATTTCTCAAATGCGGTTTCCAGAGGACCTGACCACCTGGTCCTGCAGCCCTTTCAGAAAACCTCCCGCTTTTGACTGCTCTCCTTGTCTTCGTCTGGATTTGTTTTATCTTTAATGCTGAAGCAAAATTCATTGCTGAATGTCCAACCCCTCGTGCTCCATTTTGGAGCCTGCTTCAGGCCTCCGGTTATTTGAACCATGGTGTTTATTTTCATGCATATGAAGAAATAACACTTGTTCCTTCCCGGCTTTCTCCCTCCGGTCCTTAGGGTGAATTTAGGACATTTGGCCAGGAAGGTTCTGCTGATTTTCCAGGATGACTGTGTGCAGAAGTACCAAGAGGTCCTGGCTCTTCACGGGAGCAGAATGAGGTACCAGCCCGGGCTCAGCCCTTCCCGTGGGTCGCACCGCCGGGCTTTGGGGTGCTCCTTTCTTTGCAACGAGAGCTGCCAGCATGTCCTGTGCATGCAGACCCAAGGGGGTCCCAGGGGTGGAGGAAAGGGGCTTCCCATCACCCTCAAATGACCTCTCTGGGCTCCTGGTGCTCTCCGGTATTGGGTGGAGAAGATGTAGGTACCTGCTGCGGAGGGACTCATAAAGCGATAGAAAGACCGTAGAGAAGCAGCTCTACACGACTGAAGAAAAACTCTGTGTACTCTGGTCCTTATCCTGCGACTTGTATTTTCTGCTCTGTTGTTCTAACATTTAAAAAAGCCCAAATGCTGCCAAACGTAAACTTGCAGCTTTGCTTCAGGCAGCTGGTTTCCTTGCTCTCTGACTGGGAGAGGTTATTGTACCAGGACAAAATTGCTATTGAGACAAAGAGAGCTACTTACTGGGAATGATGTTATATTAAATGGTGTTTGGGGAATAATGCAAAGAGCAAATTACCTTGCAGTGATTGAGTGCAATCCACTGGCTATTACAGCAGCAAAGAATAGGAGTGAGGGGGAGGCGTTTAGAAGAAGAGGATGTTGCAGAAATTGGATTTTTATTGCAAGGTTGCTTTTAAAGTGATTATCTATTCCTCTGGGTTTAGGTGTGGGTAGAAAAAAATGATTTTCTATAGTGTCTTAGCATTAAAACCTGCTTTAGACCTGGCCCCAGGTTTTGGTGCATAGACCTGCATAGGGTTTCCGATGGAGGGGGGCTCCTAAGCCAGAAGTTTGACTCGAAGCACCCTAGACGGTGCGTTGGCGCGGGGGACGGCGTCGTACCCGCTCCTGCGGCCCCCGCGACCGGTTCCTCGCTCTTGGCCCTCTGCAGCCTGGGGACGCCGGGGCTTCCCGCGCGGCGACCCCTCACCTTCCTTCTTCACGTTTTGCTGGAATATTTTTGCATCTGTTTTTCTGTCCTTGAGGAGAACATATTGTGAGTCACAGCTGGATATTTTAAATTTGTTTTTATTTCCACTTTAATCACCTTGTTTTGAGTTTATTCCTGCTAGCAGTTAAGGTTTGCGGTGTGGCGGGTGTTTTTCTGGCGACTGGAGGTGGACCATTCACCTTAAATACTTTTCTTTGAGCCAAACCAAACCAAAATCTTTTTGTGCACCTTGCCGCCTGCGGGACGGACAGCACCTCCGCCTTTTGCGGACTCGGTCCCCGAGGGATCGCAGGACGGTTCGGTGCCGAGGCCGCCCCGCGCCAGCCCCCGGCTGTGCGATATCGTCTGCACAGAAACGGGCCGTGGGAACGGGCTCTGGCACACGTTAGGGGCTGGCAAATCTTTCCAGCTTTTGTAAGCTTTGAATCTGAAAGCAGAGCGTGCCGGTGTTGACGGAAAGCGCGAAGCCTTCTAGAGCGGAAACTCTCCGTAGGGGAAGAAAGAGCAGCCTGCGCTTCAGCGCCGGCAGAAGTCGCGGTTCGCAGGTCTCTCGTAGAGGCTGAACTTCCCCGGATTAGTTTGCTGTTAGTGCTGTTTGGATCGCCCTCGGGCAGTGCCTATTGGCAGAGTTGCAGCTGGAATTACCACACTGTTGTGACTCATTTGCTTTCCTTTAGGATTTTAACTTAAATCTGGTGTGGCTTGCAGAAAACAATACAAAATTAAAACAAAACAAAGCAAAAAAATTGGCAAATTGCCAAACATTGGCACTTTTCTTGTGTTTTTTTCTTGCTAGGAAAGCTGGTGAGATAAAGAAGCATCTGAAGAGGCTCAGCAACTGCATCAGTGCCTGCAGCGTGGCGATGACGGAGTGCCAGGACTGCCTGCAGCGCGTAGGTGCTCGCCGGCTGCAGGCCGGGCGCCGCGGCGCGGGCTTGCCTTGCTTCTCGGCAAGGCTGTCGCTCCTCACTTTGGCTTCCGCGGCGTGCGTGAGTGGGCACATACGCGGAGAGACCTACAGGCTTCCTCAGTGGGCTCCTTCTAAACAACTTGCTGCAGTTTTTTGTGGGTGATCCAGATATGAAGTGCTGCTAAGTACCGTTTTCTCCTGCTGAGCAGAGCAGGGAATGGGTAAATCCTCAGCAGAGGCACCCTTGGCCAAATGACGACCCGTCAGTAAGTAATTAGCCTGTACTCAGATACACAGGGAACTGCAGTAGCAGGAAAAGATGATGCTCCTGCTGCAGTTTTTATGGTGGATTGTCTGGCGTTTTCCAGTATAGACACCTAGCAGATGCTCTGGTCCTTGGATATTTGATTTTACTTGTCCTCATGGGGGGGATGTGCTGGGCATACCCATGCACACACAATTTCCTGGGGGCGTTTCGTCGCCCTCTCTTCCCGCGAGGAAGCACTCCCCGCTCGGAGGGCCGCGGGGGGACCGGTGCGTGGCAGTGCCCAGAGATTAGACCATAGGAAGCAGCACGTTGCCTGCAGCGAACCGTCGACCTCCCTGTCTCTGCAGGCTTTGGACAAGTTTCTCCAGACAGTCCTGGTGGAGGAACGGCATCCGGCCCCGGTCCCTTTGCCTGCTCATCTGAACCAGGCACGCCACGATATGGCTTTTAGGTAAGTCCTTGGAGAGCTGGCGAGAAGCAGCCAGAGCCGATGGGAAGTGCTGCTGGATGGGGTCGTGCAGGCACGGGGTGTCCGGACACTCGCTCCCCTGAACGATGAGTTTTTGGGAGTGGAGTGTTGGGTTTGCAAGGTCTTGTTTGTGTCTCAACAGGATGCAGGAGCTCCTAGAGCAAATGAAATTGGTCACGTGCGACCTCCAGCTCAACAACAGCATCATCGAGCGGTGAGTAAGTGTAGCCGGAGCATTGCGTTTGCTTCCCCTGCGTCAGGACGGAGCCTGTGCTGCTCCGGGAAGTCGTGTCAGGGCTGGACACACTGTCTGAGAAACTGCCCTGCTCTCTGGAGCTGCGATGAGGGAGAGCAGCACTTGGCACCGAGCAGAACCACAGCTACGTACTGGGTGGTTCACACTGATATTTTAATGAGATTAGGTTTACATCATAGTCTGGCAGCACAAGGGAGTTTATCTTTCTTGGAAGTTTTAGCATGATCTTCTGTAAATGCTATTTAATGTCCACCACCCTGTTCCCAGCATTTTTCCTGTGCTGCTCTGCCCGGTTAGCTGCTGGTGGCCGCAGAGAAGTAAATGCTTTCTGTTTCTGGATTAAACTCCATGGAAAAACCAGCATCCTATTGCTGACAAAACCAGCTTGTGCTTCCCCCTGTGCAACTCTTTTTTTGAAGACCTTAATGCAGAACAGCAATATGAATATCAGAATCTCAAAAAGCTCCTGATCAGGTTTTAAAAGAAAGGAATTCAATGATTCAGTCTCTTGCATCCCAGACATGCTTTTACAGGGACTAATTGCGCTGTCATAGCATGTCTACTGTGAATAAAAAAAGGGGACAAGAAAAGATCTAGTATGCTTTGATACGAACACCTTATACCAGCGGACACAGGAATATGCTCAAAGGTTGGTTCCAGACCTGGACTCCAGCCCAGGGCTGCGTGAGTCCAGGCGATCACGGTGGAGGTTGCTCTCTTGGCTAAATCCTTCGGTTTGCTCCTGTAGGTTAAGTGGAGCTGCTCCCGCTCCAGGCATTTGAGAGAAGCGGTGGATTTGCAGCTACTGAAGCAACTGCTTTTCACGGAAGGGAACACTTACGGCACTTTGGGTCGAGAGCAACGGGGATCTCAACGTTCGTGTTTTAGGAATTCTCCTGCTCTCTGCTCCAGCATTTTTGCACAGTTCACCAGCATTAGCTTTGAGTGGTTTGCAAGCCTTGAGCCTGTGAATATTCGACCAGAAGGTGTTGACCTGGTGTGGACACTGCACTTGATGGGCGAGAGGCCTGATCCAGCCCCGGACGGCCTTGCCTGGGAGACCCCAGTGTAAGAAAGCGGGCGCCGGCGAAGGCCTGCTCTGGACAGCAGCATCCTCCTGCGCTTCCATCGATCCATCCGCACCTAAGCCACGTGCTGGGATTGCTGATGGTTGTAGGAACAGGAAGCCAAGGGAGGTTTCCCTTTTGGGGGGATATTCTGTACGTGTAACCGAGGTCTGTGTCTGTGCGGGAGCGTGTGTGTGCTCCGATTGACGCGGTGTTGAAAGTACACGTCTGTCCACCTCACCTGCGCGTGCTACTGAGCGCCGGGGCAGGACCTCGGAGGGGCTGAACGCCCCGAGCGCGCTCCGGAAGCATGCCGTTTTGTGACCGTGGGTTTTATGGGGAGCCGTCATCCGCTGCGGGTGTGGGCAGGGTCCAGCCGCTTGCCAGCTCACAAGGCACGGGGCGGCTGGCCGGAGGGAACCGCGGATGCCTCCGGGCCGGGGCCAGGGCGGCAGGCGGGATTCGGCAGCCCGGGTGCTGGCCGCGGGCAAGGCAGCACGTCCGCCTCGACCGCCGCCAGGATGCTGCGTGAAGCCGCTGCTCCGCAGGAACCCCAACGCCCCGCTCCCCACCTCTCCCCCAGCCCCATTTCCAGCGCGTTTCCTGGACGGGACGGCGTCGGCGAAGCCGCAAGCCTGGAGCCGAGTCTCGGGCTGCTCCGGAGCAGCCTCCGAGCGAGCGGATGGTGCCGGCAAGGGGCAGCCCCACGGCCGGACCTGCCGCTTCCATGCCCCTTTGCCTGCTGCTCCGGGGACCCGATGGCCCGGGGCGGGAGGACCCCAAGGTCTTCTCCAGTCCCTGGGGATCCCGGCTTCACGCCAGCCTGGCACCGCCTGGGGAGCAGATGAGCCCATGCGGGGGCAGGTTTGGGGTATTTTGGGGAAGGTTTCGCTTTCCTGCCAGAACAGGCCAGAGGTGCCCGCAGAGCTCTCCCCCGCGCAGGAAACGGTCTCCAAACGGCGTTTGGCAGAGTCGCAGCATTCCCGTTCATCTTAATTTTAAAACCCAACATCCTGACTGTCAAGCCAAGCTACTTATTATAGAAGAGGTGGAACTAAGCCATCGTTTAAAAGCTTGTTTTTTCTCTTGCAAATTATTTTCTATGGTTCTCCCAATTTTATAACTAGCATCATTTTTCAATCCAGCTCAAATTTACCGACGTGCCCTATGGGCGCGAAGGGCCAGGAGCCCAGGCCGTGCCTGCTACTACCCCCTCCCTAATCGCAGAGGACCTGCACTGACTTGTACCATCCGAGCATTTGACCTGGAGCATGTTCAGCTCTAACAGAAAGGGATTTATTTCTTGGCAAAAAAAAGAAGAAAGAGGGAGGCAGTTTGTGCTAATAGTCCTTGTCATGCTTAAACTGCCATAACGCAGCCGCTGCGAAGGGAAATCCCTGAGTCCAAACGGAACAGGAATTCTCCTGCCAGTGTTAATTAGTTGAGTTTTTCTCCCCTCACCCTCAAATACATTAACCTACTAGAGCTTCCTGTGCTGCCAGACTCGAATACCTGCAGGGGAGCCGCGACCCGCGGAGGGTGAGGACGGCTCTACCTTTGCTCAGCTGTGAGCAAAGCTGCAGCATCTACGCGCGATGATGTTTATTTGCGCTAGTAACCACGGCAGCTGAGAAGGCTGGCAGAGGTGGGTTAACCGCGGTGTCTAACCGCCCTTCGCCAGCGGAGTTAACTCTTCCGACAGCGGGCTCCTCCGCGGCCTTTCCTGGGGGCTGTCACCCCGGAGGAGCGGCTTTCCGCGCCCCGCCGCCCAGCCCCGGGGATTTCCTGGGGGGCAGAGACGCCGCAACCCCCAGCAAGTGGCCGGGGACTCCCCTCCCCGCTGTCACATCGAGAACGAAACCCTGGGACCAGGCTGAGGAGCAAACGTCCAGCGGGCTTTAACTGGTTCCCTGCTGGCCCCGAATCCGCCTCCACGCGCAGCCTCTGCCGGGAAGAGCCCCGAAAAGCCCCGGCACTGGGAAGAGCCATACCCAGAGGCAAGGCTGCTGCGGGTCGTGGGCAGTAGCAGAGGACACGTGAAAATGAACCAGCACCCTAAAAAGGGGAAAAAAGGACCTTAAAATAAGATCTTGCCGCTTAACACAGAACAAAACTAGACTCTTTCAAGCTCTATTACTGTTTTGTTACTTTAAGCTTTTGTTAGCGACTGCTTTAGGGCACTGCTCATCTCAGATCCAGTGTTTTAATCCTTTAAACTGAAATTCTTTAAAAAGGATTCAAATACCCTTGGCTTCTCCTATTCCTGTTCTCAGGAACGCAAGAGAGCTGTGCGCTGCCATGTGCCTAGTAGCGAGCTAGCACAGCCCTGGCTGCAGCCGCCTCCTCACTGCTTCCGCTCTCGTTCCCACCAAAGTGATTTAGGAGCAACGCTCTTCAGGTCGCAACCGCGCGAGCGGGCGCCGCGGAGGAGGGCAGTCTGGTGGCGAGAGGCCCGCCTGAGACCCGGCTTGTTTTCCGGTGCCGTGGGCTGGCCCTTGCATCCCCCTGTCCTCCATCTGCTCCATGGGCACGAGGACGGTGACTTGTGCCTCTTTAGGACCACGAGGAAGGTGTGACAGTGACAGAGGAGACCTGAGCACCATGCAAGAGATAGGCCCTTGTGGAATTTGGGAATTTAGGGTTATTTCAGCCTGACTCACTCTGAGATCTCAAGCAAGTCATTTCACCTGGGCTTCAGTGCCTCCACCTGTAAAGGAGGGGACAGCCCAGGGCGCGGCTGGGGCTGATCGGTGGGGGCTGTCACCTGCGCTGGGGCTGGTTCTCCCTCTGGCTGCAAAGGGCAGAGAGCGCAGGAGGAGCGGGGGACAAGGCAGCAGCGCTGGGTCTTGCCACCCTCCAAGCTTCGTTTGAGTAGCAGGAGGGGAGGTGAGCCGCCAGCCCGACCCGGGTGTCCTGGGAGCGGGCGCCTGCTCGGAGCCACGCCAGACCGCGGCCGGACCGTTTTCCCTCTCGCGTATTCTGCAGCCGTGGGAGCCCCGTCGGTGGGGGGGGGGCGGGGCGGAGCCGCTTCAGCCCGCGGCCCGCGTGGAGCTGCGAGCGGGGACGGACGACTCGCTCCAGGCGCCGCCGCAGCCCCGTCCGCGCGCGGCTGGTGCCTCCTCGCCCTCCGTTTCGCAGCAGCGCCCGAGGTGAGATGCCGCCCTGCTGTCGGGGCAAACGCTGCTGCTTGTTGCACCGGGCCGGGGCTCGACCGCGGCGCCTGCCCTGGGCGGGGGGAGGATCCCAGGGGAGGAGGCTCCGGGGGGGTGGGAAGTCCCGCGGGCGGGGAGGTTCGGGGGGTCCCACGGGGGGGAGTTTTCGGGGGGGGGGAGTCCCGTAGTGAGATGCCTCGGAGGAGGGGGAGTCCCGCGAGGGGGGCGCACGAGGAAAGGTCCCGCGGGGAGGGCTGGCGCGGGAAAGCCCCGCGGGGCATTCCCACGGGGGGCCGGCGCGGAGCCGCGCCCCCGGGGCGGGCCGGGCCGGGCCGAGGCGCCTGCGCTGCCCGCGGCCGGGAGCGCAGCCCGGCGCGCCGAGCCATGGCGTCGCCGGCCGTGGGGCCGCGGCCGCGCGCGCTGCCGCCGGGCCGCGGCGCCCCCCGCGCGGCCGCCCCCGCGGAGCCGCGGCGCGGCAGCCCCGGCGGGGCGCGGGCGGCGCGGCGGCTGCGGCGGCGCCCCGGCGGCGCGGCCGCGCGGCTGCTGCCCGACGTGCGCAGCATCTTCGCGGCGCCGCGGGAGGCGGCGGCGGAGCGCGGCCGCGGCCACCGCTTCGTCCTGCGCGCCCTGCGCGGCGGCTGGTGCGACCTGTGCGCCGCGGCGGTGCGGGAGCGCGCCCTGCGCTGCGACTGTGAGTCCTGCCGAGCTGCGCCCTGCCCGCGCCCTGCCCCGCGCTGCCGTCCCGCGCCCTGCCCGCACCCCGCACCGCGCCCTGCCCCGTGCTGCCGTCCCGCGCCCTGCCCGCACCCCGCGCCCTGCCCCGTGCTGCCGTCCCGCGCCCTGCCCGCACCCCGCGCCCTGCCCCGTGCTGCCGTCCCGCACCCTGCCCGCACCCCTAACCCTGTCCTGCGCTGCCGTCCCGCGCCCTGCATCTCTCCAGGTGTTGCTGTCTCGTACCCCGTCCATGTCCTGCACCCTGCCCGGTGCTGCCATCCCCGCCCTGCCCCACTTGCCCCTGCCCAGCAGAGCCACTTCGGCCCCCGCTCGCCTCGCAGCCCCCCTGTGCCATCCCACTCCTCTGCGGAGGATCCCAGGAAGCCGGACAGGGGTCTGGGGGGGTCTGGGATGCTGGAGGAAGGGTCCGGCTGGGGGCCGCTCGCGCAGGGCTGCCTGGTGCGTCTGGGAAACGAAGCTTTTGGGGGCAGCGAGAGGGTTTGCATGAGCTGCGGGCTGTCTGCAGTGAGCGGAGAGGGTTCACGCTGCGGGCGCTCTGCGGCGAGGCGTGAGCTGCCCTGGACAGAGCGCGTTCGCTAGAGGCCTTGCGCCACCGGCGTGGCGGCGTCGGTGCGGACCAGGCTCGCCGAGATAGGTGTTTTACTTGCGTCGGATACGCGCTTCATCCGTGCTCACGGAGGGGATCGGGGTGAGGGCGGCAGGAGCGGAGCCGCCGCTTGTCCTCGGCACCGACGGCGCTGGCCGCCGGTTGGGTTTCGCGGGGAAGTTTGCCGGGTCACCGGGGGCTCCGCCGCCGTTCGGCCTGGGGCCGCACCAGATGGCTGCGTTGCATCGCATTAAGGTTTTAGCGCTGAGCGCAGTTAATTAAGCGTAACCTCGCCGCCGCCTGCGCGGCACAACGTGATGGGAGGACACGTTGGGGCTGGTGAACCTGCTTCGCGCGGCCTCATTTGAAAGGCATAAACGCGCAATAAATAGATGTTTTGGGGGACTTCTCCCCTGGCAAGTTCCTCCCTCCCCCCCATAGTTATATTGAAACAAGACTTAAGAAAATTAACTCTGTTTCACTTTTAATTTCTAAGGAAAAATATTCAGGCTGAGGGAATACTTCTGCCTCCAAATTTTCCCAAGCAGCATTGCTGGGAGGGAGGGAAATGTCCCCGGCAATGCCTGCAGCACCTTCTGCATTTGCGATCATCCCAGTAGTGAACCCTCTTGAAAACGGCCTGAGAGCAGCAGGTCGGGTGCTGTATTTGGATTTTTTTTTGTTTGTTTGTTTCTGCTGCTGGGCAGAGTCGCTGCTTGGTTTTGGCTCACGGCCTGAGGACGCTCAGGTCTTCGCTTGCACCTTTCCGGCCCATTTGCATTTATGCTAGGTCTGGCCAGGGCGGCTGCCGGGTGGCTGGGGACGCTGCCCGCAGCTTCCCACACTTAACGCTTCCGTGTCTGCCCCAGGAGAAGGAAAGGGCTGCGGGGCCGCTGCTGAGCAAGGAGGGGGTTTTGGCCAGGTGGCTTTTGCACAAACCAGAAGTGTGCCAAAATCGCCGCCGTGAGATTCCCCATTCTCGAGCAAAGTGAAGCAATCTTTCCAAGAGTAATTCTGGATGCACCCTCGTGGTTCCTTTTTCAGCACGAAGCCTGGGTGGAAGAGGGGCGGGAGGCTGAGGCCATGCAAGTGCCAGAATAAAGAAAAGCTCGAGGTGCTCTCCCCTCTCCTGGGGGTTTTCTGCAGCGGGTCCCGTTGGAGCCCTTCCCCTCGCGCGCGGGCGAAACCCCCCTCTGCAGGCCTGTTTGCCGAGGACGGAAGCTGGTTGAACACACGCGCTTTCTCCTTGGCGGTTGCAGAGCAAATTGCAATTCTGATGTTACCGGCTCGTGAGCAGGCGTTTGCTCAGGATCGCGGGCGCTTTAGGAGGTGCGGCGGCCGCGGCAGCCGCGGTCCTCGGTCGGACCGGTCGAGGCGGCGGGTTCCCGCGGGGCCGGGGTGCAGCCCGCCCACTGGGGCTCCCTTCCCGGGGCCGGGGGGTGCGGCGCGGGCACGCGTCCTGCCCGCAGCAGCTCTCGGGCCTTGGGAGTCGCGTTTCTCTTAGCTCTGCGACGCCGTCCGGGGCCTGGGGAATGTTTATGGAGAGAGACAGCAGCAGAGGCGCCGAGGCTCGTTTTGCGGGTGGGTCTGGGGGATTTTCCTTTTCTCCCACCCCTTCCTCCCTGGTCCTGTACGTTTAGTCGCGCCTGGTCCAGGTGCAAAGGGGGGCAGTGACGAGGGTCCTGCCAGGGGACGGGGCAGCGGGGCCGAGCCAGGGTTTCTGCTCCGTAGTTGTTTCCCTGCGATGCCTGGGGGGACGTTCGGGAAGTTAGTTACCTTTTATCTTATTCTATGTGCAAATAGCAGGAAGGTCTTGTGCTGGCTGCTGGAAAACCCGGTGCGTTTGTAAGAAGGTGCCCGGACAGAGAGCAGACAGCCGCGACTTAGCGGCTGTAGCGTGACAGGTTTAAACGCGCTGTTGAAGCGATGCCTGTGCCCCCGCACCGTCGCCTGACCCCGGCTGGCAGCGTCTCCGCTGATGGAAAGAGCCGACCTCGGAGCTGTCCGTGGAGCTGGACTCAAATCTAATTAATCTCAGTGTATTCCTTTATTTTAGCATTCAATTAAACTTTGGGGACGTTTTTTCTGGGACTCCAGAAAAGCCTGGTGGAAGAGCAGCCGAGTGCAGAGCGGGTATTGAAAAGAGCCCTCCCAGTGCACGGCGGGCTCCTGCTCTCTCTCCCCGCTCTAATCTCTTCCGTTGGGTTGCTTTATCTTATCAAGTAAAAAGCCCCAGAAATAGAAAGTTTTCCACGGGTAGGAGAGCAAGCCCAGGGATGCACAAGGCCCAAGCTGTGCATTGCCTTGTTGTTCAGGGGGGGAAAAAGAAATCCCAAAAAAGGGACCCCTTGAACGGCGGCGGTGCCGGTGCTTTATCTCGGCGGGAGCAGGCGCAGCTTGCAGCGATGCTCCCGGCGCCTCTCGGTCGCGCTCGGCGCTAGCAGCATGACCGAAGGCAGAGCCGAGGCGGCCGCCTGCTTTGGGCTCGTCACCAAGAGAATACGCAAAATATTCACGCGTTTGCCCGAGTCAAAATGTTGGTCCGCGGGGCTCCGGCTGCTCCGGAGGCCGAGCAGGGAGGCGTTGCTGATCCGAGGTAAGCGTCGGTGCGGGTTGCTCTGCTTCCGCGAGCCGCTTAAGCTGCTGCTCGGGCTGAGAACGGGCGCCGCGACTTGGCTTTGGCCCCCCCGGCTGCACCCGGGTTTGGAGACGAGCGAGAGGCGAAAAGCCGCAGCCGGGCGGGAGCCGCCGCAGCCCGCGGCAGCGGCTCTCGGCGTCCCGCCGCGTGGCCGCGTCCTAGAGCCCCGCTCAGTTTCTAAAATTAGCGCTCCCCGCCCGATACGGAGCGACCGGGTCCGCTCGTAGGCGGCGGCGACTAAGGAGGCGTCGTGCTCTGATCCTGCTGGGAAACGCCTGGCCGGGATGGGCGGCCCGGGGCCAGCCGCGTGCCACGCTCTCCGGGCTCTGCCGCTGCTTTTGCAACCCGGGAATTGCCTTTCCAGCAGCTATTTTTTTGGAGCTGCGACCGGGACCCCATGGCAGGGAGCCCCGGGGGCCCCTTTTCTGTCCTCCCGTTTCGCTGCCGGGGAGGTTTCGGCCGCTCGCCCCCAGCCGGGACGCTGGAGCCGCGGGTGCGGCTGAAGCATCCTCCGACCGGCGCTGCGGGCAAAGACTTGCTGGACGCCCCTGTTAAGGGCCGCTCTGCTGGCATGGAAGGTCGCGCGTTAAAATTACTGTGCAAACGTTCTGCTTACGTCTAATTTAAAAAACAAACACGGGGAAAAAAAAAACAGAAAAGGCCCTTCCTGCTTTCCCCCAGGCTGACTCGAGCAAACCGAGGTAGGACAAGAAAACGCTGGGCAGCTCGAGCTGGGTGGACGTCGGGCTCCTGGCCGGGGCTCGGCTCCCCCGCCGATCCCGGCAGCCTGGGGATGCTCCTCTGCTCCCGCAGACCCGAGGCGCTGGCAAGCAGCGATCCCCGCCGTGCCGGGCGAGGGGCGGCTGCCGGGCCACGGGGCGCGAGCAGCGCTGGGACATTCCTGGGCTCCAGAAGGGACCCCAAATCCCATCTCCGACTGTGCAGTGAACTCTTTTGCCTTGTTTTTAGCATTTATTTATTCCCCCCCCCCCCCCCCCGGTTCAGTGACCGCTGTGGAATTTTGGGCAGTGTAAAAGTAAATCGAACTCTGTCTAACTGGCAGTTAAAAATTAAAGGGATCAGGAAGGTCATTAAAGCTGGAGGAGGCGGTTGGCTGCAGCTGAGAGGGTCTGGAAGAGTCGGGCCGTCGGGAGAAAGGGCTGGCGAGCGGCAGCGCGGTGAACACGCGCGACGCTTGTCCTGGGCTTTGCGGGGTTTTCCGCGCAGTGCCGACCTCGCGCTGGTTAATGTTTCGCAGCCGAGCGGGCCGGCACCCGAAGAAAGCACGTTGTGTAAACCCCGGCCGGCCGGCCGCCGGCGCTGCCCCTCGCCCGGGGGGGGGCGGGGGGGGGGGGGGCTGGCAGGTCCGGTGGTGGATCCGGCGGGCGGGTGCGCGCCGCGGGGCCGCGCTGCCGGGGCCGGCCCGTCACGCCTGTGTCTCTCCCTGCCCAGACTGCAGCTACACGTGCCACCAGGGATGCCGGAGCCGCATCGAGCTGGACTGCCGCCGGCCGGGAGAGCCCCCCAGCCAGCTCTCGCCCGACAGCACCCTGCTGCTGCGCCACAGCCAGGTAGGGCCGGGCTCGGGAGCACATCCTCGTCCGGTGTGGTAGACCCGCGTTTCCTCGAGGACCGGAGACGGGGTGCTTTTATTTTTATTTATTTATTCCCCCCTCCCCCCCGGATGATAAGTTGCCTCTCTTTGGAAGACCTGCGGCCTGGGTGCAGGACCGCCCGCCCGGCACGGCAGAGCGCTGCAGAGGGAGAAGCAAAGGTGGATCCTCCCGCGCCTTGGCAGGATGCGACCCTGCATTTTGCTGGCTTAAGGGCCCTAGTTGAAGGGTTTCGGGGGGATCCAGGCTCCGCCGTCCATGAGGGACGAGCGGTAGTCCCCGCGCCTGCTCCCGAAGTCCTGGCTGTCTAATCTCGCAGGGTCCCGTGGGCTCCGCGGCATCCACAGCGGCCCACGGGCAGCGAGGAGGCTTTCGGCTGGGAAACGCCGCGGCGCGTGCAACGGGGAGCGCGGACAGGATTACGTGGTACCAGGGAAGTTGAGACGCGGATTAGTTGCGTGCTGGAAGCTTAAAACGCCGTGCGAAAACCCGGCAGGATCGGCTCCGTTGAGCGTGGCGGGAGCGGGGCGGCACGGCGCGGGCAGCCCGAGGCTCGGCGGCGGCGCGGGGCGCGTTGGAGGGAGCTCGCCTGCCCCTCGCCTTGCGGAGAGCTGGTGCTTCCCCGCAGGGCCTCGCGGGGGGAGCAGGGAGGCCGGCGGAGCTGCTGAAAACACGGTGGATTCTGGTGCAGCTAAAGGACTTGGGCGGCAGCAGCACGAGGGCAGCCCGGAGCTGCGTGCGGGCGACCGAGCGGGGCTTTGCAGCGTGAGTTTAAGGAGAGAAGAGTGCTTTTGCGGCCGCCTTTGCAGAGCTCGTGGGGCTCCCCCAGGCCGCCGCGCAGCAGGTTCGTTTCTGGCCCGAGCGAGGTGTTGCCGTGCGCGGGAAGCCGCTGATAAAGCAGCAGTTAGCGGCTGCGGCTCTGCCCGCTCTCTGCGGCCCCCAGGAGCCCCTTAGCTCCGAGAAGACGCTCGCCCTGTTGCGGCAGGGATTTGAAAGCCAGCCGGGGCCGTCTGGCTCGCCCGCTCCCGCCTTCAGCCTCCCGGAGAGCCGCAGCCGGCGTCCGCCTGCTCGGGCGCCTTGTGCTCGCGCAGAACTAGAAGTGGGAGACGTGTTTCCTTTAGAAAGGACCGCGGTCGGCATCGGCGCGGGTCGCCGTCGCCGGTGCGCGCTGCCCCGCTCTCCTCCCTTCCCGCGTTCGAACCCGCCGCATCCGACTCCCGAGCAAAAGGACTGAGACCGCAAAAGGCAGCGCGTGCGTCCTTCTTTTCTGGGGTGCTTTTAATCTGGATGGTTATTCTGACTCAAAGGAAAATAATCGGGAAGGAACCAGGATTTGGATAGGATTTGCTTTCTTATAAATTATGCATTAACCGGAATCTGAACAGAATCTCCACCAAGCCCGGAGTCATTTTAGAAACAGTGCGAGGCCGTGTACATATTTGCGTACGTCTCCTTCAAATGTCATTGGGCTTCCCCTCAGCAAAACTAGAAAAGCTTTGAGATATTTTATTTTCTTTTTGGAGAAAGCAGAAAGGCTGGTGCCTTCCTCAAGGTGCTAGAAACAGCCAGCGGGTCGCGGAGGGTTGCAGCGGGAGGCGGGGGGCTGCGCGGCGGCGACGGGTCCTCCCTCCGCGGCCCGGAGCGCTGCCCGACACCGGGACCGTCCGCGGAGGATTTAACACGACTCTTAGACTTGCGTGCCCTGATGGGTAGGGAAAAAACGTCTGGATTGGAGGAGAAAGGCTGGATATTCGAGTTTACTGGATCCGAGCCCCTAAGGCTGAGTGTGCAGCCAAATTCGTGTTGTGTTTCCATTGGCTGAGCAGGTTTTGCCACTTGAAAGGGGAAAGATGAAGGGAAAACAGTATCGATGCTCCACGATGAGACTTACAGGATGCCTGAACACCCTGGGAAGCAAAGGGCGTAGTGGAAACATGGAAACTTAAATTAATAGGTGGCATAGTTGGAAGTCAATAAATCGCATTATCAAATGTAAGCAAAGCAGAGACATCAGAGAAATAACTAGTTTAATATCACGTACTTAAGTGCCGTTACTGTGTAATACTAGGCATTAATATTTTGGGCTTTGATCCAGCAAAGTACTTAAGAGAGTTTTACATCTCGGTCCCAGATTAGCCTCCTTGGGCGCAGGCCAGGCTCCGCCGAAGCTCCTGCGGCCTCGGCTCGAGGGGCCGGGAGCCCTGGCGGCGCGGCGGCTCGAGGGGCCCCGCGAGCGCTGGGGCGAGCGATGGCCCCGTCCAGCGCGAGGAGAGGAGAGGCCGTGCGGGCCGGGGCCGGGTGCCGCCGCTCTCGCCGCGGGACCGGCGCTTTGCAGCGAGAAGTGAGCCGGGAAAGGGACGTGGAGGGGTTAACGTGAGAGCACACCTGGAGGTGAGTTCTAACTCTCCGTAGCTTGAAAACTGCTTCCTTCCTCCTGATTTTAAACCTCTTCCGTGGTTTTACAGCTCTCCATCGTACCTACGTTATTCTGGCCCTTCCTCGCCAGCTCCGTGGGCAGCAGCCTGTTTTTCCCTCTAGCCCATATCGCTCTTCTCTGCAGCTCTCGTAATTCTGTTTTCTCTCCTGGATGGGCAGGCCAGGTCGTGCATGAAGTGTGGGCACAGGAGGGATTTATTTGGTGGGATAACGTTTTCCGGCTCCGTTGGCTCTTCCTTTCCTACGTAACTCTGCCCGGTCTTGCTGCGGCGTTGGCGGCCGCTGAGCGTTGCGGTGCGAGCGCTTAAAAATCGCCTGGGCTTAAACTGATCCCGAAGTCTGTAAGGAGCGTTGGGAAACGAAAGCGCGTGTCAGCACGACGCAAAGTAGGGAAAATAGGGCTGTGAACCGGGGCCTGTTTTAACGTTCTTCCCTCTTGTGGAGGCGCTGGACTGGGCCCCCGCTGGTGAGAAATCACGCGAGCCGGAGGACCTGCGCTGCGGAGGAGAGCAAAAATGCATTCCCTGGCTGTGAAGTTTCTAAATATTTGTAGCTCAAGAACAGCTACAAAGAAGGCTCGAGTTTCCTACTTGCTTGCCTCTGCCCTGCTTTGCAGATGAACTTCTTGCACTTATTTTATTTGGCGAGTTGGGGGTGGGGGGAGGGGGGACTCATCCTGAAATTCGAAGAATTCTCCATGGCTTTTTCTATTAATATCTTAGCGTTCAAGCAGTTCCTTAACTGCAAAGTAGCTTTCAGCGTAAGGTGCTAGGCTTTTTCGTTAGCCCCCTCGACCTTGCCGGGATGCACTCGTGTTTTCCGGGCGGGAGGGGTGCAACGGGGCCCGCGCCGGGGCGTTGCACCCCGCGCCCAGCCGGGATCTGCAGCCTTTCCGTGCAAATCCCCGCGGGAACGCTGGCGAGGGCGCCGAAGCGGCGAAGGTCGCGGGTGGCTTGAAGCGTGCCCCGGGAGATGCGCAGGGGGAGGCGGTGGGACAGGTCGGCTCGGCGCCGGGCGAGGTTTTGCAGCCCGAACGGGGCTGGGGCGGCCGCCGCCGGGGTCCCCGCAGCCGGTGCGGGGCGCGCGGCCGAGCGGGGAGGGGGGCTCGGCGGAGGGGAAGCAGCGGTGGCGGGCGAGCGAGGGGGCAGAAACGCAGCCCCCGGGGACGAGGCCGGGCTCGCCGCGGGCCCTGGGCGCGGAGCGGTGCGAGAGGAAGTCGCTGGGGCCGCGGGGCGCAGGGAGGGCGCAGGAAGGGGGAGGCGATGCCGCGCCGGCGCCCGGCGCCGCGCTGCGCACCGGCAGCGGGCTGAGCCGAGGCGGGCAGCGGCCGCCGCGCCGGCGGAGGAGGAGAGGGAAGGGTTACCCGGCGGGGCTGGCTTGCGAAGAGCAGCAGCTCGGCGCGCGCCGGGTGATGCACAGGCGGAGCCGGTGCGGATAAGCGGAGGATGTGAGAGGAGCTGGGGGAAGCAGCCGGTGCTCGGCTCCGACGGTCGCCGGCCCCCCGCCCGCCCGCAGCCCCTCGCCTTAGATGACCATCGGCAGCAGCATGAGCAGCGGGTACTGCAGCCTGGATGAGGATCTCGAGGATTGCTTTTTCACAGCGAAAACCTCCTTCTTCCGGAGCGCGCAGAGCAAAATCCCTGCAAAGGTAACGGCTCCGCGCCGTCGCGAGGCGGAGGGACCGCCGGTGCCGGGGCAGATGCCGGTCTCGGTGCACGTTCGCTCGCGGCTGGGGCCGGGCTTGCAGCGCGCCGTCGGCGGGGGCTCGGCGCTGCCTGCCGCCCCGCGGGCTCCGCGTCCTGCTGCAGGTCTCCTCAGCCCCGGCTCACCCTCGCGCGTGCCAGGTTGTGTCCCCCTCCCACCCCCCCCCCCCCAAACCACCCCCACCCCAGCAGGACCAAGCTGTGCAGGTGTCGCTCAAAATGCTGCTTTTCCCCACGGCTTTGGGGAGCAGGCTGCGGCCCCGAGAGCCCGCGTGGAGGCCAGCTCCCGCGCTGACCCGGGCATCCGCCTCCGGCAAGGCTGGAAACGGCGCTTCCGAGGTCGGCAGCAAGATGGGAGAGTCGTGGGGCTAAAGCCACCTGCAGGCACGCGAACATGGTGGCGGCCGCTCGTCCCGGGGCACGAGGCGACGCTTCGCCTCCGGGACGGGGTTTCTCTAACGCCGCCAGCGCCCTGGGCCGCTTCCCGCTGCTGAGCGTTTATTTAAAAAAAAACAAAGCAAAAGAGCACCCTGAACTCCGGTTCGCCGGCCCGAGCTGGGGCGTAAAAGGAGAAGGAGAGAAGAAACCATTGCGGAAGTAGAGGTTTTGCTCAGGAAGAAGCACGGTGACGCGCCGAGGAGGAAACGTCGCCGGGGAGCGGGGCGCCGAGCCGCGCTCGGAGCCGGGGGCCCCGGCCTGCCCCGCCGCCCCCCGAGAAATCCCCCCCTCGCCCGAGCAGCAGCGAGGGCCACGGCCGGGGCCGCTGCCGGCGCGGGCGCTCGGGGTTCGGCCTCTCTGCGGCCGGGCTCGGGCGCCAGCCATTGGCAGGGGCGCCGGGAAGAATTTTAGTTAATTTTATTTATTTTTTAAGAAACGCTCCCTCGGGTTTAACGCGGGATATTCCCTGTTAGCCACCAGCTCCCGCTTGCTATGAATAGCCAAGACGCACCGCCGGCTTCTAAATGTCACTTGATGATTCATGCGTGTAGGAGATGTGGAAGCCCACGGCGTGAGCGCGCCGTACCGCGCGCCCAGCTCCTTTCCGAGCCCTCTCCCCTCGAGTCAGGGCGCTGCGGGTCCCTTAGCTGCCTTTCAGAAGGAGCCCGACCGCGCGGTGCCCCGCGAAGCCTCGGCGCGGTGCCGGGGCCGCCGGCGGGCGGTTGTCTGGGGAGGAAACGGTTCCTGTGCTTGGGAGGGGGAAGCAAAAACCTTTGCTACCCAGCGAGTGACGTGGCGCAAGAGGTCCCGCGCGTGGAGGTGGGTCTCCGCTGGCCGGCGTCTCCGCTTGGCGGTGGAGGTTGCTCCTGGCCTTGGTGGTGTCGGGGCTGAGCTCCCGGTGCTGCAGGTCCTGCAGGCAAGCTTTAGGGACCCTGAAGCGCGCAGGTGAGGCGGGCTCGAGCCCTGGAAGGGGCGGCCACCGAGCGTGGCGCGAGGAGCAGGTCTGGGAGGCACACCGTGGCCAAGCGACGGCTGTGTCGGGCGGCCGCCCCGCGCTGGGGAGCATCCCCCCGGGAAGCACGCGTCCAGGAGAGCAGCTAGCACAGCAGAGGGACTTAGAGCCCCCCTAACTTTTTTTTTCTTTTTGCTTTGCATCTTACTCTTCTAGAACAATTTTATTAAATGCGGAACGTTTCCACAGCCACGGTTTGTGAAACGCCTACCTTCGGCAGCAGTTTTGCATTTCAGCTACTTAGAGAATTATCTGCTCGTGGCCGTACGCAGTAAACATTGTCTCAGATCCAAAGTCTGATTAACCTGCCAGGTACACTTGGGAATGGCCGTGTTTGTCCATCTGTAGATGTGCAGGAATGATTCCCCAGTCCAGGATGCAAAGTGTGGTGAGTGCTTCAGCAATGCCGGCTGCCTTCTGGCATTGCCTGTCCTGCAGAGCCAGCGTCCCTTGCCTCCATGGCGATGTCCTCAGCTGGAAAGGAATAAACTAAATGCAGAGAACTTGGGGATTCACATCCTAAAGGCTCAGAAAACAAATGGGGCTTCGCCAGCTGGCCAGCTCGCAGGTCCATTGCTTGGTCACAGAGTCCCTGGTGACACAGGCCAAACTCCAGTACTCTTTGGTGCCTTGGAGGGCTGCAACGTGCAGCCCTGGCCACCGAGGAGCACCAGGGCGATTCCCTGCCCGCAAGGGGCCAGCGATGAGGGGTAGCGACACAGGCAGTGTGGGAGATTCGTTTCTTGGCACTGGTTCTAAAAATAGCGATGCTGTTTTTGCAAGGTGGGGCAGTGGAAATGTGCCCTTGGGAGGTGCAGCTGGGCTGAGACTTCAGCAGCTCTGGAGTAACCAAGCAAGCAATTTCTTTCTCTGGTAAAAAGAGGAAAGATGTTAAGTCTTGTTGAGGTGTTTGCCATGGAGATCTGCAGAGCTGTGTTGCTATGCTACCAGGTAACGCGGCTGTGCTGGGGCTTGCTCCTGGGTTCCCAGCAGAGATCACCATGCTTGGTGCACAGCTGCAGGCTGTGAGCAGCACGCCGGGCCAGGAGCTGGAATACAGCCTCTGCTGTCACACTTGCCTGATCTTGGACAAGCAGAGCCAGTGAGTGATAGCATGGCTTCCTCTCTGGCCATGTGTCTGTTTTCTCTTTTTGCTGTAAGGTCTGCAGGGCAGGAGCCACCCCTTGCTAACAGGGCATCAGATGGTGTTTCTTGTGACGGTATCTCCATCCTTGGAGAGTCTCAAAGCCTGCTGGATATGTCTTGAGCAACTGGCTCTAAAAGACACTGCTTTGAGCAGGAAAGTAGATGATCTCCAGAGGTCCCTTCTGACCTCAACCCTTCTGCAATTCTGAGAGAAACCTCTTGTCTCAGAGGCTTGCCAAAAAGCTGGTGTCTTCATCCCTGCGTTCCTCTAGCATATGTGCCAGTGTATTAAGGCAGGTGGGAGAGCAATGGAAGTAGCCCCCAAAGATGGTTGCTGTGCACTGTCCTCATGAAACTATAGACCTGAAGCTCTCTTCGCAGAGCTTGGACATAGGGCAGGCAGAGGGAGAAGGACCAGGAGCCCCACCAGGCACAGGCCTGCATGGTCCTCTCCTCCTGCAGGGGGGTGATGGGCCTGTGTGTAGCTGGCTCCTCTTTTCTGACTGTATTTCTTTCCATTTTTGCTGGATCCAGGCAGCCCACTCTTATTATCCCTGTTGTGTGGGGAAGATTATATCAAATGAACATTAGGACTTGATGGTGTCTGGAACATCTCATTGATTTTTAACTAAACAAAGTGTTGGCTTAAGAATTCACTGGTTGTTCTACACGGCATCTGTGCTGCTTTATGGGTTGCAAATAACCAGCAGGCGTTTGCTCTGTTAGGAAGGCAGAGAGACCATCGCTCTGTGCTGTGCAGCGCACTGTGCAGTGCAATGCTCCATCAGCCTGTGGTGGCTGAGCCGGGACACCAGTGCAGGGTCCTGTCCTCTGCCCATCTTAGCTCCTTGGTTACATGCTGCTCTTCACCAAAGGCGCGTCAGAGCATGGAGTGATTTATAGAGATCAACTACTATCAGGCTTTGCTTTTTAAGCCTTGCAAAGCCATGACTCCGGTGTCCAGAGCAGGGAAGAGCACTCCAGAAGAGTGGGAATGGTGTGGAAGTGGGCACCAAGCTGGAAGTGGGGCCAGCTGCACTGTGGGAGAGCTCTCTGGCCAAGGACCCTTCAGCCCTAAGCCTTTGCGTTCAAGGCAGAGCTTCTCCTGGCTTTGTACAGCGGGGATCAGCTCCCAGATGGCCAGGCCTCAGGACCAGAGGTCTTGTCTGATGTAGCCCAGCCTCTGATACAGGCCAGAGCATCTCGCCAGACAGGTCTTTGAAGACGGGAATGTGTTTTGTTTCCATGTTCCTACCCCTCTCCCCTGTCGCTGTGTCCCTGTGTGGCGATGGGGCAGAGGCCCTGGTCCACCTGGGACTGCTCCAGCCCAGGTCCCCGCGGAAATGGTGTTCCTAGGGGCAGCGTTCCCTCCCGTCAGGCACTTTTGAGCAGAGATGTGGCAAGCAAAAGCTGTTTCTAAGTGAAATCTCCATGGAAATCAAAACATCTGAGCCCGTCTCCACTTGCCCGTAACCCGTTCCCCGCTGCAGACTGCAAGCGCGTGGGATGAAGGGGAAGGTGCTGCATGTGCCGCGGTAGGAGCACGACTGCGGCAGTGCAGAAGGGTCCCCGTCCCGCTGCCGGATCCTCGGTGGCACGGTTGGCTCCCCTGGCCCTTCCCCGCGTCCCAGGCCCCTGGGCGCGTATTTAGGACAACCCCTCCCTGTTGGAACTGAGTTTGCATTTCTGAGCTGTTGGTTAGCATTTCTGGCTTGCAGCTTGAGGCTTTCATCACTTTCTCTGGTCCCCGAGCCGTGGTGGGGTGATGGTCACAGGGCGGGAGCTGGTGGAAGGCCCCGTGTGTCCATCACCAGGTCTGCGCAGAGCAGAGGTAGGGCACTTGGACAAACTTCTCCACGTTGTGTCTTCTGTGGCTTTAAAACAAATCTTTCTCTCTGTTAATAAGTGGAAGAATTGAGCGCTGCTGCCCTGGGGCGTTAAATCCCTTCAGAAGAGGTCTTCAAAATACGCATGCAATCTGAGCGTTGGAGCCAAACGATGAGATGGGGCTGCGTTCTTGGGAGTGTGAACTGTCACAGCATTGCTGCTTTGAATGGAGATGGACCTGTGCCCGAGCATGCCACAGGAGGACTTGGCCCATTCACTCTCTGGTTAAGGTGATCTTTGCCAAGAATGCTGTGATGCTGCGCCAAATCCATCTTTGCAGTTCTGCAGTTCAAATTCATTAACTAATTAGCTGTTGCTGGAAACTTGCTATGAGAGAAGGGCTGGGGAGAGGTCTCCAGGGTGTCTGGTTCCTACGTGCGTGGAAGTGCTCCTTGCCCAGTGGAGCCTGCAGGCCACAGTCGCCAGGAAGGGTGGTGGAGGAGACATCGAGGATGTTGGTGGGCCCTGGGTAGGGCAGTGGCCCTTTCTGCGGGTGGCAAAGTTTGCCCTTGGCAGCCTGTGTCCTGCAGCCATAAATGTCCCTGTCTTGGAGGCCCGCGCATGCCCAGGAGCTCTGGGGAGATGCCTTCCCGAGCCGCGAGCTGCCAGCTCCTCTGCTCCGTGGCAGTGGTCGGAAAGCTCGGGAGCTCCTCCCGGGGCTGTTACTGCCCGCGGCGAGGCGAGCCGTGGGGAGGAACTGCTGCCCGTGCTTGCATGTTTATTCATTTATTTTAAACGCGGGGGTTGACTTTTGCAAAACGAGAGGCTGCGAGAGGAAAGGTCCTCAGCTGGGGATGGAGCGCATCTCTCCGGGCGTTGCGCGCCCGTAAATACCGCAGTGGCCAGATGAGGCTGACGCCCGAGGGCTGCTCCTTACAACCGAGAAATAACTCGGGTTAGGAGCGGCCGAGAAAGAGACCCGCGCTCGCGGCAGGCCGCGCTGCTCGGCCGGGGAAGGAGCTCCCCGCTCTGCACCGGTGCAGCCGCGTCGTCGCGCCTCGGCCGCTGCCCCGCGAACCTGCTTTCAGGCAGCTTCGGGGGGGAGCGTGAGTCTCGCCCGCCGCGGTTAGGCAATGCCGCCGCGCCTGCGTCGCTGCAGCGCTTCCCGTCGGCCCCTTAGCTGGGGCTGCCCCTCGCGCCGGGAGGGCCGCGGCCGCCGGCGCAGGCGGGGAGGGTCCGGCGAGTTGTTTTGCACGCAGCGCGTTTCATCCTGTCCCCGTACGAACAGGAAATGTGGCAACGGCTTATGGTTAAGAGCTTCTGTTTTTCCGCCGTCAGCCCGGGTTGCATATTCTGCACCAGCAGCTCTGCAAACCGCAGGCCTGCGTAGAGCTGCGAGGAGCAGCGGCTCCGGCAGTGCCGCAGGAAAAGCAGCGCTCTTCTCTCCAGGCGGCGGCTGCCTGTCCCCCGCGTGGTCCCCCTGTCCTCCGAGGCTGGGAATGACGTCCCTGCCGAGTTTCCCCTGCCCTGGCCACGCTGGCGGTGGCAGCGGCATGACGAAGGTGTGCAACGTCGGCGCCGTGGCCGAGAGCCGCCCTGCAGCGCCGCGCTGCTTCCAGCACGGCTTTTCCCACCCGAGTTTGTTCCCTTCGGTTCAAACCGCGGTGCCAGGCGGGCGCCTTGCTGCGTGGCAGGAGAGCGTGCGAGGTCTCTTCTCCTGGCGTCTGAGCCTGCGAGGAGGAGGCGAGCTGCGCGCGGCGGCCGATGCCGTCCGAGCGGAGCTGCTCCCGCTGGGGCAGAAGGGAGAAACTTTTTCCGTTTGCTAGTACAAGCTGGTTGCTCTCTGCATACCCGAAATTGTTTTCTGCAATGGAAACAGTTAAACCATCTGTTACTAACACTGGGAGCTTAATAAAAGCAAATTAATTCCGTACCAGATGCAAGATGACTTGTAAAGTGACCCCAAGAGAGCATAACGTGGCTGTCGAAACCCATGCTCGCCCTGCTGTCGTAACGCAGGGTTTGGGTTTCTCTTTCAATTACAGCTGCACGTGGAAAGGGAAGGAACAACCTGTTATCCGTAACTGTGGGCTGTGCGATCTTCTGCATGGTTGGAGCTGTGATAGCCAGGGATGAGAATCCGATTTTCTGCGGTTATCTTTATTTCGAGGCCGGCTCTCGGCAGCGGCTGAGCGTGGATGCGGGGCGCCGACGCCGCTGCCCAGGCCGTGCTGCTGCCGCGCGCCCGCGCGTAGCCCGTCCCGAGCTCTGGATACCTCGGCGTATGCTTCAGTCAAGCAAATGGATGTGATAAATAGATTAATTACGTGCAGTGATTTTTTCCTCATATGTTTTCACAGATCCTCGTCTTACTTATTCTCTAAGTATCAAAAATGAAGAAAATGAGGTTGGGAGAAAGGACCAAGCGGCTAGTGCTGAGCAGGGCTGCGAGTGCACCCTTGGGAAGAGTTACTGGGTGCCCTTCTCGTGCCACGTGCTCCGTGTTGGGGAGCTAAAATCTGGTTTTAAAATGTACAGAGCAAGTGCTTGGAAGGGTGGCCTGAGAGAGACACCCCATCTCTACCTGCACGCGGGTTTTCCTCTCCTGAAGCAGCCCGTTGAGATCAGTGAACCCGAAGCGCACAAGGTGCAGGAGGTTGCCTCTGCCATTTTGGCCTCAAAGGCTGCGGTTTCTCGAGTCGCTCCGGGCTGCCGTTTACACGGTTCTTCACTGCTGATGGTCCGTGGTCTGCAATTACGCACGGTGCCTTGGTGCCCGTGCTCAGGGCGCGGGAGTCGAGGGAGCTCAGACTCCACGGAGCAGGTGAAAGCAGGACGACGTGCAAAAGGAGGTAGCTTTAATGGGGCCCCGATGCGAGATCGGCTCCCGGGGAGGGATCCAGCCGAGCCCTTGGCTGTTTGTGGCTCTTGAGAACAAAACTAAACGTGTGCCAGCAGCAGGGCAGTGTCGGCATGGGGGTTTTGCGCTGTTGGAGTGCAGAGGAGGCTTCTTCGGCAAAGCTCTGCAGCCCAGTGTCCGAGCTGGCACCGCGCCGGAGGAATAAGAGCATTTTGCAAGGGAGGGCTGGGGGACCCGGGGGGGCCCGGGGCTGGTACAGTGCGCATTAGCATCTGCCTCGGGCCGGGCGCCTCGCCAGCGCTCCTGCGTTGCTCTGCTCTTCCTCCATGGAAACCAAGCAGCATCAGGCTAAGAGTCGCTCAAAAAGCCCTTAATTGCCGGCACGTGTTTTTCTCTGCTGGAAACATCACAACAGGGGAGGGACTTGCCCGAACAGAGACACAAATTGCAATGCCAGAGACCAGCCTGGCCAGCCTGGCTTGTCTGGAGCGATGCGGCCCGTGTGGGTTGTGTCCGTGTGCCGGCGCAGCATGCGCTGCCCGCGGGACTGTCCCCGTGTAGCTGCGAGGCTTGCTCAGACGATGGGAACTGCGTTATCTGGCCTCTGCGAGGGCTCTTGGTTTTGGCTGAGGCTCGCGGAGGTGCTGATGCTGCCTGGCCCGGTGCGACGTGGACGACGGCCCCGCGCCCACCAGCTTGCCGGCGGGTGCGAGGCCTCTGGGCAGGGGCCAAATAAGCTGTGCCCGACTCCTGTTGCTGCCAAATACTTGACTTGCAGGGAGACAGGGCTTCCAAGTGCACATCTTCCAGTAACGTCAAGTGGTTTTTTTTTCTTTTCCCCCGATTTCCCCCTTACCCTTCCTGTGTCGGCCAAGCGCCTGAGTGCAGCCATTTGAAAGGAATTGCAGCCAATGGATTGCTAAGGAGCATGTGCCTAGGGACTGTCACAAAGCAGCAGACTGAAACTGCGATTTTGATAAGTGGGTGTTTATGTGCAATTCCTTAAAAAAAAAAATTAAAGCCACTTTGCTGTGGTATTTAAAGGTAGCGAACAAGAAAGACTGAGTAATGCAATGTTAAAGTGTTCTTCCATTGGTTTGTGGTGACAGAGCTGTATTTCGAGACGTCTTGTATGGTTTGCCAGGCACAAATAGAAATTCTGCAATCTTGCTTGGGATTTCCCTGCATCCTAAAACCAGCCTTGGGAGCCCACGAATGAATGGAGAAGTCTCGAAGTCCCAAGATCGGATTCCTCCACTGTCTCGCCAGATTGCAGCTGGGATTTTTGGTCGCCCTTTGCTTGATTCTCTTTCTAAAAGAAATATCATGGGTAGCCTGAGGCAACACCGTCTTGTTTACAGGCTGCCGGGTCCTCGTCTCCCATGCTCCGGGGTTCGGCCAGTCCTGCTCTGCCCCTTGCTCCTCGCTGGAGCTGTTTTGGTGGAGCAGGCAGTTTGCCCCGCACCGTCCCCACGGGTCCCTGCAGAGCGCCCGGGCGCCGCGCGTTGGGAGACAGGCTCGTTCCCGTGGTTGCTTTTTGCTTGGCAGTTGCAGTTTTCCTTTTAAGCCTTTCCAGCCTCGATAGCACGTCCCTTCACGCTGCCTGCTTTCCGTTAATGCTAAGTTCTGTGCAAACCCACATAAAATATGGGACTCCTGCTAGCAGTTCCAGGCAGCGTTGTCTGAAATGTATTCATAGCCTGTCTCTGGGGAAGGTGGTAGTTTATGGCAAGGAAGCAGAGCGCTGCAGTGTGAAATTCGGCTTGCTGAGCATGTTCCAAGATGCACATTAACTTGTTTACAGCAGGTACAGATCTGGGATGCTAAAGGCTATGCTTTAAAGGAGAGCTCTTCCCTTTGCCTCTTGGCCAGGTCAAAACCCCTTCCATTAAAGGGGGAAACCTAGGCTTCACTCTTGGGTTGAGAATTTTATTTTTGTGTTTTGGTTTAATTACTTATATATATATATATATTATAAAGAGTGAGTTAAGCCCACCTGAACACAGCCACAGCTGGCAGACCTGGGCGCCTGCTGCTGGTGAGGTGAGGGGCTAAAAAGGCCAGTGCAGAGATCGAGGAACTGCGCAAAGGGAAGACCACCAGGTATTTCTGCAGGCTGTGACTCTTGCTGCTTATTTGCATCCTGCCCCATGGTTTGACTTGAGGAATTGGTGTCCCTGGACCTGCAATGGGCTCAGGACAGGAGCTCGGCTGAGGCACCTGGCAGTAAATCCTGCTGGATCCGAGCCTGCTCTTCGAGGCTGCACACAGCGATCCACTTTGCAGTCAGCTCAGTCCTGTCCTTGCAGCAGGTTATTTCCCACAAGGAGACCTGAATGCGGCTGCTCGGCTGTACCACGCTGCCAGGAAACTCCTGCGTTTGCTTAGCTCCCTGTATTTCATTCTTCTAAATAGATTTTCTTAGCCTGCTTGTGGATTTGAATTTGCTCTGGGGTCATGCAGATCCTCTTGATTCCATCTTCCCATTACAGGGGCCGTTAACCCTGCTGAACCATCTTGAAGCTCTGCTGCGGGGAGAAACCCTTCGGTCATGCACGGGGGGCCTCCAAGGCTGTATGCGAGCTCTTAGGGTGCCTGTGGGCGAACACAAAAAAACTACAGCCCTGCGGTATGCGTTGATGCATGGGTTCTTGGCTGGCAGCAGGTTTTAGGAACAGCTCCCCAGTTCGTGTGCTTCCCCAGCGCGCAGGCGTGCCGGGCCCTGCCCACCTCCGCAGGGCTGTTGACAGAGGGTTGCATCCTGACGTTTCGTTTTCGGGGCATTTGTGGGCCTTCGCAGGCTGCGCCGCACTTGCTGGGCATACGGAAGGTGGGAGCTTAGCTGAAGCTGTCGCTGAGGATTGTGTCGACCCTTGTTCTCTGCAGAAAACCACCTGCTCTGCGTGTCCGCGGTGGCTCCCGAGCCTCCTGCAGCTCCCTTGGCGTTATCCCCGCTCCTCCGTCTGAGCGGCCCCAGGAGGAAGGCAGCCGGTGTCCCGAGAGCCTTGTCGCAGATGGAAACCGCGGCCTCCCCGGGAGGCGGCTGCCGCTGGAGGACCCGGCCTCGATTGCTGGGTTCGCCTCTGCAGCCGAGCCCGGCGCGGGCTCGCTCCGGCAGCCCCGCCAGGAGCCCTGGCCCTTTCAGCGTTGCCGCGAGTGGAGAAGCTGGCTGATTTCTGACGCAGGCTCCAAATGCACGAGTTGGATTCTGAGCGACCAGTTTGGTAGTCACGCAGACTGCTTGCTGCTTACGTGATTTCACTGCTTTTAGCTGTAATTTCCAAACCTTTGGACAACAGAAATGCATTGCTTTGAGGAATAATTCAGGGAAGATTTAACTTTGGACTCTGCCTGGAGGAACCTGCCGGAAGCGGTTCCCGGGAACGTTGCAGGAGGGGGAATCGCTTGCCTGGCCGGACAAAGGCAGCGAATGCTGTAAAGAGTCTGTGATTTCCAACTGCATCGCAAGAAGCAAACAGACTGTTGGCAGGTGCAGGCGGATGACTGCGTAGCTTTTTTCTGAAAGTGGGCTTCAGAGCCGGGATGCTTTTCCCCGCTGTGTCTCTGCTGCTCTCTGGGCGCAGCTCTGAGCGCCGCCGCTTCGGCGTGCGGAGAGAGGCCAGAGCCTGCGGGCGCGTGGACCTGGCATCTCTCGCTGCCGCCGCCCGGCAGCTCCGGCGAGCCGTGCGGGGCGTCCTGGCCTGCCAGGAGCTCTCTGCTTGTACTGCACTCTGTGAATGACCCTTTTTCTAATCCCAAATGAGACTTTCGGTTTTATGCTTTTCCACTAAAAGCAAAGTTCTTGCGCTCCTTTGTGGAGCATTGAAAGCTCTACTTAGCTGAAATTTTATTTGTTCTTTAATAATAATAAAAAAAAAAAATTATGCGTCTCTGCAGTGATAGAGGAAAAAAGCTCCAGAAAAGCTTTAAAATTTTTTTTTTATTATTATTATTTTTTATTGCTATCAGCAGTTTGTGTCCTGGAGTTACTCCTCCTGGGCCCTATCTGAAGTCAGGACTGTAAGGAGTGAAGATTACAAGCCAGCTGCTGTGCGGATTCTGCTAGTTCCTGGCACACTGCAGCTTGAGAGGCTCAACAAGCAAAGTGTCAACTGTGGCCCTTTGCAGCTTCTCTGATACTCAGTGTTCCACCCCCAAGACTGATGCTAGAGCCCTCTGGGTTCCTGCAGCCCGTAGAGGGCTGTGGGGGGATTGCATCGCTGGGATGTGTATTTGCAGAGTTTGGCCTGTGCAACAGTCATTCATCATTCCTAAAGTAACACCTTGGAGGGACACAAATAACCAAGGAATGGTTACTATTAGAAAGACAGACACACACTAGCTAGAGGATGTTGTGTTACCGCTGCCTCTTACCCTTCTACAGAAGTGGGTTAGGGCAGGACGGTTGCATCCCTGCATATCTGGTCTTTTCAATGTTCTTGACTGCAGCCTGCAAGGCAGCAGCAAGTGCCACCTCTGTCTGCTGTCGTGACTGATGTGAGCTCAGGAGCTGTGCGTAATCTTTGTTCATGTATTACCCAAGCAAAAGTAGAGCCAAACAGATATGTTCATATATTGTCCAATATAAAAAGCAACTAAAGCTGGTCTCTTCTTATTTCAGAATGTTACAAAAACAGTGGAAGAAGAAAAGCCTGAGCCTCCAACCATTCAGGAGATTAAACAGAAAATTGAGAAGTACAATGCAAAGGTTACAAACTGCTTGTTGATGAAGCTGGTAAGTACCGTTTTTCTTGCAAAACACGCAGACTGATGCTAATTTCTTTGGGCTATGAACTGAGTCAGCTTATATAGTGTGCAAGTCAAGACAACTTTGGGCTCTAGAGCTGTTCCTGCCATCCATGCCTGACCGGCTTCATCTCCTGCTCTGTCCTGCTTGGGTTTGTTTCCCATTAGTTACCTTATGCTTCAGATAACCATTCTCTGCCTCAGTTGGGAAAATTCGCACAGTAATCTGTGGCCAGCATGTGCTGCGAACGGCTTGCTGCAAATAGCTCTGACTGTGTTGTTCTAGTGTGGATGAGTCATAGTAAATCTCAAGCTGCAACACTACAGTTCAGCAGCTGTTACAAAGTGTATTTAGAAACACAAGGACTTTCTAGAAACAGATGCTGTTCACCGTGGCCACTGCCAGGTTTGTTTAAGCAGAGTTCTAAGAACCGCAGAAGATTTCTTATATTTCAAAGCTTTGATTGCAAGCTTGTTCGTCCCCACCCATGAGTAAAGCACTGGTGATATGTGTTGAGAAGAAAAGGAAATCACCTGTTTTACTAATCAAGAGCAGCAGAAAAGTGCAAATCTCACAGGCTGTTACAGAGCAAGGGGGAAAGCTTTTAAAGCGTGAAGTAAGTTTTAGAACTTGTGACAGCTGCAGCTACGTAACTTCCTGGTGCTTGATAATATCTGAAGTAAACCTAAAGTTTACATAAAACAGTAAATGTTACTTAAAAATTTTCTTTGAGTGCTACACAGTAAGTTCTGCTGGAGTGTCTCCCTCCCTTTATTTTTATGAGCTGTTAACTTAGGAGTGATTTGGACCCAACATTTATTCTTGTGATACTTTTATTTAAGCTTAGCAAAAACACAATGCAGGAACCTGAGAGCCGTTCATATGCCCCTAGTGGCAGCCCTCTCAAGGCATCTGAGGTGGGTTGTTCAGTTTATTATTGTCTGTAGGTAGCCACACTTTTTCTTTGATTTTTTTAGAGTTGAGGGATAGGGTAAGGGACCTACTGTGAGACAAGCTGATCTTGAATGATGGTTTATACATGCAGATAGAGACTCTCATAATCTGGGAATAAAACTTCAGAAATACAGTTAGGAGATCCAGCTGAACACTAGAGGTGGAGACCCACACAGAGTTTTCAAATTTGTGTTTAAGTGCAACTGCCAGTTATATATAATGTTTTCCATAGCTAACTTGCAGCAAGATCATTTTTAAATAGGGCAAGGTAGCACAGATGCTAGGAACAGATGAGTCATTATGGAATAGTAGGGAACAGGAAAAATTTGGTAGTGACTAACCTAAATTACTGGTTACTTTTTACATGATTAATAAAAAACCCTCAAACTCCTAACAGCACACTAAGTACAGTGGAAAGTTCTTCTGCAATCATCCCACAGGCTGAAGCCTGTAGTTAGTAGATCAGAAGGCCCCTCGTGTTGGGGGGTAAAAAGATTAGCGTGACTTAGTGTTGGGCCACGAAAGCTCGCTGGAACGTGACTGTAATCTCCTTTGCTTTAGAACGATGATGGAACTTACACAGGCTTCATTAAAGTGCATCTGAAATTGCGCCGTCCCGTGACGGTACCAGCAGGGATCCGGCCACAGTCCATTTACGATGCCCTCAAAGAGGTGAACCTGGCTGACATGACAGACAAGAGAACTTCTTTCTACTTGCCGCTAGATGCCATCAAGCAGCTCCACATTAGCAGTACAACCACGGTGAGCGAGGTGATCCAGGGGCTCCTGAAGAAATTCATGGTGGTGGATAATCCTCAGAAGTTTGCACTTTTCAAGGAGATGAGGAAAGATGGGCAAGGTGAGTTTATGCCTTAGAGTAGCAAAACAGAGGTGGGAAGGTAGAACTGTTTTTCTTGGATGTGTCAGCTTTTCTACAGCTGATAGCTTTGCTTACTATTTTGTGTTACAGAAACACTGGGTTCCCTAACTAAGCCCTTTTACGCTAGGTGTTGTACTGTCCTCTCCTGCTCTCCGAAGGCTATTGAGTAAAAAGAACTATAGACCAGTGGTGGTAGAAGTAGAGTTCTGTTCTCCATTTGTGAAACTGGATTTAGAAAAAATAGCTGTGCTACCCATGCTGGTCCAGAGTGTCTGTGACAGACAGAATCACCAGATATCCAGTGGTTCAAACCAGTGCTTTAATTAAGAGTTATCTGCCTGTATTTTTACTCTAAGTAGACTTTCTATTTTGTTAAAGTGAACTTCAAACATGTCATTCACTGAGGATCAGGCTGGCAAAATTTCTTATGAAAAGTGTGCTATAAAAGCATCTGGTCTAGGACTTGCAGTGGTGTGTCAGACAGTCATGTCTAAATTTTGTATCAATAAATGGCCTGATGTCCAGAAAATGTTAAACTGCTCCTGTGTTTTTTGAAGTTAATTAGGAATTATGAGTTTCAAAATGGGGTTAAAGTCCTGTTAATCCACTTAGGTCCTAAAATACAGATTGTTAAACACGTCAGATAGCTGCTATTTCCATCATGATCCTAAGCAGTATGAACCACTAGTACATGTTCAAGTTAACTGCCCTGGTACCCAATGGCTCACTGTGGATGTCTTCCTTTGCAGTTCTCTTCCAGAAGCTCCCTCTAACAGAGTATCCCTTGTATCTCCGGCTGCTGGCTGGCCCTGACACAGATGTTCTCAGTTTTGTGCTGAAGGAAAATGAAACAGGGGAAGTTGAGGTATGTCTGTGACTCTTTCCCTTGGCTTTTACATGAATGTTAAAAGCTTCACCAGAACACATGGCAACGTTAAATGAACCTGAGATTTACAGCAGAAGCAGCACAGGCTGACATCGTGGCACACAAGCAAGTTCTCTCGCTCTGGTGTTGGTTTTATCTTCTAAAATACGGAGTTTAATACTCTTTTCTCTAAAGTTAATTTTTTATCAACTTGAATGGGCTGCTTGGACCTTACATACTTTCTGAGAAATGTTTTTACTATTTATTGCTCATAAATTATGATGATTTTTAAGGAATTAAACTTGAGCTGAGAAAATGCTGAGGCTGGTTTTGATGGCCAAACCATAATCTGTTTACGGAACTAAGCAACCGTCCCAACGTTAATCCTCAATAATTAGATTAGCTAAATACTGCTATAACTAATCCACTAATTTAAATAGAAGCTAGGGACATTCAGGTAGCAAACTGACAATCAGCTTTTAGTTGCAGTAATGCTCCACATCATGACAAATGCAAATGTTAGTAACTGCAGTAGCCCATGGAAATCTGCCCCCTGAACTGGGGAGAGTCTCCAGCTCAGAGCTGTACAGGGCATGTGCCACGCAGCTAGAGAAGTCAGGCTGTGGTTAGTAAAGATGCTACAGGAATGCTAACTTTTCCGCTGTAGTTGTCAAGAGACTCAAAGTAGTGTTTACTAAGTGATCTGTATCATCAGCTTGTGGCCAGCATTTCCACCCTGTGTAACCCCCTGACAACACTGGTTTTGAAGTGAACAGCCAGAGAAGCTTGACTCCTGGGGTCCTATGTAAAGAGCTTTATTGCAGCACCTACAGTCGGGATAATTTTGCCATTAAGTAAGAGTTGCACTGGCTCCTGCTAGTTAATGTTGCCTGCTGGGAGCTCGCTCCCTCTTTTTAAGAAGGGCAGATGAATGCTAGGTCAACTATTTGCCTATATATTTAAATTCCTTTAGGGAACTGGACCATCCCTTGCAGTGGAAGCTTTGATCCACCTAAGATTTCTATTAGGACTGCAGTCTCGGGGGCTCGATACTGTGATAGTCCTATATGTTGCAGCCCATTATCCTGGCTTTCTCACAACATGACACCTTAAGCTAAGCTATGTGGAGGTCAGATACACATTTAAATGTCTTTTATTGTTCCTCTTTGCCGAATCAGGAAACAACAAGCACTACAGTAAAATGGTGTGTGCTTACTTTCCCTCTGTTTTGCTGTTCCTGCAGTGGGACGCATTCTCCATCCCAGAGCTACAGAACTTCTTAATGATACTGGATAAAGAAGAAAAGGACAAAATCCAGCAAGTACAAAGGAAGTATGAGAAGTTTAAACAAAGACTGCAACAGACCTTGAAAGAAGCAGGAGGCAAGCCTGGATAATTGTTCAGGAGGCACACAGAGTCAGACTAAGCTAGGTATTATTTTTAAAATGAAAAGACACTTCTCAGGACACCTTATAGTGGTCACTCACTGTCCCTCCTCATCCTTCCATTATGGACCGGCATATAGTAACCATAAAATGAACATAACTGCATTTTATTCTTCTGAAATCTCTTATCACAGGACCAGAGCCAGTCAAAGAATGGGAAGCCCATTTAAAAATGTGGGCCCTCAACAAACCAACACAGCTGCTCGTTAACTTTTGGTTTTAACTGAACCATCAGGTGAAGAAACATCATGGAAAATGTTAATGAACGTTAAACCCAATAGGAACATCTGCTGGCTAATTGTTTTGAACAGGGTCAACCTACTGTTCACACTCCTCCCAGCAACTTGCTTTTCTTGTTTCAAGGTGCTGCAGCTGCATTGTGTGTCTATGTGGCAGAGTTCTCTCATTTCGTAAGTAGAGCACAGGAAGCAGCAGATAAAGTGGAGGAGGTTTTTGCACCAAATCACATGGGTGTTGCAGCTGTAACTGAGGCCAAACAGTGTGTTGTTCAGTGCTAAGTTAACCAATGACATGTAAAGTTGTGTTGCCAAGGCAGCTGCAACACAACAGTCTTTTAGTAAGGATTATTGAAATTTAGTAAAGGAAATGTCATCTATTATTTTCATCCTAATTAACATTTAATTTTAAAAAAAAAAGCTTTGAAGTCAAATTAAAGTAAATATTCCTGATGCTTAGCTTAGCTGGCCTGCATTTTACCAGTTTTCTACTCTGTAGGAATTGGGGATCAGTGTTTTAAGAAATTCTGTTTGAAAAGCGTAAAGATGACAGCTGGGGCATGGGACAAGGGTTTGGTATAGAACATCACAGAATTGCAGAATGGTTGAGGTTGGAAGGGACCTCTGGAGATCATCTAGTTCAACCCCCTGCTCAAGCAGAAATGTCTAGCAATAATTACCTAAGACTAATCCAGAAAAGCTCAAACACCATTTTTATAACTCAAACTGATCTTATACTATGAACAAGTTGGGAACTGAGGGAGAAGAGCTCCCACGGAGGCCAGGGTGTGGATGTGTGAGTCACACCTGGAGCATGGACTGCCTCTGCAGGAAATGCTTAGCACCAGGAAGAGGGAGGGAACTATTAGCCTCAGATGCTTTCCTCCCGCCACCCTCTTATACCATGTTTCTTCTTGGTACATCTCCCCCTTGCAGTGCTGGCCCACCATTCCTGCCAGTAGCTTGCCTCTGCTGCTCTGCTTGTATCCAATTTGATCAGATCTTTTTGCATATACAGGAGGGATACTAGGCTGTGTTTTGTGCTTGGAATTAGGGGAGGAAAATAAACTGCTCTCCCTCGTGCAGTGCTCCCATTGTTGGCATACACATGCACCCCTCAGCCTTCACAGAGATCAACTGGCTGGAGCTGGAGTGTCAGGCACTGCCCCTAGCTCCCTCTAGAGACCCCGAGCTCATTGACTTGGCATCATCACTGCTGGAGTGCAAGGGATGCTCCAGGAATGCTGAGCTGAGAGATGACTTCCCCAGGTTTGTGTGTAGTGCTTTATACTGAGCACACTGTGTGCAGCGAATTTCAGTCTTCCCTCTGTTTATATAGGACACAACAACAACATGTAACAGGAAAATGGAAAGTTAAAACTAGCCACATTCAGATGGAGCTTGTGAAATGGTTTTATATAGACTTGGTGAACCAAGTGTCCCTTTGAACTCACTGTAGAGACTGCCATGATTTCACTTGGGTGAAATGGGAAGGGAGGGAACAGGTTACTGGCAGGACAGACAACTTGGAAGAGTCTAAAATTTACCTCAGTGCCTTTTTTCCTCAAGTGTAAAAATTTTACATTTGGGCTTAGGAGGAAGTTGGAAAGGGTTTTTGTCAAGAGGCCTTGTCTCAAGCCCTGCCATTCCTACTCCTCCCCCCCCCCAAAAAAAAAAAAAAACAAAAAAAAAAACAACCTAAAGCACTGTTGTGATGAGGCTGCTTTTGTCTGTACAGGGAAGAGGAACTGTTTGCTTTTTTCTTCAAGGTGACTGGGATTTTCTTTTTCCAGATTTATACTTGAGTATGTTTGTTATTTTTGTTTATAAACCATAAGATAGCAACTGCATCACTTCAAGCCCCTCAGTTTGTATAAATGCCACTTTGTGCAAGCTCAGTTCCAGCTCACATTTTAATCAGTAGTGCAGAAAGGGTTGCTAACATGGCTATGGCCTCTGATGTACAGTGCAAGAAGGGCCTCCCAGCTGTACTGTATTCTCTACCCAGATGACCTTTAACAACGTGGCACCAGCCCAACTAGAGCAGCAATTTTTTCGTGCTCTGGAGCTGTGTTTGCCCATTTGTAAGAATACTTATTACTTCACTGTGCACTTGTGAAGTAATTTAAGTAACAGTCATCTAGCGCTTTGAGTCTTGAAAGCGCTGTATAAATACTTCTGTTCAGTCAAGAGGAAGAACACTGCGAAAACTGCCATGGGTTCTGAGAAGCAAGATTCAGAAGCTTGTTTTAGAACCCCTTAGATTTCTGGTTAAAAGTTGTAAGGGGGTTTCTTTTATTGTTGTTTTCTACTAGACTTTCAGTGACTGTCTCCCTCTCCCATCCTAGAACCCAGCATGTCTTAGACATTTTGTAGAAGGCATGGCTTCTTATGCAATTACTGTGAATGCTGCTGAAAACCTCCTGCAAAGAGGGGGGCTGTTTCTTTTGGTTTTTAAAGATATGGGGCATTTGAAGAATAAGTAGATTTTGAAACTCAAATTCTCAACAGTCAGTTGACCTGTGCCAGGGCACAAGTCTAGGATAGGAGTGTTGGCCCCTTCCTTAAGCGCAAAGTACTGTTGGCAGTGCCTTTGGTTAGTAAATTGTGTTGCCTAGTTTCTGTGAATTTATTTTTCAGGTCTATTGTAAAACATGTAAAATAATATGTAAAGAATGGAATAGTAAAGCTTCTATGGCAAAGTGAAATGCATTTTTGCAATGCTGTAATTTATTTTTACTACTCCCTGGTAATTCTATGGCATTTTTAAAAAATGTCTCACTTCCAGCTTTTTTGAAAGTTCTGAAATTATTTGTTCATATACAGACAGTGTAAAAGAAAGATAATAAAACTGTCAGTAATTAAATAAATCTCTTCTGACTTATTTATCTGGTGCCCTCCTGTGGTACTTTCATGTATTAAGCCTAAATACAGAAATCTATCCTAGAGGTGAATTCAAGCTTCTTAACCCTACTGTAAAGTGTTTAAAGTTTAAGCTTCAACTAAAGTAGTACAGAGCACGTACCCCTGTGAAGAAACTCCAAGCGTTCCATCAATCTAATTTGCAGCCAAACTTATGTCTTAGTATGTATATAGGTTTGACAGAGCTAGTGTCCATGCCTACCCATGATAAAATAGTTTATACATGCAAAAAAAAGTATATATAAAAATAATGTAAAATTTATAAAATTACAGCTAATCTAGAGTTAATTTTCAGTGTTTGTTGAAACGTGTGGTATTAATAACTATTTAATTGTTTAAAAGGATAAAATCTAAACCCAAATGTTTTTACTTTTGACTGAGATAGTCTATGGTACAACATACTGGCATGTTTTAAGACAATACTAGGAATGTACTTTGCTTATATTTTGGTTGTTTGAAGTTATATTGCCATATTTTTGTCACAAGCAGCAAAGCAAGAACATTAAAATAGACAAAAGCCACTCTAGGCAGGAAACCAGTGCACCACTGGGAACTTGCAGTAAATATCTGGAAAAGGATAATGCTGTTTTTTTCCCAGCCTTTTATTTTTATGAAAAATGGACAGCTAGAGCAATATTATTATTTGGGTGAATTCTAGACATTACAAAAATCCGTAACTCGTCTTTGCATGAACAGGGCCTGTATATTATCCTTGATCTGTAGGCACAACGTTTTTATAAATAACGAGATCTGAATAATTCTTACACTAGGTTTTTGTCCTACTTCTTCCGGCCAAGCTTTGGAGCTTTCTCAAGGCCTTGAATATATTTCCGAGGTAGCTGGTATTCTTCTGCAATATAACCAAGAGTTCATTTCAGGTAAGTATTTAGAGTTGAAGAGTTAACATTGTATCTTGCTATAGCCAGTCCTGGCCTGGTTCCAGTAGAGACTTACCTAGCAGCATCTTGGCCAGATGGTGGACTTGATTGCCTTGGATCTGGACCTGAACCCTGTCTTTTGTTCCTGGTGTTGGGGTGATTGTGGCACTGGCCTGTACTCTCTGTTGCAGGATGTTGGCAACACACTGGGGGTCTAGACCATAGAGCTCAAGGTTCTTGATAATTGTCACCTGCAGGTTTTAATAATTATTACGAATGTCACTGCTGTATGTATCAGTAAATCATGTCCCACTCAACCCAGAAAAGCAAGCTGCCAAAGCCGCTTTCAGAATCCAGGCTTCTGCTCAAAACTTATCATTTTAATTCTGACTTTACCTTCTTATTTGATGATCTCTGTGCTATGGTTATGCTGATGGGCTCAATGTTTCCTTTCCTCACAACAGGTTCTTGTCCAAAAAATGTCACCTGGTGCAAGGGCTGCAGTCGTTCAAGGCACCTGAACAAAATACATCCAATTAGTCTATCCTGTACAGCAAGATAGATGTTACCTTCTTTCACTTCTCTCACAGGTTTTTGAGATTATGTGAAAGCCAAGATTCTAATGGTGTGTAAGAAGAATCTAGATCTTAAGAAGGCAATGCATGATGATCTCATGCAAGACTTGCATCCTAGACATTATTTTAAAGGAAGGGACTGATTTTAAAAAAAAGGCTAGTCCACTGACTTGGAAAAAAATCTAGCTTAGATCATTACTGGTAGAATTTTACAGCTTGATTCTTGTAGATGATAAGTATCTTTAACTGAGTTAAATATTGTTCAGGCAGACAAGTGAAGCAACTTCAGTTTAAAATTCAGCATAAACTATGCTACTGTCCTATGAACAAACTTATTTTCAGAAAGAAAGGAGGCTGCAGATGTTCAGAAGCATTCTGTGATCAAGAAACTCAAGGCAAGTAAAAATTTGAGCCATTCAGGCAGAGTTTTTCAGGATTTTTAAACAATAGTGTGTCAGATACTAGTACCTCTTGGAACTAAAAAGTGATTTTAGGCTAAAAAGGCAGAAGTCATGCTGCCACTTGCAATCAGGTTATGGTGAAAACAAAACTGGGGTCCCTGATGGCCTTTTTGTGAACCTCAGTTCCTTTGTGCTATACTATGAAAGAAGACAGATATATGTCAAGTTTAGAATCCCTTAGACAGAAAAAAACTTGAACATAAAAGTTATTGCTGCTGTCTAAAAGGGGGATGTTCAACTCTCTGTTGCAAAGGATGGATTTATAAATATGTACATACAAATTACATACAGAACCAGACACTTGTTTGTTCAATAGGTTTTCCCTAGTAAACATTTAGCAGGTAAACAATAAAAGGCAGTTAATACAATATGTTTGTTAAGTAGTAAAGAGTGACGTAAAACAACTTCAGTATTTAGACTGAATACCAATAAAAGTGAAGGTATTTTTATTTTACAGATAGGAAGTTACAACTTAGGCAGCTCTAATAACATGGGACTTTGAGTTATATGCTATTCATCCATGTAATATTAAAATAGTACATTGAAAAAGTCACCTGCTCAGGAGGTCATCCCATTTAAGGTTTGTGATTTCATCTTGTTCTGATTTATCTAACAGGCAGTCGCACAAAATGGCATTCACTTTTACAAAGCTAAAACAGAAAAACACACGCATTAGGCACAAACAAATTCATGTTTTGCTCTACTATCAGTATCTCCTTTGGAAACAGGGTAGGAAAACTTTCACATTACTTACTTTTTGTTTGTTTCATCAACCAACTCATTAGTTTTCACGTAGTTAATGATGATGTTTCTCACCTCACTGCTTGACAGGATGCTGCCTTTTCTAGAAGAGAAGGAGAACTTTATTGCTACTTTAAGAAACAGATGTGCCAGACTCACTAAGTAGACAGAAGATAGCAACCACACAACTACATTCAGTACCAACAGCTCAATACTGAAATAAATCTGCTAAGAAGTAATTTCTTGTTCCACTTCAGCTGTTGTATGTGAGATGAAAGGGCCATAGCAGTAATTATACTGATTCTAAAACCCTTGGCTCCAAGAGCCTGGGAGGATGACCCTAACGGCACGAGATAAAGCCAGAGCACTGTGGATAACTTGTGTAGAAATGCTACTCAGTTGAAGAAAGGCTGCCAATAACCACTATTTAAATTACATCACAACAGTCAAGATCTGGGAACAATGAGGCAAATGAGTTCTTCAAATCACCAAAGTACCCTCTTTTCAGTTTGACTATTCAGTAAACTATATTGTGGGTGGGCAGAACCCACCTAATCCAATAGCAAATTTTGTATTTGCACTATCATCTCCTCAGCTGTGGAAGGAGTGATGTGAATACCTGCTGAATGCATTTGTCACAGCCTCTTCTCTTTCTTCACTTTGTGAAGCAATGAATATCTTCTTGATTGCTATTACCATTCCTGATAGCATCACAGGGCTATCCATGTGAAGACTAAGGGAAAGGCTGCCCAGCTTGCAAATGTGGCAGCAGCAGCATGGGTTTGTTAGCCTCTCTCTTCACCTAACCATGGTTTTATCTTACTTTTCAAATGCTCACCTGTGTCCAGATTCCTGAAAGAGTGGGAGCATTTTTGCTGATATCCCATAAAGTGGTATGATTTCAGGAGCATGGTACAATTGTTCTCTATCTTCACTCTTGCTCTCTTGGGCAACAGAGGCTGAAGAAAATCCTTCAGGTACTAAAAATGCTTTAATGCTGAAACAGTAATTAGTTGGTAGAGTGAAAGGAATGAAACTTATCACTTCTGTTTCATGAGAAACTAAAACCTAGTAGAACCACACAAAAAAAAAAAAAAGCTTTCTGGTCTGTTGTACAGTATGTTAGTTCATCGCCATGGAGCCTGTTTCAGGGGATCAAAGAAGCTGGTTGAGGCTTCTAACCTCTCATGGATTATAGCAGGACACCATATCTTAGAATTAGCAGCAATGACCATGATCCACTGTGCACAAACTTAACCCTGCATCTTTGCAAATCCCGTGGCTTTGCAAAAAACATGGCTTTTATGCATTTGCTGAAACCTCTTTTGGGATGTTTCCAAGTATTTATATTGTGTATTTGAAAGAACAGTATTTTGAAGCACTAGCTGCAGTTATTAAACCTGTTTTTGTACACACGTCAAGATGCACGAAAATAAGCAATGACTCATCCCCTTAACTCAGGTAATGGTAAATGTTTTTTCCTATTACTCTGAGTAAACCCCTGTATGTTGGGGAAAAAATAACTCTCCACCTACTGTGAACTTATTTGACTTTCTTAATTAGAGATGACTGCCATAAACCAAAGAGTGCAATCCCATTCCTTAGAAATTCTAGGATTTAATTAAAAAACCCAGAACTGAACTCTCCATAAATGAACAGACATTTAAAAGATGAAGTGATTCTTTACGGGTCACTAAAAAAGAGCATTTTGAAGAAAGGAACAAGACCCTTATCAGTTCAGGTGCCAGAGTCTAGTTTCATTGGCCAGAGCTGCAGATTCTGTGCTTGCAGGTAAGAAACCTGGCAAACTGAGTTTGAGTATGCCTGTCTCATAATGGTAAGGCAAAGTACAATGAGAGAAAAGTTAATGCAAAAAATCAAAGTAATTCTGCTTCTTTCTAAATACAGAAGAGAAATGCTTATATCTACTGAAATATTCTCCAGTCCATTAATCATCAAGGAGATGTTATATAACAGAAAACTTCAGGCCCGCTGGGAAATTACAAGACAGAGCTAATGTGCTGATATTCAAAAGAAGCAAGTAGGATGTTCTACATACAAGGCAATTATCAATCCTTGGCAAGATAATGGAAACACTGATATAGAACGCTGGTAATAGATAAATGAAAGAGTAAGTATTCGTGCAAATCAATTTGTGTCATTGAAAACAGAAATTATTATTTATACTTTTCTCAGATTATAACTTTGGCTACTGATTTTGCAAAGCAGTTGATTTGATCCTATATGACATTCTGAGGCTGTAGTTCCACATGCATTTATTCAGTAGCCATGCCATCTTTTTATTTATTTTTTTTAGACAGGTAAGTTAACTCCAAAACTGAACAAAGAGTTGTCCCATAAAATAATATATCATAAAATGATCATGTAATTTCAATTATATTATGACCTATTACAGCTATTCAGAAAGGGAATTCAAGCAGAGTATAGGTAATAGAGCTAGAAATAGCTGATTCTTCTCCCTCCTTTTAAAGACCACCAACTCTTTTAAAGATTACAATATTCTACTCACTCCGGATGTTTCCAGTCCACTTCCACAATGCTCTCTACACCTTTGTTCAGCTCCTTCACTTGCAAGATCTTCTGATGCTGCATACTTTGCAGGAATTTGGAGAACTGAATGAAGGAACAATCAGAAATGTGGAGAGAGATAGGCATATTAAATTCCTCTTCTCCTGTTTTTACAGGCCCAGATTGACTTACTAAGTGAGAAAAAATAAAAAATAAAAATAAAAAACCCATCCAGGCCACTCTCTGCTTTGGTAAACACAGCAATTGCTAAAGAGTAGTTAGTGCTTCAAACAGATAAGGCGAGGGTGCTTTGCTTTGCTTTGCTGCCTGGTTGCTCAATGACTTTCTTAGCTAAATCACTGTACATTGCACACTAACTACTGTAAGATCTTTGGCAATGTACTTTGTCTCTGCCTATCACCTACACAACAGGGACAATATCATCTCCTTTCTCTTCACCTTTGTTCATAACAGCTTTAGAAAGGGAATGATTCTTACTGCAAGTAATTATGCTGTCCAATAAGATCAGAACCCTCTAATAGCTACTACAGTTTAAACCACCAAATAGAATCAGTAACATTCAAAACAGATCAATGCTTATGCTCTCAGGACAATTACTTCTCCCCCTTGATCCCAAATGAGCAGAGACTTAAGAAAAAAACTTGGCTTTAAGAATAGCTTCTAGGGTTTTGTATGCCTTTTAACTAATGCTTGAACAATTCAAGTTTAACTTCAAGCTTTTTCTCTTCTTACATTTCTTATTTAAATTAATGCAAGAAATAGAGAAAAATCTCACCTTCTTATAGCTTGATTTCTTTATGTCCAGCTGTTGTCCAGCAGGGCTAAAGATAGATTTTTTTAAAAAAAAAAGTTATTTAGTTATTAGTCACGGAATCATAGAATCAATAAGGTTGGAAGGGACCTCTGGAGATCATCTAGTCCAGCAGAGTCACCTAGAGCATGTTAATCACCCTGTATTTCTTCTTATGTCTTGTTACTTATGCTAAAACTTTCTTAACAGCAGAAACATGAATCACACAGGAAGAATTAATTCAAACAAGCTAATAGGTAGACGATGATGAATGAAACTAGTGCTGATGTTTCTGTGGGTAGGCAAACAGCCATTCAAGTGAATAGGAAATCTTCAAATTCGGTAACTCAGATTAGCTAACAAGTGCATATCCTGGTCTGGACAGCACTTATATCAAATACTTTAAGTGACAGTGAGCAAAACCTTAAGATATCTAAAGACAAGAACTGAATTTTACTTTTGAGTCAGAAACTTGATCCCAAATATCACATGCTATCTCCACAGTTTTAAGGACAAAAACCCACCACACAAAGATGATAATCTCACCACATACCAGCATGAGAACATATGGCTACGCAGAAATGTGCTGGTCAGCAGAGGGAGATCTGACTTCTTTACTTTGTATTTTAAAGCATGAAAAAAGCACTGATTAAATAACTCATCCATTTGCTCTGCAGGAATAAAAAAAAATATAGGTATGCAGTAAGTATTCGGTCTTTCCATACGGACACGGAAGTGTTCTCAATAACCAGAAACTTCAGGTTACTTTCAAAGCTTTCATCTTTGATTTCCACCTTTTACTAAATTGTCAAACATCCCTTTAAGCTCTGCATCCAAGGTTTACTGAGCAAGATCAGGAGACAAAAATTCTATGTTCTCAACCCAATTTTGATGCCTTCCACATTTGGACCAGCCTTACTCCCAGACTACTTGCATATAAAATAACAGTGATAATACTGCAAGAAGGTTAACACTCTGGACCACAAGAATACCACTAAGATAAAAATGTCTTCCAGAGATTAAACTGAAGCAGAAGCGAGCTCGTCTAAATCCATATAAATACAGTCTTCCAGTACTACAGCTAAATCTTGATGTGTTGTAGTACTTACCACTTAGCTCTATGTATTGTTTTACAAAGACTACAGTTAGCTGGTTAGCTCTACCCTTGCTCTTACAGTGAGCTGTCTGAAATACACAGTAATCTGGATCACGGGCACTGGCTTCAGCAAACAGAAGAGGTGTAATCTGGTTTGGTTGGTACAGAAAAATACCTTGTGGTGTCCTGCTGTCCTCAGTTTCCTGCTGAACCTCTGTATTGTCATCTTCAGCTGTTTCTGCAGCTCTGTTCTCACTGAGCTCCTCTTTTCCCACCAGCCTTGCATAACTGTCTTGCTCCTTCAGGCTCAAATCACCGATATCCACATGCTGCAATGGGTCAGCAGTGCAGCTGATGAAAGGCTCTTGCCCCTCCATCTCTTCCTCTTCAGCACTGTCCTTTTCAGCAGGATCTGTTACCAAGGGAGCTAAGGTAGGAGGATAAGATTTGTCACCAAATTCCCTAAAAAAGGAAGAAAAAGCATAAAATAGCTTTCTGTTTACTGCTTTTAAACCCATGAGAAAATGAATAAATGCCCTCTGATAAGAAACATGCGCAGTTGCATGGATCTTCTGCATTCTCAAAACCATAAAACTTATTTTATTTCACCTTCCTCCAAAAGCTGTATGTTCCCCAATGAATCTAAGCTAAAACTGAGCAAACTAGTTAACCAAAGAAATGAGTTGTTCTGCATTTGAGTTTGACTGGCATGCCCTTTTCTAAGCAAAAATAATTCAGAGTGCAGTTTTAATAGAACAGGCAGATATTCTGAAATCAGTAACAAGGATGTGCTAGCTTCATTTCTGTAAAGATTATCTTCAAGTCAAAGACCTGAATCAAGTGAATGATTTTTTAAATATTTTTTATACAGATAGATGGGAAAAAGCTCAGGACAGGCCCCTATTTCTGCTTAAAAAAAAAAAAAAAAAAAAAAAAAAGTGTGGTCACTGAAAACATGTAGCACAGCTGAAACCTTAACAGAGGTCCTATCCAAACTGTACCCAAATAATTCAGTATATTGAACATGTTAATGACACATAAAGCCTACTGGGATGCATATTTTGTTCTCAGTAAATATTTAAGACTTGTTAAAAATTTTACTGAACACCTGGACATATACTCACCAGAGATGATCCATGTAAGTATGCAACACAGCAAACCCCTTCCCTTTCATTCCAGCAGCAAGCATCTCTGCAGTGGACATAGTGGCAATTCCAACTGCTACTGGAGCTCTGGAGAAAGAAGAGAGCATCATAGCAGGACACTACAAACGCACTGTGCTTCCTGGAAAAACAATGACTGTGCCACTCTGATATGCTGGCTTTCTTTTGCAACTTGTTTTTTCAAAGCATCCAGGCATTTTCTGGTTTTGTCCCATTTTTCTGGTATGTAAGGTCTTCAAAAGAATCCCCAGGATACATAGGGCTCTGATACTGAAGTGAAAGTTGTGCAGTGACACATTCTTAACAAAGTACAAGGACTACATGCACTACTATGTTCATATGCTACATAAGAGACAAACTAAGTATGGCAAAAAACAAATTAGTCTTTGAAATTGGAAGATGCAAGGTTTATTATTCTATATTTGGAAAAAAAACAAAAAACAAACTAAAAAATGCCCTGCCGTTCTACACACTTCAATGGAAAAATGAGTCAACTTCCAAAAGATAACTGCATAGAATGGAATTTTTTGTTAACAGGTTGTGTCAAAAGAAATTCACTACTTGTGCCCCAACAGTTCCAAAAGAACCAATATGTAAAGCTTTCCAGCCAAACTGAAACCTATTCTTATTCAGCAGCTTAACTGGATTCTTTTCTTTTTCTGCAGAATTTTCCACCCTGTTCAGCTCTACAGTGCATTAAATACAAGGGAATAGGCTTGCCTTTATTTCCTCAAAATCCTGAGTCTTCTTTTAAAAAGCAGCTTTCCTTTCATTATAAGCTTCTGAGAAAAGAAAGGAATAGGAAGTCCTCTGTACCTGTTTCCCAAGAGGGTGACAGCACAGAGTGTGCCCCGCTCTACTTGAGGAAAGCCAGAAGATGGCACTACAACTCCTGGCAGCATCAGATCTGAAGAAAAGAACAGAAGTGCACTCATCTCTCTTTAATAAGCATTTGTAAAACAACTACGAATGAAAGAATCTGCCACCACCTCCTCCATCTCCATCCCTCCTATTACTCAGCAAAAACACAAGCCTTTTAATAGGTGAGTATATGCCAGGTAAAACATGATTCTCTGTTCCTGCCAGTGAGGTAAGAGTTCTTACTACTGACCTGTGGAGTAAGGAGTCTGATTCAGGAGGGTGTTGAGGTCCCCCAAAATATCAGAAAAGCTAAGCATGCTCAGCCCTTGCCCTGTCAGGCCCAAAGGCACAAGGAAATTGCCTTAATCATCTCCTTGTTAATCTGGACCGAAACAGTACAACTCATTGCATGCTTCCTTATGGGAGGAAGGATGAGTATCTGGGATGAATAGATGGCCACATGAGGAAAGGACAGTTTTTTATGCCTAATGTAGAGCACCACAATATCACCAAGTTATGTTAAGAACATCTGACCTCCCTCATTGCAGTTATAATTGTCTACAGCTTGCAGTCTCATGGACTGATCTGTGTTCTGTGGTTCAGTTTTGAGGGCATCTCACTTTTTTCTCATCATGGATTTTAATGTGTATGCTGAAGCAGCCAACAATATTTTCCCCTTCCATTTGCTACAACAACTACTTTCAGCAAATCTAGAGGGAAGTCTGCAACTGTAACTAGGGCACCCCATCTCTAAGGATGGAAACCACATAAAGACCTCAACATGTCAGGGTAAGTATGTAAATAACCACGGTAGGCAGTAGGTACTTGAATTAACAGAACAGATAGTTGAGAGCAGCACTGCCTTGCTTTTCCTCTTTTTAAGGTAGTGCTCTCCTAAGTCTATTCCCTTTCTTTATGCCTGCCATCCTGGAAAGTCTCATATCTTTCCTTGTATTTCTGCAAGGCAGCTCTGCTGTTCCTCTCTGCCTTTGTTGGCCATTGTCTCAGCAGCCAGCTTCTTATCTTTGCATCTTACCCAGAAGTAGCTTGGTTGCCACGGGAGATGAATGACCTGCAGCCCTCTTTCATCAATGTCCTTCTCCCATTAGTAATTTTTTTTTCCCCAGAAAATAGGTCAGTACAAGTCAGCAACAAGGCTTGCTCAGATGTCTATCACAGCTACACATTCACGCACTTTATTTCGTCAAAAGCAAACAAAGTGAACACAAGGACTTGAGTACTTCTACTTTAGGTATCGTGTAATGGAAAAAAAAAAAGACATCTCTTTCTACACATACACTTCCATTTACGGACTAAGGCCACAATGGCTGGAATTTAATCTGCTTCTGGTTGAGCAGGTCTGCAATTTCAGTTTATAAAAGCCTGACTATCATGAGTCTGAACTGCATCCAAAGCAGACTCCAGAAAACAGACTTTCCTATTAGTGTTGATCCATAACTAGACTGTAGAGCCAGTAAAACAGGAATTCAAATCCAACCTCACCTGCACAATCTATAATTTACTTGGTAGTGATTAAGACTGTAGGTTCCAGTGTAAAGTCACTTATTATCCATAGGATAAACCAGCTCATCTCTGAGTTGATAGGGAAGCAGGGTAGCAGTAGATGAATTCAACTGCCCAAGGTAAGTTATAATAAACACAGATCAATGACACAGATAGTTCACTGTCCCAGTTCAGAGTCGCTAAGCAACTTCACACCCTGCGAAGATATTTCCAAATCTGAGTTGCTCAGATGGAACAAAGGAATGCATTTAAAAAGCTTAACCTACTTGGCTTCATTCACAAACTTACCTACCGCTAATTTATATTCCTTTTGGGAGAGCAACAAGAATCACTTTGTGAATAATGAGCCTTTTTTTTTTTCTTTTTGTTATCTGTTTCTCTGGGAGAGAGAACATCATAAAAGCCATGCTGTGAAATCTGTGAAATATAAATTTCCAAAGGCAATTGCTTTTTTACAATGCAACATAACAAAGTTTTAGTCCTCCTACCTGCTCCTCCTGCTAGTTTCTGTAGCACTGGGGGCCATGTTGAAAAAGCAGGAAGAAGATCTGGATAGGCCCACAGAGTATACACTGTCCCAAAACAGAAGCAAATTTAAAGATGCATCAAAAAAAAAAATTGCCAATAGATTCAAGCTTCTGTGGATTACTGAAAAGGATATATTAGAGAAATATTTGCATTTTCCTTAAATCAAGGACACTTTAAGCTATACTGCTAAGGGAAGAATTGCTGGGTGAGGAAGGGGGGGAAACATAAACACAGAGCATCAGCACAATTCATTGCCTAATTCCAAAGATGTCTGTAAGCGAACATCGTGCTTCTATGAATTACAGCTTGCAGTTACAGGACAAAAATGGAAAAGGGGCTAGGATGCCACTAGCCTATGACTTACAGGACTTGTTTCCCACTTTCTGTGCTACAGCAGACTTTCTTGAAACCTGTCACCTCTCAGTATCTCAATTTCCTTCTACCATAAAGAATCCAGAAAAGCTGCTGGATTTACATGGATGTTGAAAGAATAAATACGTTAAAGACAAGGAGCTATAGGGATGGGAGACATATAAGTACTTAAGACACATGCAAAATTCTGGAGGATGGGTTGGTATCCAATAGGTAAAGAGGGAGGGAGAATTACTTTAACCCACTTCCCATACCTGTTGGATACAGAGCTTTTTCAATTTCAAACAAAATTGGGTTCTTGTTGATTGTAAAAACAGTAACAGCCTCCCCTTTGTGAGTGTATATTTTGATGACATTAAGCTCTTCTTTGTTTGGAATAAACTCAGTCAACTGTTCAGCACTAAGGTTAGGAAAAGCTGCTGCGACATCGGTTCGTAGTTTTCTCCTGCAAAGACAAATCACAGATGTATTTCAAAGCTCTGTAGGCCACCTCTTAAAATAATCACCAGTTACTATTTTGATGGTTATTCATGAGATTGCCACTTCTTTCCATAGAAGCTAACTTGAAGCAATTTTGTCTGGCTTCACACATGAAATGGTTACATACTGGGAGAATACAGGGGGAAAGACAAATACGCTTTCTCTGTTAGTCTTCCTCAAGCGTCTGCTTGTCGCAGCTGTGGCTGTCTGCTTGTTTTGCACTGTTACTTCATTACTGCTCAGAAAACCTGAGCACAAACAGGGCAGGATCAGATCTAGCCAAGTCTGGCCTGCTACTAACAGAGAGCTGCGGCTCCAGCACGGAGAGACGGTTTCAGGCAGCTGGGTTTTCCTCTCCCCCGTCCCCTTTGGATGGTTTTAAGAGATGCTTAGATGCAGGGAGTTTCGTGTGGTCGTTCACAGAAGTGCCAAGTGGATATAAACCATTAGCAGGTCACACTAGCATCGTTATACCCCTATGTTTACACCGTATGAGCCAGAACACAAAGTAAAGAAAAAGGGTAAACTCGGCCTTGATGTAAGAAGTTGCTCAGAAGCTAGTTCAGTTATGGCTGCACCTCCAAGCAAAAAATAATAATAAAAAAATGCCTTTAATATTCAGACTAGTAACTCATATGGTTTAATCACAAATAAAAGGCAGAAGCAGCCTCGCTCCAAGGCTCTACCCCAGCGTCCTTCCCCCGGTGCGCGTCTCCACGTCCCGCGGGGCGAGCCGAGGGGTGTGCAGCCAGGCCACTGGCGATCGGTGCACTGAGCCGGACGGAATTTCAACGATCTCGGCTGAAAACGACCCCGCCGAGGTTCGCACCAGCCCTGACAGGCTTTGGGGGCAGGAAGGGCCCGGCGCAGAGCGGGGAAGCCGCGGTGGGGGCCGCTCCGCGCCCTTCCCTCAGGGAGCGCGGCCCAGCGGCGCCTGCGGGCTTCTCGCGCCGCCGCCGCCGCCGCTGCCCTTCCCCGCGCCCGGCACTCACCGGTCGGACCCCTTGATGGCGGTGCTGGCCCTCACCCTGAACGCCTTGGCGAACATGGTGGCGCCCGGCCGCGGGAGCCGCCGCTCAGGCCGCGGGAGGCGCCATGACGCGGTCCCGCGGCACAAAGCGTCCGGCTGGAAACCGCCGCCGCCGCGCCCGGCCCGGCCCGGCTCGGAACCGCTCGGGCAGCGAGCGGCCTGGGGGGCGCTCGGGGCCGGGGGGTGGGGAGCGGGGGAGGCGCCGCGGCGCTCACTGCGGTTGTCGGTCCCTCACGGCAGCTTGGTGCTTCTAACACCGCGCGTCGCGGGACACGGCGACACCTCCAACGCGAGGAAAGACACGAGCGCTTGGCGGGACGGGGGAAACGAGTAACAAAACCCGCAGAGGGTTTTCGATAGGGGTTTAAACACATATTGTTTTTACGACCAGGTTTCCTGTCAGTTTAGGGGCGCCCCGGTGCCCCCCTGCCCCGGGCGCTGCGGACAGCCCGCGGCGAGCGCCCGCGCCGCGCCCACCCGCCCGTCCTCTGAGCCCCGCCCCCCCCGAGCCCCGCCCCCTGAGCCCCGCCCCGGCCGCTGCGCATGCGCCGCCCGCGGCGGCGGGGGAAGGGGGGGCCGTTCCCCTGGCAACGGCCGGGGCCCCGCCGCCGCCGCCGCCGCCGGGGCAGGGGCGGGCGGCCGGGCGCGGGCGGCCGCGCTGGAAAGCGAAGCGGCGGCGGCGGCGGGGGAAACAGCGGGAGCAGCAGCGGCAGCAGCGCGGAGCGGCGCCGCGCAGGGGGGATGGGGCGCGCGGCCCGCCGGCCGCCACCCCCCCGCCATGATGCTGCTCAGCAGGAAGGCGGAGGCGCCCCTCAGCGCAGGTGAGGCCGAGCGCTGCTTTGCTTTGTTCCCCCCTCCCCCGAAAAAGATTTTTTTTTTTAAAAAAAAATCCAAGTCTCAAGCTGCGTTTCCAGCGGCGAGGGGCACCCCGGCCTCCCCCTCCCCGCGGAGGCCGCTGGGCGGGTTTTTATGAGCGCCCCGCCGGCCGTGAGGGCGCGTGTTGCTCCTAACGGCTCCTACCGCCGCTCGGGGGCAACTACTAATTAGCCCGAAACGTTAATTAGTAATTAGCCCGAAACGATGGGGCTGCGCGGCGGCCGGAGAGGCGATGCCGGGATAAGCGCCTTCCGCGGGCGCAGCGCTCGCCTCGGCCCCGCGGGTTTTGCCCCGATTTGGGGTCTGCCACAATAATTGGTGGCTTCACGGCAAAGACTGTGCTTGTAGTGAGCGGGAAGAAGCGATCAGGAGCACGTCTTGCAACACCGGAGTTAAAATGGAAAAACAGCTAACTCTGTTCCTCAGAGCAACCAATTTCTGTATTTTTTTTCCCCGCAGTATTGCCCCAAAACTGCCCTGACACGGGCGTAGTGCTGCCCGCCTCGTTAAGGCTGTTCCGTGCTGCGCTTCCCAAGACCTCGCTGTCAGTTGTGTTTTCATTTCAGGTGTTTTAGCAGTCTTTGTCCCTTTCTACGCGCGCCAACCCCCTCTTTCTTTACTCCTTGCAGCAGATCTGCTAACTGTCATTCCCACATACCATTTTTTAAAGCTAACCTACTTTAAAGGATAGTCCTATCGAGTATGTAACTGCATGCTCATTTTTTTTTTATTGTTGCTGTAAAGAAGGCTCGTTTGGGATTATCCTGCTTATGGGAAAAAAAAGAAGAGTATATGACTTAATGTTTCTTAGTTTTTGCAGTGCAAAAGTTGATAAATATCCTCTATATTAAAAGAGAAGTATTGTAAACTAAGATTTCCAAAAAAGTTTATGCTGTGCTGTAGTGTAAACAAAATATAAATGCTATAGTAAAACTCTAAGGATTATTTTTATTTACCAAATGAATGAAAACTAATGATTTTTACTTTACAAAATGTGTTAAATGATATACACTTCTAGCGTTTTAAATTACTCTATCGGTGTATGAATTGTTGTGACTAATTGGTTTCTGTATGGGATACTTCCAGCCAGGTTTGCAGATGGATTATATGACTCCTATATGAGGATAGATCAGATTAGGTACCAAGAGTCTACAAATGAAGAACACAGCGCCTCGGGACTTCCTTCCCTTGGAAGATCTAACGTGAGTAATTTAAAGGTCTTCTGGATCATCATATTGTGTTGAGTGGCAGTGAAAACTGTTAAGTAATCATATGTTTCACTGTACACAATAAATTAATAAAGTGGGATATTGCAGCTTTGTAATAGCTTACTAACATGATTGATTGCTTTTTGTAAGCATAAAGACAATGTGGTATTGTGTTCAGTACAGAACATGCTACATAGCATTAGAAATCCTAGTTTATTATCCTCTGCTCATATTTCAGTCAACAAAATTATTTTACAAGTTGTTGAAGTGTTCTGCTATATCACCTTGTATACTGATGAGTATATGAATCTACACATTTTCCTTTAATTCAGGCACATCTTCATTTTCGTTTTCCTCGTGAAAACTCCAAGAGATAAGTATTTATGAACAGTAAAAGGATCATTGTGTGTTTGTATGTCTGCCAAGCATATTACAAAAGTATTTTTCTCCTCTGAAAATTTGGCATCATCTGCCACTTCACTTGCTAGCAAAATAGTTCTAGACTGAAGGTGTCAACATGCTTCTTTATAAAAGTGTTATATTTCCTAAGCAGATGTGGAGTTATGAGATCTTCTGTAAATTCCGTAAATTGTTTCAGTTGAGCCAGTAGGAGTAGGAGTCACATTCAGCTGTACAATGATCTTACCTTTATAAGATTTTTTTAAATGTATTTTGCCTTTTCTGGCAATTCTGGCAGAACTGAAGGAGCTTGAGTTTACAAAGCCCTCTCTAAAAAGTGAAAACAAATATTTTTTCCTGAGTAAGATGCATTTGAAAAACGTAATCTTGTGGAAATTTAGTCTGTGCCAAATTCACTGAGAAAATTCAGTAGCATGGATATATGTTTTACCTTTTTGGAAATACTGAGGGAGAGTATCAGAGATTTGTTCCTTTAAATGATTAATAACAATATGTTTGACGGTTTGGGTTTTTTTTTTTTTTGAGTTCTTAAGATACAGTGTTTTAAGTTGTAATATAACTGCAGTTGTTTACATGGAACAGAAATCAGTAAAATGGAACTATCCAGTTAAGTATGAATATAACTATGAATATTTTGTTTCCCTGGCGTATCTTATCCTTCATCTGTGTTTCATCCATCAAACTTGTTAACTTTTTAAGATAAGATTAAAGATTATGAAGTGCCAAGTTTTGCCATGAATGCACACTAATAAAATATTAGCCTAGCTGTATCTTGCAAGCAGGAACTGAAATAAAGCATGTAAGAAAGAAAATCTCGATATTCATTTTTAATTGGAAAATACTTGGAATGAACTGATACTTGGTTTCCTTCTTTTCAAGATCTTTGTATTGAGGTATTATGTTACATGAGAATGGAGAACTTCTGATATCTGCAGCTGTCCCTTCTTTTATTTTGGCTATATAAGAGAACATAAGTACTTCTTTGATAGTACATAGGTTTAATTAAATTTGTGAAAATAAGTGGTGTGCTTTTGAAAAACCAAATGGGTCAGAATTTCACTCCATAAAAAAAGGCCATGAAAATCTTCAACAGGATGCCACTTGTGTTCCCTATCATTCCCTGACAGCTAACAGCAATTTTATCAAGAAAATAACCTCTGTAGACCTTGATTTGTGAAAGAAAGCTGTCGAAAGAAGGCTGATGTTACTCACAAGTCAACTCACTTTTCACGTAGCCCTTCTGAGTTCAAGTTAAGATTAATCTATATTTGTGTCATGGTCATATTTTGGGAGTTTTCTAAGAACGAAAATTGTTAGTCCTCACTACTTATATATGTTGAATCAGGTTTGAGATCCAAAGTTGTATTTGCTTTATTAAGAAATAGTTCAGGGGAAATGGAATCACAGATTCCTTCTTCAAGAATTCAAAGCTACAAAGTCTTTGTCACAAACAATAGCATCAGCAGAAATAATATTAATCCTGATAGAGAATATTTAGATACAACATTGTTTGAATCAAGTGAAAATTAAACATAGTTGCAAGGTTTTGGAACTCTATCCTGTTGCTAGAATTGATGACATTCAGACTGTTAAATCTCTTGGTAATTAAATACTCAAAAATATTTATATAAGTAGTATTAATATGATATTGTGGTGCATTTTTGCAGTTTTGGTACTTGATTCATTCATCCAGCTACAAAAGACTACTTCATAGCAACTTTGCTAATATAAACTGCCATAGAGACGTTCTCTGTCAGGATTGTTGTCTACAAATGTGTAGTCGTGTTTGTTCAGTGGGTACAATGATAAAAAGCTGCTTCTGTTGTGCGTACAACTGAAACCCGTGTAGTGACAATATCAAGTCTTGATTTCGAAGTTGAAACTTCAAAGATGATTTATTTTGTAGAGATAGGCTTTTCTTTTTCCTTCTCCCTCTTCCCCTCCCCAACTTTATAAAACAAATATGTACCTTGTGCCATGCTTCTGTTCTCTGTTTATTTGTGAAAGTACTATTGTGTCTGTTTAATGTGAATAGACTTTTAGTTAGCTCTGAAAATACGTATGTCATTGTTATCTCAGCAGTTCAGCCAGACTTGAAGGAAAAGGTGTTTATCTTAAGTTACCAGGGTTGGGGGTGTGGTGTGTTTTTTGGTGCATGGGGTGGGTGCGTGGGTTTTTTTGTTTGTTTTTCTTTAGGAGTTTCTGGAAGGGCCTATCTCTTACAATATGCTGTTTGTATTTTTGGATTGATATGGCTCACAGTAACGGGACTTAATAAATTTCTGATGGCCTCGTCACTGTTGATCTGGGACGGAGTTATGGGAAGTGCCCATTTTCTGGGCTTGTGAGCAAGAGTGAATGTTTCAGGGCAGTACCAACAAATGGACTCTTGAAAGATGTGTAGCTGTTTCTGGCAAGAATAATCACTTCCCTTATTTACTAACTCTGCTGTGATGTTGGATAGTTTGTAACTAAAAAGGAATTTGGTTTTATTGCTGTGGACCTTCAGGTTTATTTTTTATTTTTACCCGATTCCTGTGTAGCTATTTCAGTTTTCAGAGTTTTGGTTTGGCATGTGTCTCAAATCTTTATTTTTAGATTAAAGGCCAGAATGGAAAACAGATGTTGCTGCACTAGTTATGGCTTCTTCAGTGTTGCATAGGATAAAATAACACCTCTTGCTGTCTATCAGTGTGGAGTGTTGCTGGGTTGAAAAGGGGAATAACTGCTGCTACAAGTAAGGAACAGAATTCCAGGGAGTTCAGCATTTACCAGTCTGTGAAAATGACAAGGTTGAAAAATTTCATAATGCTTTTCTTGTTTTTATATTTTATTCTTGATACATTAGTTTCAGTTATAAATATTATAATATATGGCAGTAAGAGCCAGTTGTTACATGCTACTTTCAAAAAGTTTGAGTAAAACAAATATTTTTGATTACTCAGTTTCCAAGTCTATTGTCAAATACAATAATGCAGCAATCAAGATTCCAAAGGGAGTTGTGGATACAATGCGTCAGATCGTGCGGTTTTGGTAGCGTGTGTTTTTTGTGTGTGTTTTAATCTTGCCCTGGTTTGTCATCCTTCTACTTCTTGTTCAGCCTGACTACTCCAGCTTTATGTCACTTGCTGTCATTTGCTTGTCTTCCTTTGGCACTGTTGTCTTTGCAATATTCCTGACACTTCTCCACCAATCCATGTTATGTTGCATGTTTCAGACAGGTGCAAACTGCATCTGTTGTTGGTTGTGTTTTCTGCACCCACACTTAAAGCTAAACATAGCTGTTCCCCCAGCTGTTTTCTGACTGCGTGCATACCACTTGAGATAGGTATTATGTCCTTGCTTGGGTGACTGTCTAGGGTTTACCCTTTATGGACTCAAAAATACACTACGTTTATGGATGTTCTTGTTTAAGTAAGTTGCATTCTCTTTGGGTACCTTTTTATAACTCTGCTTGTAATTTGCATTAACTTGAGAGTAACTTGAGAGGGAATGCACCCAGCATTTTGTATTCATTCCTAACAGAAATGCAAAATATGCTGATACTACAATTTTTGTTTTACATGGTATTGATTACTATTTTTAGTTCCTACTGTAAAAGATAATATAAAGCTTATTTGTTGTTTTCCCATCTGTAGGTTTCTAGCCACAAGCTTGCAATGAAGGATCACCCTCTGACTGGAAGTCAGGTTAAAGTTGAGCAATTATTTGAGGACTCTGGCAACAGAAGGAGTAGCACTCTTCATTCTGCAGGAATAAATAGTTCAGAAAGATCTCTTCCTTCCCTGACGAAAGATAGAAGTATAGACAGCTTGAGCACTTCTAAATGTGCTAGTAGTTCCTTAAAAGCACACAAAGTTGTTTCCCAAGCTCCAGAACAAGCTGTCAAACAGTACAGACATCAGTTGTCAGCTTATGAGCAGCAAGAAATATTTAATTTTTCTGAAATTTACTTTGTGGGTCCAGCTGCAAAAAAGAGGCAAGGAGTAATAGGTGGCCCCAACAATGGAGGTTATGATGATGATCAAGGTAGCTATATTCATGTGCCCCATGACCATCTCGCTTACCGGTACGAAGTACTCAAAATCATTGGAAAGGGCAGTTTTGGACAAGTTGCTAAAGTCTATGATCATAAACTCCACCAACACTTAGCCTTAAAAATGGTTCGCAATGAAAAGAGATTTCATCGCCAAGCAGCAGAAGAAATCCGGATTTTGGAGCATCTTAAGAAGCAGGATAAAACTGGCAGTATGAATGTTATTCACATGCTGGAAAGCTTCACTTTTCGCAACCACATCTGTATGACCTTTGAACTCCTGAGTATGAACCTGTATGAGCTGATTAAAAGAAATAAGTTTCAGGGATTCAGTATCCAACTGGTACGCAAGTTTGCCCACTCTATACTGCAATGTTTGGATGCTCTATATAGAAACAAAATCATACACTGTGACTTGAAGCCAGAAAACATCCTCCTAAAGCAGCAAGGGAGGAGTGGAATCAAGGTCATAGATTTTGGGTCCAGCTGTTTTGAGCACCAAAGAGTCTACACATATATTCAGTCTCGGTTTTATAGGGCACCAGAGGTAATTCTGGGAAGTCGCTATGGAATGCCCATAGATATGTGGAGTTTTGGCTGTATTCTAGTGGAGCTATTGACTGGATACCCTCTCTTTCCTGGAGAGGATGAGGGAGACCAGTTGGCTTGTATGATGGAACTTCTTGGAATGCCACCTCAAAAGCTTTTGGATCAGTCCAAGCGAGCCAAGAACTTCATCAACTCCAAGGGTCATCCTCGCTATTGCTCTGTAACTACACATGCAGATGGAAGAGTGACCCTGAATGGGAGTCGATCACGCAGGGGTAAACTCCGAGGCGCTCCGGGGAACAAAGACTGGGTGACGGCGTTAAAAGGCTGTGATGATCCCTTGTTCATAGAGTTCTTAAAAGAATGTCTCAACTGGGATCCTTCCGCACGCATGACTCCAAGTCAAGCTTTAAGGCACCCTTGGATCTGTAAACGAGCATCCAAACCACCCAGCACTGATAAAACCTCCAGTAAACGGATATCTAACTACACAAGTTCTTTCCAAGGAATAGGTTCCAAATTGCCTCCAGTAGTTGGAGTAGCAAACAAGCTGAGGGCTAATCTAACGTCTGACTCCAATGGCAGTATATCTCTATGTACTGTGCTACCAAAACTGGTTAGTTAATAGAGAATTATGTATTTCCAGAATACATACCTTGTGTTTTAATTGTTTGTTAATAACATGTAAGGAAGATAAATGCAGAGGTTTTTAATGGGTTTACTTTTTATTAAAAGCTAAATCTTGAATATAAGAAGTTCAGTCAAAATATAAACATTTAAAGGGCTAACTTTTATCAATTTTTTCAGTTGCAATGTGATGCATATTACATTACTTGATAGGCTAGCACATCTGTTATATTGAGCAAGATGACACTTTAACAGAAGTGCTATTTAATAATGCTGTTTTAGAAATCAAACTATTTCTTATCAAGACAATTCAACAGATTCTTTGGCACAAGATGGCAAGGCAAATTGTTTTTAAAATATGTTGTTTAAGTTAATCCCCATGTGAACTCTTTTTATTTTGGGGAGATTTCTTACATCTATCGGCAAAAGCACAAATGTGTTAATGTAATGCATTAGGAAGTTGCTTGCAAACAGCTAACTTTTCTGAAGACTTTGATTTTTCTGCACTGTTTTTCCTTTATCCATTCTGCCTGAAACTTTAAAAGAATACCATAGGATATAGGCAGCAGAGGTACTTGGTGTCAAAATGTCATAATCTGATTTTTCAAAGGAGCCTAGAATTGTCACAGAACACGAAATATAGCTGAATAAAACTACTAACTTCTGTATGCTTGCTATTTCCCTTACAAATCTATGAGAAACCAGCAAGGGAATTCAAGATCAGAACTGGCCCATCCCATCACAAGTTCTGGCCAGTTTGTTCAGGGCTAATGAATTAATTGCATATTTATTTGGAGCTTGAATTTAAGTATTCAGTTTTGCTAGTTGTGGGGTTTTGTGTCATTTCCTAACAAAAATATTGAACTTCTAGAACTGTTGATTCTAGAGGCCACTTTATACCTATTTGAGATTCTGGTCTGTTTTTCTCTTGTTTTCTTTTTTCTTTTTTTGCATTTGTGTAGAGTGAATGCCATTGAAATACATGGAGCTTTTTTATTAAAAAAAAAAAAAAAAGAAACAAATGTGCCATCCCTGTCAGAGAAGTAAAATTTAAAAGGCCAGCACTGTAACTAGAAAGCATGTGTGGGACAGGCCTAGTAATTGGAAGCATGCTCTGCAATATAAGCATTACCCATGAAATACCAGGAAAGACTGATAAAGTACAGACAGACTGGTGGATCCAAATCAAAATATGTTGTGGGAAGAATTGGCTTATTTCTAATCATATTGCTTCAGGCTTTTGAAAGGGAAATGCCTACGTTTTTGCATGCTTGAAGTATATAAGCTTGTGTTTCCTTTCCTTTATCTTCCAAGAACATAAAATGGTAGTGTGACCTGTAATGACAACAGAACAGCTCTCAAGTTGTTACTCCTTGGAGCCACGTGGCTTAAGTCCATTTACAAAAACATCTGATCTGTTGCCAGGTGCTTGAAAACAATTTTAAATACAGTTTAGAGCTTTTAAGAACAGAGGGTTTTATATTTAATGAGTTTCTCTGTAGCAGACTTTTAATGTTAAAACAAGGAAACTTTCCGTATACAATCAAATGAATTATCTGTGTGATCTTTAAGATAAGTTGACCAAATGTTCAATATAAGGCTTTTGTTCTGTGAAGATGGGGCTGCATTTTCTCCCCTGCTCTATTTAATTACAGTACTGATGAAATGTGGGATGGAGGGCTGCATAAAAAGAAAAAAGTCAAAAAGGCAGAGTCTAAGCTCCAAACTTTCCAAGACTCTTTTAAACTGAGATTCTTACATTTTTAAATTCTCTGAGTTCTTTTGTTTTACAAGTGTCAATTCAGTAAGCTTAGGATTCATATTAAAATAAAAGTCTAGCTTTTATCCATGCAGCTACAGGTCAGACAAATGTGTATGGTATGTTCCTGGTTTACTTCTTAATGCATGACCAATGCTTTTATTATTTGGCTCAACTAAATTAAATTTTATTTCACTGGAGAATCAGGGAAGCTAATTTTATGGAAGTGCTAGAAGATACCATGAATTTCACAAATTCTCTAATATATGTGGTGCATTTTCAGAAACAAGAAACATTCTACTCCCTCCTCTGCCCTTCATTGTGTTTATATTTTATGAACTATACATGGAGAGTAAGAAAGGAAAGACCTTTGAGGAGCAATGGCGTGGTAAGAAAGATGCGTAGAAAAAGAGCATGTTGTATGTTGAGGCTGTAAAGTGATGGTGGTGCCTAGAGCCTGTAAGTAGATGGAGCCTTCGTGTGCTAGGAGCTGTGCAAGCAAAAGACAAAACAGCCTGTCCCTGGGAAGAACGAATACTGTCCTGTTTCAAAAATATTTTTTCACCTATCAAAAGCCTATCTTGAAATGATTGTTCTACTATGACCTGGGCACTGATTACTATGAGGTAACTTCTAATGTAACAGCTTTTTGTATACCTGCAATGTTGTTATTTAAGACTCATGCTGTGAAACTACAAATAGGGTAATTAGCAGGCAAGAACACTACTTCTTACCTAGAAAATGTGTTCACCTTGACCTGATTGAACAAGGTGCCCTTTGAGTTATATATGTTTAAGATCATTCTTACTTGAGACTACTCCTATTGTTTAAAATCAAACACTTAGTTAACTGTCTTGCTGAATTGAGGCTCTTGTCTATATAATCATATTAAATGAGAAGGAAAAGGAAGTAGCCTCAAAGGATTTCAACTATGTGGGAAAGGATGTCTTCAAAACCCAGAGAATACAGTTGAGAATATTTCATCATTGCTTCTATTTGTTAAGCTCCATTTTTCTTTATAAAATCTTTGTTTTTCAAGGAACTGTATTACCCAGTACTCCCAAACCAAGAAAACTATTTAAAGTAGATAATAAGTCTCATGTCTGGGAGAAAGCTTAGGAATCCTGCCTGTAAACACTTTGCATGTTGAGTCCCCTGGGGCGTAGTATAGGAGCTGCACACAGCCACGCTTTCAGGATTGGAAGGCAGACTGCCCAGCTGAACGGTGTCATTTATAGATGGCAGCCACACTGGCGCGGGCTGTCTTGGCTAAGATGCAGCAGAATCTCACAAATTCACACTTTGGGTTTTGGAAAGGTAAATGCTAATGAGGTCTGAAATTGTCAAAGGTTCATCAGTTTTACTATTTGTGATCCTGGTTAGAATGTTAAAAGCAATATAAAACTAAATTTGTCCAAATAGACTAACAATAGCTTTTCTTTTTGTGGTAACTCTCTTTGTTTTGCAGATTTGTTAGTCTGCCAGCATTAGTGAGGTTCTACTGTAACTTAAAGCATATTCTCCTTGAAAGGTAGCACAAAACAAATGCAAATGACTTGAGTTTACAGTAAAGCAGAATGTCACATTTCTAAGACTTAATAAAGTCACCTGAACTTTTAGAAAAATGTTTCTTACATTTCTTCTGTTTTACTACACATTGTAAGTCTCTGTATTGTAAATAACATGCTCTGTTTTATTATCTGGGGTTTTAGCTGTTTGTTTCAACAATATTTCATACATCAATAAATGACAAGGCATGAGCATCAAATATGAATGATAAACATTGCTTTTACACTGGGATCCAAATACTATCTTGACAGTTCAAGTTTCAGCTCGAGAAAGTTGGTGATTTGTTTTTGTTTGTTTGCTTGTTTTTAAGTTCAGTGGGACAGTGGAGTATTCTTGCACTATGCAGCGTGGTATTTCAGACAGACATCAAAACAGACCACACTTGGTTCTTTCCAGGCTTGATCTTACTTAACAGCAACTGTTGAATATGAAACTTCTATTTTAAAATAGTGATCTCATTATACGTGTCTTCGACATAAAGCAGATACTCCACTAGAATTTTTATTCTTACAAAATTTGAATAAGAATTCTAGTCTTATGACAATGGAAGAATTCAGAACAAAGTAATTGGAAAGTTTTGAGGCAATTTCTATGAAAGAATGGGTGTGCTACTGAATCTGAAGTTGTTTACAATAATTTTGACCTGTTAATACTTGGATGCATTTGAAAACTTTTTAAGTTTAAGAGAAAACTTCCTAAGTTTTCAGATTTTTAAGAATCTTTAAAATAATTATTTATCATGAGAGGGTCTTTGCAATGGTGATCCTCTTTAAAACTACCTCTGAAATAAATCTAGAGTCCTTTTTAAAGGGATATTCACTGCAAACTATGGTTCTTTTTTTCTTGACACTAATAGCTGTTTTGGCTGTGAAACATATACATGATGATCTCAGCAATGTCTTACTAATCCTAGCCATACAAGCAAAAGGCTGATTCGGCACCCAGAGATCCCTGCTGAAATGATTGATACAAATCCCCTGCCTGCCAAAGTTTAATACTGTTGTGGAAGTGAGGAGACAAAATAATATGGAAAGATATGCAGTACTTCTATGCAATACCCAACCGAGATTTAAAAACAAACTGCACCAGAAGACTTTCTTAATGAAAAAGCTATGTTTTTTTCATGTGTTGAGCACTAGAAATTGTGGGTACCTGGCACTTTTGAAAATTGAACATCAAATTTTTATACTTGATGTATGCCAGTGTTACCACTTTTTCTTTTTTCTTTTTAATATTTCCTTCTTTTTGATAAGAGTTTGAGGAAATCATACTTCATACTTCCAGTGAAATATTTCGTGAGTGTTTTAAAACTCCACTTTTTAAATTCCCACTGACATGTAAAATCCTTGAGTCCTCAGAGCAGTCTTGGATAGGTGAACATTGTCCTCGGTATGCTTGAAAAGGTGTGGTGATTTTAATCCCATTACAGTTCTTACAGACTAGCTAACTAGATCAGTAAGTCTGTGTTGCTTAAAATAAACAAACAATAGAAATGTGCCTTATTATTTTACCAGCCTGCATCTGTCTCAGTGCAATCAAATTACTCTTCAGGGTTTCTTACACATTGCCAGACATTCATTCTAAATGTCCATATGTCTAACGAATTTGCAGGTTAGCCTTTTTATTATAAATATTGTGATGAGGTGTAATATGATGGTGAATGTCGAAAACATTTAAGGTGCATGTGAATTTAACTTTATCTGTGAAGGAACACTTTTGAAATAAGTCAGTTTTAAACTATGTAACTAAGTGTAATGAACAGATTTTTCCTAAAGTTGTACTTCAGTTCATTATTGAAAGAAAATAAATGCATCATTTTCTTTAGCAACACACTGTGTAAATTCCTAAAAGAAGTACTTGAAAAGTGTTAATTATTTCCAGATGGTATAACTTACCTTACATTGCCAGATATTGCATTCTGTGGTGTCTAATGAGAGAGCAATACAAAATTTTCAGACTTTGCATCAGATGCTTACAATGCTGTATTTAATAGTAAACCAAATTTGCTTTAATAAACCAAAAAAAAAAAAAAAAAAAAAAAATCTGTGCATGGAAGCAGAAAGTGAGAAAAGTGAGCCAGGAAACATTTTTGTATACTGGTATTTCAATAAAGCTTAGCTTCACACGTGAAAACAGCAAACTAATGTAGTTTCATGTGTTTGGGATGCAGGGGGGAAAGGGGAAAGAAATCAGTAGATTAACAGTTTGATACAGAGCCTGAAAATCACCATTAATTTGAGGTTTTGCCTTTGCTGTCTGCTATTTTTTGAATATGCTGGCTAAATTTTATATCCTTTTGTATCCTTTACTTTTACTTTTCACGTCTGTTGTTCTTAGAAGCTCACAGAAACCTGCGATGGACAGCTTTGACTTCAGTGTGTATACGCTAACCGTAATCAATGCTCTGATCTGACAAATGTTCTTCCTATTAACGGTGCTGTAATTAGAACATAACAAAGTTTTGCCATAACATTCTTCAGTTGTCACTTCCTTATTTAGCTCACTGGGCTCTGGGTGTGTGTGTTGTGGGTTGGTTTGGGGATTTTTTTTAGTCCAGAATCCTCCTCATCCCTAGGCTGAAAGGAGAAATCCTGTAATAGCTACTTAAGAAAGATTTGCTTTTATTAGAAACCTATAAATGGGTAACCTACTGTACACAAGTGGATACTGGAATAGCTTGAAGATGAAGTCATGCTGCAATAAAAAGGTCTCTAGCTATGGCATATATGATTAAATGATGCATGTTACATGTGAAAGCAGTTTGTGGACAGCCACATAAATTAATTTTCCTTGTGCGTTTTAATATGATTAAATGGCAAATGTTTGATTAAAAATATTTACAGTCTAAAAAAATAACAAAATAGGTACACACAAGCATTGAAGTGTTCTTTGACTTTCTATATATTTATGCCTATAGTGTGTATATACACGTGTGTAGCTATGTATGCCTGCAAACACAGTTTCTACTCGATCAGGCTTCCACGTTTACTGATTTTATATGACAGTCTCTGTATGAGGATTTTATATGAATGAGTGGTATTTTCTCAGGCATAGCACCTCATTTAAAAAAAGAAAAATAAAAGGCTTATTTTGCCATGCTGCAATGCTTGCTAATATAACCTAATCAGCTACTACATTTCCCAAATTCTGCTGTTTAGAGTTGCGCAGTTTAAAGTTAGCTAAAGAACTGGGGAATCAAACAGTAAAACTGTATTTGAAAAATTCCGCCTGCTCAAGTTATGCTGAGGAAAGTCAATTAAAAAAAAAAAATGCATCTCTCTGCGCGGAGAGTCGGACCACGGGGCAGCGGCGCTTGTCTAGAGATACGTGCCAAGAGCTTTCTAGGAAGAGAAAGGGCCTCGGAATGACCAGAGGCTTCTAAAACTTTCAGGTCCAGCTTTTCGCGGCGCCCGCGCGCGCAGCTCCTCCCGTTCCTCCGGCCGCCGGGCTCCGCGTGAGCCTTCCGCGCGGCCGCGAGCGCGCCGGGCGGCCGCCCCGCCTGCTGCGGGCTGGCCGGGAGACCGCGGGGCGCCTCGAGAGGAGCAGGCCTGCGCGAGGGAAGTTAACGAATTACCCGTAACCGGTCCAAACCCAGAAAAACGGCAGCAGGCGCTGGCGACGCCGGCGCGGGGCCGGCGGGAAGGGGGGACGCCAGAAGGGCTTCGCTCCGGGCCGGCAGCGCCAGCGCGAGCCCGTCCTCCGCTCGGCCTCCCGGCGCCGGTGCCCGTTGCGTTACCGACGTTAATAATACAGGCTGCCAGCGTCGCTAGCAGGTGCGGATGACGGATGACATAGACGAAACGATATTCGAGGTCTGGGTAACCAGCTGTAAAGGCATCGAGCGGGAAAGGTCACGCACGTAATTTACACCGCTCCTCCGCACGCGAGCCTGCCGGCACAAGATACGCGTGTGCGAGCAGAGCCGGATAGGTTGGGTTTTCCGTAGGCGCGTGAATCTTTGGGACGTGAGCTGTATATCCCTGCACGTCCCCCTCGAAATTCCCTCGGCTGCTGCCGCCCGGAGCCCGGCCACCCGTAGCAAGCCTTCAGCAGGGCCCGGCCCGCTCGCTGCACGCTGCTCCTGTCCATTTCTCCTCTTTCTCAGAAAACGCTGACGATCCCAGGGGATTCCGGCAGCGCCGGGGCAGGGCTGCGCCGCCGGCTCGGGCTCCCGCGGCCGCCCGCGCCACGCTTAGGGGATTTAGGCACCAAATTTCTTATCCAGGTGTAAATAAATGGGAAACAACCGGAGCGGCTTTTCTTGCAGGAGGGGAGCGGGCAGCCCTGCGCCGGCGGGACGGTTTGCAGCGGCGGCTCCTTTCCCCCCGCGCGGGACGGGAGCAGCAGCACGGCGCCCGGCAGGACCAGCTCTCCAAATCGGATTTTCTTGGGATTTTTTTCCCCAAGTCTAGCGGGGTCATGAGCTTCACGCTAACTATTTCCAGCCCTCTCAGCAGCACTTACAGCACTCAACGTGATCCTTTGACACATCCCCATGTGATGGGAAACATACAGGAATGACCCAAAGCTTTATAAATACTCCTTGATGTTTTTTTTTTCCTGTTAGACCCAGGCCAGCCTGTCATGCATCACTCACACCGCTAATTACATCTAGCTAGCAGATAAGAGGGTCCCTACAAAATCCTTTCCCAGGTTCTGGTCTTCTCCCCTAGCTCTTCCCCGCAAAGCAGCAAAGCTACCGGGAGACGGGGGCGACTTTCCAGAAGCACCGCTGCAAACGGGCCCTTCGCTTCAATTTTTGCACAGAGGTGGCTCCGGCTTTTCTCATCAGCCCGTTTTTTTCCGTTGGTGCGTGCAGGTGTCTGTAAGCGTGCGGGGCTGGAAAGGGCCACGCAGGTATCGGCACCTCGCTCCAAAAAGCCCGGGCCGGGCCAGGCCGCCCTGGGGCTGCCTGTGCGGTGCACCTCGCTCTTCCACCCTGCTCAATAAATATATCTGGCCTCAAAAAAAAAAAAAAAAAGGGGGGGGGGGAAAAAAGGCGAGGGACGCCTCACCTAGCCGCCGTTGCTGTTTTCCCAGTTGTTACGCAAACAGGTTTATTTCTGGCTCGCGCCACCTGCCAGGTCGCAGCCCGGCGCAATGCAACCGCCTGCTCCCGGTCTCAGCGCGCCGGGGCGGATACGAATACGGCGCCCGCCAGCAGCGCCCGGAGCAGCTGCTCGGCCCAGCCCCGGGCGGCTCCCGCCTGCCGCCGCCGCGGCCTTTGGCCGCCCAGGTGCATCTTCCGCCACACCAAAAAGCGGATAAAACCCCAGCAGCTCCCAGCCTGGTGTGGAATGGGTCTGTCTGTGCCTGGAGTGGGGTTTGGTGCCTCTTGCAGGGATGGCCTGTGCTGGCCTTGCTGCTCCCAGGCCACCAAACAGGCCTTTGGTTTCCCCCAGGTTGGCTGTAACTGGTAATTTCCCCTGGTTTTGCAGCCCCATGGCCTTGCCGTGCCCTGTGCCAGGGCCCCGCTCGCAGTCCGGGGTCTGCGGTCAGGAAACGAAGCTCCGTTCGCTTCCCCGCACGTTGCGCTGGCCTTGCCCTCCCCTGCAGCCAGCACACCCTCCAGTTGCACCTGGGTGATTTGTGCTGCAAACGAGGCCTGATCGCTGATTAGCGGCCATCAGTGCTGTTAATTGCAACGGTGGCTGTGTTGCTGAGGATCTCTGCTTGGCAGTTTGACCCTTGGCTTGGGGTTTTGCTGGGGTTGCTGATTGCGGGTGAGTTGAGCTGTTTGATTTTGGCTGTGTGATGGCCCAGCTCCGCGTGCCCGTGCGCAGGCACGGCCCTTGTGTGTGCACGGGGCTCCTTTGGCGCCCAGCCTGGACCGTCCCGTGGAGAGCTGGGCGCCTGCGTGGAGCTGAGCGGCCCTGTGCTGGGGCGCCGTGCCCGGGCGCAGCGCGGGAACGCCGGTGCGCGGGCTGCCGGGCCTGGGCTACGCGTGTCCCGTGGGGTTAGGCCGACTGCAGGAGCTGCTTGTGCTGATGGAGCTCATCTCCGTGATCCCGTGGCACGGCTGGGTGCACATGTATAAAATACGTGCTGGTAGCCCCAACCCCTGCCTGCTGGCTGGATGCAGCGAGCACCTCAGCTCCTTCCTACCGGAGATGTCCCGCACATTCCCGTGCGGGAACGTTTTCATCCCTAACTCCTGAGGGTCTCGGTTTGCTCTGCTGAGCTGAAATCTGGCCTCCTTGCTGTCCTGGCACCACTGAAAATTTGCTTGGAGGGGAAAAACCCATCTGTGCTGTGGAAAAGGGAGGGGAAGGCTGGAGGGGAAAGGGCGCTGGCCCCCCGCCCCGGGCTGTGGGCTGGCGTGGGCATTTGCCCGCAAGCTGCGTTTTCCTGTGCGCGATCTGTGGTTTTGCTCATTACCTGGAATACATCCGCTTCTGAGCGGATCATTTTTAAAGACCCGTGCTCCTGGGCAGCGTTTTCGTGATTCCGGGCAAGGAAGTACAATTAGCGTTATCTTGTGGGCAATGAATCAGGGTACAGTTTCCTACTGGAGACGGAAAAATCTCCCGGTGTCACGGGGAGAGAAAAAAAAAGAGCAACGCAGCAGGTCGGCGCTGGTGGCCTCCGCTGGTTTCCGGCGGGCTGAGCTCTCCCTGGGGACGGGGAGCTTCTTGCACAGGCTGTTAGTGGAAGAGCCCTGTGTGAGCTCCCGCGCCGCTGCCTCCTCCCCTTGCTTTAAGAAGGGCATTAATAGCTGTAATGAGGATTAGCAATATCTTTTCAACTCAATTACCCCTATCCTAAAAGCATGCAGGATTATTTAAATGTATTACCATTTTTTAAAGTAGAATAGCTTTTCTCCAGCTTTGTGCTTGTGTAAACCTACTCTGGGAGAAAAACAGGATACATGCAGCCACGGTGATCATTACCCTAATCTTCCGGGTCTATTTTTCTGGGTAACTCTGCTATAATCAAATAATAACCGGGTTATTATTTGATTATAGCAGGATCTGGGTCCCACGGGGAGGCTGGGCAGCGGGAGGCGACGAGCCCGGAGCCTGGCCCTGCTCTGGGTAAACGGAGGCGACGCGGGACGTGGGGACGCCCGGACACGGGGACACGGGACATGGGGACACGGGCCGCGGAGGCCACCTGGTGGCCACGTCCCCAGCCCGGGGACAGCGGCGCTGCGCCGGCGCTCGCCTTCGCCTTGCCGTCCTTCCGGCACAGGAGCGAAATATCCTATCTTTTTTATCCTTTTCCCTCTCTCTCTCTCTTTTTTTTTTTTTTTTTTTTTTATTTTTTTTCCAAAAAGGCCCGCGGCCTGCATGCATCTCCATCAGCGTCCTGGGGCGAAGGGAGGCTGAAAAGCTCCCGGTCCCGCTCCTTGCTAAGCATCCAGGCCACCTCCCGGCGGGGGGATTTGGGGGAGAGGAAGCGCTGAGACGCTGGGCAGGCCGATTCCCCTCCTCGTACCCGCTGCTCCCCGGTAAAATAGGGAGAAGCGGCTCTTCCCGCTGGTCCGCTTGGAGCCCGGCTGCCCCGAGGGCGAGCGCCCTGACCTCGGCTGGGCGGCCCAGGGGGTTTCCATGGGAAACTCGGGAAATGCTGCTTCCAAACCCTGTATATCCTTGAAAGTGCTGTTTATCTTCGAGAGAGCTGAGGGATCAGATTACAAATAAAACATGAATGAAAATAGAGGAAACAGAGTAGCAAGAGGGGTCAGTAGTTTTCCTTTGCCCACAGATTCTTCTGTGATGAAAAACTTGGGCTAGAAGGGTCGTTTCCAAGCCGTGCTGGAGCTGGCCTGAGCAAAGGGAGGGAGCGGTGGGAAAAGCCCGCGAAATGCAGCGGCAGCTTCGAGGCGTCTTTGCGCTCTACGAGCCCTCGCTACAAAGCACCTTGGCTCTAGCTCCTGCCCGAGCGCCCCGGCGAACGGGGATCGGATCCTGGGAGATGCTGCAAGTCCCCCAGGCGGAGCGTTTTCCCAGGAGGAAATCCACCGTGCCCGCATCCCCCGTGGAGCGGGGCAGCGGCACCGGGGGTGGCGCGGGGACGCTCGGGCCCGGAGCGGGCGCCGTGCTTGCGCGGCTGCTCCGTTCGCTCCTTCCACCCTTCTGGCCGCTGCCGCCTCCGGGCAGCCGCTCGGCTCTTCCCGATGCGATGCGCTCCGAGCAGCTGGATCTGCTGTTTCATCCAACTATTGATCAGTGATTGTGTTAAAACGCTGGCTTTTGGAAAGCACGGTCTGACCTTTCTGTTACTATTATTTCATTTCACTGACTAGACTAACAAATTGGAAGGGATTTTATTTGCCGCAGGAGGTGGGCTGGCAGGGCGTCCCGCTGCAGGATGAGTGCTCTCCTGCGTGGACATGCCCGTAGAGGTCACGATTTGCTCTTTGTCCTGCCCCTTTTGGATGCTAGGTGTTTTCTTTCTCTCTCCTGCTTTTTGAGAACTTGGTGTTCCCGGTAGGCCTGGGATGAGGTTGGTTTCTTCTGCTCTTGCTTTCCCTTAGTCAAGAGCAGAGAATGAAATACTGGAGACAGAAGAGAGAAGTCCTGTCTCCGTGGCTTGTTCTGCCCTGGGAACCCCATGGACTTGCTGATGTTGCTATGGATGAACGAGGACGGTGGCTTTTGTGACATGGGTGTGTGTCCACCGGGACCCTCCATCGGTGTGTTTCGGAGAGGCTTCCAGAGCTCTTTGGCACTGTTGACCATGGCGAGACCGGCGCTGGTGCACGGTTTGAGTCCGTGGTCCCAGCAGACCCATCAACAGCTTCTCGGCCAACGCTCGATCTGCGTTAGGCCGGGCTGTGGGTCCTGCTTCCTGCTCCCCGAGTTGGCACGTCCGGCCTGTGCCGGTGGCTGTGCCATGTAGACGTGTAAGTGTGGATGTGCAGAAAACGGCCTGCCAAAATATCACCAACCAGGCCTCAGCGAAACTGTTCTAGACTCCGCTGTTTGCTTCTAGTGTTGCTCTGGGCGCATTTCCTCGTCTCCCCTCCTCCAGGTGATGTTCATTGCTTTTCGTGGCAGAGCCAGGTGATGTGGGAATGAATGTCATAAAAGTGTGTTCCTTGATTAGAAAACAAGGATTACTGGTGATGAGCGGGCTGACTGTTTTGTGATCCTAAATGAAAAATCTGGACTTCACGTTTTGCTGCAGCTGAAGGAAAGTTTGCTGGGCCGGACGCCCGGCAGCTCAACGCCAAACCGCTCCTCGGCGAGGATTGCTTATCTTCTAGCTGGCTAGCGCCTGCGTCGGGTTCTGGGTTGAGCCTGGGAACGGGCCTTAATTTGATTTGTATTATCAGAATGCTTTTTTCCCTTTGCTTTTGGGACGGTTTCCCACCCCTGGCCCTGGCGTCCTGCCTGCCTGCAGGGACTGGGAACGGGTCGCGGCTGCGCTGCGCTGCTTTCAGCAGCGGCCGGGGGCTCCGCGCAGCGTGCACGGTGCGGGGCGGGGGGGGGGCAGCGGCCGGGGGCTCCGCGCAGCGTGCGCGGTGCGGGGCGGGGGGGGAGCAGCGGCTCCCCGCGGCATCCGGGGGCGAAAAACTCAACCGAGGCGGAACAGCAAAGAGGCGGCAAAGCAGCGCCCGTCCTCCCCCCCCCCCGCGGCGGGCGCAGGCCCGCAGCCGCTGCCCGCCCCGTCCCTCCCCCGGCGGCCGGGGCGGCCGCAGCGAGCGCTGACATCAGAGCCGAGCCGCGCCGGGAGGGGGAGGAGGAGGAGGAGGAGGAGCCCGCCGCACCGGAGCGATTCCTCTTCCCGTCGCCGCGCTCGGGGCCGGGGCGCACCGGCGGGGGGCGGCGGCGGCGGCGGCGGCTTCTCCTCCTCCGTCGTCTCCGTCCCCCCCGTCCGCCGCCGTCCGGGGCTCCCGCGGGGCTCGAGGCGCCGCCGCCGCGGCCCGACCATGCTCCCCGGGGCGCCGCCGCCGCCCGCCGCCTTCCCCGCGGCGCCGCCGCAGCCGCCGCCGCCGCCGCCCGCCGCCCCGCACGGGCCGCCGGCGCCGCCGCCGCAGTTCCCGCCGTTCCCGGGGAAGCCCGGCCTCCAGATCCGGAAGAATGCCATCACGGACGACTACAAGGTCACCACGCAAGTGCTGGGGCTCGGCATCAACGGGAAAGTTTTGGAGATCTTCAGCAAGAAGAGCGGCGAGAAGTTCGCCCTCAAGGTGCGCGGCGGCGGGGCGGGCGCAGCCGCCCGGGGGGCGGGCGGCCCCGCCGCCAGCCCCGCGTCTCCGCGGGGACGTAGCGGGTTCCCCCCCCCTCTCTTTCTTTTCTTTTCTTTTTTCTTTTTCCGTTTTCTGTTGTTTTCTTTACTTGGGGGGGGGGGGGGGGTTGTCGTCCCGAGCGGCTGCGGAAAGGGGAAGGAGCAACTCGGCAGCAACAGTTCCTGCCTGACAGTGATGGAACATGTCTGCTGCCGGCTGGCGTGGAAACGCAGCTGCCCCCGGGTGCTTTCTAAAGCGGAGCCGCCCGCCGCAGGGCCCCGCCGGGGGTGCGGGGAAAGGGGCGCCGGGGGCCCGGCTCGGCTCGGCCCGGCCCGGCCCGGGGGCGGCGGCGGGCGGGTCGCGCCGGGCGCTTTGTGCTGCCCCGGACAAAGGGGCCGGGCGGCTCCGCGCCGCTGCGGCCGCGCCGCCCGCGGCTCCTGCTCCTCTTGGAGCATCCGGCGGCGCCTCCGAGGCTTTTCAACCCCGCAAAGCTGCGTCTCACCGGGGAAGCGACCCGGCGCCGCCGAGCCGGCGGAGGCCCTCGGCCGCGCAGGCTTCGCCGCCGCCCCGGCGCTCGGTCCAGAGCCTGAACGACGCAGGCCGAAATCGGAGGCGCCCTGGGCCGAGCCGGCGTGTGGGGCGAACGCGGGTGTTCGCCCGGGCGCCCCCGCCCAGCCGCCGCTCTGCCCTGGCTCCCGGCCCGTAAAAGCCCGCGTCGCGCCGAGCCCCTCGTCCCGCTTCGGGCAGGGGGGCTTCGGCCATGTCTATACAGCGGCTGTGGCGTGCCTTCGGTTTGAAGGACGCTCGGATAAATACCGTCTCCAAAAGTGCTGGATAACTTAACAGTGCCCTTGTTTTCCAAGGAGCTTTTCCGGCGAAGGTGGGGAGCACGTCTCCTTGGCAGAGAGAGACCGGGGGAAGTTTGAGCGGCTTCGTGACGCGGCGCGCGGTGGCACGGGTACACACAGTCTGCTCCGGGGGAGCGGCGTGTTCCGTGTCTCGGATGCAATTTGCTCCCACACATTAGCTGTTCAAAGCCTAGGCGTTATCCTGCGGATTGTGAAGACTTAAAGGGGGAAAAAAAAAAAAACAACAACCCACAAATCCGTATGCAGCCGTCTTTTGTCTGCGGAGCGAGGCATCTGTTGATAGCCGGGACTCCTGGCCTGAATGAATGAATGAGCGAGCGGATCTTTGGCGTGCGGATCGGGGTGGAGGGGGCAGAGGATGGTGGTGGCCCGGCCTTGTCAGAGAGGGGCTTGCTCAGCTCACTGACGGAAGTTTGACTTTTCCTTCAAAACCACGGACGTTTCTCACTAGCTGCACCGTGATACGCTCACGGCATGTATCATATCACTTCTGGTTTGAGATTAGTGAAATTGGCCTTTGTTTGGGCAGACACGCTCTTTGTCAGCCTGCAGTTGGCTCAACTATTCAAGTTGCCGGTCGTCGATGCTTCCCCCCGAAGTAATAAAAGGGGAAGGGTGGCAAGTAAGGTACAAGGAAGAGGGATTCCTGACGTGGACAGGTTCTTTCTATCAAAACACCGGTTCAGGCGGCTGGAGCCTGGGTTTGTGCTATCAGCCTGCCAGCAGCAGAGCGCAGCGCAGCAGATGTGTTCAGGATTTAGCATTATGATTCGCGTTATTTCCTTGGCTCTGTTGAAATGTGTCTGATAACATAGGATTTTATGCTGTAATGCGTGAGGGTGGCGCAGAATATCTGCGCAGCTCTTGGAGGATGAGGCGTATTCAACGCTGAGTCTGTTCTGGAAGACTGTTGGTCTTCATCCCTCTGTCCCCTGTCCCGGCTCCTCCATGCTCTCCCGGTGGAGAGAGAAAAGAGCAGCCAAGCCGCTGGACCTGCCTCTGGCGTTGCAGTGGGCAGCACAGCTGCTGCTCCAAATGATTCCTTCCAGCTCCCTAAAAACTGCCATGCTGGAGTTTGGTGCCTTGGGCTGGCTGGTTTGTATCCTTCCTGCAGTGGTGAGCATGAACTGCAAACTTGGGTTATTCCTCCTTCCGAGAGGACCTAAGTGCCCAGCCCAGCCTCGGTGGGGGGTGACCTAGCCGCAACGCGTGTTGACATCATCCCCTCCCCTGCTACGCAGGCAGGGTAACATCTCCGTTAGAAGCTGTTAGAGAGGCATTTAGAACATCTGCATTACTCATAGGCTGCATTGGTGTAAAAGGATGACCTAAAGTAGGATATACCGAAACGATTGCATCAAGTCGTCAGGTTACAGATGATGTTTAAGAGAATTCTGGTGGCCTGCAGCCAGGAGCTGCGGCTGAAATGCCTTTATGCCGTCTGCTTTGCTTGTGCGGCAAACCTTTCCATTCGCAGCATTTCTCTGAGTATTTTCTGCTCCAAAAGGCTGTGTATTCGCGCAGCCTTCACTGAAGGGGAAACGATTGTATGTCTCGTTAATGTTAATGATGTCTTCTGGTTATGTCGTGCTTCCTCTTGGATCTTGTGCAACTGTTACCTTGTTAAACCTCTCTCCCAAGCGGTGCGATGTGTTTAGGTTAGGCTTTAGCTGAGAGTCACGTCGCTTGAGAGAACTTTTCAGTGCTCCAGGAGAGGCTGAATTTGGAGGCCGCGTTCCTGTAGCGACAAATACGTTATAGGCAATTTTCTTCTTTCTAGTACAAGATTCCACAGTGGAAGATGCTTGTAAAATAACGCAATGTGTGAGTTGAGGGATGGTTGCTTTATTTGCTACACCATGCCAGGGTAAAAACAAGAGATATTCTTTTACTTTTCTCATAGATCGTTATTTTTTATGTTGTTAGTTTCCCACTTAAAAAACAAACAAAAAAATCCCCAAACAACCTTTTTCTGTATTGAAAAACACCTGGGTGGAATGCATAAATTGCCCAGGAGGAGGCAGGTGGTCCAGTGGCCAGATCCGTGCCTTGGCGTTGTTTCTGAACAGGGTTTCGTGTTCAGGTGCTTCCTCCTCCGAGTTCAGCCGCGGAGCCGCCAGGCGCCCTCGGCCCCGCGAAAGGGGGACGCCGCTGGCCGAGGCGCTGGAGGACGTGGGCCACCAATGACTAGACCCTGCTTGATGCTAAGAGACTGGCTTTTGGTGTCTAGCTGGGAGAGGACGTGAAAGCCGTGACGTGGTGATGAATGGCATTGAAGTGAGGTCTGTGCCGTTTCTTACCCTCTTTTTCCTTGTACCTTGGTGTGATCTATTAATAGACAAAATTAGGCTTGTAATTTCTGGCAAACCTAACGTATGTAGGTCACGGTAGCCTTTGCTTGGCTGTGTTTGTTGCAGGCAGGCTGTTGGCATTAAGTGACGCAGATTGCGATGGTGGGATGGGGAGTGACGCCTGCATTGCGTGCTGTGAATTCCACTTTTAAGACTAATCTTTAGACCAAATACTGGATTTATGATTGGCTGCCTTAGTGTTTTATAAGGAAATCACAGGTCATCCGGATTGTAGGGGAACAGGGAAGGGGGTGTCAGTTAATGGTGATGGTATGTCGCTTGGTGGAGCTCTTCATGGAGAAAAGTTTGCTTTAAAATGAATTAACAAAAACCAGCAAACAGCATTCCTAACCCAAACTTCAAAGCAGAAAAGCCTCATCTCTCCCTTCAAGTGGAAGAGCCCAGCGAGCTACGGAGACGACTTGCAAACTCGTCCCCTCTCCGAGCAGCCTGGGGGCTTCACAGCCCTCCCGGGAGCAGCGGGGCGGCTCTGAGTGTCTTGTGCAACATTTGCCTGGTGGTAATCCGAGTGCTGGTCCCTCTGGTGTGGGCAGAGGACGGACCCCAGTACTTCGGTGGTTTATTATTCTTGTGTGAAGTCTGTTGTGGAAATCAGGTAGGTGGTGTAGGAGCAACCTCATCTGAGCAGCTCCTCTCTGTGCTGCCTCGCACTGATAGCGTGTTCGGCCGAAAACGTGGATGGAAGAGCACGGTGCCCTGCGGGGGACGGAGGCCCGCTGCGTTTGCACCCTCTGCTCCCCGAAGGGCAGGCGATGGCCGTCTGTCCATCCGCACTGCGGCCAGCGCGCCTGCCGATCGCTGCGTGACGGGAGGGAGCGTTGAGAAGCGAGGTGCGTTTTCAGTGGTTGTGGTTCCTGTGCGGCTGAAACGCTCGTTAAACTCTCCCCGAGCTCCTCCTCGTCCACCAGCCTTTCGGGACTGGAGCGAATGGTGGGTGGGCCGAGGAGCGCCGCAGCTCGCCCCGCGGTGAGCGCGAGCCGCCGTTGGAGGAACGTGGGCTCTTCGGCGCCTGGCACCGGCCCGGCGGTCCTTTACCTCTCTGGTTCGGAGAGGGTCAACGTCTTTGGTCACCTTAAGTGCGTAATTTGTCTGCCAGTGTTCGCTTTATAGCGCTTGGGGACGTGATGGAGCACAGTCCGGCGGGCTCCCCTCGAGCCTTAATTAGCCGCCGGACTTCGCTAGGCGAGCAGCACTAGCTGCGGGGTCTCTGTGGGGGGCTCTTAGTCCCTGCTTTCGATCCGTGGCAGATGAGGAAAGCGCTCCCGTGCTGCGTTTGCGAGGTGGTCGGCATCCGTCTCAAAGCTGTCCTCGCGGATGGGGCTCCCTGGCCGCCGAGCCCTGCGGGTGAGCTGGTTCCTGCGGCTGGTGGCCGCGGGTTCCCGCTTCCGTCGGGGCCAGGAGCTTTTCCAGAGGTGCTTAAGGGAGTGAAGCATTTTTGTTTAACCAAAAATATCTTTCGTATGGCCATTTGTGCATCTCGCAGTTTAAAGCTATGGAAAGTACAGTGTCATCACGGGGACTTTTCTAAGGCAGTGGTTTATTATCTCATTGACCAAAAGGGTTTACTGGCTTGGATTATGAGTTTAGTTAAACAATTGAGGATTTACATAATCCCTTCTAAATATGTTACATAGTCTGAGCAGTCAAATCTACAACTGATACAAACTGATAAAAGCCTGGCGGTAGGGGCTGACTGTTGCTCTGGCACGTGCTCAGGAAATGGCAGGGTTCTTCCTCTTAACGCGTTCAACCGCCAGTCTTGCGAAAGATTGGCGATTCCTGCGTTTTTACATGTGGGAAACTGAGATGCAATGATTTACTTAAGGTCCAACAGTCAGTGTGTAGCAGGGCTGAGGGGAGAGCTGAGGTGCCTGCTCTGAGATGAGGCCCTCCACCAGCACCTGTTCCACTGGAGCCAGGCAAGATGCTGCGTGATGGTCCTTTCCAAAGCCTTCTCCTCCGACTTGCACCCACCATGAACTGGAGAGCATTTTCCCACCTCCTCCAAAGTACTCAGCATCTCCAGTGATGTGATCCAAGCATATGGAAAATGTCTTTTGGAGTTCAGCTTTGGCTGAAGTTGCCATTTTGTGTCTCGACCACGACCAGCCCGGCTTTTGGTAGATGCACTGTTCTGAAACCATCCCTGGGTAGGGTGCGGTGGCAAAAGCCTTTGGTAGATAGAAAATACAGCCTTAGCCCATGAGATAAATAGACAAATATGGCCAGGTGAAGCCCGCGTGGAGCTCCTGTGTGGCCTTCAGCAAGGCTTCTGCACGCATGCCAGTCCAGGAAAGCCCAGTTTAAATCGTGTAGGTGTCTGTGCTGTTCAGCGCTAGTGGCCCCGTTGGGGATGAGCAGCGTAGGGTGGGGATCAGGCTTTGCTGGACGTGTGCTGCCTGTTCTGAAGCAGCACCTATATTTAAAGCAATATGTAAATAATAACTTGAAGTTGTATGGGTTGAAATCCAGGAGTCTCAGTGTGTTTGCTAGATGGCAGGTAGGCACAGGTGAAGTAAATGCAGAAAACAGGCGCAGGAAGCCTTGAAAAAGTGCGCTAGTGACTTCTCAAAACCTGTCGGGCTTGTTCTCTTGGATCTCGGGGGTTGTCTTCTCTACCCTGGACGTCCGAATGCCGGGGAGCTGCAGAGCAGCTTCTCCTTGTCCAAAGTCGTTGGGCTGTGCCTGTTGGGGCTCACGTGGGACAACACCAGGCTTGGTACTGTCCTGACCGGTGCGCTTGGTCCCAGGAGGTCCTCCGATCCCTGCCCCGTGATTGCCATGCTGAGCTGCTTTTCAGTGTTGCGTCAAAATGAAACCTAGCGGATTTTCCCCAATTGATCTGCGGCTTCTGTGTTGAGGGATTGGGAGGAAAGAGCCTCTCTTTCATGAAGAAACCCTTTTCTCCAGCTAGCTCTGAGCTTAAGCAGCTTTCCCGACCCGCTGACTGCGCTCTCAGCGCCTCGCGGCGCGGGAGTCGGGGCCGGTTGTCCCCGAGCAGAACTGGCCCCGTGCGCCTGGCCTCAAGTTGCAGCATTCAGGCAGCATGACCTCACCTCCTGGTTTCCAAGAATAACGCGCTGCCTCCCCTCCGCCGCCGCGGGGCCGTCTGCAGCGCGGGAGGGCGGCTGCTGCGGGCCGGCAGCCGTCCCCTCCAGGGGCCCGTCCTCCGCGGATGCTCCCCGCCAGCCCCTCGGAGCGAGCCGCCCGTACCGGGGTCGGCACGGTGTCGGGTAGTGTCTCTCCCCTTCGTGCAGCAGGGATTTTAGGTAGCGAGAACTGGGAAAGGCGTTTGGAGGACCAGGCTGAGCTTGCAGGCTTCCGTTTCTGGGAGAAGGAAGTTTTGGGGGTGAGGGTCCCTGAGGACCACTGCCTAATGGCTGGCACTGAAACACAGTTTTAGCTGACCTCTCTCTACCCTTAAATGATTTGCAAAACTGGGCTTTCCTGGGCGTTGGGGTTAACCTCGCAGAGCTGTCTGAAGCCCTCATGCTGTTGCGTTCATCCTGGGGGCTGGCGGCGGTTATGGGGGAGTGGGAATCACGCAGGCAGGACACGTGGCAGCAAGGACGTGTGGCTGGTGATGCTTGTTGTCACGAGTGCCCTATCTGCAGGTAGGAGGAGGGGAGGATGCTGCAGGCACGGAGATGGTGGGTTGTGTAAGAGCCGTTCAGCTGGTGCCGGCGATGTCCTCGTGGTCCGGAGGCAAGTGTGCGGGACTGCGGCCGGACCATCCATGTGCTGAGAGAGCGGAGCTGCCGTCTTTGCTCTTCTCCTGAGTGGACTTGCGGGCTGCGCATGCCCTGTACCTCTGGAGCACGGTATTTTAAAAGAACTTAAGACATACATCGTGCTGTGCGGGGCTTCCTTGGCTTCACGGGTGCCACTTGTCTAGTGTGCTAATACATCTAAAACGCGCTTTCCGTGGCTCCGAGAGCGCCCTGGGAGAGACGTTCCCCGTGCACAAGCAGCGAAGCCTTTGCGTGCGGAGGACTTTGCGGCTTCTCTTGGCTATAAGCGCACGGCTTTGCAGGAGGAGTTTGTACAGCTCCAGCCCACTGCCCTGGGCGCTCAGCACCCCTCCTGGAGCCTGGGCTTCGCGGTGAGGAGAGCGTCGGATGCCGCTGGAGATCTGTGGTGTTTTTACTCTGTTACTGCATCTTCCCAGTTCCTGCTGAGAGGGTCACCTAGATCGTGCACAAATCTGTTTGCTTTGTAAAATTTGGCCTCCTGTTTCCAGCTCACTGGCCGCGAGTCATGCTCCACGTGTGCGGAGAGGTGCTGTGGCCGGGCTCCCGAGGGGAACAGTCCGTGTGCAGTCCGCCCGAGGAGGTGGACAGGAGCAGCTTGCCGGGGTTAGAGCAGGACACGAGTCTGAATGCAGGCAGCTTTAACAGCCTGGTACGCTGCTGCTCTTACACTTACCGGCCGAGTCATTTAGGACGTTTCAGATCTCGCCGTTTTGGGGTAGGGATTGTGGTGGCCAGCAGGTTTAGCAGTCGTTTTAACTCTCTTTCCTTTGTGGCCTCAGGCAGGGACTAACGGCCGCAAGTTTGTGACTGTTGGTACGTCCTCCTGACCTGAGGTGGCCCGAAATGTGAATTTTGCTGTGAACCGTGAAAATGTTGCCGGTGGCAGGGAGAGGAGGTCAGAGTCGCGGCTCCTCTCCGAGCTTTGGTGGGACCACGCGGCGATGTCGGACGTTGCAGGTCCATGCAGAAGCCCCTGGGGGAGGACAGCACCTTCCCGCGCGTTATGTCGGTGTGTTGCTTTGCTCTTGCTGAAGTAACTTCTCCCAGGGAAGAGGGCAGGTGAGCAAGCTGGCTCCAGCCGCCTGGGACAGGCGCAGCGTTTGCCGTCATGTGTAATGAGATTATTTGAGCTGTTGGCGTCAGGGATGCATGTGATTATGCGCCTGGCTGTCCAGCAAGCTGTAGCCTAAACTAGAGATAAAGTTCAAAACGCAAGCCCAGATCTGAATGTTCCTGGGGCTCCCAGCCAGACTGGGACTTTGCAGCTCTGCTCTCCTAAGATATCCGTGCCCGCTTGTGGTATAGATTTGGGATCGGAGGAGAGATGGACTTGATTTCTTCGTCGTAATTAACTTTGCTGCTTCTCCTTGTGTGCTCTAGGCTGTAGCTAACTCCTCTTGGGTGCTCCTTCTGATTTCAGCCTGTTCCGCCCTGCTGGCCCCAGAATAGGAGCGTAAATTGGGCTCAGGATCGCAATTACCATATGCTGAAACAGGCTAAATCTGTGTAACAGCATGTCAGGGCTCTGTGCCGTCCCTATCCAAAGAGGTATGTCACCGCACGCCTGAGCATGGCGCCTGGGCCGTTCACTAGCTGGAGAGTTGTGCTGGCGGGTGGGAGCGGGGGACCTAGCAGTGATGGAAGATGAAGAGCTGGCACGGTCAGGACATGGTCTAGGGAAGGCAAGGCGCCCCACCACATCGGGACCTCTGGCCAGTGAGTATCATGTCCTTTCCATGAGCTGTGCCAGTAGTGCCCACCGCTGGGATGGTCTCCAGGGACCATGGTGGCACATGGTTGCACGACGGCCATTGGATTGGCTCCCTCCCCTGGAGACGCAGCTGTGCTCTCCGTGCTGGATCTGCTGCTCTCTGCTTTCTGGGCGAAGATGAAGGCAGGGGTCAAGGCATCAAACTCCCTCCCAGCACCCCTGGCAAACTCCTCTCCTTCGCGAGAGGATTGGGTAGGCGCGTTTCCTCTCCATGAGCGTTCAGAAAACGGAGCAGCGAGTCTCCCTATTTCTGTCCTCTCGGCTCTCCTTTGGCCATGATATCTAGCACAGAGCTAGCGCAGCCTCTTGAAAGGCTCCTCGGACGTCCTGCCAAATGTGTGTTTTCAGGGAAATCTGGCTGGAACAAAAGCTGGGGCTGCTCTGGAAATTTGGCAGCGCGTCCCGTTGGCTGGAGTTCCAGTAGCTGCGGCTCGCTGCCTCTCGAGGCGTGGACGGGAGCCTGGTCCGAGTGACGCTCCTTGGGAGCACGCTCCGGGTATTTCGACTCGTCCCCGGCTCGGCTGGGGGAAGGAACACGCGTGCTCCAAACCGGAAAATATACGTGCTCTCCTCGGCCTCGATCAAAACAGCCCCGGAAAAGCCTGGCCTGCTCGCGGGGGTACGTTTTTATTTTGAGTAGCAATAATAACCCGATTGCATCTCGGCGTTTAAGAGCAGTTTGCAGCAGTTTTTGTGTATCGCATATCAGCTCGCCTAAGCGGGAAGGCAGGAATTGCCCGCTTGCAGCGGGGGCCGCCGCGACGGGGAGGCGTCTCCCACCACCCAGCATGGCACCGGCGCCGGAGACTCGCTGCTTGCGGCCCCAGCTGAGCCCGCTCCTGCTCGCTCCGTCCCCCGCGGGCTGCGATGTGACTGACTCTTTTTTTTTTTTTTTTTTTCCCTTTCCTTTTCCCCTCTTCCCCCATTTCGCAATGTTGGCTGCCCATTACGTGGGGCAGATTGCTCAGAAACCAGAGACGGGTGTTGCATAAGGCACTCGGCCGCGGCAGCCGGCTTCCGCCGAGCCTGCCGTTCCCTTGACAGGGAGGCCCTGCCAGGAAGCTTCCCGGGGTTGCCTCCTAGAAGCCGTCAGAGCTGTGACTCCGGCGTTTTTGGGTGAGTAAGGCTGGAGACTCGGTGTGGGTTTCCAGCGGCGCCTGCCAGTACTAACAGCCGTGCAATTTTCGGAGCAACATCACTCTCGTAGCGAAACGGTGACTCAGCCGCCCTCGGTCCCGGATTTCGTGATTTTGGGAGGAATCCGGGTGGTGGGACAGGTTCTGCCACCGAGTGTCCTGCTGACCTTCAGTTTGGAGGACCTGGGAGTGTCGCGGTGGCCTCGGCCATCCCCCACCTTAATGTCTAGGTGGGATGCTCTTGCTCTCACTAATCCGCGTGCTCTGGCGAGGCTCTCCGCTTTCTTTTTGCCTTCCCTGCAAGGAAGCCAAGCTCTTCCCCGCCGGAGCGGCTGCTCCTCCAGAGCAACCTCTCTGGAACCGGTGGGAAAGCTGCTTCAGCTCTTGGCTGAGACTCCTGAGTGTGGAAACCTCCCTCCTTTTCTGTCTGCTTTTGTGTGAACGTGGAATCTTCTCCGAAAGACTGGGCACCGTCCGTCTCCTGGGCAGTCCTTTGTCGGAGGACTCTGCCTGAATGGCTCCGTGGCTCGTTTTGTGTCAGAACAGGACTTTCAGTGTCTCCCTCTGTGTTTCTCTTCCACCCTGGTTGTTCCCCTTTGGTGACCCAAGGGGATGAGCTGCTTGCGAAGAGCAGCGCCCTGCCCATGACATGAGACAGCTTCATGGGTGGTGGAAATCAGTCGGGAAGTTCTCCAGCTCCTGGGGGGTTCTGGAAGTGTCCCACAGCTCCTTGCAGAGGGCAGCTGGAAGACTTCCTTCCCCGCCTTCTCGCTGGGCCCCGGGTATGTTGTTGGAGATGCAAATGCTAGTCTGATGAAGGCCTTGGTGAGTAACATGCTGGGGAGTTTATAAACTGATTAAAATGTGCTCTCTGTGTGCTGCTGAGCAGCTCTGGCACCTCCCCGGGCTGCTGGCAGGCAGCAGGGCTGAAAGCTGGACTTGCTGCCTGGTTGCTTTACCAGCTCGCTGCCTCCAAAGTGGGCTGGTGCGATGGCATATGCAGCTTCAGAGCTGTTACCTTGCCATGCGTGCTGCTGGCCACGCACATGTATCCTTATGTATGGGTTTTACCTTGAGGGGCTGAAGGGCAGATCTAGCTTTGCTAGATCCAGCTAGCTAGAGCAAGGAGAGTTTTCTGGCTGCTCTCTGTAGCTCAGCTCCAAAAATCTCACTCCCCATCTGACCGATGAGTTTTGCATGGTGCTTGCAGCAGTGACAGCCTCTGCTTTGCAGGTCAGATGGTTGCGGCTTTTACCAAGACATGCGTTTCATATTTGTATCAGTCCAGAGACTAAACTGAAATAACCAGGCAAGCGTCACGGGGAAGGAGGATTAGACTGAGATGCAGTAGCGTTGCCTCCAGGGTTTAGTTACTTAACTATGGAGGCTGAGCGAAGAACGTGTTTTCTGCATGAGATCAGCAGGCAGAGGACACCAGAGATGATCTCTAGGTGCATTCCTTCTGCACCGGGCAGCCAGAGCCGCTTCCTACGGTACAACAGCTCAGAGGGGATGGTGTCCCAAAGTGTTTCAGGGCACTGCAGGGAGTAAACAGCTGGGTGAAGAACACTGAGAGCAATAAACACCTGGATTTTGTGCCTGCTTCTGACACTAACCTGCTCAGCAGCCCTGGGAAGATCGTTATTGCAGGGGAGAGGGGGTTAAGCTGCCTGTGCCCCTTGTACAGGGGCCACGGTTAGTGATGCACGTGTTCGTACGGGGAATTGGAGGCTTGATCTCCCCCTCGCTTAGCAAACGGGCTGTGCTGACCTGGGGAGTTAGTCTGGGCCCCGGGGCAGCAGCCGGAGCCGAGCTGGGCCTCCGCGCCCGAGGGGGCTGTAGCGACGCTCCGGGTTTGCATAGGCGTGCCGCCTCTTGCTGCAGGGATTTGCATTTGGAGAAATGTTGGGATTTCTGGAAGTAGCTTTTCTGGAGGGCTGCTGAGAGCAGCACAAGGGCCGGCTGGTCTGGCAGCCGCCCGCACCCAGCGTCCCTGCGGCCGTAAGCCCTTTCCGTGAATAAGTGGGATTGGGGAAGTTGGAAGTGTTACACAGCAAGACCAGGGAGTCCTGGGCAGCTCGGAGGGAGCAGTTCCTCTCTGCTCGACCCGGGGCTCGGGAAAGCGCCGCCGCTCCCCCGGGATGCTCTCGCCGTCGCCTGCCGTGCTGCAAAGCGCTCGGCGAGCTGCGAGCTTGGAGCCGGGTGGTGGGACTTGTCTGACACCGGGGTCCTGGGCATCCCCGAAGGGATCAGCAAACTGCTCCCACAATACGTATGTTTTAATTGCATATTTAAAAGATGCAACCATATAACCCCTGTGCTGTTGACTCCTTGCTCTATGATGCCTTTTGTTAGGGAGAACCTTGCAACGGGAGCAGGTTTCAGAGGTGGTTGGCGGAGATGGGAAAAGGTCTCTCCTGCGAGAGCAGCTTGTTGCTCTGTGCGGTCGCTTCTGGGGACGGGAGAGAGCTGCAAGCACGGGCAGTCCCCTGCCTCTAAGGACTTGCAGCCTCTTGCTTGTTTTTGCTGTGTTGCTTCAGGATCCAGGCCGTTGGCTACAATACTCGCCGTTGCGGTTCGGGGGGGATGTGTGGCCCGGGAGAGGAATGAAATGCCCACTTGCTTCAACCTCCCCCTTGCAGAAAGCAAAACCTCCTTGCAGCAAAAGCACCGGCTCTCTGCCCATGTCTAGGACGAAGCGGGGCAGGTGTCGCCTCGGGAAGACGCTTGCTCTATCCCGGGGTCCGCAAAGCCTGCGGCGAGGATGAAATTTTCCAAAACAAAGAGCCAAGGAAAGGGCAGAGCGATGCGCGACGTGCTGTCTGTCACCAGGCTTCAAGGCCGTGTAAACACACGTCCTTCCCGGACTTGGCACCGACGGGATGAATGCGCCCTGGGGGTGCGTCCGCTTCCCCGCGCCGCTGCGCTGGGTGGGAAGTGTCTCCGTATACACGCACGCGCAGCGCCAAGGCTCGCGCTGGAGAGCCCAGGCTGCTGCCCGCCTCGGCCGAGCAGCGGCTCCGCCGGGGGCCGAAGCAGGCGCGTTGCGTCGGCCGCGCGAGCCGGGGGCCGGGGCAGCGAGCCCGCGGTGCGGCGGCGCTCGCTGTGCTCGCAGCTGCCTTTGCGCTGTGCGTGTTTCCGAGGGAAGTGCAAAGTACGTAGGTCGCTGCCGAGTTAATGGTTTACATCAGTGTTTACCTCGGTATTAAACGCACCTGCAAACGTGAAGCACTTCCTATGGTAAACCCCCGTATACGCACTTTCCCATTCGCAAGTTCAGGAAATCTTATTTGGTGCAGGGGGAGAGGATTGGGAACGAACCGAAGCAACACTCAAAGGGGCTTAGTTTTGCTAGGAGATGGGAATAAAGGGATTCAGCACTGAACAGATTTGCTGGCCTCAGCCAAGCGTAGAGCATTGCGCTCAAAGGTAATCGTCCTCCCTTCGTTTCTCATCTTCTTTCTGCCTTCCATCATGCAGGCGAAAGGGCCCAAGATGAAGGTCCTGGTGGCTGCAGCTTCTCCTTTGCTGGGTGGGGATACGGCACGGACGCTGTGCCATCGCTTTAGCTGGCAGGAAAGCGATGAGGAGCGGGCATTGCTGCCCGCGCGCGTGCACGGAGGCCGCGGGGAAGGGCCGCGCCGCGGGAGCGAGGCCCGGGAGCCGCTCCGGGGCCGCGCGGCGGCCGGCGGGGAAGAGGCTCGTGCCCGGGTCGGCCCGGCCCGCCCAAACTCGAACCTCCCGCTCCGCACGCCTGTTAATTCCTGCGAGGAAATGGCATCTCGGAGGGGCTGGACTGGGCTGGGGGGGGGCGTTCGGCTGCGGCGGTCCCCCCGCCTGACCCGACCCTGCGGCAAGCGTTAGCAGCTTCTGGCCTGGGGCTTATTTGGGCTCCGGGCTGGCGACGAGCCCTCCCTGCCTGGACGGGGGTTTTGCTGTTCTCGCCCGTGTCGCAGGGAGGATGCGGGGGGCGGGAGCGTGGCTGGGGGACGCCCATGCGCGGCGTGCCGCTCCCGCGCGTGCCCCCGAGGCTGTCGCGGCTCCGAGCGAGGGTTTGCAGCCTGCCCGGCCGTGGCCGCGCGCTCTGCTCCGCCTGTCACGGGTCAGCTGTTCTCCGCACAGCTCTATAAATAACCGGTGACACAACAGGTTGCCTATTTCCTGAATTCCCTTTGCTCTCCCCTTCTGCCGCGGTGCCCGCTCGCATCGCTCCCAGGGACCTCCGGCTCCCAGTTTGATCGCCGTCCTCTAACATAGTTTGGTGAGGGGTCTTGCTGCTCCCAGGTCTCTTCTTCCTCCTGGAAGCTCTGATCCAGAGCTACACCTGGGAATATGCAGCATGTTGCTCTTGGCTTGTCCCTGGTGCAACCACCTGGCAACCCGGGGGGCAAAACGTTCCCCTCTCCGTTTCTGCAGAGCAGAGGTTGTGGTCCCGAGTCCCCTGTCTCCTTGCCAAGCATCCTTGTCCCTGCACAGCTTCTGGCTACCTCAGGTAGAAGAAACAGTGGCCGCGTCTGTATGCGCCCTCTGGACAGGGAAACTGAGGCACGGGAAGGCCAAGTACAAAGAAGCCCAAAGCCCTTTGTGTTTCTCGTGCTCCTAACGCCGGTGTGGAGCTACAGCAGTGTCAGATCCTCGCAGCTGAGGACACTGGCATTTGCCGTGTACCCCGGTGTGCAAGGCTTGTGGCAGGGGGCCGAGGACGGGCTCCGTGGGCAGGCCAGCGTGTCCCAGGTTATAGGTACCTTCTCTTCCCCCTCCCCTACGGCCTCCTCTCTGAGCACAACCCAAACCCAGCTGCCTTTTGGAAAGGGCAGTGACAGCTGAGTCACCACAACCAAGGTTTTCTGTGGTGCACGGTGGAGGGGTGAGAATAGGATGGTCCCACAACAAAAACCTGCAACCGGATCGTCCCCTAATTTTTTCTTTCTCAAATACATGAAGCTGAAGCTATTCATTTATCTTCCTGAGTGTCGGCTCCTGGCGGCTGTTTGCGTAGTGCCGCGGTCGCTCCGAGCCGGGGAGGCTGCTCCCTGCTGCCTCCTGCTGCTCTTCACCTGGGTTAGGTTTCTCCTCCTCCTGTTTGGATAAGTTTTGACCGCCCGGTGCTGCTGGCTGCCTGTTGTCCGCTTCTCGCCCCGTGGTGCCGCGTGCCCCGGTGCATCGGGCTCCCGGCGAGGACCTGCGCCCGGGCCCCGAGGACGCGCTGCCCGTGCTTTGCTCGTGGGAACCGGGGGCTTTTCCCCGCAAGGGTGGGAAGGCGGCGGCGGCGGCGGCCGGGCCCCTGGCAGGTGGCTCCCGCCGTCGCGGCTCCGGCTCCCACCGCCTCCCGCCTTTGTGCTCCCGGTGCCGCCGGCTTTTGTCCTGCCCGAGGGGCTGAACAGCTGCCGCATCGGCCGGCACCGGCAGCCCGGGAGGGCTCGCGTGGCACCTGGAGCCGTCGTCCGGCCGCCTCCCGCGGCGTCGTTCCCGTCCTCCGCCCCGGCCGCGGGGAAGAGGGCAGGAGCGCGCAGCGCCGGCGCCTTCCCGGGCAAAGCGCCCCGGGCATCGCGGAGGCGCGCGGCGGCTCCGACCTCCTGCATTCCTCCTTTTCCCTGGCCGCGCGGAGTCGGTGCCCGCGGCGGTGGGGGAGCCTCGCGCGCCCGCGCTGCCCCGAGCCGGGTGCTGCTTCCCGTCGGGGACGGCGGAGCCGCAGCTGATGGGACGCGGGAGCGCCGTGTTCGGCAGCCCTTCCCCGCCCGCGGGGTGTCCGAGGCCTTGGGAGCCTGGCAGCGAGGCCCTGGCTAGTCCACGGGACGGTCTGATGGTCGGCCCCGTCCTTTACTTTTTAGTTTTAAACGGCTGCTCAAAGGTCCGTCCGTCTGCGGAGCAAACGGGCGGCTGCTGCTCTTCGCCGCAGACCTGCCAACACCAGTCACGCTCCAGGGTGCTCCTGCAAAGCGGAGCAATAGCTCGTCTGACTGCTTCGAGGTCCAGTGCCTTCGGAGGGCTCTGGGAGCAAGGAGCAAAGGGAAGATCAGTGTTTCGCTAAGACAGAATCTCTCAGAAGTTTGGACGTTGTCTTCTTTCCTGTATAGCTGTATTTGACGTGTATCGAACCCCCTCGGTAATCAGAAATGCATCTGACTCAAGCCTTTGGCTTACGAAAGCAGGTTTTGCTCAAAAGTTTCTAGCGGAGGGCTTTCCGTAAAAGGCGAGCGCTATAGCGAATTCTGGATCTTGGTTTCTTCCGATCTTGGAGGCCGGGAAACGCTTGTGTGTCAGCCTTCCCCCGGCAGCGCTGCCCTTGCCGGTTAGCAGGGGACGCTTTCGTAACTCGCGGATCTGGTTACTGCGTGCCCGTGCCTTCCCCGGGCAGCTTCGAGGCTGCTGGGCAGCGTCCCGACCGCGGCGGGGATCCGCTCCCGCCCGCGGCGGCGGGAGAGGGTCAGTTGGGTAGCTCTTATTTTGGTCCGCGATGGAGAAGGCTGTAGCTGTCTTTCTGAGGGTTATTTGTGCCTTTTAAAACGGTCTGGTGCATCTTGCCCAGGGATGCTTGAAGCCTCCTGGGCCGCTGTCCTCCGCGGGGCTGGCCCGGGGCGGCTCCCCGGGAGGTTTGCGTCTCCTGTCGGCTTGGGAAGCGCAGCCCGCTCGCCGTGCCAGGGCCTGCGCCAGCTTTTCCTGCTGTTCTCCGGTGCAGATAGGTGGCCGCTTTGCAGCGGTGGAGCCGCCGCCTCCTTCTGCGGGGCTTCAAGGAGTCCTCTCCCCTTTCGGCTGTGTTCCTTCTCCTGCCTCCGTCCTGCTGATGGTTAAAATGCCTGTGGCTTTGCACAGCTCTCGTGAGCGCAAATCTCGCCTCAGGGGTCTTCTCCGCTGCAGCAGATGCCCCCGGACAGCTTTGCGTGTCAGCCCCAGCGTGTCCCGGGGCGTGCTGCTCCTGGCGCCTGCGGATCGGTTTATTCCTGCATAAAATGCCGTGGTTTCAGCCTGCGTGTGCCGGCCTGGGAACGCGCCACGGAGGGATAATAACCCAGCAGGCGTTTCCCATGCTCGTATCCGTGCGGGTGCTCGCAGCAGGCAGGGCAGGCTGGAGGCTGCAGCGGAATGAGGGTTTTTTTTTTTTTTTTCCTTAGCACGAACAGAAGGCGGTTGAGGTTCCCTTGGATTTCTCATTTCCATGCTGGCTTCCCAGCTGCAGTATTTACCAGTTTGCTCTCGAAGGAACCATTGCTTGGAGGGGGAAGGCAAGATAGCTGGAAAAAGCCAGACTGCGTCCTGGAGGGGAGTTTCCAGTAAATCATCCATCTTTTGTTATCTCCCCTGCTCCTCCCCGCACGGGAAGGGTTAACTCTTGTCACGCTTTGAAGGCTGATTGTTTTGATTGCAAAATCGCTTCTGGAGCTGCTCTAGGCCCAGGAGGTGCTCGGGTGGGGGCACATGTCCCCAAGGCAGCGGTGGATTAACCCCTCCTGAGCTCTAGGAGGTGTTTTTCCCATCCCAGCCTCCTTGTTGCAAGCCAAGAAATACAAACGTTGCTGCAGCTGCAGACCGCCCTAGATACCGGAGCTAAATTAGGGCCACGGGCAGTGTTACCAAACACACGCCCGGATAGCTGGGGCTGCGCTCACGTGGCTGGAGCGAGCAGCGGGCTGCCGAGAGGCAGCTCTGCGCTGCGCTGCTGAAGCGGCGTTGGTACGGCTCGGGGGCCGCGGGCGGTTCGGGAGGTTCGGGCGCTCGCGGGGCGATGGCAGAAGCAGCAGCCTGGCCCTTTTGGAGAGCGTCCTTCCAAACGTGCCGTGCGCGTGACTGTTGCTGCACCTGCAGGCGCCTTGCAACGAGTCCAAAGGATGTTTCTGGCCCTGCGTGTCACAAATTCTCCTGCATGTTACCTTTTAAATCCTCCAAACGCTCCAGGACCGAGCACCGAGGGTTTCGTGGCTGCTGCTAGCAGAGGCGTGATGGAGGCAGCGGGAGGGAAAGCCGTCGGCTGCGGGAGCTGCATGTTGCCTCGCGAAGAGGGGACGCGGGGAGCAGACAGGGCAGCGGGTGAGGAGGAGAAGCCCCCGCGGAAGCAGTTGCCGCGTTCCCCCTCCCCGGTCAGCGGCAGCAGCCGTGGGCCGCGATGGGGCAGAGCTGGCGCGCGGCAGGACCGCGCTCCGGCCCGAGCCCGGCGCGGCCGTGGCCGTGGCCGCGGGAAGGCGGCAGCAGAGCCCGGCTGTTTGCTGGGCTGAATTGCAGACGGGGTGTTTTGAAAGCTCCCAGGCAGCTGTTTACTCGCCTGTGGGCGCCTGAATACAGAAGCAAATGTCACTGCCGTACTTGTGCAGGTAATGGAGGCTGCTTCCCCCGTAGTTCATTAGGAATACAATTAAGCTGCTTTAAGAGAGCCCTGAATAGCCTCTAAAGAAAAAAAAAAGGTATATATTTTTGTTCTCCTGTTTGTCCTGTTTAGAATTATGTTAACTGCCTATTTCCTGCTGTCCAATTTTCCCAGCTGGTAATTACAATTTTTTTTTCCCCTTTTAAACTTCCTGATGCTCCACCCCTGGCCTTTTTGGAACAAAGCTGTAAATAATAAAGCTTTTCTGCAGGCCCCTTCCCCTGCGGCCGGGCCGGGCGGGCGCCCCGCTGGCGCTGGGCGGCCCGGCTGCCTCCGCGGGAGCCCGGCTTGAGCTCCGGGGCGCTTTCCCGGCGGCTGCCCTGCCTCTCCCGCGGGGTGCTTGCGCACCAGGGAAGTGCAGGAGCGGGATTTTAAGAGTTCGCTGTACTTACCTGAAAAATAACTTTATTTTCCCTTTAAGTTAGTTTTTTTACTCTTAATTTTTTCCTTGTTATTTTTTTATTTCGCTCTCCCTGATGCGTCTCTGCTGCCTGTGCAGCGCGTGCCCGGCCCTCTGCTCGCTCCCAGCCCGGCAGCAGCGCCGGGCACCGGCAGCCCTCGCGGCCGCTTCCTCCCCCTCCGACTCCTCTCGCTGCTCGGCTTTTTATAGCGCAGAGCTTCCTGTTTGCCGCCCAGCCGCGGGCGCGCGGGGGCCGCCGCGGCGGTGCTCGTGCCGGGCGCCGCGCCGCGGGAAAGCGCCAGTCGCGGCCGAGCTGCGCGGCCCCGGGCAGCCCGGCGCCCTGTGCGCGGGGGCCGCGTGGCTTTGGCGCGGCAGGGACCCGCGCGCGGGGCGGTTCGGGCTCCTCGCCCGGCCCGGCCCCCCGGTTCCGCGCGGCTGGAGGGCACCTGCGTCGCGCTGCCCCTCGCGCAGAATTTCACGCAGAGTCTCGCGAACCGGTCGGTGCCAGAAGCTCTCCTGCTGGGAACGGTTCCGCTCCGAGGCCAGAAGCGGAAGGTGCAGGAGGAGTCCTTGCCGCTGCCGTGCTTCTCTTGGGAACGGCGTGGGACCAGCCAGGGCCCTGCGGTGCACGAGCGGCTCCGCCGCCGAGCCGGCTCTTCAGAGGAAGAGGTGTTCGGGGTGGGCTGGGGCGGTTTTGGTCCCTAAGATGCGCTGTTCATGCATTAAAACGTTCTGAATTACGTAGCCGTGATTTAGACGCGGCTGCTGGCGCGGCGCGGGTGCTTCGCGCAGACGCCTGCGGCGACGTGGCGGCTGGGGAGGCGGCAGAAGGCGCGATGGAGAAACGAGTGGGTGGGCGAAGGCGTCGCGGGCGGGTGGCCGGGCGGCGGGTCCTGCTGCTCCCCGTCCGCCTGGCCAAGGGCGAGTTCGCCCTGGGCTGCCGGGGCGTGCGCGGGGGCCGAGAGCGGCGTTTTCTCCTCTCTCTCGTTACCGTGACCAGGACCGACGTCTCCCACCGGTGAGCGTCCTGGCCGCTGTTCCTCTCCTGCAGATCCTCTCCAGGATGGGATGCGTTTCCACGTGCTGCTCCGCGCGCACCGGTCCCTCTCCGGAGGAAGCGGCCGAGATAACTCCTTTATTAAGGTTGTTTCTGCGGCCAGCCTGGCCGCCGCTCGCAGCCCGAGCGACGCAGCGGCAGACGCAGCGAGCGGTCCGAGCCCGGCCCCGAGCGCTGCCCGTGGCAGGAAGGAAGATGAAACACGCTCAAGCTAGACGTGTTTGTTGCTCGGTATTTAGGAGTACAATAATTAAGGCTGTTTGTTTATCCTGACGAACGCGGTAATTAATGGTCTCTGGCCGACTAGCAAATCCTGCACCTGGAGCCGAGTTGCCTTCGGGAAGGTCAAGGGCCTCGTTGAAGAGCTGCTGCTGCCCGGGAGGGAAGCCGGCTGTTTCGGGAGCCCGTGGCGGGGCTGGAGCAGAGTCCTCCCAGGCTCGCGCAGCGGAGGGCTGGAATGTTTTCAACGCGAGACGAAGGCTGATGACGGGGCGAAGCGGGGAGCAGGGGCGCTCGCACGGCGAGCGGTGGTCCCGGCGCGGCGGCGCTGCGGGGGGCCGCGGAGCGAGGGGTTCTCCAGCGGCACGTGCAGGTGTGACGTTGTAGGTGGAAAGCACGAGGAAGCTTGTTTCTTATCTTACGGAAGCAGCGAGGCGCAGGGCATGCAGCAGCCCTGGGTTCGCGGGGGAGCTGGGACCCTGTAACCACCTCCTGGTGTGGGAGTCCTGCTCTGCCTGGGGAGCTGTAGAGCTGCCACCTCCCCACGTCCACCAAAGCGAGGGGTAAAAGCGCTGCCCTTGGATGTCTGTCTGTACCGGAAAGGCCGTCCTTGGACTGCACTCTGCCTACCTGCTAGGTTTGACTAAGGGCATGCATTTCCCAAGGTGCACTCAGGCGAGGATTAACACCTCTGCGTGGTGCCCTCCGAGGTGCTATAGGGCCTGGTGCGGACCAGGGTGGCCAACTTCATGCTCTTCCCACTAGATGGAGATGGAGGCCTTGCAGAGAGTGCTGCTGCGTTCGCCCCGCTGCAGCACAGGCATAAAGCATCCGTGCTGGCTCTTGCCCTTGCGCTTTCTCCTGTCTGTTCCTTGCTCCTGTCTTGGGTCTCTTGGATGGTTTGCTAGCTGGGCATTGTGGCGTCTTGGCCAGACATCTCCTGCGTGGTCATTCAGGGGATGCAGGATCAAGACTGATGCGCTTTTGCTTCTCTTACAGATGCTGCAGGATTGCCCTAAAGCCCGCAGAGAAGTGGAACTCCACTGGAGGGCATCTCAGTGCGCGCACATCGTCAGGATCATGGATGTCTATGAGAACCTTTACCAGGGAAGGAAGTGTCTGCTCATTGTCATGGAGTGGTAAGTGGGCCAGCAAAGGGGATGATGCTCCAAGTGCGTTCTCCTCTCTTGACTATGGCTCAGCAGGATCAATGCTTTGAGAATAGTTGAAAAAGCACAGTTCAGAGCATTTGGGACTGTCAGACGATGTTCTTCTGCCTCCCTCCTAGCCATGACTTGCTGGGTCATAATGCCGAGGTGATGGCCCAGCTGCTGAGGCTTCCTGCAGTGCTGATACCTGAAAGATGGACTGTGGCCCTCCTGGAAAAGCAGCTCAGCTTGGGAGATCTGCCTGTGGCCTCCCTGCCCCCAAAAAACAAAGGGGAGCAGGGCAATCCGAGATCTGGAGCAGAGTTGGTATGGAAATACAGCACAAGATGCCTGCAGCCCTCACCATGTGGGATGCCTGGATGATACAAAAAAAAGTGGAGGTGCAAATTCCTCCACCTTTGTGTTACGGATGGTTTTAGTGACACCAGAAAGGCACTCAACATGGGGGAGAGGTCTGCAAGGTGTAGGGAAATAAGACCTGAAAGAGACGTCGCTTGAAAGCTGCCCAAGGGATGGACAGTACTGTGTGGTCTGAACAGGAGCTAAACTGCCTCTGAGTCATTCTGAAAACTTACTCTGATACTCGTAGCCTTCAGGCCTGTGGGTTTAAAGCACATAGATCACAATCAAACTCGCTTTGGCCATGGAAATTAATGGGTAGTCACTGGGTTGCTGGCACCGCAGCAGCATCTGGTGTGGTCTGGCTGGGCAGCAAGAAATGTCGGATTTATTGATGTGTATTAGGCAGAAGTGCAGTAGCAGCTGAGCGAGTCTGATTCTGGTAGATGTTTGATATAATATGGGGAGTAGGAGGAATGAAGGGGAAAGTATTGAAACCACATCCCAACCGCAGCTGTGATTTAATATAGCTTCCTTGCCAAAACCTCTCCTCTGGCAAGCCAGTAGGTTGCCTGGGGCGGGCAGAGGGTGTGAGGAGCTGCCACGAGTAGAGAAAAAGGGCAGTCTGCAGATCCACCATGCAAAGGGCTTCTGACTTCTCTTGCGTGGGAAGAGGCTTTTGAGAATCATACTGAGATGCCGGGCACCAGATCGGAAAGGTTTGTGCAGCCTGTCTGCTTGCAAGGGAGGAGAGCAGTAGCTGAATAATAAGAAAACAATCTCCTGAGCATTGAAAGCTCCATGCAAAGCATCTTTTCAATAGCCACCCAATGTCCGAGGGCCGCTCTGGGGGTGATCGACTGGAACAACTTTGAAACACTTTGAGTGTATGGTGTCCTCTAAGAGTCTGGTAGAAGCCAAGAGGCTGTGCTGTGCTGCAGGTCCCTCCTGCAGCTGAGCCTTGGCTGCTAGTGTCTCCCTTCAAAGCAACACTGTTTGATTTTAACGTGAGGACAGTCTTTCTCCTTGTGCACTCAGGGCAGTATCAGTCCATGTTGGTGTTCACTATCTGTATTGCAGATGTCTAGCTAATGTAAAGGGCACTTACAAGAGATGCTGTCTGGGAAAGTCAGAAACCATTTCTGGTCGAATTAGATAAGACAGAGCGAGGTTATCTCTGTTTTCACCAGTGGAGATCACGGAGCTGACTTTCTCTTTAAGGTACTTTGGAAGTCTCTAACAGGGGAGGGAACCAGGGAAGTTTCTCCTGGTCCTTCTCCAGCACCTTGCCTGTGAGCTTGTTCTGCTCTCAGAGGTGTCGGTCTCTCCCCGTCCCACTTTTGAGCTAGTGTGAACTGTCCTGTGCAGACCATGTTGGAGCAGTCACATGCTGTTGTGCTGAGCCCTACTTACTATGACACTTGGGAGGTCTCCTCGCAACACAGTTTCTGTTGGGTGAATGGCATGTGTCATTGCACTCTGACCACCACTGGTGGTGCAGCTGCTGCGTCCCCAGCACAAGTGATCTGAGCTCAGCACTTTTGTGCGCTGTGGGTTTAATTTGACTGGTGAGGTGGTTTGGCTTGCGAGCTAAAGTAGGCCAAATGTGATGGGAACTCTCCACGCTTCCAGAGCAGCCTGTTATCTTTAGTGTAAACGCATTTCTGCCTCACTGCTGTGAGTTGACAGGAAGGCCATGTCCGTTCACACCTTGCGTCCCCACTGAGGTTTGAGAATCCTCTGCGTTGCTCTTTGGGAGAAAGAGTCTGAAATACCCTGTGCCCAGAAGCGCCACTCTAAGGGCTTGGATGGATCGCTTGCTTGGTTGTAGGGCTCCTTGCTGAACATCAGGATTTTGATATTAGAGTTGATATTGATAGTTGGAGCATCTCCCCAAAGCTGCGGGTGCACTGCCCCGTTGCAGAAAAAGGTCAGTGATGTTCCTGAAGGCACGTTGGAGCAAGTTTGAGGTGGGGAATCGGCATCTAACCGTCTTAATGCCTTTTTTGTGTTTCAGCTTGGATGGTGGGGAGCTCTTTAGTCGAATTCAAGATAGGGGAGACCAGGCCTTCACCGAACGGGGTATGGAATCAACACTGACTTTTGTTTTAATCTTTGGACAGTTTCTTGCCATTCATAGGAATGTCTCTGATTACACGATACCCTCAGTTGCTCTTCTGAATAGGCTCCAAGGCAGGATTTTGCATTTGGAGAATGAGGGGTTTTGATACGTGTGGCCGGCTGTTACTCACGGCCCAGCTTTTCCCTGTCAGTTAAGAGCAGAGTTAAGGGGTATTTTTTTTCAGCAAGTATGAGTCCCCTCAAATTGTACTGTCTCTTCACTCCTTCCATCCTGCTCCTGGACCATCAGGAGCTTTAGTGACCTTCAGAAACGCTCCCTCTTGGTCTAAAAAATGAGATTTTGGGGCTGTGATTTTCATAGAGATAAAACAATTTAATCTGCTCTGCTCCTGTGGCTCAGAAAAGTTTCAGTAAAACCCATCCCCAAGCCCACTTCTCTGTTAGTTTCCCAGCCTGTGGAGATAATTTATCCAGCTCTTTCCAGCCCTGTAAGTTCCAGATCCCTGGTGGTACCAGAGGACCATTAAGCCTTTCCCTGTCCAGGAGCAAGTTCTCCTGTTTGATCATGCTGTTTAGTGTTTAGGATTGTGCCTGGAGCTTGCTTGGAAAGGGACATTTTGGGTAGGGGAAACTCTCTTGGCCTCAGCCGAGTTTGGCCTGCTCCTTGGCTCCTGGTTTGGTGCTCCCTGGGTAACCCAGGGAGTAGTGCTTGTTTTGAGTAAGTGAATTATAACGCTTTTGATGTTCCTGTTGCTGCAGAGGCTTCAGAGATAATGAAGAGCATAGGGGAAGCCATCCAGTATTTGCACTCCATCAACATTGCGCACCGGGACGTGAAGGTACCGTGCTGCGTGCGTGCCCGGTGGCGCCGGCGCCCGGTCTCTGCCTTAACAAGCGTTGCCAAGTCCGATGCTTTCTGCTGCTCCTGGCTCTTATATTTGCTTTTTGTTCCTTGTGTTTTCGCAGCCGGAAAACCTCTTGTACACCTCAAAAAGGCCTAATGCTGTGTTAAAACTCACCGACTTTGGCTTTGCTAAAGAAACTACCACACACAACTCCTTGGCCACTCCATGCTACACGCCTTACTACGTGGGTAAGTTGCTGGGGAGCCGGAGCTTCCCATTTTTCGCAAGCTTTGAAAATCCCCCATCTGTGTTGGCGTTGTAAGTGAACGAGAGCCAGAGTCAACGGGTAAAGCTAGAGGAAAGCTCAGATGGTATCACCTGAATTCGTCCGTACTGCAGGTCATGGCGTCTGCTGCGAGCTCCAACCCTCCGTGCGTAGAGCGGTGTTTGAGACGGCTCCTTTCGGAGAGGTTTCGGGGTGGGTTTCGAGGGGGACGCTGCGGCCGTGCGTGCAGCGAGGGCTGCTCCGAGCACCGCGACGGCGTGGCACGCGTGCGGGGGCTGTACGGAGGGTCCCTCGCGCGTCCGGGCCACGGCCTTGCGTGGCCCCGGGAGGCAGCCCCTCGCTGCCCAGGGGACGTTTGCGCGTTCGGCTCTGGCATCCCCTCGCCCAGCGTGTCTGACGCTTGGGAACTTTTGTCTTCCCCTAGCCCCGGAGGTGCTGGGCCCAGAGAAATACGACAAGTCGTGTGACATGTGGTCCCTGGGCGTCATCATGTACATTCTGTGAGTACGCCGGGCGCCTCGCCGCCCTGGCCCGCGCTGGCCGGGGGGGTGCCGCTTTCGCGCCCGCTCGCGAGGCTGCGGCCGGGCCGGGCCGAGCCGCGCGGGAGCCCTGGCGCCTGCCGGGACGTGCCCGGAGTGCTGCCTTCCCGGCCGTAGAGCAGAGGGCTGTCTGGGTGGGTAAACGGATCTCCAGAAGGGATTGCAGAGATGCTTAGGTGTCTAAAAACACAGCTAATGCGGATTTTTAGAAGCTACCCTGGAGTGTAGCTTGCACTGAGACCTGCAGCTGAAGGTGGGAGAGGTGTTCCCAGGGTTGAGCACGCGCCCTGCGCACTGACCACTGACCGGGGTTGGGGGATCCCAGCACCTGCAGACTCCTGCAGGCGCTGGAGCTTGCTGCTGGCGAAGCTCTCCTTGTTCCACGCTGAGCCGCCTTCTCTTTAGATTTGCCTCCTTGCTCCTAGGCTCTTTAGACACATCTTTTCCCTTGGTATTTGGACTCTTCCAGTGAGTTCCTGAGTCCCTGGCCAGGTCCTTCCCGTGTCTGCTCTCATGGTGGCTCCTGTGTGCAGGGCACTCCTGAGCTCCTGAGATAAATAACCAGCTTTGGCTCTCTGGGGATGCTGCTGGGAAGCCACATGCTCTTCTATTCTTCCGATAGACCAGACCAGTGTGAAGGCTGTTTTCTCTCCAGGTCATGTGTTGACTCTCACCTTGCTTTCCTTTGCCCAGGCTGTGTGGGTATCCCCCCTTCTATTCCAACCACGGTCTGGCCATTTCTCCGGGCATGAAGAAGCGCATCCGAATGGGCCAGTATGAATTTCCCAACCCCGAGTGGTCTGAAGTATCAGAAGAAGGTAAGCGCCGTAGCATGGGCTTGTCTCTGCCCTGCTAGAGCTAAGCTGATCTCCGCTGGCCTTGCAGCATGGGGGAACCTCAGGAGCGTTGTCACCACTGACATCCTAGGGCCTCTTGGTGCCAATAGGAGCGGAGTGGCTTTCCACACCTATCAGGGTAAAAATGTCACTAGTCTTCGTTATGAGGAGCCTCTAGGGGGCTGGAGGAGCTCGTGTCCGTGGGACCCTGTTCTGTTGGGGTCAGCAGTGGTATTGGAAGGCGAACGTGGAGTTGTCCTCATTGGTGACCTCTCACTGAAATAGTATCTTTGCCTCTTTGGTCAAGAGGCTTTTACTGAGGGGTTTGGCTGGGTTGACGTCTGCAGTGCAGAGGAGCTGGGAGGTGCTGGCAGATGCATGCGAGGTGCTGGCTGGCAGCGTGCCCCCGTGCCGCGGCAGAAAGCTCGTCTTGGCCCTGCTCATGCTCGTCCCTGCACCACCTCTTTCAGTTAAGCAGCTGATCCGCAACCTGCTGAAGACTGACCCGACCCAGCGCATGACGATCACGGAGTTCATGAACCACCCCTGGATCATGGTGAGTGTGCGGCCACTGGTGCCGCGGGCATCCTGGGCCACGGCCGGGAGCGGGCGGCACCGGCAGCTCTCGGCCACGGCTCATCTGTCGTCTCTCTCCGCAGCAATCGATGCAGGTGCCCCAGACCCCGCTGCACACCAGTCGCGTGTTGAAGGAAGAGAAGGATTTGTGGGAGGATGTGAAGGTAAAACCTCTCTGAATCCTGTTTGCCCCGAGCTGCTCGGTGCTGCTGTCCTGCCGGTGCCCCGTGGCTCCCCTCGTCCCCGGTGCCATTTTGGGACTGTCCCCGTTCTGCTTTTGCCTCTCCTGGGCAGAAAATTGGACTAACGGGTTAGACTTGGACTTATGGGTTAGAAATTAGACTAAGTCATCTTGGAATTGAAATTCAGGTGTGTAACAGGGCGAGGGGAAAGGTGTTTCCACCAGAACTGCTCCCAAAAGGATGCGCTGAACTCTTGCTTTCTGCAGTCCTGAAATTGGGACAAGGCAGGAAAAGCTGGCGGCAGGCCCGTGAGCTCCATGCTGGCGTTTGGACCTGTTTGGGTTGGAAGTCAGAAAGCTGGTAGTGTCCCCTGGCCTGACCCCTCTCCCTGGCTTGGGCAGGGGTCGCAGCAGGGCATTGCTGCCGGCGCTAACCAGGCTCTGCGTTTCCCTCCCCGTCCGCAGGAGGAGATGACGAGTGCGTTGGCCACCATGCGAGTGGACTATGAACAAATCAAGATTAAGAAAATCGAAGATTCCTCGAATCCTTTGCTCATGAAGAGGCGAAAGAAAGCAAACCCTGCTGAGCCAGCAGCACTCCCCCACTGAGGGTGCCCACGCCTGCTGGCCCTTGAGAAAGCAATAACTATATATATATATTTTTTAAGAAAAAGACAAAAAGAGACAGACTGTTATATCAGGCGCATGGAATTGAGACATTTATACCAGACTAGTTATTTTTAGCTACTCACCTGTGTTTCTGACCTTTCTGGAGCAGGCGATGACATATCCCTGTAAGATCCACATGCTTCGACTGGGGGGTTTTTGTCCTGTAGGTAAACAACGCCGATAATTGGATTTTTTTTCCGCCCCCTTTGTGAGACAGTTTTGGTTTTTTTTCCTTCCTTCCAAAGACCTGGAAATTCCTGTGGTGACCTTTTTAGAGTATATGACATATAAATATTTTTTAAAAACTACTGTAGAGCTGAAACCCGGACAGCGTGGTCCCTTCGTGGCGCGCTGGGTGGAGACACAGGCTCCTGGCTTTGTACCTAGTGCGGACGTGGGATGTGGTGGCCCGTCGGGCGGCCCCGGGGGCTGGGGCCGGGCTGTTCTCGGGCTCCGGCCCCTCTCCTCCCCAGGGCTGGGCTGGGAGGTCCCTGCCGATGGTGCGGATGTTCTTTGCTGGCCTGGAAAACTGCTACTGTTAAAGCATCGTAGCAGAAGAGCTCCCCGGCCTGGAAGCCTTGGCTCTACCCAGGCGCGCGCGGGCTCTGCTCGAGCCCCTCGTGTGCGTGCGTCCGTGTTGCTGTCTGTCTGCGCGGGGCGAGCGCGGCGTCTGCGCGGCGGTGCGGGCGCGCGCCCCGTCTCCTCGCCGTGCCGTCTGCTGCAGTCTGTCCGTGTGCCTGCAATTCAGTTCGAGTCTCAGGGCGTTTGGGGAGGAGGGAAGGGCTCGGCGCTGCCCCCGACGCGCGATCCCCCCCCGCTCCTGGGATCAGCCCGGCCGCCGCGGGGGCTTCGGAGAAACCTGCTGCCCCGGGATGCTGCCGGGAGCCCCTGCGGCGGGATGGGATTCCCTGCCCCAAACCCGTCTCTTCTCGTCCGCAGGGACGTGGGAAAGGCGCTTCCCTGCTGCCTCCCCTGTCCCCTTCCCGCTTGCAGAAAGCTCCCGGGGTGCTGCAGGGTCTCCCCAGCTCTCAACTGTTGTTTGCTCCCGGTGGCCACAAGTTCCCCAGGACGATCTTCCCCCGGGGAAAGCGGGGGGCGCGGGGCTGGAAACACCCCGGAGCAGCGGGGCCACAGCTTTGGTTGGGGTGGCAGTGCCGGGGCCGGGGCTCGCGGCGAACACGCGGTGCCGGCGGCCAGCAGCCCCTGCCCTCCTCGCCCCGGGCGGCGGTGGGCAACGATTCTTGGCTTCTGGCTGCAGAACGGCTACTCGCGAGTCTTTAGTCCATGAGTTATTATTATTATTATTTGTCATACTGTTTCACTGTGTTTAATGTGTTCGAATGGGGAAAAATTTTTTTAAAGAAATGTTTAGTTTTTAGGTGATCTTTAGACACTGTATGGAATTTTAATTTGTTTTAAAAACAGGTTTTTATCTTTTATTTTTTCCTTTTTTTGTCTGTTGGCTTATACTAATCTTCATGGTCTGCTCTTCAGTCCTTTGGATTAAAGACACTTAACGCGTCACGCAGTCTTGCTCCTCCTTGTCGCCTGATTGAAAAGGAAACGCCTCGGTGCTCCCTCAGAAGGTCGCGCTCGTGATTGCTCTAAATCGCTCTCCTTTTGCCCCAAAGCGGCCGAGAGCCGCCAGTTGCTTCTCGGGGCACGCAGCGTTTCTCCGTCCTGCAGAGCCCCTTTGGTTTGGGGGCTGTGACTCGCGATCCCGCGGCAGGGTCCGGACGGGACCGTTGCGAGCGGGCTTCCTCCGCGCCGGGGCCGGTGCCGGGGCCGGTGCCGGTGCCGGGCCGCGAGCGCTGCGCCCCGGCGCCCGCAGGGCTCCCCCGTCCCGCGCTTCTGCCCCGGGCTGCGGCTTGCCGCGGTCGCCGCCTCCGGGTGCTGCTGTCACGGGTGCAGCTGGGGCTGGGGGAAAGTGGCGGAATCCACGAATGCCCCCTTCCTCCTCCTCCTCCTCCTCCTCGCGGGGCTGGGCCAGCGGAGGTGCTTCGGGAAGGGCTGTGCTGGGGGTGTAGGCGCGCCGGGGCTGCCAGGGTTTTGGTGGCGTACGAGGTGACCTGTGCTGGTCGGCACGCGGGCTCCGGGCCGCCGCTCCCCTGCTCGCTCGTGCGAGGCCGAAGGCAGCGCTGCGGGGCCGCTCACGCCGCGGGCTTTCCCGCGGGCTCGCCGGCTGCCAGCCTCGACCCCGAGCGCCGAAGCTCTGGGCAAATCCCACCGTTTGCGCGCGGGGGCACGGGGGAGCGCTGCCCCCGGGCTTTGCCAGAGCACGGCGAGCAGCTCAAAGCGCTTCACCTGACGATCTGTTTCGCAGCTTCGTGCCTGGGGACTCGTTGCTTTTCTTTCCGCCCGGCCGACGGAGGCTGCCGCCCGCTGCAGCAGCGCTGGCTGAGCAAGCCCCGCTCTGCGGCTTCCAGCGCTGATGCGATCTCTCCCCGCTAACCTGGCTGAGGGTTTTCAACTCTGCCCGTGGCGCCTCCGAGCAACGTCAGACCGAAGCGCGTGACGATCTTGCCCTCTGCGTTTGCTGGGTGAGGGCAGTAAACGATGGGGTTGAAGACGCAGGGGCTGGTTGCGTGGAGGCGCGGAGGGCGATGCGCAGCCCTGGGGAGCCGGGCTCGTTGCAGCCCTCCTGCGTAGGCGCCGTGGAAAAAGAGCGCTTTGGATGGAGAGTGCTGGCCCCTCTCTGTGGGTGCTATCGCTTTTGCTTTAATGTCTGCTTGGCGTCTCCCTCTACTAAAGCGAGCCTCGCAGCCTCTCTGCTGCTGTTAAAATGCTTTCCCCCAATTTGCATAAGGCAGATTTGAGACACAGAAACAGGAAATATTTGCCTGCGTGTTGTGGTCAGAAAGGGATAATATCAGACACCCTCAAAAACCCGATGGTTCGGTGTTTTCTGGAAGCTGGGCTGTTCTGCGGGTCCTGAGCGAGGCACCCAGCACCGCCCGCTGGCTGTGAATCCCTGGGCTCCGGGAGCGCCGGGTTTCTGCGCGCCTCTGCCCCGGCGAGCTCTGCCTCTGCGGTTTGCTGGGGCTGGCTCGCGTCGGGTCCTCTGTTTTCTTTCTCGGTCCTGCCTCTGGCTTGGGTTGGTCCAGCCTGGCACGCTGCCAGGGGAGGGATGTCGGCCCCGGGGGGGGGGGTTCACGCTGCGGGTGCGCGGCGGCTCCGTCGATCGCACGTGACGGGCAGCCGGGAGCGTGCGCCGCGCTGCACCGACAGCGCAGTAAAACGGTCAGAAAACATTGCGGTTTGGAGACGCGCTGGCTGAAAAGCTCCCGTCTTTTCAAGGACTTAGCAAAACGGCACGACCGCGCGGCAGCGCTTCGACGCGCAGCGCGGGGGCCGAAGGCGGAGCGGGGCTGTGCCCGGCGCGCGGCGCTGAGCTGCCTTCCAGGGGCATGCGGCGGTCGTGCTGTGAAGGCTTGGGAGCGCTCGTCCCGGTCCTGGCGGGTACCTGGGCTGCTCTGGGGAGTGCTGCTCTGACGTGCCGCTGTGCAACACGCGGGAAAGAAAGATGTAAAATCCCACGAAGGTGCTGCAAGATGGAAACTAGAGAGCAAAGAGAAAATGAGCTTTGGGGACCTCCTCCAACTGCACTTGCATAAGCCAAATAGGGAGGAGTCATTTTTCTTTAGCGGCCAAGTTCCAAAACAGTGAGCTAATACCTAAAACCCTAACAGTAAATCATGCCCATTTGCACAATGCAGTTTACTCTGCCGAAGCGGAAGTGTGGACTGTACAAATATGCATAGCATAGAGAGGTGTGAAGCACAGGCAAATCTTTCCAAGGGCTCAGCCCACAGCTGTCGTTAGCTCTACAGGATTTGCGCAGGTTCAACATTTTGGAAACTACTTTTATAAACAAACGTGACCCCTCGCAAGAAACCCCCCTAGGCTGGCTCTAGAGGATGGGGGTGAGCGTCTGAGGTTTGTGTTTCCACAGTGTTTATTACCGAAAGCCTATTCTGGAAATCAGAGTGCTTGCTTGCACAAATCTCAACTCCAGCACAAAGATTTGCGGCTTGAAATGTTCCTTTGTACGTTTGAGGAGGGCAGGTATGCACAGTAGGAAACCAAGTGGAGCATCGCCGGAAACCGAGCTGCCTGGGCGATCCCCGTGCAGCCCCTGGGGGCAGGAGGGGCTGCGTTGCCCTGAATACAAGGGGAGGCTGGAAAAAAAGTCTTCCGGCTTAATATCGGCATCACCCGTGTTTGCAGACGCTGGCGGAAGGCAGGTTTCCCACCGCCGCTCCACTCCTCTGCTCACCCAGCAGCCACGCTGCCGTCCTGGGCAGACAGCTCATCAGGAGGGGCCGTGCACGCTTCCCGGCGCGCTAGACTCTGTTTTTCTGTCACTGCTTTCGTACAGTCTGCCTAGGTGGATGAAAACAGAGGTCTGTTTTCTGTAAAGCTGTTGATACTAAAAGGAATAGCTGGGTCAGTGTGGGCGTTGGGTGAGAACAGCGACTTACTCATACAAGGCGATATTTTGTTCCTTAGAGTTTGAAAGCAAAATCTTTAGATAAATTTGTTCACAAAGTGCTGTAAATAAATACGCTCAAGAAGAGAGAAGAGGGCAACTGTAAGCTGGGGAAATGCACAGTCCCTTTCACTGTCCTGCGTTGGAAGAGGATGGAAAAGACAGGGTGAAGGTTCGCAGTCGGGAGGAGAAACGAGACAAATCCTGCACGTCCTTAGGGCTCTCCTGCACTTTGGACTGCACTTAGGTTCTCATGTAGGGTATATCTGAGCGTTCTGGTACAGATGTTGTTATCTTTCAGTTACGTGTTGCCACTGTTGTTGTTTGGTACTGGTGTTTCCATTTTCCGCACTTTGATTCAGGAGCTCCGGGGCTTTGCAGCACCTGCGCTGCGGGGGCCAGCTCGGCTCCAAGGCTCTCGCCCAGCGCTGCACTACGAGCAGCAGTCACGGGACGGAGTTGTGCAGAGGGATGCACCCGCGTGGAAAAGAGGCGCGTAAGCTTCTCTGCTTTCCCTCAGTATTTATCGTAGCACATTTTCCTCCCCTAGGGAATCTGCAGTTCAGCGCTGCAGCAGAGTGCTCTCTTGTGGAGGCAGGGTTCTGCAACATCAGCTTCCTGCTCTTTCTGGCATTGCTGGAAGGCGTAGGCACCAGGCACTGGTTAATCAGAGTAACTCTACTGACTTGTATTTTCAGAGAGAGGTTGAAGCATTGAACCAGGCTTTTTCTCCTCCTGCCCTGTGAATTGTTAAAAAGTCCAAATGTTCCAAAACTGCAAGTTTTTGGAAATGGAAGGAAGTTTTCTGCAGCTGAACTTGTGAAATGCTTTGTTTTCTTCTCAGTAGCTCTGGCTGGTAAATAACAACACTGCAAACTCTATACACCTGTACTGATGTCACGGGTTCATACTGACCTTTGGTTGGCCTTACAAGAAGACATACATGGCTGATTTCAACTGGAACATGAAGATGAGACCAAGATAAAGAGCAACGAGATAAGCATGTGAGAATCTCCTGCGAACTCTTCTTTTTGAAAATACTTCAAGCATAACTGGAAACCAGGAGTGGTTGTGCAGATGATGAAAGATAAATGTTTTATCCTACACCCACCAGTTGGAACCCAGTAACAGCAGTCAGTGTGTTGGGGTCCCAGTGACAAGCATAGGTGCTCAGATGCTCGCATGTTAGCAGTGGAGTGGGGCATGTGCGTGCTGCAGGGTGGAGGAGGCAGTGCTCCAACCCTGGTGCAGCTCTCCCTGGATGGACTCTGAGGAGCAGCTAGCTCTGTCTGCATTGGCTGCAGCCATCTGCGCCTAGGTGTGCCTCAGGCTCCCTTCATTCGTAGGCAATGGGCTCTCTGGCCATTTCTCTTCTTGCTCCCTCGTAGAATAGAGATTCATGGCTGGACCTGCTCCAACGTGTCTCCTTGTACAATCCTCCTCCAAAGACTACTCTTTCATTGTTCTAGGTTTATGTCTTCAGCTTTGGAGAAAAGTGATAGAGAGATCTCACAGCACATCACTGAACTTTGGAGGTTGCACTTAGTAGCTCCAGACACAGAAAATGTCTGGGCCCAAGCAAAATGACAAAAGCAGCCTGCTGTTTCCTTCATGAGGTCTCTCACCATCTAAGACTTGTCTCTGAACTTGTCTTCTGGGAGTGCTCAGGACTGTTGTCCTCTTACACCTTATGGCTTATGACCCAACCCCTAGATGTTTCTCTCTGCGTTATGCCCTCAGCTGCTGTGGAACCTCTGACTTCTCCCTTGCTTTTGTGATGCTGGTGTTGGATGGGGCTTCTCTGCAGCCACATCTCCTGTGATTGGACCTGCCTTTAGAGATCTCATGGCATCCCTGTATCCAGTGCATGTCCAGACAGAGCTTGTCCGAAGTGTTGCCCTTTGCCTCCTGGGGAGTCCCAGCTGAGCTGATGTGCTTACTAACATTATTTCCTTTTTGCCTAAACTGAAAGGCCTGATGCCTTGAATGAAATGCTAACCTCCTGCTTGGTGAGCATACATTTGCAGTAGGAAATGAAAGAGCTAAGGTTTCCAGCAGTATCCCTCACAACTGGAGAAACTAAAGGGATGCTGTTTGTGCCAATGACTATTTCTGGCCTTGGAGATGAAGCTGTAAACTGCGAGCCTTTTAACATCTGTGGCCACCACATAATGCACGTACATATGGGCTGTGACATAGCCACCCAACACTTCATGTAAAGCCAAGGGACTGTACGTGTGACTTGCTGACTCTGAAGGAATATGTGAAAGATTCACCATGACATTTTAAATTTTCAGTAGTTAGTAGGAAAATAAACCCTCTTTCCTCACCCCACCCTCCTATTTTTAGTAGCAAACTTCCTGCTAAGAAAAAATGCAATTCTCGCTATTGAGGGGGTCGGTTTTGATCAAAAGTCTGGCTCTGCTCCAGGTAGATCATGTTTGCAACTACCTGCAAGATGAATCATGAAGATCTCTGTTTCCTTGTCTGTCATGGCTAGAAGTAGTTGCTGCTCTTGCAAGGAGAGAAACAAGGCACAGATAACTCCTAGCCCTGCATCTCCTCCTCCTTCGAGATGTTCGCATGTGTCAGTGGTTAATTGCACTCATGATATTGTTCAACTCTGGACAACCTCAGAAGGACAAATTGTCCTCCAGATGGTTGTGGATATGCAGGACAGGAAGACTAGTTGTGCAATCAATACAGAGAGAAATAAGAACAGAGTAGTACAAAGCAGTTGTGCACTGTTTGCTATTTTGCTAGTGCCCTTAGTTTTCTAATGATGAGGACTATGATTTAGAGCAGATACTGTCTGGAGGACAATCTCTCATGTATGAGCTATCAGTACTTGTAAGACTGCCCTAAATCTGGGGAAGCCAGCAGTACTCATGTGTTGACTGAGTAGGCTTTGACTTGGGTTGCATGTTTTTCCTTGCTCTGTTTGTACCACAGATGTACTGTGCCTTTGAGCAAGGCTCAAGTTTTGTTTCCGGCAAACAGAGTTGCTCTGTTTGCTTGCAAGAGGATGGGATGTCCTCACATCACTGGCTTTAGAGGTAAGGTAAGGCAATGTGAGCCCCAGCAGCCCTTGCCAGAGGTTATGAGCCCGGGAGGTGCTCCTGCAGTTCCACGGGCTCCAGTGAGAAGAGGGAGGGCTTACCATTTCTGTGAATCATGGCAACTTTATTCATTCTTCAGCAGCTCTATGTAAGTGTTCGGCCCAGGAGAGTATTTACTCTGGTGCTAGTTCTTTACCTGCTGTTTCTGCCTTGTTTATACCACAAATAGCATGAGTGATATAAGTACCCATCCATTTGAGTACTTCACAGCCTCTGCAGTATTTAATCTGAAGATAACCTCATGAGATAAGGAAAAGCTACAGTCTTTGTAAGGATGTTTAGGTCCTGTTGGAAGCTGCATCACACAAGTCCTGGATTGATATCCCTTACGAAGCCTTTTATGAAGTCTAGCTCCTCGATGGTTTAATTGGAGACTTCCATCACTCAAGCCACCTTTCAAACCTGCTTTGGCTTGTTATGAGGAGTGGAAGGTACGTTGTATGCTTTAGAAATGCAAAACTTTACATGCAAAATCTGATGATGGTAGCACTTTTCCAAGAAGTGGAATTAGGCATATCAGAGGGTTAGGATTTCCAGTTGTGGTACTTGGATTGTGCTGGCATAACTAAGCTGCTTAATGCTTAAAAGGGGGGGGGAAGCCAAATTATTTAAAGACTTACTAGCATTAGACTTGCTTGAACTTGCAGTTAAAGAGACTCTGCTGAGTGCATGCTGAAGCTGACTGTAAAATGACAGAGATTAACTGTGGTGTTTACTGTCCTGGTTAGGCAATGATGGCCAATAATTTAAATGTAGCTGTAAAACTAAGGTGTCCAGGAACAAAGCATTGTTTTAACCGACGTGTTCCCTGCAGAAGTTGCTGTACTACGCCTGTGGGAATACTACTTTGAACATTTGCAGCACTTTTTCCATCAGGAAAGACAAAGGTTTCCTCACTGCTTTGAAAATCAGGGTATCTCACATTGGCACAAGCTGTCCAAAACTGAGCAGGTTATGGACAGCCTGTGTAAGAAGTGCCAGTCCCAAGAGCTGGAATCACCATTGCAAAAGATTCAGGAAATGCAATTTCAGCTAAAAGAAACAGAAATTTGGCGTTACTGCCAGAAAATGAACCTTGTAGTCCAGCACAGAAATACTGAATTGCCTGTAGCAAAGAAAAAAAATTTCTTGCTTTAGGGTGTGATGCAATGGTGATAGAGACCTCGCCAGGAGGCAGAAAGGAACAGATGGTGGAAGGCAGAGATAAAATAACAACTACCTCTCTCAGGTCGCTGAATTGACGTTGCTATATGGTCTAGATTTTGCGCCGACATTGTAGGCTGCAATCACTGCAATCGCCATCTCATCATCAGTCAAAGCCTACGGAAGCGTTCTGATTTAAGCTTCTGAAGATCTGGTATCAATGGGAATTATAGCTAGACTAGATTAGTTCCTTCCTCTGTATTGTCAGATCATACAACAAGATGTTGTAGCGTTCAGGCTTTCTCCAGGCCTGGCGTTGCCGGTCTGCTGCTTCACACTCAAATAGGCAGCTTGTAAACGATTCGGTGGGTATGTTCGACATCAGGAGCTAAATCCTACAAAAACTCTTACGATGTGCCAGGAGAAAGCAATTCAGAACTAAGGGAAAAGCAGGCGGCTCCTGTTCCTGGTGACTGCTTCTCCAGCCTGCCACCAGTCTGTCGCTGAGGGTAACCATTCCCTAGTCATTGCGAAACCAGCATCGTGCGGAGGAGACGCACGCAGAACGTGCTCGTGGGCTGCTGGGTGGTGAGCGGAGCAGCTCGAGCCTGAGGCTTCACCGGCAGGGTAGAGCCCAGGCCCGCGGTGCGGGAAAAGAGCTTCGCCGAAAACGGTCATTTTTCTGAGAACCAGCCAAACTCCCAATGTCTCCGCTGCCCTGCGCAGCCTCGCTTCACGAGCCGCACGTGCAACTGGAGGACTTGCTTCGCTTTGCATGTCCTGCAGCCCTTTGTATCAGACAGTTTTCACTTCCAGTGAATTACAAACTCCGAACAGTTTCTAAGGCAGCAAGAGGGCTTGTGTGATGGCTCCTTCTGCACCAGGACTGACCCCCTTCCACTAGCTCTGGGCTCCTGGTCGAGACGCCCGCCTGCACTGACTTGTATTTGTAACTCAGGGGCAGAGACTATCTGATCCCGTAAGTACAGAGCAGAGCTATGGGGCTGCTTTTCTCAGTTTTCCCGTTTGTGTTCTGCTCCTACCCTGGGAAAAAGAGCTTTACCTCTGCAGTAGCCATCACTGGAGATGGCTCCAGAAGCTGTAACGTAGAAGTGGTGGTGGTAAGTGGTGAAAAGGGTGAAGTAGAAGGGAAATGACTAGGTGTAGGGCCTTATGAATAATCTATATGTTCGGTTGGTTTAAAGGTTTTGTTTTTGTTTTCTTTTTTAACATATGCCTCATGTCTTACGCTGTTAGGGAATAGTTGAGCTTGAGCTATGAGACAGCGCGAGCTGCCGCTCCCCCGTCTTACGGGTAACGCCGGGGCACAGATGAATAGGTGTCGGGCTTAGATTTCGCGCGGTGAAATATCGAAAGCGGGACCTCGCGGCGAGGGCGGGATTGGGGTGCCGGGACGCCTCCTGCTCTCGTGTCCTGGCCCACGGGTGCCGGGGCAGCGTCTCCCTGGGGGTCATGGTGGCAGCGGGTTGGTTGGTGGGTCCCGGAGGCGTTGGACTGATGGGTTCCTGAGGCACCAGGTCCCCAGTGTGCCGGACTGGTTGATCCCTGAGGCACCAGGTCCCTGGGATGCTGGGTCAATGGATCCCTGGGGCACCTGGTCCCTGTGGTGCTGGACTGGCAGGCCAAGACACCAGGTCCCTGGGGCACCAGACTGGCAGGTCTCCAATGTGCTGGACTGGTTGATCTCCGAGAGGCCGAATCCTGGGATGGCGGGGTGGTGGGTCCCCGATGGAACCGGGTCCCTGGGGTGCCTGGGCACCAGGTGAGGAGGTCCCCAAGGTGGTGGCTCTGGGACACCAAGATGAGCTCTGCCGCCCTGACCATCAGCCAGGCCCGCTGGGTGAGGAGTGTGGTGCCAGCACCGGTGGCAGTGCTCCCCTCTCCAGCGGCCCCCCTGGCACCGGTCAGACCCCTGCAGCTGGAAGGGGACGGCGGCAGCCGTGGAGCTGGAGCGCGGCCCCGTGCCCACTTCCTCCGTCTCCGCCATGGTAGCGCGGGCGCTGAGCGACGGCGTTTCGCTCTGTTTGCTTTGTTACACTTGACCTCTTTTATGACAAAGCCCCATATTTCAGAGTCACGTGATGCTAAAATCTAGGACGCAAAGTAACATTAGCTGTTTGGGAGTGGTGGCACAAGCAGTTATAGAAAACTCAATAACAGGTGTTAACCATAACCACAATTAAAGCTGATGAAATTCTGAAAGAACTTACAATTTAAAAATACTTAAAATAGTTTGTTTTGATTTAAATTTCCTTAAGCTCTCTCTCACACACAAAATCTGGACCCTGATCCTCTGCTGGCCAATTTGCGCTACCCTGGCAAGTTAGAAGGTCACCAAGAAGGTGGTCATCTTCCTTGCGGACATCTGCTGTGGCCCAAAAGAGAGAAAGCAAAATGAGAAATCCAATATCCTGGATTGCTCTGCATTTGTCCCTGGAGCCGGTGAGACCTTTCCTGACCCAAGGACTGGAGCAGCATTGCTTGAACTCGCCTCAGCTTGGGATGGAGCAAGAGCAAAATCCCCTGGAGTCCTGGAGCTGTTATTTTAAGAGAATATATGCGAAGAATGCTCAAAGTCTAGGGAAAAAATCAAAATGGAAGAACCAAACGCTCCTGAAGAATATATTAATATTTCAGCCAAAAGAAGGACCCTCCCCTTTTTTTTCCTCCTCTTCCATGGAAGAGGTGAATGGTGTTTTGTTCCATGTGCCTAGTCCACAAGAAGAGACCTCTCTGCCTGCCATGTTGTGGTCCCCTCTGCAGCCATTTCAGCAGATGCTTCCAGCCATGACCCCTTGAGAACTTGCCCAGCTGCCTTTCCCGTATTGGTCAGCTAAGGAGCTGTATGGCTTTCCTGACTCAGCAGGAACAGACTGTTCAGCGCAGGCTTGCTTATGGCTTTCAGGAATGTTTCTGAAGAGAAAAAAGAAAAAGCAGAAGAAACTGTCTTTTGCATCTAGCAGACTTCTCTGATGTGTTGCCTGTCTGGGGATGTTTCTTCTCTGATGAAGTGAAACTTGCACATGTACAGAGGAATAGCCCAATGCTCAGGCACTTTTGAAGTCCTCAGGGGTTTTGTCTGTGTGCTCACACACAAGCTGCAGTGATTAACCAAAGCACCTGCGAAACCACTGGCTTTTTATCTGTTCAAACCCTACATGCACGCTCCCTTTTTGGAGTGGGTGTCATGTTTTCCTGACAGCCTGAAGTCTTACGCTCTCACTCAAATTTCTCTGAGGGGAAAGGTGGAAGAACGGAGTGACCACCTTTACTGTAGTACCATGCAAGTGCCATGTGAAGAGCAGAGGAGAAGACTGCAGGAAGCCTGTCGCGTTGTGCTGGCCCCTCGCTAACCCGCTGCAGTGCCCTGGCCGTGATTCACCCGCGGCAGCTCAGCCTCAGGTTTCAACATGAAAACTCCTGCCCGCAGTGACTGCATGGTTGCGCAAGTCTGGACTTTGTTAGCTCCAGCGGGTTGTCCCTGACCACTGGGCCTGTGCCACAGAGTCTGCTGTCTGCTTGGTGCCTTGCACTGAGCGGTAGGAAGTGTGCGGCTTTAACCGCAGACTGAACTTACAAGGAGTAAACACTTATTGGATTTTCTTCTTTTTAAGAGGAAAATAACAGTTAGATTGCTCTTGGCAGTAATGTCTAAAGTAAGCACCACTGGTTGGATTGACCCCTGAGTCATGGTGACAGTCAGAAATGGGTTTTCTGGGTAGCGTTGACCGTGTTATAGCTGGCAGGACCACCCAAGCCACTCCTGCTAGGTTTAATTTCTGGTCTGATGGGTGGTCCTATGTTTTGCACAGCAGGCTGTCTTCAGGAGAGGTACCCTTGGAAACTGACGGTCTTCTAGACTTCTTCCTCTGTACTTAGATCTCCAGTTCTTTTTCTCCAGTGTTTAAACTTGCCTTTTTTTTAACTCAAAAGATTGTTTAACTACATATAAACTATACCAGATTGCAGTCTTTGCAGCCCTCCCGTTGTGCAGTCTAGATAGGCAGCGTTTAACCGGGTGAGAATTTGGGGGCTGTTCAGGAAAGCAGCAGCAGGCAAAGCTCAGCGAGTGACTCGGAGCGCAGCTCCCAGACAGAAGGGCTCTGTTGGGAGGCAGCTCGGGCACTTGGGTTAGCTATCAGGAAGACAGCACCCAGCAAGGAAACCACTTGCTTATGTGGGATAAAAAACAAAACCAGCACCTCTCACAGACGTGACAGTCTTGTGCTGTTACTGGAACACACAGACTTACACTGAGACTGGCAGGAACCACATCAGCACTAAACGATGTGGGATACTGCATGGAGATGTTGCTATTCAGCCACCTGGTTGCAGTGGCTTTTGGGGGTTGTGCTAGAAGCAGATACACTAAGTCCCGTGCAGATACACGGAGATGGTCCCTGACCCTGTCCCAAGCTTTTATTTTGCGCACTGAGAAATAACAGTGAACAGATCAAACAGAAACATAGGAAGGCGCATGTAGGACACGGTCACCCTGGTGAACTCAGTCGGTGCTGTGCTGAGCATGACGAGCCCTTGTCTGGGAGGGACTGGCATGGGGAGGAAGGCCTTTTCCAAGTGTGTCTCTAGGCTGTAAGGGTCTGGTTTTGACCTGCTTGAGAACATTGCTTTTGTGTTTCTATCTGCTTTGTCATGAGCACTTTCGAGCACTCTGTTAATGCAGCTCTGAAGAGCTGCTTTCCCTTTCCTTTTCTGCCTTCAGGGAGCTCTGAGCATTTAGAGAAAAGAGAAGCACCAAAGCGAGCTCTGAGAGCGCTGTTCACAACGTGCTTGGGGTTGCTCGCCCTTTGCGAGAGGCATCACTGCTCGTCATGTGCAGTGTGTGAATCACAGCTGTGCACAGAGCCACAGTCCAGTTGGATTAGGCACGGTAAGGACAGACTCAACCCGTCTGCCAAGATCCTGGAGCATGATAGAAAGTTTGAATATTTTCAGACTGTCTGCACAAAATGAAGAGGAGTGTGGGTGAGCACTGTCACGTTTCGTTCTGCAGAGGGGAAACTGAAACAGAGACTCATCCTGTGGCTTGCCCAGACTCAGAGAAAGGCCCTGTGTTAGAAGCAGAAGCAAACCCTGGTCCCCAGCCTCTTTGGTCAGCCTGATCTTGTTTCATCTACTGCAGCTTCAAATCAGCATTGGCAATATGCACAGGGCTGGCATTGCAATCGCAGTACCTGCCTTGTAGGAGACTATTTTTTAATTTTCCTCCTTCTAAACATATTTTTGGTGCATGTTAGTTGACACTAGGGTCTAGGAAGACTCTTCCACGTGTGGGAGCCCATAGGTGAAGGGCTGCAGTCCCTGTCCAATGCATGCAGCAGGTTTCTGATTGCAGTGGAGACTGGGCAAGATGCAGCGAGCAGCAGGAGAGGCTATAGAAGATGCTGGTGCTGTGATTCTGGTTTGATGTAGGTGTCATGAGTCATGTGGATGAGTTGTGATGGTGCTTTGTGTGTCTCAGTTTTGCAGGCTGCCCTCCTTTTTCTTTTTTCTTTTTTTCCCCCTCCCCCCTTTCCTCCCCCTTTTTTTCCTTTTTGTTTAAAAAAACACAGCCCGGCAAGGAGGAACTAGTAGATGTGGCTGGCTTGGGAGTGTGAAAAAGCCTGCTTGAGGACATGGCCAGAAATGAAAAATAGTGATTACTGCTTCCCTGGAAACAGAATCACAGAATCGGTAAGGCTGGAAGGGACCTCTGGAGATCATCTAGTCCAACCCCCCTGCTCAGCAGGGTCACCTAGAGCAGGTTAGACAGGGTTGCATCCAGGCAGGCCTTGAATATCTCCAGAGAAGGAGACTCCACAACCTCTCTGGGCAACCTGTGCCAGTGCTCCGTCAAACGTCGTTGCTCTGTGACAGGTCCTGCCTTTGGTTACCTAGATGGCTTTTCTGGAGCCTCCAGAACTCTTCCTAAAACTTTTGGGAGATGGTATATATATTTAGTTGGAGCTGTGCCATCGTGCTTTGGTGCACCAGATCTGTGTCAGGATGCAAACATCCCTGTGTTTTGGTGACAAAAGTCACAGACACATTTGCATGCTTGCAGTTTGCAGAGATCATGCATCTAATGCTCTTGCTCCGAGGCTCTCTGTTCTCTCTCCGTCTAGCGAAGTGCTATCCTTGGCTGGGGGCCTGGCAGGTCCCTTCCTCGGCCCCCTCAGTATGCAGCCAGGTGGAGACGGGGAGGAGCGCAGCTGCCTCGCGCGGGCACCTGCCTGGCTGAGCCCCTCTGCCCTGGCAGAGCACTGCCAGCCTTTCCAGACTTGCTGACTTGCTTTTCCTCCATTTTCTTCTGAATCAAATGAGTCCTGTGGCATCAGGTAACTGGAAACCTTCATTCTCCGTACAGCAAGAGGCATCCCATCTGCTTCCTTCCTGTGGTTACTTTAACCAGAGTGACTGAGTTTTACTGAAAAATTCACCACAGCTGAGCTGACGCTGCCCTTTTCCTCCACGCAGGGACAGAACATCGTGTTCAGCTCGCGCTCACGAGAGTCCTTGGACTCCTGCCATAAACTGCTGATGCTGGCTTGTTGTTTCTGTTCCCGCTGACACCGGGCCCCGCGAGGTGCCCCACCTGCTCCCGGCACGAGCCGCCCGCCCCGCGCTTGCCTTCGTCTTCCCGGGGCGGCCGGCGGGTCGCTGCGGTTCGAGCCCCGTCTGCAAACCCGCGTCCCCAGGAGCGAAGCAGCGCCCTGCTCGCCCGAGCCGTCCCCTCGGCCCGAGCAGAGGCGAAGGGTCTCGCGGGAGCTGGGAGCGTCTGCGGGGCGGGTCGGAGGGCAGCGTGCGAGCCAGCTTTGAGCGGGATGGTGCTGGAGGAGGTCGGAGGCACAGAGGAGCGCTCAGAAACGCGGGTTTTACTAGGAATACCAGTAATCTACTGGGCTGAATCTCCCCAGGGACCTGCACCATACTGAGGTCTGGACACACACAGGCTTAGGAAGTGTCTTATTAATTGAAAATATTCTTGTTTCTAATGCAGTAAGGAAAGAAACCTCAGCTACCAATAAATATATAGAGTCTTGTGGACTTGCAAGTAGAGGTCTGACATCAGTGAAAATGAAAGATGCTCGAAATTGAAACAGAAACATGGCCAGGTGGGTATCCGTGAGTAATCGCCCTTTGGTGGTGGATGTGAGGTGGAGCTTGGAAATGGTTACACTGGTTGAATTCTGGGTTTATTGGCAACAGAGCCATGATTGCATGCATGCATGCTTCTTTTTATTACATATTCAACTGCCATATATGCAGTTCCACGTGCATAGATAAATAACGGCGAAGCTGGGGAAAACCAAGCAATTCTGTTATCAGTTCCTATTAGTCTAGTGCCTAGCTACTCTCTAGTATCTTATCTAGGATCGAGGCATTGTCCTGCCTGTGCGAAGAGGCAAGTTGAAAACAACTCAGCTGGCGGAGGAGCCAGTGGTCTCCTTTGAGCATCGGGGGAGCGGAGGCACGGGGATATTAAAGCGCCGATGAGAGTAAGTGGCGTTCAAGCACGTAAGCTCTCCCTGCGGGTCCGGTTCCCCCCTCTCAAGTGAGCCGGAATTGCCAGAGCGGCCTGATGCCCAGGCAGTGCTTCGTCGCGCTGCTTCCGTGCCGGATGGGGAGCGCTAGAGCAGCGGCAGCAGGTCGCTGCCGTGCTGTCTCAGCAGGCGGGAGGGCTCCATCTCCCCAGCTCCCGCACGCTGGCGCTTATCTACACGCTGGTGCTTATTTACAATTGTGCCAACAACTTAAAAGAGCAGAACCGAGGCTTTATTTATTTTGAGATCTTTATTAGCAAAAATAAAAGATGTCTTTTCACGCAGACAAACGTACAAAAGTCCCCGCAAAAGCAAGACTCTTAGCCGGTGCGTGGTGCCACAGCAGAGTTGCGCTCCAAGAGCTGCGCTCGCTGGACGCCTGGCGCTGCTGCTGCTGGTGGCTCCTGCTGCAGCTCCTGCGCTACCCCGGCTCTCCCACGGTGCTCGCGTCAAAGCGTTGGCGGAGAAAGGAACGTAGAGCCCAGCTCGGCATGACCTTAAGGTATACTGGTAAAAAGCTTGATTTAAATTTAACAGGATTTGGTTCAAACGTGGCCCTTGAGCCGCCTGTTCGGCTTCAGCGGGAGGAGTGACCTACAGGAGCACATTCCTGCTTTGGGTCGGTTACGACTCTTCAATCACTAGTTCCAGTTTTAGGTGTGCTGCCAGCAGGAAAACTCCTCTACCGCAATAAACGTGAAAACAGAATAAATGATTTATAGTCTTTCTTCAGTGGTAACTCGAAAAATATAGGAAAGCAAATGACAAGCTGACGGTTTTATGATGTTGTTGCCCTAGTGCTGCTAAATATTAGAAGCAAATGCCTGTGGGTTATAACATTGTCCTCTTGCTCTGCATCCTGTGATGCTCATGGAGACACACAGGCGTGCAGGGACAAGAAGGAAGGGGACCTCTGAAACAGGTAGCTCTTGGGGCATCTGAATCTGCTCCGGCAAGGAAAGCTGCTCTGGCCAGGTGATAACCCTTCCCCTGCAGCGTTGTTTGCCTGCTGCAACTCTCACTTCATAAACTTAGAAGTAAAACAAAACAAAATAATATCATCATTATCAATTTGAATGCAAATTACCAAGGCCACCTTAAAATGGTGGTTAATTAAATATCTTCTAACTTCTAAAAACAAAAATAAAGAAACAAACAGTGAATAAAACTCAGTCAAAGACTGTAAACTATTACTATTAATTTTCAAAGGTGCAGAGTGTTAAAACTCAGCACCTCTGAAAGTCAATGATTAGCAACATTTAACCATAAGTTCTATTAGAACCAAATATTTAATTCATATTACTATTTTTTCTATAATCTGGACTAATACAGGATGAAGACTAGAGATATAATTAGTCTATTTTTGTGGCTTTATCCCCTGTTGTTCACTGCAGTACAGACCCTCCTCCTTCACAGTCCTTTCCATGCAAAGAAGACAAAACGGCCTTTCTCTTTTTCCAATTATTTTGCTCGGTGTAAGGCCATGGAATAATTTTGAATATTTCAGTGCCTAATTCCAGTTGCACAACCAGACACACTGGCAAGCTTATGCATAGAAAAATCTGACCACATAATTAGAGGTGGATAGACTTAGGAGAAGACTGCTCATTCAGTGAAGCACATATACACAGGTGTTTGAAAATAAACTTTGCTGAACTCAGAGCTGGGAGAGTTCCTGATCAGAATGACCTTGTTCAGTGAAGCTGCACTCAAGATAAATTTGGCTCATTATTTGCTCCCCAAAAGAGTGCAGCTTTGGGGCTTTTGATGTTATGAATAAAATAACACAATCATAAACAGCATAAAAATACTGAACAATAAATAACTCTTCAAAAAAATTTGTAAACATAAACACTGAGGTACTAGAGGTAATAAATATTAAACTCTTTTCACAAAATAATAACTGTTTTAAATACAATATTAAACATTAAGTTGTTATTGACCTGTAACTTTTGACCTAAATCATAAGATAACTTAGTCTCTCGTATGCTCTTAGAGCCTAATATTGTTTCTGAAAGATAGCAAGATGTTGCACGGAAGATGCAGACCCGTGGATGGTTTCACTTCCTTCTCTTCATCATCAAGTATTCTTCAATGTAGTTGATGAAAATGTCAAATTCTCCCATTGCCTTGTAGATTCCATTCTCATTCATCTATCAGGTGAAAGTTAATACATAATTTTAAAATCATTAATAATTCTACAATTAGACTAATAGATACTAATTCCACAATTCACCTAGAGTTAATAGTTAATTAATTCAACAAAGTAACAGTTTTAGTTCAAGTATGAATGTAAAAATCTGTGTCACATAGAGTGACTAGAAACAGCCTCATTCTACTGTAATCTCTCTGTTGCAATCAGTTCACAAGGAACACGTGAATATATGGCTTGTTGCTGCTGATCTTTCTGTGGACTAGGTGTCTGAGCTGATTCATTTGGAGATACTTGGTGTATGATACATTTCTGTTCTTCAAGACATACTTGTAATGACTAGTTCATAGACAGATTTCTGCAAGATTCTGTTTTGAAATCTTCACAAATAGATTATTTGTGAAAAATCAGTATAAAGTGAGTGCAAAACCACTTACAGCGAATAATCACGATTTTGGGAGAATTTTCTATATTATGTATCACACTGTAGCGTATTATATACCAAGTTTTAGAAATAATTTGTAACTGATCCTCTGCGTCTATGTGTAGAGATGTGACTTTTGGGTTCCAACTCCACCCTAATTGGAAGCCCGTGGTGAAATCCACGGACTTGACCAGGACTGTGGAGTCCTGCAAGAGGGAGCTCTAGCCGCGCAAGCGGAGACCTACCTTCTCAAACGTCTCCTTGATGTGCTTTAGAGTTTTGCTCCTCTTCTCGCACGTGAAGAATCTGTGCTGTGAAGGGAAGAGGCTCCAGTTCCAATCAAGCCGTTTTCCTCCCAGGTCGGCTGCACGCGCTCCCCCGGCCAGGGACAGCTCCGGCCCCGGCAGGCGGGCAGAGCCGCTCTTCCCAGGGCGCAGGCTGAGGCCACCGCTCTCCCTTCCTCCTCCCAACCCCTCGTCATGCCGTCTGCCTGCTGTCCTCCCACTTCCCGTTCCTCCTCGCCCGGCGAGGGTCACCCCACCGCCAGGCAGCCACCGCGCTCAGGGCAGCTCCGCAGGCTGCTGCGGGAGGAGGCACCGGGGCGCGGAGAGCAGCACCGCTCCAGCTTCAGGTAAGGGCTGAACCGCTGCCCTCCCTCTTCCGAGTTTTCCCAGATGGGCTCTTACAGGGTTGCAATTTCACAGGAAATAGTACTGCTAAGCACAGCCTCCAAACCTTCATGTTTAACTGATAAACCCCGGAGAAGAAGGGCCAGGAGGATCCATGTATTTACGGAGCTCTCTGCTCTGCACGGGGACCGTGCTCCTCAGCCCAAGGTGCCCGTCTGTCTCTCTGTCCGCCCAGACCCCCTGCTCTGCCCGCTGTCGGCGCTGACCCTACTCACACAGCGCTTCATAGTCGCCTTCAGGTGCATCAGCACGTTGCCCAGCTCGTTCACGCTCTGCTCGTGGTGCGCGCTGGCTCTCCCCGCGCTCGGCAGGACTTCTTCCATGTAGAAGCGCATGGCCTCCAGCACGGACTGGCAGCCAAAGGTCCCCTGGGAGAGAGGAGCCGACGCTGTCAGTGCCAGCCACGAAAGGGAGGAAAGCCAAGTGCACCCAAGGGCTTTTAAAATCACCAGCCAGGAGCTCAGCCCCGTGCAGATAGGTGTCCGCGGCTCCTATGGCATGTTATCACCAGCCTTTGGCGGCTGTAGCACAGAGGTAAGTGGGCATCAGCCCTGCCACAGAGGCACTTACTACAGTGCGACAGTACCCTCAGGTTGCAGTCTGGTTCCCTCCTCAACAGACAGAGGAGGATAGTGGACTTAGATGAGAATGGTATTCCAAGAAATGGTAAAATTCTTACCTTAAATTCATCCAGTAATTCGGAGCTGAGCAGCTGGATGCTAAGTTCATCATCTTTTGATTGCTGTGGAAGTGAGCAACAGAAAAGCTTTACTTAGGCTGTCAGCAGTGTCTTTGCCTCACTGAATGATTGTTTTGCTTGTCTGCATTTGTGGTCTTGGTGAAGGGAAGGAAAAATCTCATCTGTGTATATAACACACTAATACTAGGTACAGGAATCATCAATTCTTTGTCCCATAATGTTGCAGAGCAACTATTCTGATATCTAAAGACAGCAAGATAATGAAAACACAATCTGTAGTATGATTTGTTGCATTTATGGTAGACTTCTACCTCCACTTCAAGCACTGCACGCTTCTTTTCAGCCTCAGGCAGCGTTTACGTAACAGGGCTGCTTGCAAACCACATCACACTCCGCTTTCCAGGCAGGTGGCAGAATTCTGGCAGCCACCCGCAATGAGAGATCCACTCCGCCCTGTCCGTTTGCATGCTTACCCAGGCAGGACAGTTCAGCCTAATTGTCTCGGTTATCCCTCTAAGTGCCGACAGTGGAGGGAAAGGCATCTCCAAAGGGTATTTTTTCTTGTATGCTTGTCTTGCACTATTAACTCTGGAGGAGCAGGCAGCTACTGTAAGGTGAGCTGACACCACCTGAGGTCTCACCCTGTGGGACCAAGGCACTTAACAGAATGTTTTCTAAGAGGTTGTAAGTGTTCATTACTAACACTAACTCAGAACTTTACAGCAAGCTTTAAATCCCATCTTCCATGCTAATCTGGTAATAAATACAAACCACATCGTTACACTGGGATTTTATCTGGAGAATTATCACTTTATATGTTGTCAAAAGCTATTGGCAATAGCAAAAATAGCAATGCAGGTGCAACCAAGCATCTCTGCAGTGACAAATGCTATGCATATCTTGTGACTGCTTTCTCAGCAGCCCTGAGGCTCTCTTTAGCCGTAATGCAAAGCCTTGATCTTTTACAGGCACCAAACCAATGGCCAGTTATTGTAGAGTTTCTCTAGTCACAAAGTACTTCGTTCAGGCTTTGATAGTAAACTTAATATTTGTTCTTTCAAAGAAAAAGTCTGTAAAGATTTCCCTTCTCATCTAGCACAGCCTTCAGCAAGGCTGTACCTAATTGCCCTGATGATGATTGTATTTACTTCCTATTCGTTCAATGAATAAGTTGGTCTGCAACATTTAGCAGGAAGTCTGGACAGTAAGATGCACTAAAATTCATCACGAAAGCGCTGAAGTTCACTGCAATTAAAAGTAGGAAGAAAACCCTTGCATGCTGTCTCAGCAAGCAATGAAACCGAACTACTTCTCTTGCTCCCACCTGCAAGCCCACAACACACAACTAAATCATTTCTGTCCAGAGGAAGCTATCTCCCCCCCATCATCCAAATCACTGATCTTCAGAGAAGGGGGGAAAAGAAAAGGAGGAGAGATTAGCTGGCGTCTTACTTACAAAATAATCTTTAATTTCCTCAAACTTGATCCTCAGGTCTCTGAGATACACAGGCAGAAGTTCAGAGAAGTGAGCACAGCTTGGCTCAGCATGCGAGGAGCTGGTGTGCACGGCGCTGGCAGCCAGGAGCAGGAAAACAACTGCTGTGCAGGTTTTCATGTTGTAGCTGAGTTTCTTTCCTCTTGGTCCAGTTCTCAGTTCAGTTTTGTAGGAGGTAAAAAGCAGATCTGCAGCCTTCACCTTCATGGAGCCCCTCATTTATACTCTCAAAACATCTCTCAATTTCCTCTCCCCATTTCCTGAGGAGTAATATTGGGGTTTTAAGTCATTCATTAAACCCAAATGTCACTTGGGTTTCCCGTCAACTTGGGTTTCCTGTTCTCTTGACCCCCCTCCTCTCCTCACACCCCATCGAACCTTTTGTGCTTAGACTCTGCATTTTTTTTTCATTGCTTGCTTCTTGTAAATTTGAATGTGGCTAAAGAGGAAAGCTTCAGATATAATGAGAACAAGAAAAGGTGCTGTGTGAGTTTACTTCTGTGTTCTCATGATAATTTTTTATTTTTAGATGAATGCCCTATTGTTAGAGGGAAAAAAAAAGTTTCCATTTTTAAATCTCTATATTGTGCCTATACTTGGGATCTCCAACACCATGCATAATCCAGTTTTATTGCTTTTAATGAACTACCTTACCTCCTCCTTTGGCATTCTGATGATATCCTATAAATACACATAAAATAATATTCTTTTTTTTTCCAGTTAATGCCTAGGTCTGGTGAAGTCAATGTGAATTTTTACTGACTTAACAAGCTCAAGACTATGTTCCCAAACTTCAGGTAGTATGTTATTTCAATACTAATTTGATTAGTTCCATAAAGAATTTGTCAGGGAGAACGATCTTGAACTTGGTGAAAGACTCCAGTCCAGCTTGCTGTGAACTGCTGCTCAGGTTCCAAGTACTGCCGTTAATTAATAAGCAAATCTTCCTAGCTCTCCCCTTCTCCTCTGACTCTTAGAAATAAGTATGTCCCTCTTTTTAATTTCAGATGCCTTTAAGATATTTCATTTTCAGCTGCACAGTTTGTAGTTTCTTTGTTGAGTCTTGTACCAAGAATGAAACCCTTTGAACTGCACAGTGGTGGCTTTTTCAACGAGCCTCTCGGCCGATTTTCTTGGAGGCGTGCGTGGGCACCGTGGCAGCGGCCAAGCCACGGGCGCCCTTGGCCAGAGCGGGGGTCCGGCGATGGGCGCGCGGCCTCGATCCAGCCTTCTCCTCCTCCGGCGCAGGGCAGGGCTCAGCGTGCCGCAGACCAGCCGAGCCGACTCCTGCTGCCTATTAGGACATGCAAACTCAACTGGGCCGCCCTGATCCTGGTGCTCTGGCAGGGGGCAACCGCATTTTTTCTTCTATTTATGTATGCACCAGGTCATCCTCTCGCCAGGAGGACTTGCGTGCTGCTGGTTTCCTTTTCACCCAAGAACCTCAGTGTGACCAATGCAGGAAACGGGCTCTTCAGGTGGTTGATTTCTGGCCTGATGCAGAAACGTGAAGCCTCGGTTCCGAAGACTGTTGTCCAAGACTCTCTGTGTCCCTGGATTTGTGTCATGTTGAAGGCGAAAGGCCAGGAGGAACTGCACCAGGGTGTAAGTAGCGATGAAGAAGCGCACAGTAGTAACTATATCCGTCTGTTCCATGCCATTTTTTCCCTGTGTAGCTCACTTCTGGAAGTTAAATGACCTCCTTCCAAATTCTTGCTTTGTGTTATTTTTAATTTTACATTTAAAATCTGTGGGGAGAAACGTTTACATCAGTACCTTTAAGAGCTTTTAGAAAACAGGTGAAACACGGTGGAATCAGCAGGGGAACAACCGACCAAATTCTTAACAGGAAAAATGACCGTGGCCTCTCTGCGCCCGGGCGGATGAAGCGATGCGTGCAGCGAGCCGCCCGCCCGTGAGCGGGCTCCGAGCAGAGCGGGCGCGCTCGTGGCGCTCCCGCCTGCCGCGCGGCGGGTGCCTCCTCTCCTTGCACGTGGCCTAAGATGAGCATCTTACTGGCATCGTTCTCGGGTTTGTGCTTCTGGCTCACTTCGGTGCTGCTTCGTTTCCTGTAAATGGGCAACCTTACTCGAACCGCGCACGGGCAGCGTAGCGCTGGCTCCGTGGACTGGGTGTGTTGTGTAAAGGAGAGTTAGTGTTCCGGCTCCGATAAAAATGACCGGGTCAGCGCTGAAGCTAATTCTTCTGATGTCTCTCTCCTTTTCCTCTTCCTCTATCGTGCATGCCTGCTCTCTCTTGCCCTTTCTTTCTAGAGATATTTATACACATGCGTATACTTGCTTCCTTGTGATAAAGATTTTGATTACAAATTTGACCATCTGTTATCCAAGAAAGAGAAAGTGGAGATTAATTTAGCTTTTTCTGAAATGAGAGGATTTTCTTTGAAAGGTCATGAGTTATTTTAAAATAGTTTGCTCTTCCCAGACTTCCTCTGATTTATTGCTTTGGACACAAGTCACTTCATTTCTTGTTTCCTGTGTTGCACCGAACCTCTGTGAATTTGAATTTGCAAATCTCTTATGAAGGAACTTGTTGCAAAAGATGCTTGTAAAATGCAAAGTATTACTTAAAATGCAAATTTTACTTTACCATTGTTTTATACTAAGATTTTTATTTTTGTTTCAGGAGCAAAAAGATAGAAGTTTGGTGTCAGAATAGTGTAAGTGAGTGCAAAGGGATAAAACTTAAGTAACTTGGAGGCCTGGAAGTAGATTTCTTAATATTTAGATGTGTGATTTTGTATTTTGGTTTGTTGTCTTCTTTTTGTTGCCAATGCCGCTCTTGCTCTTTTTGTTTTTTTTTAGGACAGGAGAAGAAATTCTTCTAGCGAGTCATTATGGGGACACTAGAAGTTTTATCTGACTCACAGTGCGTCATATACTTAGTGATCCCTTTTTCTTCCCCTGCTCTAGTGCATCAGTGTAGTTTCTTTTCTTGACCACCAGCCAGAAATTATGAGGAAGGAGAAGAAAAAGCAGTACAAGATGGCCTAGTCAAAACTGAGTAGTTTTAAATGTAATTCATTTCCACTGATACAATCCCACCTTTCTCTGATTTCAGCCTTCACTCCCACACTAGGAGATTTTTGTCTATTTTGGATTAATCTGAATCACCTTCAGGTCAGTGAAGGTTCATTGCCAAGACTGTCCTCTGTTTAATAAGTGGATCTAAAACTCTGTAAAACAGTAAGTGCATGCGATTTTCTCACCAAGGCAATGCCTCCGAGCTGCTCTCCAGGTAGCCTTGTGCTGAACTCAGTGCTTCGTGACATGCCTGTACCCAGGCAATCTTCTAAGTCTGCCCGGTAAGCAGCTTGTACCACGAAACAAAAGCAAGGAATTGAACCCATTAGTTCGGTGTGTTAGAAGGACGTGTATGGCTTAGCTGCTGATAGCTTTTTGGGAACATAAGCTGGTAATAGGCCTTTGAGTACATGGGGATCTTGATTTTGCAGTACAGACCTCAGGTGGACTCTGAGCTTTGGCTTGGCTGGATCAAGCTTCTGGATTTATTCCTGCCTGAGCAGGAGTTAGGGCAGCTGCAGGCACTGCATGTGCTGAGGACTCCTTGCTTCCCGCCGAGGAAGCGATTCTTGTTTCCAAGCCTCTCATTTTGAGCAATCCATGGGTCTTAGTGGAGTCATGACAGTTTGACACCGAGATAATTAAGAGTGGTTCTCAGTCTTGTGCAATTCCCTCCTTGGCTGTTTTGGAACCTGTCTTGTTTTTTTGGTATACAAAAGCGTAAGCCAGATGTGTCCATTCCATAAAGGAAACTCTGGCCTGCGCACTGATGATACTATACTGTGTTTACCTGTATTTCCTTTGCCATGTCAGAGATCTTGACGGTGCAGTTTCACTCTGACTCACTCTTGCTTACTGCTGTGGAAATACATTCACTCTGCAGTACTGTGAAGTGGTTGCATGAATGAATAAAGCACCTTTTCCTAAAGAGTGCCCGGGACGTGGGTGTATTTCTAAACCTTTAGGAAACAGCTTTCATGTTTGCCAAGAAGATCATTTCAGGAAGGAAAAAATGTTACTCAAAAGCCATTCATACACTTTTACCCCACTTCCCACTGCCTTCTAAGAGCTGTTAAGCTCAAAAGATAAATTCAGCAAAACAGCAGTATTGCTTTCCTCCAGAAAAAGATAGGTGTTCAGGCAGATGCTTTTCTTCTGTAACGTAGCACACACTCCTGTAGACTCTGGAGAAGCGAACGTGGCAGTGGCGCAGCGTTTGAGAGACACTGCGGCTGGGTCCAGTCCTGCACAAAGCTGTCGCGACGCAGTTGAGTGCTGTCCCCTCGGTGCAGCAGGTCCTGCGCCGCTGCGAGACGGCCCCGCTGCCCAGGCAGGGGGTGGGCATGCACCCCGCTGCATCCCTGCTGCGGGGAACGTGCAGCAGAGAGGCAGGCACCGCAGTGCTCCTGGGTGACTCAATTACTCCGAAAATACAAGCGCCTGGAGGATGTAGGCAGCTGCCTGAGATTGCTTCGGCAGGTTGAGTAGGCACGGATGAGACTCGCCACTTTCAGGCAGTGACTGCTCAGGGCAAAGCCCCCCGCACCCCTCGGGCTCATCCCGAGCACCCCTCGGGTAGCTGTGGGCAATCTTCACCTCCTGCGGCAGGGTGTTTGGAGCTGGCGGGGAAGCCAGGGAGCCCCTGTGTTGGCTGCGGGGCCAGAGCAAGCGACACCAAGGGACAAACTGGGAGAGAAACCGGCGGAGCCACAGGGGAGGATCTGATGTCGAGAGATGCCAGCGCGAAGGGGATTTTTGTGAGAGCAAACCTGGAGAGCAGGGTGGGTAGAGGCCAACACACCTGCTGCATTTCCTTCAGGGAAACCGAGCCAGTTCGTGTCCTTCCACGGCTTGTGCAGAAGCAGGAGTTCAGGCGTCTTCGTGAAGGGGCTGCCTAGACAGGTAGCTTTCCTCGTATTGGCAAGCGTTTACGTGTGCAAGTTTTTCCACTTTTTTGCTTTCTCATTCTCTGCCATTGCCTCTGGACAAGGGGAATTTGTGTATTATGTTCACGATGTATTACAGACTTAGATTTAAGAATCCCCTAGATTTCCAGGCTATCATAATGGAGTCTTTCTTTCTTTCTTATTCCAAAATTTCCCATTTCTCATCTCTTCAGATTCGTGAGATCTGTCATCTATTCATGACGTTATGGGGAAACAGACTTTGCGTCCATTTATTCATCTGGTATGAATACCAGTTTGGCAGCAATTTCACTTGCTCTCTCAGCAGCATTGACTCTGATGACTAACAGTTCCTGATGGGTTAAACATAAAGTGGACTGCCCTTTTTTTTTTTTTTTCCTTTTTTCTTTCCCCCAAGCGTTTTTTGCTGGCAAGGCATGACGTAGAATTTTTCACTTCTGGAAACCTGCTTTCTAGCAGTCTTGCTCTATATTTGCAATGTGACTCATATCAACCTCAACAGGTAAATCCCAAATTATTCCTTGGAAATTTAACCATTAATAGTTTCTCATGTAACATCTAAGTGTCTAGAAATAGGTTAATAGTTATTAACAGAAGACATGATGACCCCTAGTGTGACCTCTCATATCACACAGAGAACCCTATCTAGAAATTTCTTATCAAGTCCAGATCTTCCATTTGAACTAAATCAAGCTGAAATCTTGTTCCATAAAGTCAGGTAGTGAAGACCTCATCAGATCTGTAGATTAGGTGTTTTAATGATTAATTTAACTGAGAAATACTTACACTTTTTTAATTGCATAGGTAAAGTTTCCAAAAATTGGTGCTTGCTATGTCTTCTTCAATTAGATCGAGGAACCATCTCTATCAAGTAGTAAAGAATAATAAGAAAATCAACTTTTAAGCTTTTCTTGAGTAAATTTAATAGAGCTTTTCAAGTCATAAGGTGTAGGGCTTTATATAGACCTTAATTTTTGTAGCATTTTTCACCATTTTTTCCCTGTTTCTTAGCACACCAGGCACCAGAAAAGTCTGCTGTAAACCCAAGGTAATATAGAATAATATCCTTATTCAATACTTTCCTTTCTGACTGATCACAACTACTTTCTTAGCTACAACATAACTCTGGACATCATGTTCAGCTAGCTCTTCTACAAGTTCCCGACGTGCCATTGGATTTCAGGGTGCCATCTCGCAGTTCAGAGGTGACCTGTGCTTTCTGTTCCCAGCCTGCATGCAATCATCCCTTTTATGCCCTGGCCTGGGCAGAGTCATGAATGATACCACTGCTGTTATGATATCCTGTTGTACACTGGGTCTTCTAACGAGCCCATGGACCGCTGTAACAGGACACCTTCCAGTGCTGCAAACTGGTGATGCTAGCATCTCCTACATGAGGTTACTTCCCCCTCTGCAGGGGAACAGCTATAAGCATAGGTGTTCTTAGCTTTCTTCTGTTTTTTTTCTTTCTTCTGAAATAAATTGTTAGCTGAGATTTTTGGATGCTAACAGCACTGCCCTATTTCTATCCTTAAAGAAACTGAAGGAGTCTCTGCCCTGGCGTTTCGAGAAGCAGGAAGTAAAGGGGTAACGTGCTCCAGCCCTGCCCTACCCTCAGCACGGAGGCTGAGCAAGGTGTTTTGAGAAGAAGGTAGTATGTTTGTAGGAAAGTTAAGAAAGTAAAAGTGTGCAAAAATGACTGAACATACGGTCCATCCTGACTTACGCAAACATGTCTTGTACTGACTTACGCCTTATGAATTTTGAACCTCCACATTCTCAAAGGGGTCATTTCACAACTGCTGTTTGAGGTTGTTTTTCTAGTTTTGATATCACTGGTGTGTGTGGATCTTCACGAGAGTATTGCCTTTATCATGATTTATCATCAACACTATGACCAATAATACAAAGACTGTTTATAGTTATGAATACTCATAAGAAAAGCTAGTTATGACAGTTTGAGAAAGCAGACGAAGAGCTGCTCAGAATTGTAAGATGATTGCCTAGGTGAATTATGGAGGCATTTTCACTCACTTGCCACAGAAGTATCACTTGAGACATCAGACTTGATGGCTCAGGGATTTAAGCAGGTAATGGCAAAAAATGTAGGTGCTTGGGTTCATTCTTTGTCCATTTCTCCTCTGATAGAATATATATCACTTGCAAGTGCCATGAATCAGGTCTGTACTTTCTTCACCAAATTAACAGCTCTGTTGTTAATTTGCTCCTGCATGGACTTGCCTGCTTTTGTGAAAGAAATACGAATAATAGCTGTGAAATAAATTCTGGGAAGATCACAAGGACAAGGGCAGTAGAATACTAACAAGAATACTGGGTTCTTCGTTCATGAACCATTTAATGTGAAAACAGAAAACATGATTACAGTACAGGAAAAGAAACTATTGTGGTATATATGCTACTGCAATGAATTGTGCTTTATTCTTTTGCTGCTAATTGAAGTTAGAAATGAGAAGCAACAAAAGGCCTTTTGTTAAGTAACAGCAGTAAAAGTTTTTAGAAGTCCCATATGAATAGTACAATAACAGGAGTTACAGATTATTGCTAGTTCCATGTATGAAAATCCCTTGTTAGACCTGTATTTACCCTACTAGGTTAACTTAATTCTTCTTTCAGCACCTTTCTCTGGAGACGGCATAACACTATCTTTTCATCTCCAAGGTATGCCAAGGTATACCGACTTAGCTGCTTCTGGAGCGAAGTGCAATGACAGGCTGCAAGTCCACAGAACAGCACTGCAAGCAATCACCAAGTGCTGAGCTCAGGGCAGCGTGTGGTAGGCACGTGCTGAGCATCCTGTCATGCCACATACTGAGCAAGGAGAGGTGAAAAATGAGCTAGTATTTCCATGATAAAATAAGTAAGAAATCATATGGCTACAAACTATGTCAAGAAATGTGCTCAGAAGGCAAATTAGGCTAAGTAGTGACCTGGACCTGGTGTCCTGTGGTTCACAGAGCATGGAAGAACTTCTTTGCCTTGGAGACCTCAGTCTTTTTCTGTCTCAACAGCCCACACTGAACAGGTTATCTTGGGGACCAGGCTTTCAGGTGCTTTATGGGCTGGTTTTCCAAAATGATTATGTCTTAACGAGGCACCTGCGAAGGGGCCATTTCCAGGTCCTGAGCTTTCCTGCTGTGCTTTCCAGGTCCTGACCCTGAGAAGTCCTGACTCCCGCTGCCTGTCAGCCTCTGCGACTCCAAGAGGTCTGGCACAGTGGCTCTTCTAAGCAAGTACAGTTTTTCCACCATGATCCGTGGGGATAGTTGCACAGCAGTTACTGGGACAAGGGCCCACACCCTGAGACTTATTAGGGGATGTACCAGTGACGCAGTATGAACCAGGGACGCACTAGCCCAGCGCCTCGGGCTCTGTGCAGGGGGATGCTAACGGTCAGCTTGCTGCGTTGCTGTTGTGCTCTGTCCCAGCGGGATCGTGGCGAGATCCTTTCGCGTGGCCCAGAGCTGCTCACGCTGGGTTTTGAGAAATTCTGGGCTTTCTTTTCTACTCCATGACACACACATAAGCATGTGCTGCCACAAGCGACGCAGCGTGTGGCACACATGACCGTGGGTCATAACCAATACCAGAGGGTAACCCAAGAGGTTGCCTATTAGCAATAATTTTGTAAGAGGGGATTTCCCCCTCTGCTATCTGCTTTTAAAATATCTATGCTTACATAGTGGTGGCCTACTGGGGACTCCCCACCTGCTGCTCCTCTGGAAGCAGTTTGGTAGAGATTGAAGCATGAGGTTGAGCTGAAGTGTTACTCAACCAGAAAAAAGTACTGATTGCTATGCAAGTTTTTATTTAAATCTGACATTTCAGAGGCACATCTGAAAAGCCAAGGTAAAGGGAACGCTTTTTGTGGTGCACATTCCAAGAATAATCACCCTTGAAAGTGCTGCTGATAACTCTGCTCTTGCAAAGAAAAATCAAATAAAATTATTGGCAGAGTATTTTTTACTTCTCTGTTTATTTAAAGTTGAAGATTTGTAGTTAGCATCCCCTTTTCAGTTCACGTGTTCCAAACTGCAAAAGATGCCTCAGTTAAAAATTCATGCCTCAGCACAAAAAGCGTACTTTCGATTTGTAGGATGGTGAAAAAAATCTGCGTTTGACCTCACATAGTCAAGCAGAGATTTTTGAAAATAAATGGTCCTCCAGATATGTTTTTGAGAGATGCTATAGGGCTTTAAATATTTCATGTACAAGTTTCTACCTCTATGTGTTCAGATCCCCTTTGTATTTATTTTTTTTTGTTTGTTTGTTTTCCCGGAGAGTGCTGTCGATGAAGTGTGGACATTACTACTGAGAGATATTTCAGTTAGACAGATGCACACAAAACTCCAATTTATCCACTGAAATGTACAAAACCAAGAAGAAAAAGTGAACTTGAGTTATGAAAGCAGTGAGTTCAGCAATTGAAAAGCTATTGCTGAAATCACATTGCTCCCAGGGGTACCACCGCTCTTTTTTTAAATTATTTTTTTCTTTTTTGTATCAGCCCAGGTGTCTGGTCTGCTTCCTCGCCTGCTCGCTGCGCTCGGGGCAGTCTGGACGGCTCAGAGAACGGCGGGTTCAGGCAGAGCGGTGTGCCGGGCCGGGCTGCGGCTCGGATCTGGACGGGTGACGGACACGGGGTGCGGTGGGGGAGCCGGGAGAGCTGCTGCCCCCTCAGCGCCGTTCTTGCGGCGTTTCGTAAACGCTCTGCCCAGGGTTTATGTTTGCACTGAAGTCCACGGAGGATTTTCTTCAGTAACTGGCTCAGGCACTGAAGTCTCCGTTTCGTTGCTGTTTTCCGTGTTGGAGAATTGACCTTGGTGGTAGAATGGTTACCCGAGAACTTTGCCTCGAAGCCAGCCGGTGGAGGAGCTGAGCTGCGGTTGCGTAGGGCAGGGGTGGCTCTCGCCGGCGCGGGCTGCCGTCGGCTCGGGTCTGCGTGCCCGAGACGGGAGCGGTGGGACGCGCGGGGCTGAGCCTTGCCAGCGAAGCCTGTGTCTCCAGACCGGAGCTGCTAGGGGCTGAAACCGCGCTCGCGGAAAATCCAGTTCTGCGGGCGGTCCCCGAGCAGTTTCTGCTGCCGGTACGAGTAATTCTGTCCACACTCCTCTCTGGAAAGGATCTCAAATCGAATAGAAGGCATTGCCTTTCGGAGGAACGACCGAAGCAGGCATCTGGAGAGCAGGTAAGGAGAGAGAACGGTCTCACGCTGTAGGTAAGATTCTCACCCCTGCTTCCGAAGGATTCAGTGCTGGCTCCTCTACTTGCCTGGTTTTGGCTTGTTTCTGCAGGATCTGCGTTATCAAGTAAGGCAGGAAGTAGGAAAGGCAAGTTGCTGTGAGTTGTTAGCAAAAGCACTTTTTGCTTTCTTTTCCCTCCTCTTATCTCTCTGCTCTCAAGTTTGAGGCAGAAACTGGACTGAGCTCTAAATACTTCCCACTTTTAGGACTGCTTTGGTTTTGGTTCTCATGAATAGCACGAATGAAACTTGCTTTGACCCCTTAAAACTGTGAAATTCAGCCTGATTCAAGTCCTGAGTTAACATGTGCTCAAGACAATATTGACCCAGCCAAAACTGAAACCTGTATTTAAGAGCTGCGTTACATACAGAATTTACTGAAATGCAAGTTTCAGTTTTGGTGAAAGCTAAATCTATGAGAGCTCTGACTGGCTATTGGAGTGATTCATTCGCTCCCCAGATAATTCAAAAATTGATCTGGCAGCAGTGAGCAGTCAGTTTCTCCTCTATTAGGCATCATTTATGGCCTGCACCATCAGCATATTTTACCCTCTCAGGCAAACCCGAACTGCTCCGTGGGACAGATTAGCGTTGCCAGTTGTTACTGGTAGGGTCCTGCCTTGCGGACCTGCGTCGATGGATGACTAACAGGGTGTTGAATGTGGGTGCTTGGCCTCCAGACTTGGTCAAGGCCCAGGCATTTTAACAAGTAGCAAGACTTTCTCTTGCTTTTGTGTATAAGTGATGTGAATCATAAACTCTCAGAAGCTCAGTTAGGCTCAATTTTCTAAAAATGGCCTGGATGGCTTTTATTCGTAAATCATTTTTTTTGTTTTGTACTTCCAAAAATAAGAACAGGAGGGATACACTAGCCAAGTGATAAGTACTTTCATTTCAGCAGACCGTGGTCGAGCATCTTCCAGGTAGGTTTCTGGAGCACAGAGCCAGCCCCGGCTGCTTCAGCTGGCTGCGTTAGACCTGGCAGTAGCAATGGTAACAGCTGGTGTTTCTCATCTCCTCTGTATATCAGCCAGTCATTTCTGTTCAGCCAAATACAAGTATTAAATCAGAACGTTATGGTCTGACGCTGGCTTTGCAGTTGTTAACACAACATGGCCCTGTATGAGCTAATCATTGGGCCAGAGGTGTTTAATATAAATGCTTATTGGAAAAAAACAAACAAAAAGACAAGCAGAGTCTCCTTTTTTGTACTGAAGTTTAGGTAAGTGCTAAAAAAGCAGCTGCCCAGCTGATCCATGGATTTTTGTTATGAGGAAACCAAGCTTGTCAAAAGCATTTATGCACCTCAAGTGCAAAGTCATTCTCATCCTCTGTGGTTTGGGTCCCCAGGTCAACACCACGTACTCATATACGTAATGTGAGAAAGAATCCATGTCTACGTGCTCTGCAAGGCTGGTCTCGGGAGCAGGGGGGGAAGTTTAGCCCCCTCATTGGGATGTGCTCAGCCACCCACCCAGTCCTGACCGCTGGGTCCACGTTAGCCTCCATGCTCTGCTGCAATATGGAGTTCTTGGACAGACGTCTGTGAGTCCTGCCCGTTGCTGCAGGGCCCTCTGGAGCAAATCTCCTTGGTATGTGTCCACAGATGGTTGCTCTATACAAAAAACACCACTGAATGTAGCTGATTTCTTTAAAGCTATACCTTTGCAAGTTATTTTCTGTTTGAAGCTTTTAAGGGGGTGATGGTGATTTTGTATTTCTTAAAGAAATCAGCTACTTTGCATACCAACAGCATTACTAGCTGTACTCAGCGTATTCTAAATCTTTGGTTTGCTCTGGCTTATCTAGAAGTACAGATAGTGAGTGCTGATAATTCTGTACATGTTCTACTGTTCTGCTCTGTGTGTGTGCGTGCCTTTTTTTAAAAATCACTATTTGTTCCAGGTAGATCCTGATAACTGATGCCATTTTCTGTCACTATCCATTCGAATTTTCAAAGTAAAGAACTTCAGCTTTGTTCTCCTGAACAGCAACGAGCCTTTTCTGACCAGGGGCCCACTGGCAGTGAACACTACCCCAGCCCCATCTGCAGAAGTTCTTCAGTGAGTAATGGCAATATCCATGGGCTTCAGCTGAAGATCCGGAATAGAAAATCGCTGTCCTTGATAGAAGTTATTTTCTTCGATTCTTAGCTCTTTTTATTTTGCCTCCTCTTCTGTCTCGTGTCTCTTTTGGATTGCCCACTTTCCAAGGTACAACCTTGGTTTGTAGACAGTGGAGCCTAGTCTCCACCGGAGCACCAGGACTACAGGAACAGGTAAAGCACGGCAAAAGATGGTAATAAAAACAGCTCTAATGGCGAGAGAGTAAAATTAGAACCAGGCATAGTAAACAAAATTAAATTATGCAGGGAAGATGTGTATGGGAACTTTTAGTGGGTTTTAAAAGTGGAAGTTATTTGATAAAATAAATTTTCCTTTTCAGTGATTACAGCTCTGTTCCTCAGAAAGACCTTTCAAGAAAGTTTCATTTCTTTGCTAAATATTCGTCTCATCAGCACTCAGACTTGCAGGCTACCTAGAACTTTTCTTGAAATCTTGACTATGTTTCATCATTTTCTTTTTCTGTATGTTGGTGTAGCCATTTGTTTGAAGAAGCTCAATTACTAATATGTCAGATGCCCACATCAAAAGGATTCTGAAACCTCTTGAAAACTGAAAAAGCCTCATTGATTAAGCTAGCACTTAACCCTTTTGGCAGATTTGACTCTTCAAAATGTAAGTATGTGTGGAGGCTAGTGCAAATCTCAGCCCGGGTTTTGTATCATTCTTAAGCAGGAAACTTTTGCTCATCTTCAGTGTCAAAGAAGTTATTTTAAGGCACCTTTCCCTCAATTTTTGCTGAAATAGCCTATTTTCTTAGCACGATAAGAAAAAAGATTTGGGGGGGTGGTGAGGGAGGAAAGCCAGACCGTCAAAATCCGCTATCCGACTGTGAAATCTGTTAAAAAGATTGCAGAAGCGTGACATTCCCCCAAGAAGGGTGACTGCTAAACCTATTGGAAAATTCCCAGAGTGTTGCAGTCTTAGGGTGAAAATTTCACAAGATCATTTTGTTTCTCTCCCCAGCTCTTGAAGTCAGCAGAAGTTCATTGAACTTCCTTGGTCTGGAGAATCACACAGAATTTATGCACATGCTTAATTTTGAGCACTCCAGCAGCTCACTTGGATTCATTGCTTTTTGAACATGCAGCTCCTACCCTAGAGCTTTGCAGACAGAGGTACCTACAAATGTAGGGGTGGCTGTTGAAATCCCCGTAAAGGACGGTTCATGAAAAGCGAGCAGGAGTTGCTCTTTAGCTGTATATCATAGTAAGCTCTAAACTGTAAAGACCTGAAATATTCATTTCCCTTTGGGGAAGATGCCATTTATGATAACCAAAATATTAGCTCACATTTTATCAAAACAGGGGAAGCAAGTGTTTAACTTTCAACACCCCCCGCACCACCCCTGGTGACTAAATTAATGCTTTTCTACAGAACAGATATGGCAATGTACAAGATTCTGCACCACGCTTCTCTCCTTCCACAAAGGGGAAATCTTAAGAGAAAAAAGAAAAAAAATCTTTTGCATTTTTCAACCTCTTGAGGTAAAATCCTGGCCTGGCAGGGGCACTGCCATTGGTGAGTCATGCACATGACAGGAGCATTTACGCTGTCAGGATGGTTGCTGAGTTGACACAGGCAGGATTTTCTGTGTCGTACAGTGTCGCACAGCCCAGCTAGGAGCTGGGCTCTGGCTCTCTGGAGGATTTCCAGTGCACCAAAGCGATGTCCGTGGCCTGGAGGCCTCTTGCCTTCATGCTGTCCCCTCCCTTGCTGTCCCCGAGACTTTTGGGGCAGTTTCTGTCGTTGGGCTGGATGGTTGCTCTGCCAAGAACGGCCGTGGCTGGCGCTGGAGGCGTTTCCCTGGCACACATCTGCTTGCGCTGGGGCAGGGAGCTGGCTCTTCCGCTTCCCGTGTGAGAGCTCGGTCTGCAAGGGTCATCCTCGCAGGTGGACAAATGCACACGGGGAGCTTGGAGACCTGGTTTGGGATCCTAATCAGCTCTGGTTGTGGGGTGTTGGCTATTTGGCCTTGGTGAGGTACAGCCTGCCCCACACATGTGCGGAAATGTAACTTTAGAGAAATTAATACTGAAAAAAGAAGCATGCCTAGCAAGTTAAAGGCACCTGTAGGATTAAGCAGTGCAATCCCACAGGGATTTTTAGGGTCCCATCTTTGGACTGAGGAGGAATTTAGGTTTGACTGTTTTCAGGTCTGCCCTTAAACCTCTTTCCCAAACTTTTCCAGCCTGTCAGCAAGGGAGCCGCGCAGGAAGGAGGTCTCGGAAAGCCACTCGCCCCTGCTCTGCTGGCCTGCGTCGGGACCGACCCCCTTCTGCAGCCATCCAGCAGCTGCCCGACCCTGCTGGGAGCACGCAGAGGGGCAAGGCAGCACAGGGACCAGGAGCTCTGGGGAAGAAATCCTGAAAATGGATTTGCCTGATATTTCACCCTATTAGCTTTTGAAATCTTTCATCCTTGGCTGAATAAATGTTGCATGTCATGAAGTTTATCCATGCCTAGCCTCCAATCCTCTAAAAAGCAGAACTCTGTTTGATTTTCAGAATTATTAGAGTGGTTATGGTTAGAAACGTGACCGAAAAGAGGACACAGAATATACCGCACCTATCAGCCGATAACTACTTGCTGAGTTTTTTCTGAGTCATTTGATGAGTTTACTGAGAAAAACAATTTTCTACTTTTGTCAGCAGCATTGCAGAGCTGTAGCTGAGTGAGCTGTATCTTACCTTGAGCATCAAGACTGGCATGTCTATTCTGATTACGCTAATTAGGGGAGAAACGAAGCTTGCCAGATTTTTGATGGCTAGGACAGGTCACAGGCTGCAAGTCACAGCCGGGGAGCATGTTTCCGTCTTTAACAGCAAACTGGCTCTGCGGATGCTAGTGGAAAGAATGACTACACGGTGGATGGGTCTGACTTAGATGCTGGTGTAAATCTGTTGGTTTCTAGAGGGCTATTCTGGACTAGCACTTGTTTAAACAAGATTAGAAAGAGACTCTGGATTTGGTAGTCAGGTGACTGAATGACAAATCTCCAATTTTTAAGGCTCTGAGAACTATTTAGAAGCACAGTAGCAGCACTGATGCAGTTAGTATTTCACGTTAGTATGCAGCTATGATAAATGCAAGACAGTTTGACAATTTACCTGGCAGCTAAATGAAATAAGCAAATGCTAAACAACTGTGCAACTATTCTGGTGCATAAAAACCTGGTGGAAACATTTTACTCTAGAAACAGAATTGTGTTTCTTTGGCCAGGAATGCCGTTTTACTGTTAATGCATGCATGTGGTCAGTTATTAGCAGCATGGTTCTTATTAAGATCAGGACAACATGAAAATGTTTAGGATAAAACAACAGCTTTTGTAAATTTAAAGTGAAAGCGTTTGGAGTTGGATCAATACTGGATCATACCGCATAGGTCTGCAGTAATTCAGCATAGCTGGCAGGCGCAAGACCTGGTTGTCCTGAAGAACCATGTTGGTGTAAATGCTGGAGGACCTGGATTTGCTACTGAGTTTCCCAGACGTAAATGCCCTTTAGCGTGTAGGCGTCTAGTGCTCCGTCGCTCTCCAGGAGCGCACCGCTTTGTTAGTCATTTCGACGATCATTCATCTGCATCAGTCTAGTGTTTCCTACTGCTATGGAGGTGTTTCTGTAGCCATAGCAGGGATGCTGCTTTTGGCGCCTTCGTGCTGATGCAAACGAGGCAGCTTGTTCGGCGTGGCGGTGCTGATGAGACATCCGTCCCGGCAGGAGTCACCGCGAGGCGGCCTGGCTGGTAAGAGGCAGGGGCGCGGAGGGAGGCTTCTTGGAAGGTTGCTTTCCCAGAGCAATCTTTTGATTTGGGGAAGAGTTTGCAAAAGCAGTGCTCGTGGACTGATGTCAGTGGAAAAGAGATGCTGGAAAAGCATGGGACTGACTCAGAGTTAGAGTTAGTTAATCAAGTCCCCATTGCGGTAACGACATCCGTGCTAGGTAGGTACAGGCAGGCACGAGCCTGCTGCAGAAATCTCGGGCGCTTGTTTGCATGCAAGACTGTGATTTTTGTATTAATCATTCTTCTGCTGCGTTTCTGTGTGGCAGCTATTTCCTGAGCTGAGCATGGGTGGAATAAGCCTGCCCGACTCATAGCCCTGCCGGGCCGTCCGGGGAGCGCTCGCAGGCCGGGAGAGGAGGCAGCTCCGGCTCCGGGCTGCTGCGGGGCCCCGCGCAGGCAGGCGCTGCGGTGGGGGCAGCGCCGGGCACGACGTGCCAGCGCCGGCAGCGAGAGCCTGGGCGTCCCCCAGCGCTGCTGGGGCCCGTTTTGCCCCGAGGGGATGCCTGGGGCGCTGACGGGTGCTGCCCTCCTGCAAAAAGGCTATGGGAAGTGGCACTTCCTAACCACGTCTGTTGCAGACGTGGGGTGCGAATATGGTGTTCCCTACTGACTTCCCATCTGTGGTTCTTTTTCAGCCTAGCCAGTCAAACACAGGGCTTGGCTTCTCCTTTTTTAATTTCCTAGGCAGCTAGCTAACAAAGCACTATACTGGCCTTGCTTGTATTTCCCTGGATTATTTGGGCCATAACTACTTTTAACGAGCCCTGTCGCAACGTGCTTTTTGTAAAGCCGCGAGGGAGGAGCCTTCCCCATCAGCCGTGACTAGCCTGGGAGGCAGCCGGGGCCAAGGATCGCTTCCCCGCAGCACAGCGCGTCGTGAGGTCTCTTCTATGCAAAAGAGTTAATTATTCTGAGAAAGCGCCTCGGGGAGTCGTTTCCCATTTTATTACCTGATCTTGCCATCTGTTTTGTCATGCTACCGTGTTTCAGGAAGCCCTGTTTCTTCTTTCCCTCTTCCTTCCCAGAGAGCATGAGAAATGCCTTGCTGTTCCTGTGACGTTACTTTCGCGTTGCTGCGGCTGGCGTGCAGGTGAGAACCTCCGTCCTACGCACCGTGCACGCGAGGAACTTCTTGGGGCAGAGAGTCAAGTCAGGGTGATCAGTGCCATTCAGGACTCAGTCCAATGCATGATGAAATCCCTGGTAATTTGCCACTAATGAGCGTTAACGGGAGGATCAGACCTGTTCTGAAATGCAGGGATATTCTTACCTTCCAGAAGCCCAACACTGGGCGTAATCAAACACGATCTTTGCATGTATGCTTCCAAAACAAAAATGAAAACTGTGTGGATTGTGTCTCCCAAAGTCTAACGTGCTTGCTCTGTTACTTGCCCTTTGAGGTAAGGGTGATGCTCCTATTGCTGCTCTGCAAATGGTCATAAAAGGACAGCAAGGCTGAGTGATGCACCCAAGAGCACGCAGAAGTTTAATGAAGCAACGTGCTGAATCCCCGTAGTATGACGTGTCACTTCTACTCCCTTATTACTCTGTCACCTTTCCTCCTGGGCCTGGCTGGAAGTTTTGGCTGACCTGTCTTTGAGCATCAATTCAGTCACTAAAAGGGGGAAAAAAAATCCCTTCTTCTCATCTGCAATTTACATAATTAAGTAACAGCTTAGTGCCTCTTCCCTCATTTCCTCACTGATGCTGGGTGTGGACTGAGGTTGCCTGGAAAGCTGTTGGCACAGGTGGGCCCTTGGGTGCCTCTTCCTCCACTCCAGGTGAAACTTCTGCTGCAATTACGTGCAGAAACTGGGAATTGAGGGGGGAGGGCACTGTACTAAAAGCCACATGCTGCCAAGGATCACTCCAGTACCCTGGCAAGGGTGAATGCAACATACTGCGGATTTGGGCCCGCATTTCGATTGCTTTCTTTTACAGAGCTGATACAGGACTGAAGTAGGTATTCATTGGGTGCGTTGTGGTGATTTCAGTGGTATGCCAAACGGTGACTAGCCTGGGCACAAAAAGCATTCGCCTAGTCTTACTGTTATGAAGGATATCCGCTCCAGATTGAATTTAGCTATCAATAAATTACTTACTCAAGAAAATTACATTTAATGACTCTGACCCAAAGAGGTGCAGACACAAGCTATACCTACATTGCAAGATTCATGCATTCAGGCTCCTGCTCCTATCCAGGGCAGACTGGCTGGTTTGGAGGTTGGTTGTAGGATAGCAGGTCCTCCTTTGCCATGCCCATGTCTTCTGCTCCACCTGAGTTTTCCGACTGGGAACGAGTAGTCCAAGAAGATTGTTTAACTGCTCATTTTTTTTCTTGTAGACCATACTTAGCTATTTCCAGAGGGGTTACAGAAACAATCAAGCTGACCTTGGAGCCAAAAGCATGGTGCAGAGACATCCTAGCTGTCTCCTTGTGAAACAGCCCGGTTCTCGGCCCTGCTCGTACGGCCACGTTCACACGACAGTGTGCCTCAACCGGCAAGCCCTCATTCCCAGAAGGGTCTGGATCTGAAACATCAGTACGATGCCGTGTCTGTTGTGCTCAAGGACCGAACGTGTACGAGTGTCACCGTCTTCTCAGCAGTTAATACCTGTAGCAGTGTAAGCGTAGCCTTCGCAGCAGCAGTCTCTGTAGGCAACATTTCACTACTGCTGCAAGGCTAGTAGACTTTTAAAGGTTTAAGTGAAATCTCTCTTCCTTTGCAGTATGATGATTTTGGACCGTGCATAATGATCACCTAAATCATGCGCGCTCCTGAAAACTGAGTGGCTTACTCCAGCCCTGAAGCGGGAGCTGGGGCTTTGCAAAGCCCTCTCCTCAACCGTGAGCGTCTCCAGGCTGGAGTGCCGGCGGAGCGCGGGAGACGAGGGTCCACCCCCCCCCCCCCCGAGAAACGGGTCTGAGCGCGGGGTCTGCGGCGACTGAAGGCCCCACCGTGCCAGGGCACGTGCCGGCATTGAGTCACGCTGCTTCGACGGGGGCGGCGTGCCAGAGTCCCTGCCGCCTTGGGACGCTCGGAGCGCTTGCTCCGTGCCGTGATGCCACGCGGCGCCGCGGCGGGGGGTCCGCAAGGGCCCTTTCCCGGGAGGGGTTTGAGAGCGCGGCTCCCCGGCGGGGGCGAGCCGCGGGCGCTGCGGGGGTCGATGCGGTCGCCCCCCCAGGCTGGGCGCTTTGGGGGGGGGGGAACCCCTGCGATGGTCCCTCCTTTGAGACGCATCCTTTCTCCCGAGCAAAAGATAACAAGGAAATGCCAAGATTTCCCGCCTCCATGTGCTAGCGAAACACCTGTGGGGGAATGACTTGGTCGCTTTCACTAGGTAATTAATTCAGCAAATTACCAAGGGAAATATATGCTGGGAAAAGAGAGAAAAATCCCAAAAGTTAATCCGAGAGTTATTTCCTCCCTATACCTGGATAAAAACATGTTCTTCAGAGCTCTTCAGATCAGACGTCAGAGAGAGAGAGAGAGAGGTGAACCTATATCGGAGAAAAAAGGTAAAATACTGGTTTGTCCTTCTGCTGTATGTATTTGTACGTATTTGCGTATACTGCTATGGTTTCATCTTTGTCAGATCTGCTGCTTTCAGACGCAATTACCTTCAGTCCTGCTTTTCTGAGTCAGGAGACTTTCAAGTGCTAAATTTATCTGCGTTTATTTTTCCACTTAGAATTTTGAGAAAAACCTTATTTTATATGCAAGGTTTTACTAGCATTTTCAGTCTGTTCTTCTTTGAGATCTTTTATGCTTAAAAAATGTTTTTTTCTCTTGCACGTGAGGAGTGGTAAGGAATACTAAACAGTGTGTGTTCTAATGCACATATATATACACAACAAGTAATATTTAAAATGTGTATATTTTCATAAATATCACAATTATGTTACTTAGCTCATAACATATATGAACAAATTGATTTGTCCAATGTAATTATTACTGTGAGCTCAGCTATTCTTTTACATGTATGTATAACCCATGAAGAAGGGGTTAATATAAGCTTAGAAATCTTACATTTACAAGTCTTAATAAGACCTAACAGTTTTGGTTAATTTTGCTATGATTTTTAGAGGAAATGCGGTGAGGAAATGTTATCCTTTCCTTGAACAGGTCTCCCAGCCAGCCAGCACGTTTTGCATCCCGCAGCAGTATGAAGGGATCCCACTTTTTCCTCTGCCTCTTTTCTGTTATTTGCTGGTTGAATTTGATGCTAGCAAACGGGAGCAAAATCTTCCACTTTGGACCTTGCAGGATTTCAATGAGTGTGAGTGAAATTAGGTCTGGTTTCACTGCAATTAAAGCAAATATCGTAAGTATTGCTCTTTCGTGAAGGTGGCAAAGCTCTTCCCTGTACTGCTCCCAAAGCTTCTCGGGAGCCAGCTCATATGTCACCAAAGCTGTCTTTTCCCGTGTAGCAAGCCAGAGACCCCATCAGGACCGTGAGCATTTTGTCTCACCTGCACTCTCTGCACCGGGTTAAGGTAGGTACCTTTCCTGGGTCTCCTGCTCTTCTCTAACTAGCTTTGACTGGCTAGCTGCCAGTGAGTGTGCCAGTCGGGAGCTTTTTGGGAAACTGTTCAACACTATGGTTTTTTCTAAGTTCTTGTGAAGTACAGGCACTCACAAAACGGACAGGTCAGGGAGGATAAAATGATGTGGATCACTTATGTGAAAGAGGGGGGTGTCCCTCTGCCAGTTCCTGCCCCTGCCACAGGCTTCAGCGAGCAGAAGGTTTCAGTGCTGAGTGTGCTTCTCCAGAAGCAGTGGGCAGAGTGGGTTTGTGCCAGGCGGTGCTCTCGTTACAGCAGCTTTATCAGTGACTCTCCACCACAGTCTGTTGGGGGAGGGAAATCACGATGAGTCAGGATTTGGATGGAAAATGGTTAAGGAATCCAGAAGCAGATGGATGTGACTGAAGGAGGTGAAGGCAGGCAGCTTTGGGTAGCTGGGCACACGTCATCAGCATGAGGCAAGAAATCCAAGCCTTGAACACCTGAGTTAAAGCATGTGGTAGCACCATCCCTAAGGAATAGGGAAGATCATGCTCAGCAAACTACATTTTTGTAATTACATTCTTCATTCTGACCTTTTTGCAGGATCACAGTTGTGATTTTTTGGTTTGCTGAGAAAAAAATGTTTTTTTGCAGCTCTTGTGCTCTGTGCATGAACATGGTCATTGTGGCAGGTTTCAGAATCTTCTGATACCCGACTTCAAAATCCGCAGCTTATTTAGGTGACTAAATGAGACTCGCTGAATGCTGATCTTCTGGAAAATCAATCTAAAATAATTGCCTATTTATATTATCAGTATATATCAAGCAGAGCTGGAAAAGCTTTGCACATGTCAAAAATATCACCCTGCCGGCTGCCCCATCAGTGGTAGAGGTGGCTTGTTCTAGCGAAGGGCAGAGTGGCTGGAAACTGCAGCTGTATAGCACTTTGGAAGACCTTTAAAATAAAACTTATTACTTAAGTCTTCAGATAAATGTTGCATCATCGATCGTCTCTTCAACTTCTACGTGGACAAAGTCTTCAAGCACTGCACGACCGAGGATTCCTATGTCAACCGAAAAATCAGCAGCATTGCCAACTCCTTCCTCAGCATCAAGAGGAAACTCACGCACTGTGTAAGTCTGGGTTACTCCTCAAGTTTATTTACCTCTGCTGTATTTGGCATATAAGTAAGGCCAAACATTTTATAAAGTTACAACATCTTTATTTATCAAAATGGTTTTATCAAGAGATACATGGGAGAGTGACGTGAACAGCGGAGTTTGTGTGTCCACTGAGAAGTTTTTGTATTTGCCTCTTTGTCAGCTAACTCCCAAGTTAGCCCTCAAAACTAGTATTTATACTGGCCCTTTCTATCAATGTGAATTCCCAGCTGAAATCTGGCTTACGGAGTGAGCCTCTTTCACAGTTTCGCAAGGACTCAGTCTGTACAATAATTTCCATCACAGTTAGAAAGCGATTTCTTGTTTTCAAAAATGAAAGCTCTGAACTAATGAATTTTATTTTATTCTTCTAGCATAACCAAAACATGTGCAAGTGTGGCCAGGAATCCATGGAGAAATTCAACCAAATACTTACCAACTACGAAGGGGTAAATTGATGACACTAAGTCTATTAATTAACGCAGGTACTCAGATTCACTTTAACACGTTATTGTTGCTCACAGCCTGTTTCTGTCTGTCCATTTCAGCTGAATGTCACGTCTGCGGCAATTAAATCCTTAGGCGAGCTTGATATCCTACTAGACTGGATGGAGAAGTCTCGGTAGAGAGCAGCTGACGTTAACCACCCCGCGGAGGGTTTGTGAAGCTGCTCGAGCGCAGTGCACACGCCAGTGGCAGTCGGGAAAGTAATGTAGTGTTTCAGTGCTGTTTCTCGCTGATTGTAGCTGACATTTGATCAAACACTAAGTGTTTTGCTAGCCAGGCAGGTCACCAGAAACACACTGGTAGAGTCTTGCATTAGGACAGAAATATCTAGTTCAATCAGATCAGCGTAGCACCCATTTCCTATCAAGCGATGCTCTCCAAGGAAAAGTCTAAAAAGGTTTTTTCCTGTGTTACTAGCAGACACATGCTAGGAAAAATTAATAGAATTATTGTTTAAGTTACATGCTCTTTGTACAGGACTGTATATTCGTGAGTACTGGATCCCTGGTGGGTACTGATAGGGTCTGGTTAACGCTGCAGAGCAGCGCTTACAGATCTGGGCGCACTTCTAGCAAACTGCTGCCACTGGTGTGTTCTGCCTGAAACTAGTGAGCGGACAGAGGGAGAAGTGCTTGCAAGAGTAGCCCCCAGCAGGGATTTCAAGCCTTAAAAACCTGTATTTCCTTTTCAAATGGTGTTTTCTGCCTTATCAGTAATAGAAGCATTTTTAATGCAAGATACGTGGTTGTTGAACAGGAGGAAAAAGATCGTGTGTCCTATGTAATTTACTGACACTCAGTAATGCGTTTTGTGTAAATCGGTTGCACTTACTGTAAATAAACCGAAATCAAAACTGTTAATCTGTGTTGGAGTGTGTTTGTCAAAATTCTAAAGAGCTGTTTCCTTCTTGTTGGTGAAATTTTTGAACAGAATTTAGCAAGTGTCCTTTCATAATAGGTACAGTTGTAAGGATTCAGACATAGAAAAAAGCCCTGAGAACGTGTCCCTAAATGCTAGTGACTTAAAAAAACAAACAAGCAAGCAAAAAAAAAAAGCAATGTTGTTATTTTTAATAGTCGCCAGAAAACTGGAGGGCTAAGAACGCTCTGATTTTTGTTTTGTTGGTTTCGTGTGGTTTTCTCTTTTGTTGTTAAAGGCAAGCCGACGTGTTTGCTGTGACCTCGGGAGCGAGATTGGCCTGAGACTCGCTGTGAATCACGACAGTTCACTGCTGAGCTGGGGCAGGCGTCCGAGGGCAGCGAGCGGCCCCATTCGCTGGAAGCCGAGCGACCCGGCCAGAGCGGTGGGAACGTGTTTGGTGGCGTGGAAAGGAGGGGGTGAGGTGCTTCACGGCGTCCGGGCATGTGGTGGGACCATCGGCCGCCCCAGCTGCGAGCAGTAACGCAAACGGCCCCTCCTGCTTCCCTGGATTCTTGCTCCTTACATCGTGCAAATGGCTTTTTAAAATTTCTTGTCGCTGGGAAATGTTTCCTAAAGTAAGGTAATTTTTAATTTTGATATATTTTTTTCGAGGCGCAGTTTCCTCCCTCAGGGGATGGCAACTGAACTGACATTTGCTCTTGCCTTGGGGCTCTTTCCCCCCCAGCTGGCTGCACGTGCCTTGCTCGAGGCTGGCAGCCCTCCAGCCTTAGCATGTCTAGTAATGGAGTTTTCCTGCCGTGTTCCTCTGACACACGGCTCGAGCGAGGCTGCAGGGCAGACGTCTGACCTGGCTTTGCTCTGCCATGTTCCCAGCTCGGGCAATTCCTAACGGTGCCGCAGAGGCGGTTTCCAGGAGCGGCTTCGGGCGGCCGCGCGCGGAGGTGGCACCGGGAAAGGCGGCAGCCGGGCACCGACCGGGGGGCCCCCGGGAGCCGCTGCTGGCGCCGGCTCCGGCCGTGTCGTCCCAGCGGCTCCGGATCGCTCCTCGGGCGGGCGGGCGGGATTTATTCCACCCCAAGCTCCCTCCTTGCTTCTCCTCCCTCCCCTGCTCCATACGTGTTCCAACATTTCCGGTTCCATTTGCCTTCAGCGTTGTCCCTGGAGCCTCCTTCCAGGTGCACACCCTCTCCGGCTGCACCGGGATAACTCACCCGCTGGCAGCAGCGCCGGGCGGGCGCGGGCCCGTCCCGCCCCGAGCGCCTCGTGCTCTCTTCTAGGCCCTCACCCCGCGCTGTCGAGGGGCCCCCGCCCGCGCGAAGGGGGCACCCACCACGCCGCCGACCCGCGAGCGGCCCTGGGGGGCCCGGGCAGGGCTCCTCGTGCTCCCCGTCCTGCACGCTTCGTAGCTTGCCGTTGCGGTGAGCGGGCTCCGGGGACGCGCGTGCGCCCGCGCCCTTCCGCTCTTCTGCCCCTCGTCCAACGTCCCCAACGCCCCTTGCCTTAGCCCAACAGGCGCCGCAGCGTCTCCTGCTCCTCTGCTTTGTCAAAGCTGTTCAGCATCGCTGCTTCCCGGCTTGCTCTGCCCGCCGGGTTTTTAGGTTTCTGCATCGGGATCTTACTGACGGATACCACCGCCCATGCGGCTATTTTTAAATCCATGCATGACTAAATTTCTCTCCCGTGTCTGGTCACCCGTTCTAGGAGACGAGACCTGGAGACCTTGTTAAATTCCGGTCGCCCTCGCTTCTGCCTGGGTTAAGAGCAAACTCGGTCCGGGAAAACGCACGGGAGCAGCCGGCGGCTCGGCACCCGTGGCGCTCGGCGGCTCCCGCCGCGGACCGGCAGCGGGGGCTCGAGGGAGCTGCTCTGGGGAGCTGAGCCTGCGCTCAGCAGCAGGGCTTGCTCGCGATGTCCTCGTGGCCGGCAGCGGCGGCCCCCGCCGGACCGTCCTGCAGCGGGAAAACGAAGGGAAGGAGCTGGGAGGGGGGGTCGGTCGAAAAGGGGGAGCTAATCTTTATTTATTGCAGGATTTGCGCTTCGTATTTTTATGCTTTTTCTACGTAGTGTAGCAGGATCTGGAAATAAAGGAAACGCAGCTGCCTCTGCGCGATCCCAGCCCTCGGGGCCCGGCGCGCTCCCGGGAACGTTACTCGCGTGTCGTCTAAGGGAGCGTGTAAATATCAGTATTCGTGCAGCTCCCGAGGAAGCTCCACTTCCAGCCCCGGGCGGGGGTCTGTGCCCGCCGCGGGGGAAGCGGAGACGGAGGATGCTCCCGCAAGCCGGCGCCGGGTCCCGCCGCGCGTCTGCCCCGGCGGCAGGCGTGGGAAAACGAGGAGGGCAGCTGGGGCGCGGGAGGGGAGCGCTGGCCCGGGGGAGAGGCCCCCGAGGGGCAGGCGGGGGCCTCCGGGCTTCGGTGGAAGGGACGGGGCTGGGTGGCAGCCGGGCTGCGGGGCAAAGCCGATGCTCGTCGCGGAAGCGGGGCTGCTCCGGGGGGGCTGCTCCCCCCCCGCCCCGGGCTGCTGCAGCCCTCGAGGGCATCTTCCCGCGGGCCAAGCCCCGGGGGCCAGGGCCCCGCTCCCCGAGGAAGGCAGGAGCGGGATGCTGCTGCTGCAGAGGTGCTGGCACCTTCCCCCCCTCCCCCAAAAGGAGCCCGGTCCTGGCGCTCCGCCACGGCCACCCTGCCCCTGCCGCAAGGCCGCCTGCTCTGCGCAAGGCCACTGCATTCTTTATTGCTGAATATTGTGCATAAAAACGCGCCCGGCCGCCTCGGGCACTGCCGACTGCAATCGAAAGCGGAGAAGGATCAAAAGAGCGAGTCATTTTTCGAAAGTGTTTTCCAGCTGCCTTTAAAATAGGGTGAGATTATTAAGCGCGTTCCCTGATCCTCGGGAGCCCGCCGCAGCGCGGGCGGCGGGGAGGCTGAGCCGCTCGAGCCGCCGTCCCTCCCCGCGCCGCTCTCCCGGGGCGCGGGGCAGCGCGCTCCTCCCCGCGCCGCCCCTCCGAGCTGAATTTTAGCAAGAGAAGATCAAGCCGAAGCAAGCGGTGGCGGCGCCGCGGCGGCCGCGGGGGTCACACCGCGTCCCCGCCGCCCTCGGCCGCGGGCCCCTGCGCCACGGCGCTCGCCTGCAGCAGGAAAGCCGAGTAGGCGACGTCGGCGTCCTCCTTGGAGCTCTGCAGGGGCGGCAAGGGCAGCGTTACCGGGCGGCAGCCCGGGCTTTCCCGGCCGCGGCCGCGCCGGCCCCAAACCGCGGCTCCCCGGTGCTCGGCTCGGCTCTGGGCGCTCGCGGCACCGAGACGCGGCCGCCGGTCGAGGGCGTTCGGGAGGTGCTCGAAGGCCCCCCCCCCCCGCTCCCCTTACCCTTTTCGCCTTCTTGGCCTCGGCGGCGCATTCAGCCTCGCTCGCGGTGGTTACGAACTCTGAAAGGGAAGGTGTTGGTTAGGGGGCCGCCGGGGCTTTCTCCTCTTCCCGTCCTGCCCGGAGCGGGGCCGCGGAGGAGCAGCACCGCTCGCCCCGCCGGCGCGTACCGTCGCCCCCGATGCGCATCTCCTGGCTCTCCTTCATGCAGGCGTTGTCGTTCGCGCCGTACTCCCTGGTGCCCTCGAACTCCGACATGCTGATGTTCGTCCTGTAGCTCCCGACGGAAACCAGGTCTGCGAAAAGGGAGACGAGGGATGTGCAACCCTTCTCCCGAGCCGGGGCTGCCTCTTCTTTGGCGCGAGGACTGAGGGGCTCCGCGTGTTCCCGCATTAGGAGCAGCTGCGGAGCCTGGTGCGTGCAGTGCATGGCATGGTGTGCGGAGTGGTGCGCTGCACGGTGCGCGGCACGGTGTGCAGAGTGGTGCGTGGCATGCTGCACGGCACGGTGCGCAGAGCGGTGCGCGGCATGGCGTGCAGCACGGTGTGCAGAGTGGTGCGCGGCACGGTGCACAGCACGGTGTGCAGAGTGGTGCGCGGCACGGTGCACAGCACGGTGCGCAGCACGGTGTGCAGAGTGGTGCGCGGCACGGTGCGCGGCATGGTGTGCAGCACGGTGTGCAGAGTGGTGCACAGCACGGTGTGCAGCACGGTGTGCAGAGTGGTGCGCGGCACGGTGCACAGCACGGTGCGCAGCACGGTGTGCAGAGTGGTGCGCGGCACGGTGCGCGGCATGGTGTGCAGCACGGTGTGCAGAGTGGTGCACAGCACGGTGTGCAGCACGGTGTGCAGAGTGGTGCGCGGCACGGTGCACAGCACGGTGCGCAGCACGGTGCGCAGAGTGGTGCGCGGCATGGCGTGCAGCACGGTGCGCAGAGTGGTGCATGGCACGGTGCACAGCACGGTGCGCAGAGTGGTGCATGGTGCAGTGCGTGGTGTGGTGCACGGCACGGTGTGCCTTGGTGTCCACCCCCACCGTGCTGGGCTGGCTGCTTCCCCGAGCTTCCCATCGGGTGAGCGGCACCAGGGGCCGGCAGAGACCGTGCCGCGCGCGAGCCTCTCCTCTGCCCTAACCGCGCTGGCTCCCGCAGCGCGACCGCGCGAGGCAGGGACTCACCAGATCGCTTCACCTGTCTGTACTTGTAAACAGCAAAAACCGTGCCCAGGATCAGGAACGCAGCACCGACGGGGACCAGGGCGGAAAGGAGCACGCTCGAGCCGCGGCCTTCTCCGGAGCTGGAATTGGAAGATGTAACGTTCAGCTGTGAAATGACTTTTTTGAATGATGCAAGATGAATTCTCAGCAGTCTAAAATACGTAGAGAACAGCAGCCCTGAGCAAGCAGGACGCAATTCAACCAGTGAGCTGGATCCAAGCGCGTTGCAGGAGGATAAATAGGTTGGTTGATTGGAGTAAGTGTGTGTGTGTGTATATATATATATGTGTGTGTGTGTGTGTATATATGTATATGTATATATATCTATATGTATATGTAAGTAAGAGGAAGATAAGTAGGTTGGAGGTAGTGCCATAAGGGCTAGATTAGCTGCCTCGCTATAAACATGTAAAGGAAAACTCTCTAATTTTGATAGAAGTATTATTTTAAAAGCAGTTTTTCTGTATCTGGAATTCCTAATCATTCTTGTTCTTATATTTTCTTACCTGGGCTGGAGAATAATTTCACCTCTTCCTGCCCTTTAAAGGAAGTGCAAGCAACTTTCTGCTGTAACTTTTATTCTTATTTTCCCTCTGATATTTTAATCTAAGTTCTCCGAGGACAGCAATTGCTTAGTTGTTAAACCGCCTAGTCTGCAAACACAGCATGAACAACGAGCTAAGATAAACTTCTCGAGAGTAATAAACGGCAAAGGCCTGGAAGGGACTAACCTGTCTGCGACGGCCGGGCTTTCCGCTCCACCGCCGCTGCTGGCCCGGCCTTGGGGAATAACGGCGCCTTGGCCATCGGCGGGAGCGTCGACGTCCAAAAGCTCCGGGCTGGGGTTGGCGGCGCTTTCCACGGCGACCCTGGCTGCGGGAGAAGGGAGGTAAGTGTGGCCGGGCAGCAGCGCGCGGGAAAACCGTGTTTTGGGCATGTGGCCCTGTATATATGTGTGTGTGTGTGTGTATACATACATATGTGTGTGTATATATATATATATATATATATATATATATATATGTATACACACACACATACATATGCATGCATATATATATACATATATATACATATATATATATATATATATGCAACTCTAAATTATGGTTTAGATGCCTGAATCAACTTATCTCAAAGCAATTTGACGCAAAAATCTCAAGTAGGCTCCCTCAGTATTCACATGTACACTTTTGAGATTTCTTGCGTTTTTAAGTCCTGTTTTTGCAATATTGCAAGAACAAAACTTGAATTCTCAGTTTGCCTTTATTTCTTGCTCTTCACCCACCGGGGGCAGTGAAACGAGACTGCTCCTCTCTAACCGGTTTCACTTTCTGACGATCACGCGTTCGGGCAGGTTAGGCTCCACGCAGGATTGCTAAAGCGATGCTATGCTACTTCTCTGCTTCCAACAACATCCCTTCTCAAGAAAAACATTTTCGTTCCAAAATACTGCAGGAAAGCCAAGACCTGGCCCCTTGCTTGTGTGTGTGTGTGTGGGGGGGGGGGGGGGGGGGTTGGTGGCTGCTCCTCCTTTCCTGCTCCCTACGGTTTTCCTATCTCTTAAGACCATAGGCTCCCTGGGGTAAGTTGCATCTCCTAACTACATGCGGCCTTTTACGTGGTAGATATCGGATGCCGCGTAATCTAAATGATGCCATAGACTGTAATAGCAACAATTACTAGGAACAGAGTCAAAAAGGAGAAAATGAGGTGGAAGGAAGTGATTTTTAGAGACTTGTTTTTCTTAATGACTGGGAATGAGGAGGTGGCAGATACGAGTGAGTGATGAGAGCATCTACAAAAATTTGCAGTAAATCAAAGTGATCTTGGTTGTCTGGATACGAGCATTTCTGTTTTGAGGTGCTGCAACCTAGTGGATACGGAAAGCATTTTGTTCTCGGTAGAAGGCAGCATGATTCCATAGCATGAAAGCTCCTGCCTGCTTTTGCCTTGGAGCTCACCTCCAAGTACTCGTAGGTACACTGCCATGGTTTCCCTGTAGATGCCCTTGTGTTTCACTCCACACCAGTACCAGCCTTGGTCTGTCAGTGCCACAGGGTCAAAGTTTAGGAAAAGTGTCTTGTTGTCCTTGTCACAGTCAATTTTCAGCTGCGGGTGGCTTTGGTTGGAAGCTGCCAGAGGCGTGCAGCCGTTGCTGGTCCACTTGCACCAGTGCTTCTCGTAGGAGTAGTACTTGCATGGGTAAGAGCAAGCTAAATGTGCCTGCGAACCTACATTTGCTTCCACTTCTTTCTTTCCTGTCAAACTAGGTTCCCCTGTGAGGGAGAGAAACAGTGAGACTGAGGTTAGCAGTTTTGGTAGTAGTCACAGCAGCAAATAGGTAGCAATACTGCAATGGTGGACCACGAGACACATTTTTGAGGAAAAGTGCTCCTTACACTGCTAAATCAATCCAAGTTGCTGTATACACGTTTCTGGATGAATGCTGTTTGTGAGGCTTAAGAGATAGTTGATGAAATGCTGTTTGCAAACAGTTCCCCACAAAGCTGGAACCTTCCGTTTCCATTGTAAAACTACTAGAGGAAAAATCATTGCAAAATTTTGCCTTGCGAGACAGAAGTTCAGATTCAGAACTTGTGTCTCCGTGAAATGTGACATTTGTTCTTTCGTGGTGCTTAGGAGGTTATTTCATACCCACTGTGCAGGCAGAGAGAACCACTAATGTGTGTGCTCATACCGTCTATGATCTTCAGCTCCTTTGATGATTTCCTTTCTCTGCTCTCGTCTGTCATACACCAGTAGTAGCCTTCGTCACTGTCTGCCAGCTGGTTCAGGGTGATGGTAAATGTGCCATTCTCCACGTCATCGTGTAAGATTACTCTTCCTTCGTACAAGTCTGACACAAACCCAGAGCTACTTATTATCCGAGAACACCCATTTTTTCTCCACTTGCACCAGTACTTCACTGAGCTTATTTCTCTAGGATTGTAGTGGCATTCAGCAACTACCGAACCTCCTTTCACTCCAAATATTGTGTGTTTTCCTTGAGGAACATCTGTCCCTGGAGATACAAAATGAAACGGCAGTTATACCATGTGTTCGGCATGTATACCGGGAAGTTCAACCATGTGGCAATCTCACAAGAGAATAAATATTATCAGGTTAAACAAAGTTATACTTGCCTGCTGGAACAAGACTGGGTCAAGCTCTGAGCTACCGATGGTAGGAGACCATCCTTCCTAGGCTGGTTAGGAATTGATCATAAAGGACCTGTCTGGTTTTTCCTTTTACCAAATTCAGTGGGTTATTGTTGTCTTTGTGTATTTACTTTGCAAGGGGAAGGGCAGGTCTTTTCCTTCCTATATAAATTATTTTGAAATTTAAGGAATTAAAAGACTGGAAGAGATAGTCTTCCTGTCTCAAACCTGTGAGAAGAATTTGCCTTCTTGAGTTTTGGGCTAGCAAGAGTAATTCACCAGGAAAATAGCTAACCACTGCCAGGAAAATTAACTCTCAAGGTACAAGTCTGGGCTTCATCATTGACGATTTAGTACACTACTGATAGATACATGAATAGAAAGAAGGATCTATATGAGAAGATAGAATAATAGCACTCTAGATATAGAAATTAAAATTCTTGTTAAGTAAAATTAGAGCATTAGTACTACTCTTAAAGAGGAGCAGAGATGAAGGGAAACCATATAGGCCTCTTGGGAATAGCTCACTGACCTTCATAGACGTGCAAATCCAGTTCCTTAGTTTCTCCAGTCTCTCCGTATACCCCAACACCACACAAGTACAGCCCTGAGTCCTCCCAGGCCAGCTGAGTCATCATGATGCTGTACGTCCCTGCAGGTTGCTGACTGCTCAGCAAAATGCGCCCTGCATATTCTTCATCCACCTTCCCATAAGTATCGATGATGTTTCGGCAGCCAGATTTCTCCATCTTGCACAAGTACTTCCTTTCGCTCGCATACTCTGCACCAAAGCTGCAGGACATGGTCACAGAGCCTTGGCGCTCCACGTAGAAGAGTTCGGCTTCCTCAGGTATGTTTGGACCTGTGAGAAGGTGCACCAGTCAATGTCCAGCGCCCGCGCTGCCAGTTCAGTTCATCTAATTTTTATGCTGGATTAGCGGTCAAACAAAATTTTACTCTATAAGAACACCAGGGACAGAGAAATTGAAAACTGCCATTTCCTGAAAGTACGGGAGATCCAGACACTGTGCCTAGAGAGACCTCCCATAGAGCCTCAGTAAAAAGGGAAAAAGAAAAGAGAGAAAGAAAAACAATACCGTAAGGTTGTTACCTTCAGAAACATCCACCTTGACTTGGAAGGAGAGCGATCTGCCATTGAGACCAAGACCACATCGGTAAGTGCCTCTGTCCCCCAGTGCTAGCCGTGAAATATTGATTAGGAATATGCCTTGCTCGGGGTAGTCAGTGATGGATGCTCTGCCTTGGTAGCCTGCAGCCGTGTAGCCGTTGGAAGAGATGATGGTCTGGCAGCTCCTCATTGACTCCCTGCACCAATACTTTCTGTCGTGCCTGTTCACCTTGGTTTGGGGGTAGAAGCATTTCACAGTAACTGATCCATCCAGCAAACCATTCACCTCCCTCGGTCCAAACACAGGGTTCAAAACTGCAAGAAGAAAACATGCTGCAGTAAGTGTCTGGTGTGCTACACGACCTGGCGGGACTGCAGAAAAGGTCTGGTGTGCCAGGCAGACCAGGCCCCAGGCGGCAGCATCGCCGGGCTGCGAGGCCCCAGTGCAGCGATGGGTGCTGCCGGGACAGAGGGAGCCCCCGAACCCTGCTCCCCCCAGTAATTCCTCATCTGCTCTTATGCTGCCTGCGAGCAGCCAGCTGCTGCCGTGGGCACGCTTCACTTACTTGCTTCTTTGGGCGGGTATTTGCTTCTGGCAGACTCAGCGTGCAGGAGGGAGAGCAGGAAGATGACCACTAGGAAAGTCATTTTGCTTTCATTCCCTGGAAGAGGCAGAGTAAGTGGTGAATGATCACACCTGAGCAGCGGTTAAGTTACCTGGTCAAGGCATCTCATGCTCCATAAGCCTACGTCTTTTATAGAAAGACTTGTGCACAGCCAGAAAAACAAAACAAAACTATTTCAACCAAAACAGGAGAGATCCACTTCAAAATCCAGCGTTAAATCTGCAGAATCTGCAAAAAATCACTTTTGCAGGTCAGCACAGTTGTTCAGACGGTTAAAGTCCAAAGTTGGTCCAAAAGCAACTGAGGGCATGAAAGTCAGGTTGGGACCTGGGTCAAAACTACTAACCTAACCCTTGTCAGAAGATAACGCCATTTCTAATAGTTTGGCGTATTGGGTCATATTTTCTTTCAGGGTTTCTCATGTCGTGAAAGGAAGGCTTGTTCGCTTGTCAGCCAGAGTGCCAAAACCACTCCTTAGGAAAACCTGCTGTCAGAGACCCGGGTTCCGGTCTGAAGCTGCATTTAGTTTCTGATCTTTGCTTTCCTGCTCTCTTCAAGAACACTTGCCAATTGAAAGAAAGGATATTATTCTTTCCTCTATTTATTCTTTTCTTTTTTTCTCAGCTGCTGATAAAGCTAGTAAAATGAAAGTGTCTAGTGTCCCAGAGAATTGAGCTTAAACCAAATAAAGTACTGTCCCTGTTCATGTAGCAGACCAAGGCTAACCCACCCCATGGCCAGGGCTCAACATGATGTGTATCATGGCATTAGGAGTGCCAGATCAAACTGCGTGTTTCTCAAAATGTCTCTGTATTCTCCAGGTTGACCATTCCTGACCTTCCCTTGGTTTGAACCGAGTGATGGTCCAGAGAGAGCCGAGGCTCTGAATTCCCAGAGACCTTTTTCTCTGCCCTGAACCAAGTGCAATGTAGGACACTGCATGGTGCAGCAGCGAGGACATGCATCTCCTGAGCACGACTGTTAACCTACCTGGTTAGTCCAAGTTCCAAAGAGGATGGATGCCAAGAAAGTTTTTATAAACGTCCACAAGAATTTGATTTCTTCGTATCAAGTGACAGGATTTGTTTTATTAGGGGTAATTCCCAGTAAAAGAAATAGGCTTTCGTTTCCTTGTTAAGATGAAAGGTGTTTTGTTGTGCTTTCTTCCTTGTGTTGTGATCTCTAATTGTTCAGTGGCTACTTGTCTATGGCTAATAATTAACGCACTGAGCATGAAAAATGCTCTTTCATACATCTCCCAGAAGAAGCCAGCAAGACAAACATAACCCACTTTGCAGAAAGCAAACGCTAGGGCGCAAAAAGGGCCTTGCTATTTGACCCTTGCTAGCAGCAGCTCCTTCTGGCTAACGGTAGCCTTGCTGCTTGCCCCTGCTCGCTTGCTCTGCTGCGCAGATGATTAGGGTGTGGGGAAAGGACAGGCCCCAGGTGCAGCTTTCCTTTCCTTAGCGAGATTTGAATAATCTGTTAGTCCAATTCCTTCACCAAGCAATCAGCTACTGACCACTGCTGGGTTCCTGATAGCATCTTTCTGTCAAGTGGTAAAGGACGTTTCTTTTAAGAAATAAAGATATGGTTGTGTCCAGAAAGGCATGTGCAGAGCAAGGGTAGTGGGGTCTGCACATGCACACCTAAGAACGTGAAGGGATTTTTGCATCTTTGTTTCTGAGTGCACTCGCGTGCATTCGTGGCTACCCGAGAATAGCAGCTTGTGCGTGACAAGCCTCCGTGACGCCTGAAGCCACCTCTGCGCTACCTGCAGTCCTGTTCTCTCAGGCCTAGTAAAATCCTTCCCCCGCTTGCCAAATGAGTGGAGGAAAACCTCCTCCGTACAGCAAGCCCAAGCAAGCACAGCCACCCATTACGTAAAAAACCTGTCGGGTACTTCCATATTGATCCATTCACTTCTGGTGCTGGAAAATCCCTCTTTACTGTCTACTGCGGCTGCACTCGGCAAGAATGACACTTCCCAGACCAGGCAAATGGTGCACACCAGCTACGCAGGCTGCGATAAACGGGCGCTGTTCAGGATGCTGCAAGAGATCAATTTATCAAACCTCGGTTGCTAGAAGAGCGCTTGTGCCTTTTTGGGTGTTAAAGAGCATTTTCTGCTGGATTTGCTGTGCGTAGTCAGAGCACAAGATTCAAACTTCAGAGCGCCAGCGAAGGAAAACAAATGTCGTGCTCACACGAGAGGGATTGCAAGTAAGTGTGGTGGCACAGTTCATTCGTGTTAACGCTTCTGCTGGGGGAGCTGGAAGGAGAGGCAGAGGGCAGATGGGACAGCAAACGTTTGCTGGGGGTTGTAAAAGAGTCTAGAGGCTTGGGACCAGAGGGAAGCGCCGGTAGCTAGCTGTGCTATCTCCAGAGCAGTTAGAAAGCAAGTTTATGACATGGAAGGGGCGTGCTGGAGGACCCCAAGGGCTCATGCACCACTGCGTGCCCAAGGATGGTGCCTGCTGAAACACCGTGGTGCCAAGCCGGGGAGGTGCCGACAAGCGTGTGCGCCCCAGCTGTACCCCTCCCTGCCTCTGGCTGTAACCTCTTCCAGTTTTCTCCTGGCTTTTTAGGAGTAGAGGGAAAAAAAATTTTTTGTTGCGAATTGGTGAAATCTTTCCTGAAGCCAGCAGTGGAGGCAAAGTTTCATGCTGGGCTTTGTATGCAGATACGAAACTCTACCTGTGCATGCCCTCTGCCAGCACCAGCTGCTTCGGAGAAGAGTGCAAAGATCTGCAGCAGGGAGCAATGGGATGACTGGTCTCGAGGGGTTTCCTTAAGTCCCTACCGGAGGCTGATGTTTGGCGTGAAGCACAAGGCTTCCTTATAGTCCTACCAAAATCTTCCAAGAGAAGCTAAATTTGGGCACTTCATATAGAAATAGTTGCAGAGCCTTCACAAACAACTGACAGTCGTGCTCCATGTCTGCCAGGAGCAGCACAGCACGTTTAGTTTAGACTCAGAGTTGAGTCGTGTTGGGCTGCCGTGCAACTGCACGGATTCCCCTCTGTTTGTGTCCATGTCTCTCCTGCTTTCGCCTCTTACAGAAGCTAATCTGCACCCTCAGGGTCCTGTGCTGAATTTCTGATCTCTCTCAGAACAGGAAGGACCAAGAGCATGAGACCATGGTGTCTCCAATGACCTGGACATTTCTCTGGGAGGGAAAACCCAACCCTAGCGTACATCAGCCGAGGCTGCTCTGGGAGCGTTAGCACTGACCACCAGCACCCTGCTTGATAACCTGCACACGTGGAGCTGCACGAGGTGGTGCAGGCCCACCACGCTGGCCATCGGACCTCTCGTGTGGACCGCGGTGCGTGAGAGCTGCAAGGGTTGTGGGGGCTGAATGTCTCTCCAGGAGGGAGAGCTGGACACCTGGGAAGTTTCATTTGCGCTGCGTTTGTCCGAGCAGGCTGAGGGCTCGCTCTCTGGGCTGCTGATCCCCGCGCTTCGCACCGGCATTTTAAGCTGAATGCTGTCTCAAAAACCTGATGCATTTAAGAAGTGAGGCAGAACAGGGGAATCTAATTATTCCCACTGGGAAGGTGTTTCCAAGGAGCATGTCTGCAGAGAAGTGGTGGGCTGGGAACCGTCAGGTCGGGAATGCTTTGCGGGAGCCCCCTCCTTCGGCTGGCCAGCGCTGCCAGACCTGCCTCCACGGACTGCTGCAGCACCCCTCGTGGTTATAAGGTTAAGTTTAGAATAAGCTTTCATAGGTAAAGGGGGAAAAATAAGCTTGTAGTAGTTCTCCCTCTCGCAGCCCAGAACGAGCAGAGAAGTACTCGCGCGGAAAGCCTGCAGCCGGCACGAAGGCAAGTGCGGCTCCTGTGTCTGGAAAATCCCTGCCGCAGCCCCCGTTCTCTCCTGGCACGGACCTGCAATCCTCTGTTGCAACAGAGGTGTTGGATCCGTGCCAGCTGAGGATTGGGACTGAAGTCCTTTCTCTTCCTTTGTTTTTTAGCTATCACTTAAATCTTATTTCTCGATAAGTGGAATTTACTTTCATTTTGCATCATCAGAATTGCCGGCTTATTTAACCTCTTCCTTGTTCAGCATAAGGCGCCGTGAAGGCCTGCAGGGCAAAGCCCCTGCTACAGCTGGACTCACCGCGCGGGTCCTCTTTGCGCCTAGCGCCCGGGTGCTCCGGCCTCACCGCGGGCCGGGTCGCGGCGACGAGGCGGCGGGGTCGTCTCGTCGCCGCGCCGCTCTGCCGGGCTGCGGTGGCTCTCTGCTGTCTCGCGAAACTTGTGTATATTAAGCAACAGGGGGTTTAAAGAATCATATTGTACAAAACGAGAACACTATAGGCTAATCATTAACAAAATAATGCTAACAAATCAAGAGCATTTATTTGTTATATGCTAGAAAAGAGAAGATTCAGCTATTACTATGTAAAGGATCGGGGACTTTCTCCCACCGGCCCGTTTTCGTGCTCAGCCTGAGCTGCCGCAGGTTCGTGCCTGGGGACAGCGGGAGGAACCCCTCTGAGGGCAACTGCACGGGCACCCGAGGGCACGAGAGCGCGGAAGAGTGTTCAAGTGTCGATAAAAGCCCAGGCGTGCACCTGGGGAAGCTTGTTACAACTTGCAGCGCGTTCCCATCGCTTGTTTTTTGTTGTTTTTTCAAGGGCATCCCGGGCTGCGCAGGGTCCAGCAGCGGGGCTGGTGCTGGCCAGCTCCAAGCTCCGGGAGGAGGACGCGCTGCAAGCCGGGTTCGGTGCGGAAAGCGCTGCAGGTGGAACATTTGCAAGGTCCTTTGCAATATAATGGCCTCTTTTTTCCTGTTTTCCAACTTATAATAGCTGAATAACTTTGTCTTGTCAGTACCACGTTGACAACGAGTTACCTACACCGTTTCTCTTTGGTAGGCTGCCACGCTCTTGCTCCTCGCTGCGTGTCACCGAGGCAGAGCAGCAAAGCAAAAATTCCACGGGGTAAAGGTCTGGGGTGGGGGGGGAGGGATAGACCTACGTGAAAGGTCGGAGCGATGCCGTCCCGAGCAAGCCGCCGCTCTTGCCGGGTATGAAACGAGGGAGCTCAGCTCCCAAATCCTGCCCACTCAGCTCCGCGAAGTGCTCCGAGAAGCAAGGACGCTCGTAGCGCCGCTAGCCAGCGAGCAGCGCAGTCTAGTCCATTAACTATTAACTACTGCTCCTGACAATGAGCCGGGTCAAGGACACGCTGCGGGACTCATGAAACACGAAGAACTGCTCGCCAGAACTGTAGTTCTATTCCGGGGATCTTTCTATATCATAGCATGGTTTACCATTATTCAAATATTTTAGAAATTATGACATACGGAAAGGAGTAGAAAGCCTCTTAAAGAGATGTTTGCTAACACGGTGAGTTGGACCCGCTGGTGCGTACTGCTGTAGACCTGCGCGTAAGTAATTGTGCTATGCTGGGCAGCAGTGTCGGGAGTTACACTACGAGGAGGAACATTTGCACACATGCTAGGGATGATCCATGAGGTGCTGAAGGTTTGGATGCCTACAAGAGAGACACCAAGAAACACGACTTCTGCAATACACAAGTACTGGGGCTATCTGCATTTTTATACTATCCATCACCATCACTGCTCAGATGCCCTTTTGGAGCATTTTAGATGCTTGTAGTGGGATGGAGAAAAGCCACCAAGCCACTTGGATAGAACATTTTCACTGCCTTTCATAGAGTTATGAACGAGCAATTGATTTTTTTAAAGATATAAGATCAAGCTGACCTGAGCACATACAAAAAATAAATACTTTGTGTTCCAAATCTATGCCTCCATTACAATACAGAAAGGATAAATAAATAGCAGGTGCTGATTTTGTGATACACTGAAACAGTTAGGCAGATTTTACTGAAGAATATCAGGACTTCCTTCAAAAATCAACAGATTTTTAAGAATTCCTGCATTACCTATGACCTCCCTAGCGAAGAATTTGTGCATGTCCCAGGCAATCGCTGTCCTATAGGGGTGATGTGTTCTGCAGAACGTGTGAAAAAGGTGACTCTCAGGGCAATGGCTGAAACCCCCCGGGACTGCCCTGAGGACCTAACCTGGTGTTCTTCTAAGCTGCTAGATGCCACCATCCTCTAACTTGATAAGATTCTTATTGTTCATTTGTATCCAGCCTTATTTCTTGTCTCTCAAGCTGGAAAGGGAAACCAACTTCAATGCTATTAAACTACAATTCTAGCTTAGTGATATTTGTATTCTTAAGAGCTATGACCAAAAGCACTTACTTACTGTACTGCCCACTGACTGTAGAGCAAAACTTTGATGGACAGAAGTACGGCACAAGTGCACTTACTTCAGCGATAGCACAATTGCTGTTGGGTGGCATTTTTTTTATCTATATTTCAGGTGAAATTTATTAATCCTGTAAGAACATTTGCTTTGCAAAGTAAGAATTTGGAGCACAAGAACCTGCCCTTTAGTTGCTGTCATATAACCCTGGAAGGAATCTGCCAGCTTTCTCTTACCTCCTTTCTATCCCCTTCGCTTACACTTCTGTATCTCTTTAACCACCTTTGACCGTACAGATTTGGTGTCGTTTTTCAGAGCTCTTTGAGGATTTAGCCCTATGACCCCATGCACCAGCTTCTTAAATTTCCAAATCTGTTTCCTCAGGATTAACTCCCAGTGTTGTGATCCAAAAGGCTACACATATATTCCTGTAGTAATATATACTAAAAATCTGTTGTTTATTTGCTGTTAAAGATTGAATGAAAATACAGTGATGATAATTAATCTTTCTGCAGAAAGGAAATGCTTAAAAAGCCACTGGGGAGAAGAAAGCACAGAGTGCACAAGCCTGATGCTCTGCTCCTGATCTTCTTTTGAAATACGTCACTGTCTCCCCACAAATGCGTTTACTGCCGTTCCCAGGCATTCCCCTGCACAGATCTGAGGACGAGCCCCCCAAAGCATCTCCTGCCTCGCGCTTCCCCTTCTCCACTGCAAACCTGCAGAGATTTCCCACTGCAGAGGGGCGAGGTGGAAGAGCTACTTACAGTCCAGGCTGGTTCTGCAGGCTGCTTCGCACCTCCTCATCCAGCCCGACCCCTTGGAGATGTGCCGGAGCCGGTGGCCACTCTGCACCCGTCCTGCCTCCCTGGGACTTGCCACTCTCTGGCCTCGGTTTTAAATACTCCTCTTTGCTCCGGCCCTGCGTTTCCACCTGTTGTGCCTTAAAGGAATAGCATCCGAAAGGCCTGGCCGGGCGCCGGGTGAGCGCGGGCGGCCCGGCACGCCGCCGCGGCGCCTGGCGGCGGGTGCACCGGGGCGCTCGCGGCCGCCGGCCAGGACCCCGCGGCCCGAGGGCTGCCCTTCCCCCGCGCGGGCCGACCCCCAGCCGAGCTTTATAAAATGCAAAAAATAGCAAATAGCAGCTTTGCTGCCATCTTCAGCCCCGGCGCTTTGGTGCCCCACTGTTGGCGGGTGAAGGGCGGCATCGTGCCAAATTCCCTGGAAATCGCGGGGGGTCTCGGAGCTGTGCGGCAGGGTGACGCTGATGAAGACAAGAGTATTTGTGCCTCGCGGGATGGATCGTTAACTCGCTTCGCCTCGCGCCCGCGGTGCCAAAGCGGCGACTTGGCTTAACTGAGGGGTCGCGCGGAGCTTTTCTCGGGTGTTTGCAGTGAAAACGGAGGAGCGTGTGGAGCTGCTGCTGCCGAGCGGGCCCGGGGCTGCAGCTCTGCCGGTTTGGGGAGCGCCTGGTCCCCGCACCGAGGGCGTCGAGCCGCTTCTCCGCTGCAAATGTGCAGCCTTTGCGGTGGGGAGGGGGCTGCAGCAAACGCTGGAGCCTCATACCTACTGTTTCCACCGGGGCCTTCCTCAATCTCAGCACGCTCCCTTCTCTGCTCTACCTGTCCTGCTTTTGCAGTTTGCATTGCAAAGGGTATTTTTAAAAGCACAGGTTTCTGGGGGTGCTTGGGAGGGGGGGATGCAGTGGGGGAAGTCCTGGCAGAAAATCACCCCACCAGCACCAACAGATGCTTCTGCATCTCGGGCGGTGAAAACTCAGTCCGGGGAGGATTAACAATCTCCTTAACCAACCATCATCTTTACCCTTAAAGTTCCTGGTAAAACTGATTCTTTTTCTCTAAACAAGGTGGAATTATGCAAATATATTTGCTCGCTTTAGCAGACAAGGAAGTGCCCTCCTGCCAAGTCACAGGTTCCAAAGCACTTTGGCATCTCCAGAGTGCAATGCAAACAACCCTGAGCTTGCAGGTTTTCGGGCCAAAGCACATTTACAGCATGGCATGCGATCTGAGTGTGCAGGCCGAAGCTACCATTCAGGTCTGGGCTGCCGGTGGGCTGAAATGCTCTGAATTTGGAACTTGAGTTAGTTCTGCAGAAGAGGGGACAAAAACCAGTCCTATGAACTCGAGTGTCTTCTGACCTCCTGAGGGCAGAGGTGGTTTGCACTTTGCAAAACAAAACCTGGTAGATCAGGATTTCCAAAACCCAGAAAATCCTTTTTTTTTTATTTATTTATTTATTTATTTTTTGCCTAGTGCTGAGCAAACCTGCACCCAGTGCACAGCTGCTGCGGGGTTGCTTCCCTCTGCCCCCACCCTGTCCCTGCTGCAGCTCTCCAGCACGGATGCTCCACCTCTGCAAGAGACAGCGTGGCATAAAGAAATAGCTTGATTACTGACGCTTTATTTTATTTTTTCATTTACAAATGATTTAGGAGGAGCCGTTCGGGCAGCCTGCGGTGATGCAGCGTTGGCTAGGGACGGCATCGACCGTCACGCAGGGCTCTCGGCTTCTGAGCGGGGCAGCAAGCAAGACGAGCTGAGCGCTTCGCGGTTCTGGCTATAAAGAAGCTTCTGAGCTTGAAAGCACTTTTCCCCCCATGGGGGTCCCTGTAAAAGCAGAAGAAAAGCTTTTACCTTGTATTGCTTCTCTAGCACATTTTTAGAAGTGATCAGGAAGGGTGTTGTTTTTATGCCCAACTCGGTATTTTAAATGGGTTGGACATTTCAGAAGGTCCTGAGACTAGAAATCCAGAAACACTTAGGTTGGAGGGGACCGCTGGAGTTGAACCGTCGACAACTCCTGGTTTGCATTCTTGTTTTTAGAAGTTTCTCACAAAATATTGATTGATTACTTTGGAGATTTTAAATGGACTGTGCCTTTTTTCTTTCCATTCTTTACATTTAGGACCTTGAGAATCCTTCATGCAGAATTCATTTTGTAACATAAAAGGTCAAACAGCAGTAAAACTCATATTGTTTAAGTTAAATCATTTGGCAGAATATATTCTAGATCTCCATCATTACGACCTCAGCTTTAAAGCTGCTTTTGAAAGCATCTGAGTATTTGATGTCTACAATCTGTTCACTGAATCTCATTGAAAACTCTGCTTTCTGCTCCTGTTCAAGCCAGTTGATGTTTCAGATGATAGGGAAAACAAACGTAAGTATACACTTGTTGGTGTCTATGGAGATTGCTCTAGAGGGTGAAAATTATCACAATCACTCAGCCACCTCTATCTATCTGACTTTAAAATATTACCACCTACTTATACCTCTACTATTTAGATCTAAAAGTGCATTGCAATGAGAACATGAAATGCCATCATCCTTTTTTTTTTTCAAATTACTGTTCCACTTGTTTTATTCTTTTTTTTTCCAGATGGAAGAGAGTTCTTTTCACTGATGTGAAATTTCACAAATTGGATATATTTTAAAATATTTACTCAGATATCTTCTACGAGAGCTTCTTTCTATAGAGTATTAGTAGTCCAAGACATGCCTTCTGCTTTTTTTTACCTTGCTGGAAGATATAGACACTTACAGACAAGCTGGTCTGCCTGAATCTTCCAAGGATAGCATAGATTATTCTGTACGTGCAGAACAAAAAAAAGTATGTTACGATTGCAACACAGTGAACAAGAATTGCTTCTATGTAATCCTGCAAGAGGTCATAAGCAATCAAATATTATTGAAACAAGCAAGCAGGAAGAGAGATAACATGTTTACTATACGTAAGCAAAACTTACAGTCAACCCCATAATAAATTTATAAACCCAGAATAGGATTTAATCGGTCTTTTGAAATCTACGGCCCAATATCCCATGGTAGGGAATAAAGACAATTATATTCTGGGACTGCAAAGCTGGTTTCTATCCCATGACGATATTTTACGTAGCAAGCCACAAACGCTCTGCTTAAAATGTTTTTACTCCCTTCCGCCAAGGGAAGTTGGCGGTTGCAGCACCAGTTCCAGAATATGCCCACCCGCTTTCTTCGCGTTTTCCTGCACTCCCGGTTTTCTCCATCATTCGTTCTCTTACAGGGTCTAAATCAGCCTGAAATGGTGCCGCTTCCAGGCTTGCCAGAGCATGTCTTTCTCTTCCTTAAAAAGAAAAAAAAAAAAATCTGTAATGGGAGGAAAACCTCCTCAAACGCGCGGTTGGGTCTCCGAGCGCTCCCTACCAGGCATCGGGCTAGGCCGGCTGCTTCCAGGGATGATTCCTGTGAATAAACCAGACATTTTCACTCACCGTCGTCTTCCCTGGGCCTTTTTACTTAAGGTTAATTTAGGTTTAGGGTTAGTTTAGGTTAATTTACCCTAAATTTACCCCTAGTGATGCCGTATGTTTTGGAAGAGATTTATACATGGGCGTTATTGAAAATCAGTTGTTCAGCAAGGCTTATTTGGGCTCGTCCCTGCCAGGTTGGGGTGAACGGCGGCGGTGGCGAGTTTGCAGCGGCCGGGACCGGCCTCGGCGCCGCGAAAGCCGCTCGGCGCCGCTCCGTGCCCTTTACACTGCTCCGTTTCCAAGCATTTGTGGAGCAATAAAACTTTGTTCTGCGGGGGAAAACTTGGCTTTGCTTTCAGTAGGACTCCAAAATTTCAGTTTATTTCATTAGCTTTTGGCTCAAGGGCGTCAAAAGAAAGGAGCAACCTCTGCAGGAGGTTGCTGGCTGCGTTCGCGGCCGTGCCACACGGGACTGAGCACGAAACGTGTGCCTGCTTCTGGAGACAGGAACTTTTTGTGAGTCAGGCTCTTGCTCATGGAAAAGCCGAGCAAGAGATGGCAAAACAGAAACGGCCACAACCCCGTAGGTGTAGCCTGGCCAGCTTACCTGTCCTACGGAGCTTTATTTTGACCAGGACAAGAACGGCGACAGCGATGAGAAGCAGCCCAGGGAGAGCTGGTAGCACAGCGGAGAGCAGAGGTGAAGCAGTTGATGTGCTGGAAGGAAGAACCGCCAAAATTAAACCGGTTTTTGATTCATGTATCAGCACCTGAAATAATGCCTTAATACAAGCAGTGTTTTTTACACCAAAGAGTATCAAAGAGTTATAAACTCTGATCAAATCAAAGGAGAACAGTCAACAAAGTCAAGCAGCGATGAAATCGTTTGATCTGGAGTTTGGCTCACGCGGAAGTAATTTCTATAGCTACTCATGACTCCGCTCCACTTTGCAGGGTTTATGCTGCCGGCTGAATTTTCCCCTCCAAAATGAAAACAAGCTGTTTTCACCATACAAGTTCACACACCGGGTTCAGCTGCTTTCTTTGCGAGTTGTTGTAGACTACCACGGTGTTGGAGGGCACCTGCGTGCCATCTCCTTGCAGAGCTGGCATAAGCCCCACGCGCAGACCGAGCTTTGCCAGGAGCTGCAGGAAATCTGACCCGCAGGGGAAGAGCCCAACTGCCATTTGGTGACATGCTCTCCTCTCCTCTCCTCTCCTCTCCTCTCCTCTCCTCTGGCTGGAGGGTGAGTAGATAGGGCAAGAAGGAGGGGGATGGAAGCACCGTGCTTCCCCTGGGCTGGATGGTGGCCACAGCGGTGAAAGGTGCAAGGCTGCTCACAGCCGTCCTGCGTAACAGGAAGCACAGACGCTAAAATCACCAGCGAGAAAACTTGTGCTAGGTCTCTGCAGTAGAAGTGCCGTAGAATAATTATTGGCCAAAATAGCTCAGAGCCTTTTGATCAACCTTTTCCAAGTAGAGCTGCTGATGTAAAACAGAGCACCCAAACGCTACCCTGGCTACTGCCGACGCATACCGGCTTGGAAAGCACGTGCAGCAAAGGACGGGGCAGCTACTGATTCACCGGTGTTACTGCTCAAGCCCAAAGGTTCCTAACAGCCTGTCTCCATCCTAACCGAAGGAAAACAGACCCAATCACACCTACTGACTCTGGTGTCTGGTCTACAGCAGTGACCAACACCAGAAGACTGAGATAGAAGTTCAAGAGCCATGCCACAGATGGACGTTTGCATTCTTGCCTTCTGCTTTCCTACTTGCTAATAGCTCCTATCAGTGTTGTCAGTTTGCAGCCTGCGCGTAGCCATGCAGAGCCCAGGGTAACTGGGCAGGCTTCCTGCCAGTCACCATGTTAGACAGCTCCTCCAACAGAAGCGTGGTGATGAACTTGCCTCCCACGATAGACTTCCTTTCTGGAAGTCTCAAACATGGTGGGGTGGAGCACGCACACCAGGGCACTCATGCTCTCCTCGGATCCACCCTCCATGTGCGTCTGACTGGTGACGCTTCTCTGAAGATGAAGTGGGGTCCATGAGAGCGGATGTTTCTGGGCCTCATGAAGAGCAGATTTCTGATGAAGAAAAATTTTTCAAGGCTTGACTATCCATATCTTTGCAGAGAAAACATGTTAAATTTACCAAAGAACCATAGTCTTCATGACAACATTTGCCAGCCTTTTGCGTTTCACCTTGCATCTCCTGCTAGGAGAACATGCAGCATGATATGACCAAAACCAAATGTTTCTTTTCTTTTCTGAGTTTTATGGAAAGCAATCAAGGAGTATAAATGAAACCCATTAGTACTTGGAAAACATTCAAACCTCAAGATCTCTATTTCTGTCCCCGAAAACCAGTCAGGTCCATTACAGGCCAGTTACACAGAAACCGCTGCATAGAAATGCACCCGTCTAAAACTGCAAGACTGTTGTTAGCTCATCTTTAGAGCAAGGCTTGCGTCTCCGTACTGTGCTTAGGATGTGATACGTGGGGGCTTTGCACCATAAATGATCAATGATGCCATTCAAACGAGCTGAATTTCTGCTGGGAGCCCAGCTTGCATCCTTGCCGCGGGGATGATTGAGTAGAAGCACCGGTGGGTGAGCAATCCTCCAACCTCACCGGTCAAAACCCTGGATCCGTAGAAGACACTTGAAACGGGATCTTTATGGGGAAAGAAGGAAAGAAAGCAGCAGGAAAGCAGGACGCCCTCCCGGCAGGAGCCAGGCAGCTCCCGCGGGATGGGGCAGGTATGGCGCTGGGCGGCAGCTGCCTCGGGGGCTTCGCCGTGGGGCTCGGACGCTGGCGATTCCCGGAGCGCTGCTCCCAGGTGACTCACCAGGCAGCAGGGCTGCGAGGAGGAGGAGGAGGAGGAGGAGGAGGAGGAGGAGACCCGCCGCGTCCCGCAGCGCGCATCTGCCCAGCCGCAAGTGTCTTGCTGCCTTTTTTATTTCCCTTCCCTGCTGTTTAACACCCTGCAGAAACTCTATGGGGGGATTTTTTTTTTTTTTTTATGTCTTTTTTGTCTGTTTACAGATTTGGCTAGAAACCGTGTTTAGCTGTCTCTGTTTTGTACACGAATTCCTTCCTTTTTCAAGTTAAAAATCCCCACAGAGCCCCGGTAGGTCCGCGGCCGGAGCCGGGGGACGTCCACGCTGCACCCCAGCCCGGGGGTCCCCGGAGAGGGCAGCTGAGGTCACGTGAACCCCCCCGCGGCGAGGCGGCCGGGGCAGAGTGGGCGAGCGTCGCCCGGCCGCGCGCCTGCAGCCTGGTAAGACCATTTGCAGCCACTTAGTCTCCCGTCCTTATCCCCCTCTCTGGCCACAGGCAGGAAGGTTGAGCGAGGAGCCTTGGAGCCCACGGCTGATGTGCTCCAGGGCCACCGCACGCGCCTGCCAAACGCTTAGTGAGGAAGCTCTCTCCCTTTTTTTCCCTCCTCTTCCTCCCGGTGCAGCTAACCCGGGTGACTTCGGCTGCGCCGCAGCCGGCGCGGCGGTGCGACCGCTCTGCGGGATCTGCCGGCGTCGAGCTGCAAGAGATTTGCAGGTACCGGACGGCTGTGCTGTGCGTGAAAGCTCTGCGGGCCAGCATGCACCTGGCCCACGCTGCAAATTACGGATAAAAGCTGAAATAAAGTGTGCTCAGGCAGGGCTTGCTGCCGTCTCTGCTCCTGCGGCGCTGCGGGGTTACCGAGCTGCTTTTCCGAGCCCTCCGCGGCGTCCGGGAGCCAGTTTCCATACAGAACGTGGAAGCAGGCGAGCAAACCTGTTCGGCATCCACAACAGAGAGCTGCCAGCTACACGTTACACTCGGGCTTTAGGGCAGGAGGGGTTTTGGTTTTTTTCAAACCGCAAAGTAGAAGTCCAAAGGAAACGATCAGAAAGTGAAAGGAAAGAGCTAGAACTTTTAATCCCAGAAATGCAGCTCTAACAAAATTAAGAATTATTTCATGTGTCTTTTGCATGAACTTTTGCATCTTCTTTTCAGTTTTGTATTGTGAAAAAGTCTATACACAATTTTCTGCACCTGATTAAAATGTTATCATTCTACGATGTAACGTGAGCTGGCTGCCGTTACAGGGTAACGGTGAGCAAAGGGTCTGTGGGAAGGTAAATTGCACGAGAATTTACCTTTTTCAGACCATTTTGTGTATGTCCTTTCCAAAAAGTCAGCAATAGGATTTATAGCTTTTGAAAACCACATTAGCTTTTTTTAAAAAATGGATTTCATTTTTCTTTCTCACAGATGAGTTATGCTGCACTTAGGAATATAGCACTAAAACTTTAAATTTCAGATCTCCTCTGTATTGTTGGTGAGATAGATGTGAAAATTCCTCAAATATTGTGGCTCATGCAGTGCTGAGTTCAGAGCACAGCAGAGCACGATCCACAGCAACTCCCCGAGGCAATGTCTGCTTACTGCTAGGTTAGCTTTATGGTTCATGTAAGATTGTTGTAGTATTTCAAGAGCAAATTTAGAATTACCTACCTTAGGGTTATGGTGGAGCTGCTCTTACTGGAAATTTTCTGCACTGCACTCCCATTTGGATTTATTCCAATGAAGCATTTAGCACCCTGCAGCTCAATTAGTCTTTGCTCAGCTCTTGATGTTTATTTCTTTCTGAATATATTTATGACCAGATTTTTTTTTTTAAAAAAAAGTCTAGATGTGCATCACTAAGCAAATCAGAGGTGCTCAAAATAGTTACGGAAATGGTACAAATGCCACCAAAATACTGACCATGGAACTTGGAGAATGTTCATATTAAGCCACATAATTATGCAGACGACATGAATGGGAAAAAAATGAAGAGGCTAGGTTCAGAAATTGCAAGATTTGAGAGGAATTCCCCTGCCCTCCAGAGAGCTGCCAAGTTCTAACACAAGTAAATTTTTCTGACGGATGGAAGCAAAATGCTGTTTGCTGTGAACTGCTCCACGTGCGACGATAAAAATGAGAACTTTGTGCGGCTTTCCTTTCTTAATCGCAGTACTTCTGCAGTTTGAATGAACCTGAATGCTTTGACTAGCTCACATCTCTCCTCTGCTGATATATGCTTTATGAATACAGGCTACAAAGACAGTTTCTGTTCCAAAGTTTGTTATAAAACAGTTGCGGCAATGAGAACGCAGCAAGAGCCGATGCCGCGTTGATACAGGCACAGCCTCACCAGCAAACGCGTTTTTCCTTGGAGTTTGGCCTGATGTTTCTCTTGCAGCAATTCCCTTGCATTGCAGAACATAATCTGGCTCCTCTGCCACAATGACATCATTTTAAAATAGAGATTTGCTAATGTTTTTGAAGCCTTTATAAGTTTATAAAATGAATGTTCAGACTGTAGCTTGAAGTGTTTTTCTTGCACTGCCAACCCCAGCTCAGAGCTTGCATTTGCTCACAGACTGTGAGCAAAATCTCTGTTCACACTCAAGGAGGAAACCGCAGAGAGCAACTCACAAGGCAGGAAGGTGCGATGGAGCCCTAAGAACGGGGTTTGTTTCAATAAAATACAAATCAACCAATATGCCAGCAACAGTCCCTTGCAGGAAGCCCTGGTCTGCTGGGCAGTGGCATCTGCAAAGACACCTCCATATCTGTCATTTTTAGAATAATTTGAGCTATTGAACAGCCCTGCAAGAGAGGGAGACGGTGTTTTTGATCGTAGTTCTGTCAAGAGAGCCTGAAGTTCCTGAAGCCCAACCCATCGGGACCAGCGCAGTAAAATCCAGCAGGGTTCAGACGTTCATGCTCGCGGGAGAGCAGCCAGCCCATCGGCCGCCCAAGCCCATGAGAAGTTTGGAAATGGACAGAAACAGGTCCTGGAAAGATCAGCATGTTTAAATCGGTGCATGCATTTCTGCTGCAGACCCAAGCTAGGCAGGTTTGGTTACAATCGTGCAAACGGGAGAAAATTATATTGGCTCATTGCAACACAACCTGACTGAACCCAACTGCAAAGTTGAGAAATCACAGCAGCATATCGCTCAGCTGCGTGGACTTTACTTGAGAACGCCCTCCAGGTCTCTTGTCATTTGTGGTGATTAATTTCTCTCTAAATTAAATCTCAGTGCATTTTACTGCTGCACACTTAAAATTTGTCGGTTGGAGGGTGGACTTTCCACAGCGTATATAAGGCATATATAAGGCTAGGCTCGTCATGAATAATTGTATTTACTGTTCTGGGATAACAGTTGTGTCCATTTCCTTGCAGGAACCGAAGCAGCGACTACGGACAATTCTCACACACACGCTTTCCCCTTCTCACCAACTGAATTAACTTAATTGGGAAGGGCAGACATAGCGCTAATTGTTTCAAACCTATGTGTGCCGAGTAACAGCGGTGTTCCTGTGAAGGGTTTTGGTTGGTTTTTCCTTTCCAATAAAAATGTGCATTGGAGGAGTCTACCAGCAGTATTTCCAAAAACGGCCAGGGCTGGCCCCGACCCGTTGTGGCCCCTGGGGTTTGCAGGATGTCCCAAGTGGCGCGTGATGGGGACTGTGGGTCAGAGCGTTCCCGGGAGAGCTGGTGCAAGGGGCTTGGAAGGCTTTGTGTGGGCCCGGTTTGGTACTGGTGGGTCCAAAGGTCCTGGTCCTGTGCGCAGGGATGCTTTGAGATCGTGTTTTCTGTGAGTCAGTCCGTGAAGCCCTTTGGAATCTCACTGGATGGAGGCAAATCTGCTAAGCAGCTTTGCTTTCTGCGTCGCGATACGGTCAGTTATATTGCAGTATTCCGTGCTGCCTTGTGCTGACCCTGTGCAATAAGCAGCTCTCAATATTCATCAGGCTGCAGAGGAATTAATCTGTCCAAAGCCATTTACTACTTCACCAGCAGCAAAGCAATCGGATCACCTTAATATTTGCAATAAAACGTGATATGCAAAGCCCGTCGTGAGAAACACGTGCCCGCTGGCTGCAGTTTCTCGGACGTGTCCAGCCTGCAGCCCTCGACCGAGCGCTCCCGTCCCCGGAGCGAGGCGGTGCAGCGCGCCGGGGAAGTGCGAGGCCGCCCGACCCGGGGCGGAGGGGTGTTCGCGGGCCGCCAGCCGGGCCGCTCGCTGCCTGGGCCTCGGCCCGCGGGGGCCAAACCCCGGGCGGAGAGGGGAGCGCTGCAGGAGGGACCTCGGCTCTAGGGACCCGGGGGCAAACTCACGCCGTGGCTTTGGAAGCAGCCTGGGTGCTCAAAGGTTGCTGTCCTAAGTGTTTTACTGCTTCCGATAAAGCAAAGCTTGGCTACTTGCACAGTAGTGTTAATAATTCATTTCTGACTGTGGCAGTGGGTTAGCTACGGTGTATCTTCGCTTTATCTTCTCTCTTTTCCTAAATTAGTGGAATGAGCTCCGTGCTGGGAAAGGCGAAGTCTCCCCCGCTCGGAGAGGTTTGCAGCCTGCGCTGGCGTTGTGCCACCTTTCCGGGCTCTCGCTCGCTCCTCGGCAGGGCGCCCGGCTCAGCCTGTCCTGCCTGTCCGTCTGTCCAGCTCCGAGAGGCGCGTGCACCCAGCCGGGGGCTCCCCACGGGGCTAAAGACCGGGGGAGAGGGGGGTGCGCCAGCCTGCGCGCTGCTGCAAGGGGCAGGTTTTGTTCGCCGAAGGAAGGGCAGGGCCGGCCGATAGCTCGTGGCAGGCGTATAGCCCACCGCGCCGGGGAGCACCGCTCCTCCGCAGAGCGGACCCGGGCTTCGCGCCCGCTCCGCAGCCCGAGCGCGGGCGGGAGGGAGCGGGATCGCTGGAGGGTGGGAGAAATGGCAAAATGAAGGAAACAAAATCGGAGAGGAGCGACAAGCCCGGAGACGGAGCGTGCTCGGGTCTGCTGCGTGTGTGCATGCGTGCATGCACCCGTGCGTGCGCCGTGCGTGCACACGTGCGTGCACGCTCCGGCCTCTCCGCGCCGCGCTGCTCTGCCAGCACCACGGGCCCCGCGAGGGCAGGGCGCACTCGTCCTTGCTCTCCGTGCAACGTCCCGCCGTGGTGCCCAGGCCAAAGCTGGCTCCCGGAGCGGGGATGTGGGTGTTCCTCCACCCCCCCTTAAATAAAAAAATGGTCAAATAGGGCCGGAGCCGCAGCACGCGCAAGCGACGGGCCGGGGTGCAGCACTCGCTGCTCGCCGCTCGCTGCGGCCTCGCAGCTTCTCCTCTCGCCGAGGAGGAATAAACTTTCAGGCAAGAAGCAGAACTTGTTCTCCCGAGCTATGCTCGTTAAGGAAACCGCCGTCCTTCCTGTAACGAGCATGTGCTGACAAGGGAGTTTTCCCCGCGATGAGCACAAAATAACCAGCGCAGCAGTGCCGGCCGTTGCACCGGGTCTCCAACCCGCTGCGCTGTTGGGTGCATCTCGACACATCTCTCCGGTCCGAGCTGCTAGTAATCAGTCGTAACAACCTGCACCGGCTCTGCAACGCCCACAGGAGTTAATCACTGAGTTGCAGCGTTCTTGGGAAACAAGGCAGATATGTTATCGCTTCGCATAAAACTCCTATGCAGAGAACGACGATGACCCGTTCTGCCTCTCACCGAACTTGGAAGTTAAGGGGTGTTTGAAAGCACCGTGCAGGTGCAACGCCGCCGAGCGCAAAGCCTGTTCCCGCGCTTTGCCCCGCCGCGGGAGGCTCGGCCGGCTCGCGGGTCCCCGCAGGGTTCCTGGGGCAGGAGCGAGCGAGCGGCGCGGGGCCACGCGGCTTTGGGCAGATTTGCATCGTCAGCTAGTAACGAAGCAAGCCAAAACCGGAGAAATAAATGGACTTTTGAATGCAGCAGGAGTTTGCAGTAAAACTCTGACCGCGCCTAGTGGAGCTTCTCTTTGCTGCCTGCCTGCAGGTTGCTAGTTCTGTACTGACTCTCGAGCACAAGAGAAATCCAATTTTCCTCTGATCTCAGGCCACCGAGCAGCTCTTGGCTGCCTCTCGCTAATGGGCACGTTTGCATTAACGCCGGCCAGCCCCAAACTAATAAATTGCTGAACTAAAAACAAAGGCTTCCCCGCTCTCCTAAACTGCAGTGAATCGGACATGTTTTTTTTTTTTTTTTTTTTTTTTTTTTTTTCCCCACGTTCCTGAGATTCTTCTGTGGGTCCATACTGTTATACTACACACGTTTTCACACCTTTATTTTGTGGTGGTTTCAAAAAAGGCAACTTTTGGAGGAAGATGCCCTTTGCAAGGCAAACCCCAGCTCCACTCGAGCCTCGCCGGGGATGGATGAGCCCTGGGTTTTGTGAGCGTGGGCCTGTCCAGCGTTCACAGCGCTGCCTTTAAAAACCCATTCTCCTGCGTGGTCAACTGCAAATACGATTGCATGCGACTTAATGCAGCGAGCAGCTAGTTAACATTAGCAAATTGTTCGGTGCCGTTCCCTGCACGCTGAATTGCCTGCTAGGACCGGAGGCGCTGGCTCTATCCGCCAGAGGCTCTTTCCAAGCATCCAGCACGGGAAGGCAGGATTGCGGGAAGGGTTTCAGGGTGAGCGCAACAGCTTGCAGCTGCTTCGCTTAAGCTCGCCAGACCTTTGGCCGCGCTGCAAGGGTGGGTCTGCACTGGATGATCGTTTTCCGGTCGTATACGAGTTTATTACAGAAGCGGGCCGCACCTTTCTTGCAAAAGGTGCACGGCAGAAACTGACAGCTTCAGCTGGGCGTTAAACGGGTACGAGGAGAGTTCCCAAGGGAGCAGAACGGCGGCGCCCCAGATTTTCCTCTCTGCCCCCGTTCGGGGCAGCAGTTCGGATGTGGCCGCGTGACGCGATCCGCCGCTTCCCGGCTGTCGTGTCGCGGCAAGCACCAAAGTCCGCGCGTCCTCCTGATCTTTAAGTAGGAGCCGGGGGGCTGCGGGGCGGCGGGGGGCCGGCGCGCGGCGGAGCCCCGGACCCCGCCGGACGCTGCGGGAGAGCACGCGTCCCCCCGCCGCGGGGGGCCTGCCGCTTCCGAGAAATAACCGGGGCGCGCCGCGCTCCGGCGGGCCCGGGGCGGCTAGTCCCGCAGGAGGCCGAGCTTCCGGAGAGCCTCCCGGCGGTGCTGCTGGGGGGCGGCCGCGGGGGGCACGGGCCCGCTGCCCCGCTCCGGCTCTGCCCCGCGGGGCTGCGGGAAGCCGGCCGAGTCCTGGCCCGCGCCCAGGGACGCGGGGCGGGGGCGGCCGCCCCGGAGGAAGCTCGGCGCCATCCTCTCCATGAAGGACATCTTGCCGAGCGAGCCGCTGCTCTTGGCGCCCCGGTCCTTGCCGGCGACGCCGCTGCCGAGCCCCACGCCGGAGCGCTCCAGCGTGTTGGACTTGAAGCCCGGGTGCCGGGCGCCCGGAGCGACCCTCCGCTCGCCGGGGCTCCCGGCGGCCCCGAGAGCGCCCGCGGCCCCCGGCACCGCTTGCGCTCGGGGCGGCGCGGCGGCTCGCGGCGCGGCGCGGGGCGCATCCCGCGGGAGTCCCAGCTTCTCCAGCGCCTCCCGCCGGGCTTTCTCCCTCTCCCAGGCATCCGGGCGCCCGGCACTGGCCCTGTCCGCCGCGGCGCAGCCGGCGCCCGCTGCCGGCGGCGATATCGCCGGGTTTCTGCTGCTTTTCAGGACGATGTTGGGCGGCAGCTTCCGCGGCTTGGGGGCGGTGGGCGGCCCGCGCCTGCCGGCCGGGGGCTCTCCGCACGCCGGGGGCTCCGGCCGGCCTCGAGCCGCGGCCGCGCTCTCCCTCTCCGGGCTCTCGGGCTCTGCCCGCTGCCCACCGGCCCCCGCGGCCCCGCTCGGCGCCAGCCCCCCGCGCGCCCCCGCGCCGTCCCGCAAAGCTTCCAGCGGCCGCAGGACCGCGGAGCCCGGCGGCTCGGCCACGGCCGCCGCGCCGGCCCCGTCCAGCCTCTGCTCCTCGGCCGTCCCCCGCGAAGGTCCGTGTGCCGGCGCTGGGGCCCCCGCGGCGCGGGCGGTCGCTTTGCCGTCGGAAGCGCCGTGCGCTCCCGGCCGGCTCGCTGCAGCCGCGGTCCGTGGAAGGCTGCAGTAGCCGGGGCCGGGAACCGCTGCGGGAGCGGGGCTGGAGCGGGCGCTCGCCTTCCGGTCGCTTTTCTGCTCGGCTGCACGCTGCTGGGCCGGGCTCGGCGCGGGAGCCCCGTTTTCCAAATCTAGGCAGAGAGAAACGCGCTAAGTCGCGCAGCCTGAAACAGCGCCCAGCGCGCGGCAGGAACGGGGACGAGGGTCCTTCCCTGCCTGCCCTGGGGGGGACCCCGGCGGGAAGGGCCCTGGGCAGCCAAGGGCTGGAGCACCAGGGTCCGGCTTACCCCGGGGAGCAGAGCCCCTCCCGGGCCGCGTCCCCGGCGCCGGGGCGGACTCCACGCCGTCGGTCTCATCCGTGGAGACCCCGCTGTCCGCTTCTGCGTCCAGGGAGCCAATAGTTTCTTCTAAGAACATCAGACACTCTTTTTCTTCCACGGATAAGTAGTCATAACTGTTATCACTCTGCAAAAGAGGAAAAAACCAGCGGTGCAGGCAGGAGACCCGCCGGCGTCTTGTTATTCACAGCCCCGGCAGTTCAGGGAGACCCGTGACAGCTCCTCACCCCAGGACACAGCCACTGCCTATTCCAAACCCGGTACGTTTAGCTGCAGCTATAGACAACTTCCTCCAACAAAACGATCCTTAGGGTCGTTTTTATGTTACCCTGCAATGAGTGTCGGAGAATAGGTTATTCTTAACTGGAAAGCTTGCCTTTCACATGTTAGTTCTTTACTCGGAAATATGAGCAGACTAATAACGTTGGTGGTCTATGGGTGTAGTCATCCCTAGGGAGTGCTGAGTTACAGAAGCTTGTCTAAACATCCCAAATGCTGAAGCTTTCTCTGTGGGTGGTGGTCCCTCTCCTTGCTCTTTGTGATACCCCAGGTCTTAAGGGGGTACAGCAAGACTCTGGTTTATTTTAGTGGTATTTCAAGTATGATGAGATGCAACTGGTGTGGAAGGGCCATGTCACAGGGCAATACATACAATATAGCATGGAAAAACCAAAGTCCTGGGAGGGATGGAGTGTGCATCAGATCAACAAGCATGGGGGAGAAATTGTTGCAGGCGGAGTTGTTTTGCAGAGAGACATCTAGCTAGGGCTTGTACAGTGCAACATTGCAACCAGTTTGTCCATCCCTACTAATTTCCATAGGGGGTTGTTTCTGGTTTGCAATACATCAAATAGTAGAAAACCTGTTCAGGACTGACAATCGCACTAGCAGATACCAATTATGCTCCAAGTCAGACAGGATATAATTAGACCATCAATCTTGGAATCGGTGTTTGGAGACAAACAAGTTTTAATGGACAGACAGTGAAAAATTATGCACCTACACCCATGGCCCAGATTCATCCCTGCGTTAGCAACTGAATTAATCTCTTGTTAGCTGGGGAGGAGTACGGCTCCAGGTGAAGTCACCCTTGCTGGAGCCAGCCCTACCCAGTGATCCAGCAAGCCCGAGCCCTTGCAGGGGCCTGCAGCTCCTCCTGCCCCGTGCCTGGACCATCTGCTTCTGCATCTTTAGACAACTCGGGGGCAGCTGGGCTCTTGCAGGGCAGAAGTATCTCCCCAAGGAGACCGTGTAGCAGACATGGGGCAGAACTGCAAGGCTGTCCGCGCTTCGGGGCAGGGACTGCGCGGCGTTTAGCACGGGGCAGTCCACGCGGGGTCTCCAGGGAGCTGCCCCAGCGCCTGCGGGGAGCGTTTTTTTGGTGGACCCGCCGGGGCCAGGCGCAGGCGAGGGTTACTTACGCGCTCAGAGCGGTTCGAGGTGGTGCTGGCCATGCTGTCACAGCTGCCAGAATTGCACCTGGCCATGCCTAGCCACGGCCCCTTCTTAGGCATGTCACCAGCAGCTGTGGCCATCGCTTCCAGCGCCCAGCGCGGGAGGTCCCAGCTGAAGCAGAAGAAAGGAGAGGCGTTAAGCTGCGAGCCGCCCCGGAGGCCAGGCCGGCGGCAGGGCAGCAGGGCTGCAAAGCGACGAGGTTCAAACGTGCTCGGTCCTTGGCTGCTCTTTTGGAGGAGAAGGGGTCAGTTGGGTTTTTTTTTTAAGCATCCTTTGGAAGGAAGTTTTCCCCCAAAGATTTAGAAATGGAGTACGCTCTAGCCTGTCTATCTGCAGACACCTCCTTGGGGTGGTTTTCTAGTCGCCTCCGAGGTGTGGACAAGGTGGTTACTGAGTTAAGGAAGAAGGTCTAAGCCCCCCGGAGATGTGCACACCATCATGACGCAGTTTGCAGCCTTGGACCGGACCAGCTCAGGGAGGTCCCACGAGCTCGGTCCCGGCGTCAGCTTACGGGGCATCTTGACTGCAGCCACCACTGCCGACTACAGGGCTGAAGCGCGCTAAAGCTTCTGAACACGAGCTGGTCATTAGCTTTAATGAACCTGACATCAGCATTTCCAATGGTGGGAATTTCCTAAAGACAGATCTGTGGAAACTTTGGAGCATGCGAGCATCGGGACAACGCTGGCAAGCCGGCTCTCGCGGCGGCAGCAGAGAGGCGCCCAGCGGGCAGCGGGACGGGGAAAGCGCGGCCGCCTCGGGGTGAAGCTCTAGCAGCCCACAAAAGGCGTAACTACCTATGGATGTAAACCATTAACCTCCCCAAATTTACCAGTGCCGCCTGGCATGTGTGCTCTCCGTGCACACCGCTCATCCTTCAGGAGAGACGGACCGGGCTGTGGAGACCAAAGAGAACGGGAAAGCGGGGAGCGGAGCGGCCGCAGGGAAGCCGAAGTTCCCGCGGGGACTCTGGGGCCGTTTGCCGAGCCGGGACTCCGGGTCTCCGGGACCGAGCTGGGACTCGGCTGTTTGCCGAGGTGCAACGCGGCCGCCGGGGCTCTGCAGCGACACGCCGCCGCCGCGCCGCGCCGCGCCGGAGGAGCCGGAGGGCAGAGCAGATCCGGCAGGCGCGCGCTCGCCCCAGAGGCAGAGCTCGTTACGAAACGAGTCCGAAGAAAGGAAAGGAGCTACGCAGAAACGAAAACCCTGCAGCGTTTCCTATTCCTCGACCAGACCGTGCCTCCAGCACGCTCGTCCCCCTCCAGAAGGGGAAAGGGGGAATCAGTGCTGAAAACTCCTGGGTTGGAGGGTTCAGAAGGGTTTTGCAATTCCTTCCTCTCGATTGCAAAATAGCACAACAAGCTAAAAACATGGCTGAGCGTTTTAATCGAAAGGCGTACTACTTGAAAAGCCGTGCTCCAGAGGTACAGACTTCACCCCCACTTAATTAATTGCTCTGTATCGAGAGGATACTCTTTTTAAGCCTTGTATTAATACAAATATTTTGCCAGAGCTGTTTTAGCAATGTTAAAGAAATGGAGCTTTTTTTTTTTTCTGTCCCGGGCGGCGCAGCTACAAGCCCCCGCTGCCTTGCAGGTGCGTGCGAGGGGCTCCGTCCCGCCGGCTCCGCGGAGCAAAGGGCCCAGCAGGACAGCCCGGATCGCCAGCAGGCAAAGGCACGGCGCTGCGGCTCGGCAGCCGCCGGCCCGGCCGGTCCCGCCGCCGGGGCGGAGGAGCCCGTCACAGCAGACACGTAGTTCCTGCTATTGCAACACACGCGCCGGCTCCGCGGGTGAGCTCCCCGCGCTAGGTCTGCTGCAGGAATCCGCGTCTCCGTCCAAGCCCCATTCCTCCCTCCACCGGTCGCCTCCACCGCCCGGGAGCAGCGCTTCCACGGCACCGTCTCGTCCCGGGGCAAAACCCCTCCGGAGAGTCTCCGCAGGGACGGGGATGGGGAGAAAAGGACAAGGGAGAATATAAAGAGAGAGACGCATGTTTTTACCGAGCTGCCCGTCGTCTCGCGCTGGCCGAGTCCCCGCGCGGGCCGTGCCTCCGGCAGCGCCTCCCGCTCTCCCGCGCTGCCCGAGCCGCTCCCGGTTACTCATTAACTCCGCGCCGGGCGGTCGGCGCCGCGTCCCTCGCCGTGCCCCCGGGGCCGCCGCGTGCTCCCAGCCGCCGGGCTCGGCTCTCGGGCCGGAGCGGGGCCACCGCGCCGGCACCCCGGGTTCGGCCCGCGGACGGGCCAAGGCCGCGGGCAGAGCTCCCGGCCGGCACCACCCATCGCGCTCACTTCCTGGCTCCGGTTGGGTACGCTCCACCCGTTTCGCCGGAGACTCCCGCGCCCGGCACGCTGCTCTTCTGCATAGCTGGGCGCTGACGCCCGGGGCGGCCGGGCTCGCCGCCGCGGCCCGAACGCCCCGCATCGCTCAGCCCTTCGCTGGCCGAACACGTTGCTCCCGACGGGTCCGTGCTCCCGTGCGGTTTTGCGCGTTGGGCCCTGCAGCCCCGCGGGCGCCCGGCAGACGCGTGCCCGGAGCTCTCCCCGGGCCGGAGCGCGCGCGCCGGCTCGCTGCAGCCAGGCTCGGCGAAAACGCCCGTTCTCCCCCAAAACGGGCACGTCCGACGCCGACGCCCGGCTCGGGCGGCCGGGCTCTGAGAGCGTTCGCCGTTTAAAAATACACGTTTCTCACCGAGAAAAAGCGAGAATGCACCGTAGCATCCCACGCGCTGGTCTGGTGGATCACAGAGCCAGCAGTCGCTGCTGGCAGGGGCGGCCGAGGCCCTGGCTGTACGTTTCGACCGCCGTGAGATGACCTCCCGAAGTACAAAAGCGGGGCTTTGGGCTTCTGAAGCGCTTTGCGCGGCCCTTTTCCCCTCCTCGCTCCCGGCGCGGTGCGCCCGGCTCGGGACGGCTCCGTCGAGCCGCACTTGACCCTGAGCCTGCTTCAAAGAGGGAGGGAGCCAACGCGCAGATGTATTTACTTACGGGGAACGCAAACACGGCGCGAGCGCGCGGCCGCCCGGTGCCAGGCGTCCTGCACGAGTCAAAGGCGCCGGTAGCACAAGGGCTTTAAACTGCGCGATAAAATGCCTCGAGTGTGGCCTGAAAGTGTCTGAATCCAGAAATGTGATCAAGAAAGTGTCGTAGTCTGTTGAGATAAGCCTTGAGCTGCTGAGAAAACCAGTTTGGGGGAATTAGATGCCCTGAAAGAACCTGTTCTGGTGGTTTTCTTCCAGCTGTGGTTGCTTTCCTCCAACTAATAAAAACGGTTGCAGCCCAGAACAACGTGTGATTTCACGGCTACGGCACGAAGCACACGCAGGCAGCCCTCCGCGGTACCCGGGCGGCCGCCCCCGAGCCGCTGGGCTCCTCTCTTGCTGTTTGCCTGCGTAGCACCGCTGGACGCTTTCCTACAGAAAACAGGAGAGCGCTATTAACTTCGGCAAATCTGAAGTAATTTTATTCTACCCGGTCCAGAGCAGAGGGAAAGCTAATGACGGTTTTAAGACTGGAGGCACAGCTTCATTTAAAATGCAGGCAGGCATTTAATTTGTGCAATAAAGAGTTGTGATTTTCCAAGAAGCGAGCTGGGCTCTTTTCAGGTCAGCACAGCTATTTCACGTTTTTTTTAAAAAAAAAAAAAAAAAAAAAAAAAAAAAAGATCTGCCTTCATTTTCGTTAGGTTGATAGTACAGGTTACAGAAAAATCACTCTCCTCTTTCCACCAACGAAGACCCCGTCAAAGAGAAGTCCATCAGTATGAAACTCAGGAAGATAAAGCATGTCTTGATCTACAACTAAAATAATAATCCAACTTTTCTTCTTTCTTTAATGCAAAACTGTCAGGCTAGAAATGGGCAGCTGTTTTCCTGTCCTGATAATCCAGGGGTCAAAGGCAGGAGCCTTTTGCTCCCCTGACGAGAGAGTTGCCCAGTGCGGGGGTTTCGCCCGAGGCCCCCGCGGGACCCAGAGCCGCCCTCTGGCATCGAAAAAATAGGTGTTTCCCTGCCGCCAGCAAGAGGGATTTGCCAAACCCGGACGCTTTCGTGAAAGGTGTGGGGAAGCCTGATTTCATAAAAACTCATTTTTTCCATGGATTTCTGTATATGAGGCTGTTAGTGGGAAATTCTGCGAGCACTGAGACGTTGTCTTCCTTCGTGCCTGCTCCCCGGCTCCCGCGTCCTCGCTCCGGAAGGGGGGTGCAGTAGATGCCCTTGGTCTGTGCGTCTGTGAAAGTTAACGCTGGATCCCTGCGTTGCAAATGCCGTTTCGCAACGACTGCGTTGGCTTATGTCAGAGCACGGTTGTAGCACTGTTCCACCCTCTGGAAAAGCTGGGATCGGTAAATTGGACAAACTGTGTTCCTAAAGCCTCTAACCATCTGGGACCCTTTTTAGGGTACCAGGCTGTGCTAATAGCTTTCTGTCTCCTGATGGTTATGCTGTTAGGTCCCGTATCCCTTGAAGTCCATAATAAAAAACTACTTCCAAGTCCATTTTCCAAGGGGCTCTTTTCTGCTTTATTAAACATTTTTTTTTTCTTTTCCTAAAAGCAACATGAAAAATTAAACAACTATTACAGGTGTGATTAAAGGTGTGGAAAAGTTACTGCTTTTAGACTTAAAGTGGCGAAGGAGCCCGAGCAAGCTGCGCTCTGTAGCTGGGGAAGGGCCTGGGATTTCCTCCAGCTCCCAGAGTGCAGCCAGCAGTGGCACCGGATGGATGCAGCAGTTTGTTCTGGGCTCTGCTTTGATCTTCTGGGGACCTTGTTGGAGCTTGTGAGGGATTTCTGGGGACTCTCTGAGAGACTAGACACGTAAGGAGTGGTAGGTCAGGAGCCTCCACTGCTCCTGGGAAGCTCTGACCAAGTCCTGCTGCTGCTGCTGAGCGCTGCAGCTTGCTCCAGCTGAGCCCCATTAGGGAGGGTCAAGCCTTCCTTTAGCAAGTGCTAGGAGACACCAATATAAGCACCAGGCCCAGAGCACACCTCCTAGAGGCACTCAACAGATGCAGTAGTTTTTGCTGAAGAGGCCTTTGACCCAGGCAGAGCTTCTCATGAAGCATGCAGCTTGTGCTGGGGCTGGTAGCTTTGCTGCAGAGGATGTGCTGCCTTGCAGGACAGTGAGTTGTAATTGTGAGCAAGGTGAAGGCTGGAAGCTGGAGACCTCTTGCACCAAGAGGAAGGCTCCTGCTCCTCCTGAAGGCTTGCAGCTACTGAGCAGGCTCCCTGCTCTCCTAGCTGAGGAGGAGCTGGGTGCACTTTTGAGGGAAGCAGCTGATGGATGCTGAGCCATGCTGGAGCACCTGGAGAAAGCGGTGAGTGATTGTAGTGGGTGACTAACTCCCTGCTGCTCTGCCTTGCTGCCTGGAGAGGTGCTTGGGTGGTGGTGGGGGGAGTCAGATATGGGGTGTTGTAGAGAGACTGCTAAGGCACAATCAACAAGCAGTGAGTGTATCTCAAGCCTTGTCACATAGGTAAGGAAGTACCTACAAGACCATGGGGAACCTGTTGTATCCCTTCTGGAGAAACTGGCATGCTCGGATGCCTCTCTGAAGTGCCTGTACACAAAGGGATGCAGCATGGGGAATAAACAGGAGGAGTTAGAGACCTGCTTGCAGGTACAGGGCTGTGAGCTCATTGTGATTAGAGAGCTGTGGTGGGATAGCTTGCACACCTGGAATGCTGGATACGGGCCCCTCAGGAAGGTGAGGAGAAAGCCATGCTTTAGGTGGAAATGTGTGGAGTTCTGCCAAAGGGTGAATGATGGGCTGACTGAGCCCTTATGGGCAAGGATTAAGGTGCAGACTAACAGGCAAGATGGTGAAGTAAAAGCTAGATAAGCAGACAGTGAGGTGGACTGAAAACTGGCTGAATTACAGAGCTCAGAGGGTTGTGTCCAGTGGTGCAAAGTCTAGTTGGAGGCCAGCAACTAGTGATGCACCCCAGGGGTCAATTCTAGGTCCAGTCTATTCAATTTAGTCATCAATGACCTGGATGAAGGGACAGAGTGCATCCTCAGCAAGTTTGCTGATGATATGAACTGGGAGGAGTGCCTGATATCCCAGAGGGCTGTGCTGTCATTCAAAAGGACCTCAACAGGTTGGAGAGAGAGGCAGAGAGGAACCTCATGAAGTTCAACAAAGGCAGGTGCAGAGCCCTGCACCCAAAAGGGATAATGCCATGCATCAGTATGGGCTGACCTGCTGGGAAGCAGCTCTGTGGAGACAGACCGGGGAGTCCTGGTGGACAAGCTGGCTGTGAGCCAGCAATGAGTCCTTGTGGCTTAGAAGGCCAGTGGTATTTGGTGCTCCATTAGCAAGAGCATTGCCAAAGGAAGTGATCTTTCCCCTTTATTGAGCCGTGATGAGGCCCCACCTGGAGTACTGTGTCTGGGCTCGCCAGTGTAAGAGATGGAGCCCAGTAAAGGGCTGTTAAGGTGATTAAGGGGCTGGTTTTTTTATATGAGGGAAGGCTGATAGTAAGGACTCATTAGCCTGGAAGAGAGAAGACTGAAGAGGAAGAGATCTTATGTGTATAAATAACCGAAGGGAAGGTGTAAGGAAGATGGGGCCAGACTCTCCTCAGTGTTGCACAGTGATAGAATGGAAGGCAAGGGGCACAAACTGAAACACAGGAAGCTCTGTCTGAATGTGAACCTCTCTACTGTGAAGATGACTGAGCGTTGGAACAGGTTGCCCAGAGAGGTTGTAGAGTCTCTGTTCTTGGGAAATACTTAAACTGTCTGGAAAGGGTCCTAGGTGACCTTGTTTGAGCAAGGGGGGTTGGCTTAGATGATCTCTGAAGGTCAAATACAAGGTATTTTACTGTTAAAGCAAGAAAGGTATGTATTAGTGAAGAAGCTTCACTTTGAAGAGATTGTGAGGCTGAGTTCCTCTCTCCCTAGGACAAAGCAGGGAGGAAGCAATCAGAGGAGAAAGCTGATGTGAATTTCTCAAAGCCTATGTTATGTAGAGTAGTTAAACCTAAAACTCACTGGTGAGCAACAGTGAATATAGCACAAAACTGAAATTCAAGAACCAAGACATAGACTACACCAAACAAATATGCGTGCATCAGTCATGTTTATTAGTGCATCACCCATTTCTGCAGTGTGGTATGTGTTTAAGGAAATACTCCTCCAAATGAGGGGTACTGTGATGATAGACAATAACAGGATGTTACACCACTGGAATACACTGGTAGCTAAGATCTTTAGAAACTGCTAAAGCTACTCACTTTACTGTAACAGGAACACACTACCTGCATCAGTGAAAGTCCTTGCTCAACATCTGCTAAACATGTAAACTTGGACAAACTTTTAAAGTGCTGTTAAAACCATGAGATGTGCATCTCTCCATATTAAAATGTTTGTGAAAGGCCACATGACTAGAGTAGGTTAGGCTCTTTTAATTAAAGAAGAAATTTAGGGCTGGTGAAAGAGCCAGACTGGCACCAGGAAACTGATTCTGCTTAATCAAAGATCCAGAACTGAATAGCAGTTCCTAAAGCAATACTAATATAACCCAACTTTAAATAAGCCCACCAATGAGGTCAAAAATTTCAGGTTTCCAGGGCCTGTTTGATCACTGGCCTCTATCTTGAAGAATTCAGCAAGGAAAACAGTGCCTCTTTTATATTTGTATGGGGGAAAGTTGTACGGTAAGAGCATAAGTCCATATTTTATAGGCTTTTTGGACTGGTACAGACAAGTGATGCTACTCCCTGCCAGGACTTGAGCCTAAGTCCCATAATACATCCATTCTAAAATATCTGTAGCTAACATCTTTCTGTACAATAACAATTCAGTGCAAGTAGATCAGTGATATTCTGGAATTAATTTTACTTATATCAGGATGCCATTTTTGTGATATTTCTGTAACCACCATTAAGGGCAGGTAAATGCTGGTAACAAATGTTAGGGGTTTTTCTATCAGTACAACACTTTTTTTTTTTTTTAAGAAAGTGTACTTTGAATGCATTCCAGAGCTTATATTTTTAAATAATGTACACATCTTCTGCTTAGAGTTTAGGAGAAACACAATGTTTTTCAACTCACTATCAATACCACAGGTTACTTATTCTTTGAAAGACTGTCAGATTGATAATATGAACTTTTGCAAAGATGAATTACAGCAGTTTGGTTGCTTTTTTTTTTTTTAAACAGAATAGATTTTATTTTATGCAATGAAAGAAAGCAGTGATGTGACAGGTGGTCTCCCTTAAACTGAATTGACACTTTGTTAGTGGAATGGCTATGCAAATAGGATACAGCAAAGCTAAACTTGGATTAAATAAAGGTAACTTCAAAAAACTACATTTGAGAAATAAAAACATTTTTACACTTTAGAAAACCACTCAGGATACAAAGCTAAAAATTTAACTCAGCAAGCCGGTGAAGAAGTTTGTCAGGTCTGCTCTTCTGACAAATTGAGGCCACGCAACGAATTTTAAGAGTTGCTCCCAAAAGTCAAAACGTTTACAAGCATGGCAGATGATAAATGTGTATCTTCCACTTCTACAACACTCTTTAAAGGACACTGACAGTCACCTACTACACCTCTCTGAGGTAGATATGTCCATTTTATAGACAGTAAATGGTGAGGAACAGCTCCTTGTCCAAGGTATCTCACCTACTCAGTGTGAAAGCTGAGAATACAATTTAGGATTGATAGTCTCTTGGTCTCATTCCTAGATAGTATTTCATCTCAAGTAGTTATAATACAGTGTAATCTTCAAGTTTCTTTGAATTGTCAGGTATTTCTACAAGTTCTAAGCATCAGCTTCTAGAGGATTCTTTTTAATAAAAGTTTACTCTAATGATAGGCTAAAAGCAAAGTAGGGCTTAACACTGGAAGCTAAGTGGCTTTCTATATTAAATTCAACAGTGCTAATGTTTACTTTAATACTAAATTAAAGAATCCGGGTCCATACTGCTTTTGGTGATTCTCCTCTTTGCTAGATTGAGGCATGAGTAATTAAGTACAAAGCACATAAATGTAACTACATTCCATTTTCAATAATACTCCCTCAGCATTTCAAGGTCTACCTTGGAGTTGACCGAACTTCAGTGAAATACTTCTTTCTTTAATAGAAAGGAAGCTTTTGCTGCACCAGGAGTTTAGATACATGCCTTAATAGAGGCCTTCAAATCTCAGATTCCATTTATAGTGGGCTTATTTCTGCTTCAGTTTGAAGATGAACATTCTTGCTCCCCATTTGTAACAGTGCAACAAAGGTAACTCAGTAACAGAAGACTAGCAGGCTAAGAATATCTTTAAATTCATTAATGCAAGTACGTGTTACAGGCATTGCAAAGAAAGAAAACAAAATCCCTCTCAGTAATATGCACCTCTACAGCACCTTTTAAAAGATCTCAATGCACTTATTGTTCATCCTCACATCCCCACTGTGAGGTAAAACTTGTTAAACCAATTTCAACATCCCTGATTCTGAGTAATATGACAAGTAGGGCAGTTCACTTAGCTTAAATTATTATGAATTTAAACTGCTCCCTTCATTATCAAAATTAGTCTTGCTACTTAAGAGTCATCGGTGACAAATCAAACTCATTAAGGCAGAATGCAGACTAGGAAGCTTCAAGCCTCCCTTTTGGCTGAGCACTCTGCCCTTCTAAAAAGGCAGAACTTTTTACCTGTAAAGAATGAGAACTATACCTTAAAGTGCTAACTTACAGTATTTGGAATCTGATATAGCTTACTAACACTGTGGCCATGAAATCAGCTGTACTCATGCAAAGTATCTTTAAATACATTGAGCAGATGCAAAATAAGTTACTCCCCTATTTCTCAGATTCTGGCAAGAGGGAATTACTCTCATTCTATGAGTAAGAATCCAAGTATTTCAAGAAACGTGTACATTTTGATGCAGTGTAAACACCAAGGGGCTGATAGTTATTTTTCAAGCAACTAAAAACTACCTATAGAGCATTAATAAGTTTATTCATTACTTAACTATCTACTCATATATATATATATATATATATATTTAAAAAAAAGGCTATCTTAAAGCTTAGAGGTCAGTTCTTTCTCTAAAGCCATGATTTCACACAAACAATACATTCTACTTTTGATGGTAACATGGTAATGGTATAGGGCAGCTTTAGATATATTCTTTCCTATAAAAACTGTGCACCAAGCGAGCAGTTTGCCCTGCAAGAACTGCTTGTACATGCGGAGTCCAACTCTTAGTATAAGTAATGTCCAATTTTTAGTAGAAGTAATGCTGATATGTATGTTTCCCAACCTTTAGACTAGTTTAACTGCCCTGAAAATATAATATTGAGACTAATTCAGTAATTTAGAGGCTAGATTTTACTACAGTGTTGAACAAGCTTGTTTGTATGTTCACTCAGATCATGCGCACAGATTAATTCAAAAGTCAGGTTTTAGCTGCCAGTGTATACCACCTGCAAATTCCTGTAAGTCAGCATGCGAGAAGATGCCTATTTCAAATTAGCCAGAAAAATCACTACTGCATAAATATCTGTAAACTCGCATACTAACCATAACAAACCTGTGTCTTGGCCATCATTAACTTAATATGCTTTTCAAGCTCTGAACGGAATTTTATGATTACATACAGCTTATGTGAAAATCCAGAATTTTATTCTGGACTGGTGAGGTAGTAGATGTAACCATCCTCATGCAGATGTCACACTTCTCCAAAGTTGGTGTGTCCAGTCTCCTTGGCATGTTCTCTGGCTTCCGCTTGTCCAGTTAGTCCCTTCTGGCATACCATGCACCTCAGTGTAAAGCGATTCACATCCGTAAACTGCCTCTTCCGTCTGGCTTCATCTGCTAGCTCCAACGCTTGTGCGAGAACAATATCATCAGTTGTAGAGAAAATGGTCTGGGGAGGAATGTCTGAGTCGGGGATTCTACGCTCAAGTGGATCATAGTGAATCCCATCATAAATTAAAAGGACTCGCTTGGTGTAACCAGCGTCTTCCCCAAAACGATCAATTCTGACTGTCTGTGTGTCCACAACACAGATCTCACACTGATAAAATTTGGATAAAATGGATACTTCGATGGCTCCTCCCCAAGTTTCTTCTCTTCGGATCCATTCGCAATACTCTTTGTTAGTTTTTCCCAGCACTGCCTCGCAGTAGGACTCGGGATCGCTTGCTACTATCTGGGCTATAAGGCTGCGCATCTCCGGAGCGCAACCTGGATCGTAAACGCCTCCTTCTACCACGTAGTAGACGCTGGTGAACAGGCAGGAGTTATCGGCGGGAACGACCCGCCTGGCGAGCACGGGCACGGCCTCCCTCGCTGAGCCGGACATGCTTCTCTTGGCGACGACAGGCGAGCCGGCCTTGGCTCTGGACGTGTCCTCTTCCACGATGAGCGTGTCGCCTGCCGGAAACAAAGGCGGGGAACGGAGAGAAGTGAGGAGCCGGGAGGGCGGCTACGCCCCCGCCACGGGAGGCTCCTCAGCCAGACCGGTCACGCTCGGTTCTTCCCCCTCCCCCGAGCGCGCTTTCCCCGTGGGAAAGGCCACCGGGCGCGACGGGGAGCGCGCGGCTGGCGAAGAGGCGCTGGCGCGGCGCCCCCGAGCCCGCGGCCCTCACCCGAGTGGATGCCCAGGTCGCCGAGGCGCCGCTCGCCGTCGCTGAGGTCGAGGCTGCGCGGCGGGAAGCCGAGGAGGAGGCGCTGGGCGGCGGCGGGGACGCCGGTGAGGGCGGCCAGCGCGGCCTGCATGTCGCGGAGGCGGGAGTGCGCCGTGAAGCCGCCCAGGGGGTGCGTGCCGCTCCGCGCCTTGCAGCGCAGCCGCAGCATCCTCGGCCGCGGCCCGCGCCGACCGGCCCGGCCCGGTGCTTCCGCCTCCCGCCGCCGCCGCGAGCTCTCGCGAGAGCCTCGCGCGCGCGCGCACACCTCCCGCCGCGCCCCGCCATTGGCTGCGCCCCGCCGCGGCCGCGCACCAATCGCTCAGCGGAGCGCGCCGCGGCGTCCTTCCATCTCCTTCGCCCTTCGCCCGTGACGTCAGCCCGGCACCGCCCGCCCGCCCCGCTATTTGCATACGATTTGCATGCGATTTGCATGGCGCGGGGCGGTGGGCGCGCGCGGGCGGACGCGCGCGGGCGGACGCGCGCGCGCCGCGGCCCCGCAGCCATGTCGGCGGCGCCCCGGCACGGCGGCCCGCCGCGGCGCCGGGCCGGGCCCCTCCGCGGCGCCGAGAAGAAGTGCTGTGAGTACCCGCCGCCGGGCCCCGCAGCCCCTTCCCCGGCCTTCCTCCCACCCCGGCGGCTTACCTCACCAGAAGCGGCGGGGCGGGAAATAATACATACCCGTAAAAATTATATTTAACATCTTTTTTAAGAAAATGTATATTTTTATTATTGTACCTGTATTTTAATTATACGTATGTATATATGTGTATATATATTTTTATATGTGTGTGTATATATATATATATATATATATATACACACACACACATACTTTTTATTGGGATAATGCTGCTTGTGCTCCTGCTACTTAAAAAAAGCGTCATTTTCCTCAAAAAAAGAGTCACTCCACTCCTTGCCGCCGGGTTGGTGTCGTGCGCAGGGTGGCGGCTGCCCCCGGAGAGGAGGGTGCCCGCGATGCCGGCGTGGTGCTGAGTGCGCGGTGATCCTTATCTTCACGCTGCTTTTTTGTGTAAAAGTGCCTTTTTTTTTCCCACTTTTTCCCTTCCCCTTCTAATCCAGTTGATATTCTTGTATTGCTTAAACCCTCTTGTTTTATTTTTCTTCTTGCCCTTGCACCTGACTTCTTCAATCGCACGTCTTTACTGTTGGTTCCCCCCACCCCCCACCAAGACCTGCCTCTTTCAAGTCAGGATTTGTGAATTTGCTGCCTGTTTTTATCGAGGCCATGGCATTAACAACATTTTTCTTTCACCGTTGACAGCTCCTAGTTTGTAAACATTTTCAGTGATAAAAGACGTGTGCTGGTCACGGTAGTGCCGGTTTCTGGTCTGCTTCGTTAGCCAGCACCTGGGAGACCACGGAGTGATCCAGCAGTCGCTGGCAGCAATTAGACGTCTAATTAGACGTGGCGGCGCGACGAGTCCGTTGTGCACAGCGGCTGTTTGTGCTTGGTGGATGGGGCAGAGCCGTGTCGTGGCTGGGTTTGGGCTCGGGCTGCTCTGTGCTCTCTGACGGACCCTCTTTCTGCAGCTTGGGCTTCCTATATGACCAATTCTCCTACTCTGATCGTGATGATTGGGCTGCCTGCGCGAGGCAAGACTTACATGTCCAAGAAGCTGACGCGCTACCTCAACTGGATCGGAGTGCCCACCAAAGGTGCGTGTGAGGTCCTGCGCTCGCCATCGAGCATCAGTGCCCGGCTTGGGGGGCGGGTGGCGAGACAGGGATCTGAATCTGCTCTTTGCCAAGAATGAAGCAAAATTTGCCTATGAAATACCATCAGTCTCATTTGTTTGTTTGTTTTATATGTGAAGTATTTAATTTAGGAGTTTATCGCCGTGAGGCAGTGAAGTCTTACAAGTCCTATGATTTCTTCAGGCATGATAACAAAGAAGCCATGGAAATTCGGAAGTAAGTTGGCAGCACAGAGCCTGACTGGTCATCCGCAGTCTGATTATTCTAATGTTTTTGCGGCATGTATATCTGAGCAGCACAAATAACATATAATATCCACAAGTAACAATGGGAATAGATACTGCAGTCCATTCAGTAATCCTGCCAAATGGTCTGTGCATGGGGATGCCTTTACTTCATGAGAAACCAGATGGCACAAAGAGCAAAGACTCTGAATGCCCAAGGATGAGTAAAATGTAGAGTAGGTTAGATACAATTTGTTTATGATCCTATTAACTGGCCAGGTAGGAGGCCTAGGGTCAATTTTCTGCTCTCAAAATCTTCTTGTGTTAGTATGAGGGCACCCAAAATGAGGACTCTGCAAAGAATCTCTGACTACAGAAGTGATAAAAGTGCTCTTAGAACAATGACAAGAGCATGGAAAATGGGAATTTTAACAGGACTCAGCCCTGCTGTGCCTCCAACACTGTTGAAAAAATGTGGGTGTGCACCATAGGAGCAGAGAGAGAGAAGATACTTAAATCTTTCCCCATATTAGTGCCAGAGCAGTGATTCAGAAGACTTGGAATCTGAATACATCAACTGTAACAAGATGTGTTTTTCTCCTGCAGACGGTGTGCCTTAGTGGCTCTAGAAGATGTGAAAGCTTATCTCATGGAGGAGTGCGGCCAGATAGCTGTAAGACATTTCTGGACTAAACCTATGGTGGTTTCACATCCGATTTCCTCAAAGCTGTCCAGGGGATTTTGTTCCCTGACTGTAATATTTGGGGCTGATTTAAAAGCCTTAGATAAAATTGCTTATTACTACTTACTTACTTTCTGGTAGGTGTTTGATGCAACCAACACAACTCGAGAAAGGCGGGATCTGATCTTAAATTTTGCTAAAGAAAATGCTTTTAAGGTAATGTTCTTGTATTTAATTTGTAACCAGAACTGGTGTACTGAGTTTCCCTGGAGTATTTCCCTTGTTCACCAAACTTTGGTTTGGTGCATGTGGTAACAGATTTGGGCTGTTACGCCTGTAAAATTTAGTTCCTGTGCTTTGGAAATTGCCTTTGATTTCAACCAAAAGCACTTAATTTGCAAGAGACATGAGGAACACTGGATGTTTTTCTAAGCAGACTGGTAACAGTCATTAGCTGCACTGAAAGTAGGGGAAAAAATTAGTTTTGAGGCAAAGCAGAGTGAACTAAATTCATCCCCAGGGTAATTCTGTGTGTTGTTGTTTTGTTTTATTGGAGAGCTATGTTGACATTACTGCTCTTGAGTAGTAACTCTTGATTTTTTTGATTCAAGATAGAGGTCTTGATTCTGTGAAATATGTTTAATTGCTTTCTCTGTAGGTGTTTTTTGTGGAGTCTGTCTGTGACGATCCAGAAGTCATTGCTGCCAATATCCTGGTAGGTGATGCATTTTCCAGGTTCAGCTGACAGTATCCTGCTGTAGGAGATTTTTTTATTTTATTTTATTATTGTTATTATTTTGATGTGGAAGTTCACCAACTACTATAACTTACCGGAACATCTGCAGGTTGTTGGTGGTAGAGATATGCCTAGCTCCAGGGAAGTTTGAATCCCAGTCTGAGCTTTACTGCATGTGTCCGTTATGTTTATGTTAGGCTACTCTCTCTCTCTATCTGTTAGAAATTTCCCCACTTCTGGTGGGGCATGGCCAGGCATGGTTGTAGTGTCCAACCTTGTCAGCTTGGTGGCCTTCCTGCAAAGGAAAACCATAGGCCAAAGTTCTGTACTTGTCACCTTGCTATTATAGTCCTGTGTGAAGCACAGGGAAAAGAGTATCCATTTCTAACAATGTGTGCAGTCTAGTGTGAATAAGAGCCTTGTTGTTACGTTTCACCTAGAATATAAGCAGTTAATATTGGTATGCTTACAAAAACCAGAGATGCAGTTATTTATGTATGAACTTGGAAATGAAATGAAGCCATGAAATGTTTGACCTTGAAGCATGAATCTATTGTCATGGTAAAGATATGCAATAAGTGGCTTGCAGGGCAAAAATAAAAGGCAAGTCAGCTGTGTTTGTACTGGGGGCCAAGTGCCACAGCCTGCCATTTAGAATTGCCTTTTGTTTCCTTGCCAGGAGCAGGTTTTTCACAGGGCAGTGTTAAACAATGTTTTTTTTGTTTCAAAATAGAAGAATAGCATTATTCAGCATTGCTTTTGCTCCATGTAAAGTTTGCTTAACTTTTACAAAGTGTCACTGTCTGTTGCTCAGGAAGTGAAAGTCTCCAGCCCAGACTACCCAGAGAGAAACAGGGAGAACGTGATGGACGATTTCCTGAAGAGGATAGAGTGCTACAAAGTTACTTACCAGCCTCTTGATCCTGATGAATATGACAGGTAAAAAGCAACATCCTACAGCTTATTTTGTCCTTGCTTATGCATTTGTGCGCAGGAGTGCTGCTTTGCTTTATCACTTTTGTTCTCTGGCTTGCGATGCTGTAATGCTTGTGCTGAAGCCTCTGCTTTCCCAAAGTGAGACTGCTTGTGGGAAGATGATACCCTCAGGTGCCAAATGATTTGAAAGGATTTTTCGCCAGTGTATTGCAGTGTAATATAACTCCTTGCTTAAACACAGCAGTTCAGTGTCTTCTCTGACTGCTGAAGCTACCAAGAGGTAGTGCTGATGCCTTTATTACAGGATAAATAGCTAGATTACACCCGCATATGCCCATGTTTCATTTTTAAAACCAGTCGTGTGGGTGTTCTTATTTTATGTTGACTCCAGAGATCTTTCCTTCATTAAAGTGATCAATGTGGGACAGCGGTTCCTAGTAAACAGAGTCCAAGATTACATCCAGAGTAAAATCGTCTATTACCTAATGAACATTCATGTCCAGCCGCGTACCATCTACCTTTGCCGACATGGTGAGAGTGAATATAATCTTGTTGGCAAGATTGGTGGGGATTCTGGTCTGTCACCACGTGGGAAGCAGGTATGTTTTTGGCAAGAGCCAGATTGCTGTATTTTTCAAGTGTCATGTGAACACAGTCAGAACCTGGCTTTGCAGCTGACTCTTTGTGAGAGTGTGTAGGTATAGTCCTGTGGAGTTTGTTCTGGTCACGCCAACAAAGAGATTGGCCAGCCTCTCGATCAGAACTATTAAAATAATGCTTTTTAATCATAGCAGTTACTCCTGCTATCTCCTAACCTCCTCTTAACTTTTTCTAGTTTTCTCAGGCTCTTAAGAAGTTCATTGAAGAGCAGGAAATTGTTGATCTGAAGGTTTGGACAAGCCAGCTGAAAAGGACAATTCAGACAGCTGAGTCTTTGGGGGTCACTTACGAGCAATGGAAGATCCTGAATGAGATTGATGCTGTGAGTAAGGAGACTGGAGGGGGAGAATGGCTCAGAAATACAGACTAACTGACGTCTGAGTTTTCTAGATTAAAATAAAAATTTAAAACAAATTCACTGTAATAAACCTAACTATTTCCTGATCATCAGTCAGGCCTTAATCATATATATGTATAATGCACTCCAGTTGTCATTGTCATGAGATACAGAATAACTTCATATGGACCTGAAAATATCTATAACTTATAGACCTTGCCGTAGACATGTCCAACTTTTATTAAAATAGAAAATCAGCACTCAGGATCCCAGGCACTTGCAGCACCTGACAGTAGTACGGACCTTGTAGATGAACAAAGGTTAACGCTGCCACAGTAACTCTTTCAGACAAAAGAAATTTTAAGATTGTTGCTGTGGAAGTGATCGCTGTTTTCATCCCTTTCCCGTTTTGGGAAAAAAACACAAATACCATGGCCCTGAAATGTAAACATCTTAAATTATAAACAAGAAAACAGCAGTAATAATTTATAGGGGAACATCTGCTAGTTTTCCTGGATGATTTCATTGGCATTTCCAGCTCGTTCAAATGATTCATGCTGTGCTCTCAAACTGATTGCTTTACTTTTTGGCACCTTGTTTTGAAGTCAGGGGAACAGGTTTCATCTGATCTCCAGAAAATCTCACTGAACAGTTCATTGTCTTAGTGAGGCTCAGCTAGTTGATTGAGATATGGGATCTCTCTCTCTTTCAGCTGTGGGGTTTGGCTGCATCTTAAGATATTAGTATTTGCTTATACTGCAGATAGGTTGAAAAGTGCAGGTAGTTCATCCTTTTCAAACCAGCCTGGGTGTAAGGTGATACAAAAGTTCTGGTGCTCAAATTCCATGTGGCTATGTCAGTTATGATACTTTTGTCACATAAGTAAAGGGATTACTGATCTTAACCGCTTGTATTTTTTTTCCTGTTGCATTATCTTGTGTCTGTTGAAATGAACTTTGTTGTAACAAGCTCCACTTCCTTCAGGGGGTATGTGAAGAAATGACTTATGCAGAAATTGAAGCCAAGTATCCAGATGAATTTGCCTTGAGGGATCAAGAGAAGTATCTTTATCGCTATCCTGGAGGAGAGGTGAAGATGCTTAGACATAATAATAAAATATAATATATGTAGGACAAATACAGGATGTGTAGAATTGAAGGTTTTTAAATGATTTTTAACTTAATTCTTCCCAAAAGTTATTTGAGAAATTGTTGAAAATATTAGGAACCTCAGTTGAGTTTTAGATGAAAAGTATGTTGATTTCCTTTATAGTCCTGTGTAAATGATACCGCTCAATCATCATAATAGGGGCACCTTATGACTCCCTTGAAACTTTCTTCTAATACAGAGGAGTTTCTGCATGGATCTCATCACTTGGCTGAGGCTGGACTTGTCACTGTGATAAACAGTCTTGGGAAGAAAATGGTTGTGGGTGGGGTATGGCATCATTTCTGGTTTTACTTCACAAATCCTTTTAAATATATAGGTTAGTATTTTACTTGTTTTTCTCACTGCATTCATTAAAAGTTGAGTAATCTGAATCTTCCTGTAATCTGAGGTTTGCCAAAATGACGTTTTACCTAGTGCTGTTTGTTTTGCTTTTCCTGTATTTACTGAATCATCCATGACTTCTGCATTTTAATAACTGACATTTTCCTGCATGTGATGTTGTGTTAAGTGCTACTTCTGTTTTGAGATTCTGTTTATAAACCCTTGAAAAATTGCTATGTTTTGTTTTCCAGTCCTACCAGGACTTGGTACAGCGTCTGGAGCCGGTAATTATGGAGCTAGAACGTCAGGGCAATGTCCTTGTTATCTGCCACCAGGCAGTTATGAGGTGCCTGTTGGCTTATTTTCTTGACAAGAGTGCAGGTATGAAAATAAACACATGATATTAGGAGCTGGTTTATTTTTGCTTCTTATATAGAATTTTCGGGAGGGTAGCTTGTAATTACTGTTTTGATTTTTGTGAAGGAGAAGCTGTTTTAAACACCCCCTCCACCCCAAACTGGACTTGAACCATTGTATATCAGCAGTATGTGGTGCTTTGCGAGAAGCTCTCTTTCCATGGTCACTGAAATGCAGTGGAAAAAAGACAGTTCAAGTCCTTTCCAAACATAGCCTGCTGCTTTTCCACACAACTGTTGTTTCTGGCACTGTTTCAACTAGTAGCGTTTACATAGTCTTTGTAGGATTCTCCCCCCCCCCCCCCTTTTTATTTAAAGGAAAACATTTTCTGATGCGCCAGTAGTCAGTGAAGATTGTGAGGGTTGGTGATTGGCCTGCGCATTTGAGAAATGCATCTATTGGATGGTATACTGTACTGGAAATTAGTTCTTTCATCTGTTGCAATGTTCATTTTTAGTGAACCTCGTAATTACTTTTTGGTTCAATTCATCCTTAATTTGCAAATAGCAATATTTGCTGGTTGGCATGGAGTTACAGCTATTCATAGGCTCATATATTGTGGAAACAGTACTGTTAAAGGTTATTCAGAGAAAGAAAATGATCAGCCAGCCTAATTGCCAGAATCCAAGGCAAAATCAAAATATTATTTGGGGATATTGAAAACCAGCTAAATAAAAGAAATTTGTCTATGATCTTAATGATCTACAAAGCAGATAGCTAAATAACTCCAAGTGCTTGGGTTCTTGTAGCACTTTGCTGCTAGATTTCTTTTTTTTTTTTTTCTCATAGGTGTGCTGTTAGAGCTACTTCCTCTGGATGGCACTGTACAATAAAAATAAAGTATACACTTGTTCAGACAGCTGCTTGCCCTGGGATGGGTGCTGGCCCTAAGGGATGAAAATCCATGTCCTGTTGAAGTTGGGAAGGGTTAGCTACAGCTTGTAGTTTAGGGGTGGAGGTAGATGGTGGTCCCTAGGAGCCTGTAACATCTACAGCAGGCATCTGTAGTCACTGAGAGGATGCAAATAGGATACTGGGCAATGAGCTTGTATATATGAAATTAAATATTTGTTATTTAGAATATGTAGACTCTAGTCATGCCAGGAATTAACCCACTTGTCAACTTTAAGCACGTGATGCATCTGTTTGAACTTGATGAAACTACTTGGGGACTAAGTTCGATCTGTGGCTTAGACCGTAGCAGAATCTAGTCAAAGTTTAGTCCTACACCTTTCCAGTAATTTTCTGTGCTCTCCTGGTTGCATGCCGTGTTTAACTCCTCCTGGTTTTGTCCTAGATGAATTACCATATCTGAGGTGCCCCCTTCATACCATTTTCAAACTCACTCCAGTTGCATATGGTAAATATTTTCTTTTTCTGGTTCATGTGAGTGTGTATGAATCTGATGGGCAAGTTTGTGTCTATGTGCAGAAGCAAAAGGATTCACTGTAAATAATTTAAGTAATATTTTTAGTGTTACGAAAAGATACTGACTAGTGGGAGTTTTTTGAGGGGACAAGGGAGAGGTAAACATGACTTCTGATTTATGTGTACATGAGTGTTCTTCCATGGCTGCTTTTTTAAATAAATGACACTTTCTGTGAGTTTTATTTGTTGTCGTAGATGCCTGTGTTGGTTGTTGGTTTATTTATGAATTTAATTTTTAAAAACTAAACAGATTTATTTCTGCTCACCTCATGTGCTGATTTTGACAGGTTTTTTTTAATAATTGATTATAAAATAAAATGCATTTCTTCCCATAACTTTGTCATTCTTTTTGGTAAAGGTTGTAAAGTGGAAACAATTACCCTGAATGTTGAAGCAGTAAACACCCACCGCGACAAACCTTTGAATTCAGTAAGTCCTTGTACCGAATTCTGGCTTTCAGTTCAGACTATTTCAAAATTTTTGTCTTCTTCAAAAATAAGTAAAACACTAAATCGCTATGGATTGTTAAAAGTCTGTTAGAAATGCTGACTTCTTTCAAGTGACCACAAAGATATACTTCAGAAATATAATCCCCCAAAGTAAAGCTAATTATATGTAGAATTTATCAGATACTTAATTTGCTTCCAAAATCAACAGGATACACTTTAATTAATTGTCAAACTAAGTCATTTTCATTAGGGCACATGTTTTAAATTCAAGGTCTTGTTCTCATTTTTTAATGAAGTATTTGTTGCTGATGCTTATTATTTGTATTAGCAATGTAATAATTTCAAGAAGACATGTTAAAATATTAGAAGTGAATTTTTTCTCATAATTTTTGTGAACTTTCTCTTGTTTATGGAGTCCTAAGTACCATTAGGCAGGGCTTTGAGTCTACTCAAGTCCTTCAGGTATGTTTTTTTTCCTTTGTAGCTTTTATCAGTGTTTGTAATCAACAGGACAAGGTTATTGCTGTATCAGTGTTTTATGTAGAAAGTTAAAAGTACAAGACTCATTTGTTAGTTAATTCTGCAGAAGGACATAATTAAGTTGTTTGTAGTTACCTGGGAGAACTAGAGATCTTTTACCTTTACCCTTGTCTCTTCAGACTTTTTTTAAACGTGTATTCTGTGCAAAGACCTGGGTGAAACTGAACAACCTGTCAAAATGTAGGGAGCAGAAGTAGTTTTGGGTCAAATTTATCACACTTACACTATGAATTTTCTTACAATAATAGTCTAGTGTAATGCCTCTAGTCACCAAAATCAATAACGTAGTTTTATTTATAAAGTCTTGTCTCCTTGATTACTTACTTAAACATTCAGCCCTCTACCTTGTTCAGTAAAGCACATAAGTATGCACTTAATCTGTAGAAGTTGCTATTATTTTAAATGCTCACTTTTACAAACATAGTTTTGTTTTGCAGGGATAAATCTCGCATAGCAACTGCAGGCATCAGGGGATGCTGTTTAGCAATTGCCTGCAGTTAGGCTCCCCCAATTAAAGGCCATGAACCATACTTATACTATGTTAGCTTACAGTAAATCCAATGTAAATGCGCCACATTAAGTTTTTCAGGTACATTTAATCTTTTAGCTACCTTTCATCTTTGTAGGGAGTTTTATAAAAGAGCTCCAAAGGTGAAAAGAATTCTTTGCTAATTGCTTCTGATAGTTACTTTTGCATCCTAGCTTGAGGAAGACAGCACTAATAGCCCCATATGCCAACAGAATCATAAACAATAGATGGAAAAATCTGCATATGGGGTGATGGGCTTGCAGAGCTAAAAACTGACTGGCCACAAAATGTTAAATGAAGATATTCAGCAAAAGTTTTGTGACTGGTACTGTTTCTATTTAAGGTATTTATTGCTTTGCTGCTTCTATATGATTCCTATGTTGAAATCATTAATGCTTGCTTGGAGAAGTTAGAAGCAGTTTCTGTTATTCTTTGCTTACTTGGGCAACACGCAGCTGCTTTGAAAATAAATACAAATATGGGAAAGTTTACTATCTGATTATTTACAAATTCCTTGTAGAAATAAGTAAGCAAAAATCCTAAAGGGAATTAAAACTGCTAAAAATGCACTCTTCTCGGTGCACTCTCTAAGCTAGATTATCCAATAAATTAGGTCATTTCCCATTACTTGCTATATACCCTGCTGGGCATACCACTCTGGACAGTTTTGAGGAGGTGGTGGTTTAGTTCTGCAGCTGATGGTGTAGTGCTGCCACTATCCTGAAGGTTAGCATGAAACTGGACTCTTGGAACAAAGTTTATGAGGGGTTTTGCTGACTCCCATAGCCTCTTCTGGCCCTGCATATAGAGGATTCAGTCTCTAGACTTTTATGAGCTTTGGTTTGATGCCTATTGGTCTGGATTCAATCCAGGCCTCAGGTCTGCTAGTTATGGCAGGTGGAAGATCTCAGAAATATGCTGGTATACAATACGATTTTATAATGTGGTTCCATTTTTTATTCCTTGTGATATCCTCCATTTTCAATCAGAACAACCTTCCAAAGAGCCAAACCCCTGTAAGGATGAGAAGAAACAGCTTTACACCGCTGGCCAGTGTGGACACAGTAAAGCGCCCAAGAAATCACAGTGTTGGGAGCAAGCCTCTCAATCTGCTGGGGTCTTTCCTATTTCCGGAAGCTCAAGATGGGGCAGATCAGCCACGGCTGCAAGTCAGTGCCTGAGTGGTAACTTGCTATGCTCTCTCTTCCCGTGGCCACTCCCCACTAACCCTTAGCATCACTCACCCACAGTTGCCAGTGGTCCTGTTTGAATACAAGCAGATCTCCCCCCCTTAGTGTCTTTCACACTATCCCTGTTCCCACTGGAAGATCGTTCCAGATTACAGACTCCATGGTGGTGCCAGAGGCTTAAGAAATTAGGCTCCATGCAGGTGAGTTTCCCTCAGGATAACAGGGTTTCCTGGTAGGCTGCTTAATTCTAACTAATATACTACTTTCCAAACAGAACTTAGTTGGAAAGAGTTATAGATATTCTGCTTGTCCAAATTCTGTAAAATCAGTGCAGCCAAGATTTCTTGTAGCCCTAATGCAACTAGTTAGGAAATCTTTGTGTTCATAATTTTGTTGGTGCTCCTTTTTACAGATCCTGATGTCAGTAACTTGTTGAACAAAATTAATTTGGACTCCTGGCGTTTGGGTTAAAATGCTTTGTTTTTGACACTTGATGTTTCTGTTGGCTTAAATGCACATAGATCCTCATCATTTTTGTTTGTGAAGACCCACTTGCTTGTATGAAAAATCAGAAGCTTTTCTGGGCCTGGTTTCTCCTCTCAGCCACTTCTTTCAAGAGTTGTGCTGAGGAGCCTATCAGTTCTAGCAGAGCAAGCTGCTGACTGCTCTGTTTCCCAAAGTTAAAAGAGATGCTTCTTCTTTTGCTTGCTGACTATTGCAAAGGAAAGACTGTAGACAGAGCTGGCTCTACATTCCTTTCTATCACATGAGACAGATAGGAGTCATGCAAGGGAATTAGAGGTGGTCTGGCTATGTTCCTTTTGCATTTAGTTCCTCTCTTTAGAGACAGCTGTTATTATGAAAGCAATTCTTTCCAGCACTCGGGGTTTGCAACCGATTTGCCCTACACTTGATGGAAGCCACTGTAGCAGGAAGGAGTAGTAGAAAACCTCATTTTGGACTTTCAGACTGTGTTCCTTATTGGCAGCATCAGGACAACTTAGTGCAGTGAAAATCTTCCCTTTAGTGGGGCAGCCTGGTATGGTTCTTTTGCAAGGGGTTTTATTTATTTATTTTTTTAATCACCGTGGAGAATAATAGTTTTAATCTTGGACATTTTACAGCTTAATATTTCTCAAGCTATATAAAAAGCCCTACTTTTCCTTTTCTCTTTCTTCCTGTTATCAGGTTAAGTGGTCAGACAATAAAAGAAGGGACCATGATGCAGAGGTGGATGTTGCTGCTGTATTCATGTTTGGTAAAGATGAGCCTGAAGCCTAGACATCTTCAAAATCCCAGGCCTTCAGTAGGAATTAAGTCGTAGTCAGGGCTTCTGACATTTGCATTAGGTGCGAGTTTGGCCCATAACTGTTATTTAGTATATGAAGAGTCACAGATGGAGAGGAACGTAACCTTGGGAAGTCCCGAGTGCTCTTAATTTGCTTGGCAGTAAGCTCTCAAGAGGTCATTAGTCCAACCTGTAGTCAGAACTATGTATCTATACACAACCTGCTAGGAAGCTAGGCCCAAAGTTTGGCCTTTATTTAAACAAATTCACAAAACTTAATGTTACTATATTGAGGGAGTGGCGAGTTAGAAATATTTTTTTCCCCTTTAAAAGTTTCTGTTTGTTCATGAGCATTCACTAGGCATATTTTCAACCCCAGAACTGCAGAAAAGAGTTGGTCTACAGTGTAAGGCCAGTAAGTGCAGAGAGGAAGTTTGTGTGCTGGCTCTATGTGCATGCTGAGCGTTTACACTTTCAGCTTTTTAAACTTTCATTAAAAAATCGGGTCCTTTGGTTTTTCAAATTGTACAGCCTCAAAATGGAGATCCCCTGCTCTTACCCAAACTACTCGCTGTAATTCTAACCTTTGTAATATTAATGTTTTAGCGTTTAAAACGTTGAAACTTAGGAGCGTTTAAAAATTGTCTCTTGCTGAGTCAGTGTGGACAGTAGTGAAGCGTGCCATTTTGAAAATTCTCACCTGAATGGAGCCATTTAGATGAGTGTGCCGTGCAGAAGTTGGCCGTGTGACTGAAAGTCACTAGTGCCTTAGGGTGAAATTTTCATGACTTGTATCAGCTGCTATTCTGATACAAGCCTGCAGCGATCACTCCCTAGTGTGAAATCTTTGGGGTTGTTTCACTTCTTTCCCCATTTGCTTCAGTATTTTTACTTTTATTTTTAAATTTTCGTTAAAAATGCAGTATGAGCTATCTTGTGCTGTTTCTTTTTCCTTTGCAGCCTCAAGTGGGAAATGCTTGCCTGTGAGTACCACTGAATAGAGCTTGTATGTACTTTCTCTGTTCTGTTTTACTAAGTAGGAATTCTCTTGGTTAAAGTTGCATGGAAAGCCCTTTGGGGAAGACAGATTAATGCATGGAGCAGAGGACAGTCTTCTGCTGTATAATAATCCTGTCATTAAGAGGGTCCTTAATGGGTGAGGAATCTTTTACAAGGACCAAGGCCCATTCTTGGACTTACCGATGCATCGTATTTGTGTGGGCTGTTTGTGAAAGAGTGCATTTCACCCCAAACTTGCACAGTCCCTGGACCAGAAGACTGACATCTGAAGCCTTAAATTCTCTCTTGGAATTAACTCTGACTTACTTAATAACTTCAGAGTTATACCATAGGATGTTACATTTGTATGTAGGGAAGGGACTGACGATTGTAATTTATATTTGATCTTATGCCCAGTCCCCAACTGTGGTGAATAGAAGTAGCCTGCAGAGAGGTTGATGGAAGAATACAGCCTTCCATAGGACTTTAGAGTACTCTGCATTAGCACTACTAGACTGAGTAACTTAGCTCTTGTGCAGACTAGCTCTGAGTCCTGGATAAGTCTCCTACCTGCTTGGCCCTTCTCAGCCCTTAAAAGGGATATAGTGATGACATCTGTCACAGGGATTTTGCAAGGATCATTCAGTCACAGCCTGTATGAAAGTGCTGCTGTTTACGCTCAGTTTCCAGTGACTCGAAGAGAGTTATCAGACATTAGCACCTTGGAAGGAGGTTCTCAGAACCTTTCTGTATGGGGAGCATGTCTGGAAAGTGATTTTGTGAATGAGATTCGTTGAGTTAGTGGCAAGTGTCATCATGTCTCCTCACTGTCACATCCCACTGGAGGGCTATTTAGATGGTAGTAAAGAGTATGAGATTGTGCCTCTTTCTCACATCCTACAAAGAGAACATTTAATTCTGATACCCCTTCTCTCTAGGGAGCCAGCAAGCATCACCTGTGAGACCTTGGTTTCTATGTCGGCCTCTGACTGAGGCAGTCAAATGAAAGGCCTTTGGTGTCCTGTACAGAGTGGCCAGGAAATTACCCTTGCTTCGTGATGCACCTGCGTTGCTCTCAAGTAACCCTGCTGGCCTTGAGGCCTGTTCCTGCTATGATGCCTGGGGCAATGGCTGTTGCAAATGTTAATGCAGCCCCTTGCTAAATGTGCTGCATTTCAACTTCTACAGTGTCTCAGTTTTGGAGCTCTTGTCTTGTAAAAGTGTGATGTTGCAACTTCAGAGATTTTTATTGGTGGAAGTGACTATACTACACAGTATTTCACTATATTGATCTATGGAATGACTCTTAGCAGACGTGTGACTGATACATAGTTCCTGCAATATATTTGCTTCCTTGTCTGTGTTGTAGTGTGCTTGCTCCGCATGCATTGGTGATAACGTATCTAGGAAATCATAGGTTACTTTTTACCAGTGTGCTTTTTGTCCTGGAAGGCTTTGTGCATTTTATCTACTCTGATGTAAATGTTTATCTTTTGATAACCGTGGGGTGTGAGTGGAAGGTGTCCTGTGCCTGTCCAGCTGTTACAGAATGAAGTCTCCTTCCATTTAGGAATGATTAACTCCATGCCTGGAAAGCACTTCTGACATACAATGCTGTGTTGACTGCTGCGCTAAAGGGATGCTGTTGCCTAAGGGTATAATCTGAGATGGAACAAACTATTCACCTGTAAAGAGCACAGGTATCAGAGAAAGGTCTTCAGACTGTTCTCTGTGTGGGCTGCCAGAGATGAATCCTGAATTGAGTTTTTACTGGCAAAACGTTAAGCTCTGCTCCCATGCTTGCCTCTGACTTGTGGCTGTGGGCAAATCACCTAACCTTCTGATGCTTTGGTTTCAGATTCAAAGGTAGAGCTGGATTTAATGTAAAAAAGTTAAAACAGTAGTTCATTCAGTTTAGGAAGATTAGGTTTCAATAGGGAAATTCCTATTATTTCACTCGGATGCAGAATGCAAAAAATCTGGAATGCTAAGACACAGGTCTTACAGCTTTAGGATATGACCAGCATCTCTTTTCAGGCGAGGGGGGATGCAACTTAATATTGAAATGATTGAAGTAAAATTTGTTTCCAAGTAACGTTCTTACGGGTCCGAGAAGCTTTTACTTCAATGTATTTGGCAACATGAAACTTCAGATTTTGAATTTCATTACACTTTGTTCTTGAAGTAAAGCTCTTCCAATGTTTTTTCAATACAACTCCACTCTTTTTGTACATAGCTAGTGTTTGTACACATTTCTTAAGATAAAAAACGATGTGATTGGTTCAAAATTCATGTGTCTTTTGGTCTCCTATTCTCTCCAATTTGTAGTAGTATTTTTAATAATGTTACAGAGAAGTTTTATTAAAATGACAGAGCAGTGTGACTTCTGCCAAAGCTGCAGCAGCGCACAAAATATCAAGCTTGTGTATTGTTCTAGTGTACTTCATACATTAGCATGAGTGCTTCGGGCATTGTTGAGAAAGTTGTTATGCAAAAATAGCACATTTCTGCTGTGTTGACTACCTCCATAGGTTTCAGAGTCTTTAATGCTGAAAATGAGAGGGGGGAAAAAGAGGAGGAATGTGGGATGGGGGAGCCTGTGTCATTGCTTGATAAGTAGTTGTTCCTGTATTGACTAACGTTAATTTAGAGTGAAGTCACAGAAAAGTTATCCCCAGGCTGAACAGCAAAGCCCTACTTACCCCTTCAGCTTTGCCTTTTTACTCTGAAGCTATATATTTAGAAATGAATGTATATGCCAGCTTTGCAAATTTCCTTTTCTAAGTCTCCACTCAAGTACTTGTTTTTCCTCTATGTTTAAAAAAAAATAAAATAAAAGTTCCTAGAAGGGTTTGCAGGTAAGCGAAGGGAACTTGGTTCAACTTGATTGCAGTACAAACTCCCTTCTCTTAGTGATGTTTTGCTTGAGAAAATATTATACCGACGGTTACTGTAGATCAGTTCTATATCTGCTGGCCATTTGTCCCCCCTTTTTCTTTTTTTTTTCCCCTTTATGCATCAAGGGAATTGTTGGGAAAGCTGTTTTCCAATTGTGATTTAAAAAATTAAATATATATGGTCTGAAAACTTTCTGAATGTTGGATTTTAAGTCTTGATGCCTACTGTTAACTGTCAGCAAATTGGTGTGTAAGTTGTTATTTGTTTATTGCAAAACAGTGATGGCTGTGTAACAAGACGACTTGCACATATTGATTTACATACCAGTTTGCGATCTCCAAAAATGCTGCAGCAGAGCAGAGTGGTGCTTAACATGTGCAGCTCAGATCCCTTTACAATGTTTTCTGTGCTTGGCTAAAGACACTGAATGAACTATAGCTGCTTTAGAAAATCCTGACTGTCAAGACTTTAACTTGTAAGATTGTGCATCTATAAATATGTAGTTCACTTCTACTGATGTGAGTGCATTCTTGTTTATTTTCTGAGCATCAATGAGGCAAAGGAAGGAGTTTAATCACAAAATTGAGAGTACTTTGTGTGCTTAATGTGCAAAATGATTACTGTAATATTTCTTACATTGTGTCCTAAAAGTGTATTTTCCTGTGGACAAGATAAATAAAACTAAGTAACCTTGAGTAACAACTCTGCTTCATTATTGCCTGCCTTTCTATGAGATGCTCCAAAAAACCTTAATATAATTGGATTATAGTAAAACTCAAAGGTGGGGTCTTACAAGAGGTTAAAGAATGATGCAAGGTGTGAAACAGTTCAAAGTCCGTCTCCCAGGCAGGACTGCTGAGCTGAAGGAACACCTTGTGGTTCTGCTGTCTCACCCTGGAAAGCAGTGGTGTGTAGGAATCTTAGAGTGGCAAGAGTGAGGGGACTGCCCTGGGATACCAGTGTCTGACGAGAGGACGCAGAGGAGAGCTCTGTGGGACTGCCTACAAATAAGGATGCAAGATTTCAGCAAGAGATTACTTGTTCAGACCAGAAGTAAATAAATAAATTGTCAGGTTGTCATAGGCAAATTGTTAGTAGAACAATTATATGGAATTGTTTGGGCTCTCCTCCAGCTGACTGCTGGGAAGTGACTCTTTTTCTGTCTGTCTTTAGCTGGTACTAAGCTGAGCTGTGCTGTCATGTGGATTTCAGTGGTTTATCATTTCTTGTTCTGTTTTTTTTTTCCGTGTTATAATCCGTACAATTTATTTTTATTTGTAGAGGATGGCTGGTTTAACCATGTAGAGGTTTCTGGTTTCATCTTGAACATGGCTGAGATTTCCACAGATATCCTGATGGACAAAAAAATTTCCTCCTGGGACTTGCGTGCCTTCTGACTACTGGAACCAGCATGTTGCCTGGAGCTGCCGTCCTCAGACGTCTGGAAGCACAGTGAGCCATTTGGCACTTTGGCCAGTAATTTGAAATATATTTTAAAGCTTCTCTGATTCTTTTTTTTTCCTGTTTCTTTTTGAATGCTGAAATGTCTATCAGCAAGACTGAAGAAAATTTATTATGAAGATTTTAAAGTTGCTTTTAAAGTATGTGTGTCTGTGTATGTGCATGTGTTGTGCAGCAAGCCAGCGTGTGGTCTAATGTATTCTCATACTTCCTCGAGGAAAGTATATGCTGCTTGGTCCTGTGAACTTGTTCTGGAGTTTTAAAATAATTTCTGATGTCTCTCTTCCTGCTTAGCTGGAAAAAGTAATTGCAGTACTTTAGGACAAAATGGTCAAATTCATACTTGCTGAAGTAGCTTCTGTTTTGAAGATTAGTTCTCCTCAGACCTAATGTCCAGGTTTTTATTAATTCTTACTATCTTTCAAGTTCAAGCACAGTTAGTGTTATTTAACTATTGAAAGAGCTCCAGATATCATTTGATTCTGCTTTGATGACTTTTTTTTTGATTTGAATCTCCAGATCTGAACATGTTCTTATATTTTGGGAAGGGTAAATCTAAATCTAGCATAACAAAAGGCACTTGTAAGATCAGGTGGTCTTGTGAAACTTATCACACTGAGGAGCAAAAGGGAATAAAAGTGTATGTTATCCTGTAGTTACCAATGCAGTTCAAATTTTGCTTTAGCTTTGTACTGTTTTAAGCCTCATCCTATCACTTGTTTTTCTATCTCTTACAACAGAAACTTGCCTCATTCTGTCCCTTACTGTGTCATATGAGTTTCTAGATTCTATATTTACTGTTCTATTCTACCTACCTTATCCAAAAACTCTGAAAATAAGTGTGGATGTATGTGCCTGCGTACTACTTTGTGAATAACTGCATCCATATGGCTTAACTTGGTTTGTAGAAAAAAGTTGAGTAACATTCATTATGAAGAGTGTTTTCTGTTTTTCAAATTATTTTTGGTTTCAAAACTTATTGAGGAATGCAGTATGTGAATGAGTTGAAGAGAGAAAATACCTTTTACAATTGGGATCTCAATTTCTTTGCATTACAATGAAACAACATGCTGGAAAATCAGAACATAGTTTTCTGTTCAGTGTTTAGAAAGAGTAGAGCTATGCATTTAGGATTTGTAAGAAGCAAATGATTTTTATGGCACTTATTAATGTACCAGATTTTATTTTTTATTGTTTTTTAACTTGGATATGAATGAACTGTGAAAGTTAGTGATATATAATGCTGCCTTTTGGATAATTTAAGCTGTTCTGGTGTATAGCACATAGATAGTGAAACATATCTGCAGCAAAGCCAGGGTGGTAAGCATTACTTAAATCCCCATACATTGGTGTGGGTTAAACAGCACTCCAAATTTTATAGCTTTCTCCTATGAATCTTGTGTTTAGGTAAATTCCATTTTTTTCTCACTCCTACTATCCTCCTTGTAATAAAGGCAAAATTGTCAAACTTGGAATCCTAAAATTAAGTAAAGAAATGAGCATTTAGGTGCTTAAATGGGAAACAAGCTTTTATTAGGTGTTATACTTACTGTTTCCAGTGATTTCAGCAGGATTTATAGGATCCCCAGAATTTCTGGCGTTAAAATAGCTTATTTTAAATGTGTAAATAAATGTTGGACATACCTAAAGTAGGTGTGTATGCTTGAAAAATGTAGACCAGGACGTTTAAATAAAGAGCCTCTTTTTTGCCTTTGCTGCCAATGAGCTTGCAGTCCAGAAGCTTGAGGTTTACTGTGGAGTTTTGAGAGCTGAAACTCAATTGTTTTAATCACTCTCAGTATTTTAACTCAGTAACACTGTAATAGAGGGCCACATCAATGGCCCAAGCACTAATCCCAATGTCTTAGGATCTAAGAGGAACTTAAATGGTATGTTGGTCTTTAATAAGTAGTTTACTACTTAATCTGTAGAGAGATGAAACTCACAGTCAGTGAGAAAATTTGATTTTTTTTTTTAATTAATTTTGTTCTGCAGGATCTCCTCACTGAAATGCAGGTTTGTTGCTGCTTTCTGCAAGGGTAGCATCATCAATTCTTTGTTTTTAAATTTTAAAGTGCTTAGAAATAAGCCAGGAAAAAGGGAAAGAGAAAATACTGTGAAGGAAGAGATTTATAGTCTATTGCGTAATAATATTCGCTGTCACTTTCCAGAGTAGTCCTCTAACTGCAAGAAATTGCACCTGGACAGAGTGGCTGCTGCTAGCAATAAATGCTCCTGCTATACAGGAAAGATGAATAGAAATGTACTGTAAGATATTTATGCACAATATGCTGTAATAACTTTACACAATGCTAAGAAGTTAATTATATTTATGTCATTGAGTAGTTAATGGTTGTAACAAAATAAATATATATTTCTACATGCCAGAATTCGTGAATGTAGCTGCTAATACGTTGGCAGTCCTAACTCTTTAATCACTGCTAAAAATCCATTCTGTAACAGAAGTTTTGGATTGCTGAGGTCAGGTCCTATATTCTTATCTAGTAGCTACTTGCTTGGGCAGTAGTCTCCTGGGATGTGAGACAGAGCCTGTCGGCTGCGTGTGCAGAAGTCAGAGTACATGCCTCTGTGCTTCAGTTAAAGCCTAAATACAGTTCTAGTCTCCTTTATTTTTAGCTTTCGAAAGGTCTAAATGTGTCTGTCAAGCAGAGCACTGGCAAATTTGTGGTGATCTCTGTCCTCTGCAGTGATCATATGCTCATTATGGTGATGCAGGTGAATAATAAATATGCCCGACATTACAGTCTTGAGCTCTCCAGCCATTGATGGCTGGGAATGGGCAATGCCGGAGAGTGCACAAATCTCTCCAGCCTGAAACTCGCTGGCAAGTGTTTTGTGCCAGTTATTTCCCTGAAATCAGCTGACTTTCATGATTATTCACGCGAATACTCCAGAATAAATAAGGATTGCACAATTTTACCCAAATTTAAAGATTAGAAAAGTGGCTTGCGCTTTCAGTTACTCCAGAGTTGTCTTCCTATGCTAAGCAGATACAGAGAGTGTTCAAAACACTCTAGCAGTTTATGAAGAATTGTATTTATCTGTGTGCTAAGTGGCCTTGACTACTTCATTAGCGTTGCACCAGCAGGAGATTTCCCCTGACTTATCTTCATTCTTTTTTAGTTCCAGACAAGGCAGTGCATGCCGTCACATTTATTAAATGCTGTCTGTCACATTTATTAAATGCTGTCTGTCTGGCAGGACCATCCGTTAAGATGTGTACTGCTAACTTTGCATTCATGGAGTTGCAGTTCAGGCGTTTGTTGGCATGTCATCTTTAGATCTTGTTTTAGCAAAAAAAAAATGTCAGTGAAATCCTTTCAATCTCTGCTGTTGAGGATGGGGAGAATTGAAATGTGTGGAAAAAGACTGAAAATAAAACCAGTCTGACTAGCTTGAAGTTGGGTATTCTTGCTGTGACATTACAGATGCTGTTTCTCTGTAACTCTTCCCCTTCCAGTCATCCCTGGCAGTTCTCAGTTTGTCCTCCTGTCCTCCTCTCTCCTGTCTTGTGACTGTTAATGATGTTAAGAGTTCAACACAGCTGTTCCCAAGCCACAGAGCTGAGTACAGTAGCAACAACCTTGAGAGAGAGGTATGGCCTTCAGTACTTGCAGCGAATACCTGTGTATGAAGGGGGCTGGAAGGTTCCTGTCCCGGATGATTGTGATGTGCATACCTACGTTGCGGTGGAGGAATGCTGCAGATGCCACCTCTGCTGTTTCTGTCCAGCTATTCTTTGCTCTCCATCAGGTAGTAAACACCGCTTATAAACTGCGTCTCTGTATTTAATATTTGTTAAGATGGATGTTCTAGCTACTTTATGGACTGCTGCTGTTTTGGGGGGTTTTTTAGGCTAGATAATAGTATATGCAGACTTACCTTGCTGTATATTGTGTACTCTTGGCACTTACGCACAAATGTCATGTGAGTTTTTATTTGCAATAAAAAGATTAAAAATATCTTGTTTCCACTGTTGTTTTCTGTAGTGTTTACTATACCCATCTTTATGGTTACTGGCTTTGTAAGATAATTGTTTTTGAATCTGTGGGATCTATGGAAAGTATTTAGAGGAAGAGGGTCTATAATGGAGAACAGACTTGTCCGACTTCCAGGAGTTACAGGGATGGTTTGGAAATGACCAGTGCTATACCTCAGAACATCTTTTTCTTTGAAAAGAAAAAACCCAACAATAACAAAACCCCCAAAAACTTTCTAAAATGCATTTCAAGATAAGCAACCAGTCTTATGAATCTCTAGCTGTGATTTCCAGTATATGCAGCTGGAAACCAACTTTTACAGTTGTCTCTGAACTCCATTGTGCCCATCAGGCTAGGGTAGGAAGATCTATGTGTACCCGTATGTTTGACTGGAAGGAGTTATGCAGAGTCAAGGAGATTGCTGAGGGGACTAACTGTGAGAAAGCGGCAATTTTGCAGACCTTATGAGTGCTTCGTTGCTTTTCTTTGCTAGAGAAGAAGGGGCTCACCAGCCACAGCCTGAAGAGAAGTTGCAGAAACTTTGTGGATGTGAAAATGCCTTTATCTTGTTTACCCAACTGCAAACTGTGGGTTTAGAAGGTCTTATGGTTTTGTAGCTGTTGAAGCAGGGGATGTTTTTGTTTTGTGTTTTTTTTTTTTTTTTTTTTTTAATGTAGGTGTTTTCTAAACCTGATTTATTCCAGGCTGATACTTTTTTTTTTTTTTTTTTTTTTTTTTTTTTCCCCTAGCACAAACTAAAAAAAAAAAATCAGACAGGTCATTGTGAGTCATCTGGAAAAAAAGAAGTCAAGGAGAAGGCCTGTGTTTATGTTTGAGATTAACTGGATTCTTGTAAATACTTAATAGACGTCACTGCCTCCCCTAAAGTAACTAGGGGCCTGTTGTGAGCAAGCCCAAACTTCTCATGCAAAATATGGCAGCATGTTGCATGGTGTTTTACAAAGTGATAAACAAATCTGTCTCATTACGTTTTGGCTTGGACTGAGCTGAACTTTAGAAAGATAATATATCCCACCAAACACAGGGATGCGGTTATTTTGTTTTGGCAAGAACCCGTCAGATTTGGCAGAATAAAGCAATACCTATGAAAAACAAGATCTAGGGGTGAAAAGACTATTGTCAAAGTTTTGATGGTAACCTGAGCCTGCTCTAAATGAAACCATACGTACAAGTAGCATGAGGGTAAATGGTTATGACCTCTGCCAGAACTCTTGTTGCTGGAAGACAAACTAACAGAGGCAACTAGGTTCAGGCACAGCTTTCAGGTACAGCTCAAGAGGGAGAAAGCTCGGCTGGGTTTCCCTTCAAGGACTTGGGCATTCAGTTGTGCAAGTCAGTGACATTCCCTGAGACCTCGTGCTCCACTGAGCTCTCCTCTGGCTCTTCCAGTGGTGTTATTTTAATGGGATTAGAGAGAGTTTGAAGAAACCCTATTTCCCACATTCACCATAAGGCCTTCAAAGTAAGAAGGTATGTGCTCGTGACGGATGTGCCCCAGGGTGAAGCAATCATCTCAAGCAGATCCAAGTAGCACGCTCCAGTTCAGTATATATCTTATGTCAGAACGATGCCGTCTGCCTTACCGTTGCTTGGTGTTGGAACAGACAACGACCTGTTCAGCCAAGCTCCAGATTACTTTAGATGCATATCGTTTCAGGAAAGAATTGGCAACTTAGAAAATAAACAATTTCAACATCTGCTTGGATTGAATTCAATTCTCTAATGTTTCATTTTGTAGGTTGAATAAACTACTTCCTTGTTCAGAGGAGGAGTTAATAATTTATAGGTAAACTTGCACAATTCTGGTCTCTGCAGAACTCAAACTTGTCTGTTTTTAGACTTTTCTGAGCATTTCTGAGGGTGTAGGCATATCATAACTCCTCCCTTAGCACTGTGGTGCCTGGTTTCAGGGGTTTAGATGAGGAAAGTCATCAGTTCGTCTTTCAGGAACCAGATATACATAATCTCTGTCTCCTGCTGACAGACCTTCAGGTAAGATAGCTAGAGCTGTACAGCTTCAGGCAGCATTGCTCTTAGGAACTGGATTGGAGCACTCTTGCAATGCTAGCAGGCATGCATATTAGTAAAGCTAAATCAAGTCAAACCAAGAGCTGTAACAAGAACTGAGCGAAAGCCAGGAAAATGAAACGGCATCAAGATTTAGGGCAGATGGGGGTGGGGGGAGTGAGAGGGGGAAAACTTTAGTAGGAAGATGTGCTTAACTCTTCTTCTTTTCTTCTTTTAGTTACTAATTTCTCATTAGAGTCACCTTTGGGCAAAACCTGTACAATATAGAAAGCTTCAAAAAACACAGTTGTTTCCAGAAGCAAGGTAAGTACATAAGTTTAAGAGGATTTAGGCTCATAAATTAAGATCCTAGATAACTGAAGGCCAGAGAGGTTTTTTTTTTTTTTTTTTTTTGGTGGTGTCTAGGGGAGACAGGTTACTTCCTGAAATGGAGTTTTGTCTCCTAAATGACTTCTGTGCTTTATAGCTTTACTCAGTTGGTGTTATTTGCACAAAGCTACTGTACGGATGTTATATAGTTGTGTCTTTTTAGTTAGGTATTTCTAACACACGGACACATCCATGGACACACACCCTGTGTATAACATATTGCTGAGGGATTGTATTGACTCTAGTTGGATTTCACCTGACTATGAATTTGCTTCCAAGAAATTTACGAATAAAACATTCTGTTTTATTACTGAGGTAAATTTCAGGAGACTTTTTGTGAACGGCATAGAGAAATTTATGACCCTGTAGGTATTCATTTGGCTGGTCAGCTGGGAAGAACTATATGTGGGCGTGCTATATAATGTTTTGAAGTAGAACCTGGCAAACTGCAAAGTACTTATCTTATAGTTTGAGTGGAGCTTTTATTCTTTATTCTTTTTTGTATCTTATTTTTAAATTTTAATTAAAATCTACATTCACAAAAACGTCAAGAAATGAGACCGCTGAGTAAAGCTCATGGAAGTTGCTTAAAACATGCAGTCCTGCTTATGCTGTATTTTCATTTCTGTTTGTGTGAGGTGTTTGAGCCACTCTTCCTTATCCAAATTCAGTCCTGCCTCCGCAAATCAGGTCCTCTGTGGTGTATATGGGTGCTGTCTGCCCCAGTGGAGGCTCTGTTACAGTTTGTGCTGTGATAGATCTATAGTGTCTACCTATACCATAACTAGAGGAAAGAGACAGAGAAATGAGTCCTATAGATATGAGCTGTGTTTATAAATATAAATTCAATGCTTCATCCCCTGCTTTTTTTACAGATATTTTGCCTAGGGAAAAAATGTAATTATTTCCGTGAGATCTTCAGGCAGGGAAGCTGGAATAATGATGTCAACTTCGCAGCCTGGGAAGCAGAAGTATCATGCCACTATCTTTAGACTATATATTGCTGCTGGTCTTATTGTTGCTGTCCAGAGTAAGTGAACATGAAAACGGAGCAATCTCCTATCCTCTCTTTTGAAGAGAAACTTTCTCCTGAGGTTCGCATAACTTTGATCATTCTCTTTTTCTCATTGCCTTTGCATTTCTAGAACACTGTAACTTTCTGTGATCAGAATGTCTCTTTCTTTGCCTCTTTTCTTTTGCTCTGCAGCCTTTACAGCTATGATTCCAGATGAAAAAGGTGCATTGATTTATACGTAATCGGGATAGGAAAAAATTAATCTGGGCTTTGTCACTAGCTTTTGAAACAATTGAATGAAATCTGAAGAATGAACAGAAAAGCACACACGAGGCTTCTCCCGTGTGCTCCGGCTCCTTCCCCTGTGGCTCACAGGTGTCCTGAGACAGTGACCAGCCTTCTCCTCCTTGTGTTCAGCAGCTCAGGAGTTACGGGCACTGGAGTGTCCTCTCCTGGAGCTTCCCAGTAAATCAGACCTAAATTCTAAATGTTTTTCCTCAGAATGTATTTCTGATGGATCTTTTCCGTTCCTAGGTGCCTGTGGTCCTCCGCCACGTTTCTCATTTGCAGAACTGAAAGTTGCTTATCAAAGGATTTTCAAATTTGATACTGGTTCAGTGGTGGAATATGTCTGTCGTCCAGGTTACGTGAGAAATTCGCTTATCAATAACACTTTTGTCTGTGAAGGCAAAAGTGAGTGGAAAGGATCCAGAAACTTTTGTGTATGTGAGTATGTTTTAGGTTTACTTTTGATTTTGTTTTTTATTCACCGATCCTGTCAGCTCATTTTATTTTAGTAGCGTAAAAGTGATTACACAAGAAGGTGAAAGATCAGTGATATGACATGAAAAGCCAGTTATATTCCACTGAGTACCTGAAATGATGACAACAGTTGAAATCAGCTTTGATGCTGGTTTCCTTTGATCGTTGACTCTGACTATACTGAAAAGCATTTTCTTCTGCTCTAACACTCTGTAACTCTTGGTTCAAAAAGTGCATTTCAAACTTTCAATAACTGAATTCTGTAGTTGTGTAGAAACACTGTTGGACTCGGCAGGTTTACTGCAAAACTCCTGTTAGACTGGCGCATACGAAAATGCCAAGTAGAGGCTGACTCTGCGTCATGACCCGGCAGTCTGATACCTACAGTCTTAACAGAATCTTTGATTCATGGAATAATTTTGGGAAAGGAAATCTGGAGGTTTCTGGTTCACCCCCTTGCTCAACAGAAGAGGAATATTATGTTTCCCTTTTGCATTTTATTTTACTAATTCTTCTGGAGTGTAAAATAAGAACTAATGCCAGTCCTGTTGTCCTCCAGCAAAGTTTTGCAGATATCCTGGAGAGCCAGCTAACGGCAGACTTCTTCCAGGAGAAGAATTCAGTTTTGGTTCAACAGCAAACTTCACCTGTGAACCTGGGTAAGCAATGAGCACTCAGAGACACAAACCTTTAGGACCTTAAGAAACTTTCTAGTCTTATTTTCTGTAAAACCAGAGGCTAGAGCATTGACTCTGTTCTCAAGCCCATATGCTGTGGTTAAGTTACAGCATATTGTCTAGAAACTCTTCTAATTTGTATTCAAAGACTTAAAAGGACAGAGAATTCGCTACACTGCGCAGGCCGGTTAGGGATCTTTGTGCTCACTAGTAATTGCAAGGCAGAAACAAGGTAAAATAGATCTATCTTCCCTGGTAGATTTTCTTAAGTCTTCTTCTTCTACATTAAAGAGCCATACCAAAAAATAAAAAACCCTCCATAAAAATATCACTTTTATTTGAGAAAACGTTTTTCTGAACAGTTGCACCTTTATGGTTTAACTTACTGCATCACCTGCAACCATTCTGCTGTTTTGCTTGGGTCTAATGTCCAGTAAGACAGGGACACCTGTAATCCTAGCTCTTTTTACAGGAACTATGCTTGATAAAAGTATGAGATGTCCCAGCATAAATGTTATGTGTCACTGTAACTACATTTCAGTATCAAAATACTGCATTTCTTGCATATTAAAATTTTAGATAAAATAGACATTCTTCATTAGAAACCGAATACTTATTCATTAAACATATAGTTTGTCAAAAATTCAGTGTATTATTGAAAAAAATACCATTAATTAAAGCTCTAATTATGCTAATATAAGGAAGCTATAGCCATACTGATGGTGGCGATATAGACAATATATCAGAACTGAGTTTGACATGTAGTTTTTCCCCTTCTATTTCACATAGGCACAGACTGGTTGGAAATTCCCAAATTCATTGTGTGATTAAAAATGGGGTTGTTACATGGGACAAGGAGATTCCAATCTGTGAACGTAAGTCCTTTAATTGAATTGTTGCCCAAATATAACTGGGGCTGGATAAAGAAATAACCACATTATCCTGTTGACAATTTCAGTAGTTTACTGCATGTTCATTTGCATATATATATATATATATATATATATATATATGCACACACACACACATACATGCACATATTTACATGTGTGTGTGTGTATATATCTTTATTCATCATCCTGTAAAAAAGTTTACTCTCTGGGAGTAGGACAGCTGCATGTAAAATGGACATACCCCTAAACTGCACCACTGTAGGGTCAGATCTCTGCAGCATGTGGTCAGTGGTGTGCAGCTCTCCTGAGCTTCATGGGAACTACTTTTAATTTCACATGGCCAACATTTCTGGCACCTTATGTTTCAACTTCTTTCTCTTATCAGATCTTTGGTTCAAAATAATTTGATCTGTTCTCTCTCTTTCCCCCTTGTTCTTCCCTACCGTCCCTCTTTTCTTTAGCAATACCATGCTTACCCCCTCCAGATATAGCTAATGGAGTGCATAGCGGAACTGCTGGGGGTGATTTCAGTTACGGAGCATCTGTCACTTATCGGTGCAATGCTGTCAGAAGAGGAGAGACACCTTTCTCACTCGTCGGAGATGCCTCTATTCACTGTACGACCGTAGATAACCTAAACGGTGTCTGGAGCAACCCTGCCCCTGAGTGCAAAGGTGATCTCTTCCTTAGCTTAGGATAGCAGGGCACACTTGTAACCTCATTGGCACGGGGTAGCAACACAAGCCGTAGCAGTTTAACTTATTGTCTAGGGAGCAGGCTGCTAAAGCTGTATTCTTCCTCCGAGCTGTATCTCTCCATTACGTTACTGCGGTCACCTCTTAGAGAAGAGGCCCTTTGAGTTTGGTAGTGGTAAGAAGAACTATGGTCTCTCGTGAGGGAGCTCCCATCGCCGAGGCAGTGACTTGCTCATGGTCACTAAGTGAGCAAGGGAAATCTGAGTGATACTTTATTCGGGTTCTCGGAAGAGCAGACAATGAATCTGACCTGCCAGCCTGTGTAAAATATAATGCCTGCAAAGATTTCAGAAAGCTGGTGTAACACTTGCTACTTTTGCTTTTTTCTTTTTATGCTTTACCTTAATAAAATGCACGAAATAAAAAATGTTGCATTATAGAGCGAGGAGCAGTTCAAAAATATCATGTCCGTTTGATACCTTGTGCTGTACGTTTTTCCATCTTTTTAGTGAACATATCTTATCCTACAGGTATATCTTTAATATTTTAATCTCCCCTCTTAAGTATAACTGTTGATTTTCTAATTGATGGTCTTTTCCTGTACAGTGGTTCGCTGTGAACAACCAAATATTGACAATGGAAAGCTGTTGAGTGGATATAGAGCAGAGTACACTTACAGAGACACTGTCATGTTTGGCTGTGACTTACGCTATACCATGAACGGCAGTGATGTATCTACATGCACAGAAAATAGCCTTTGGGACCCTCCAGTGCCAGTTTGTCAACGAAGTAAGTGCCATGGCATGAGCTCTACTCTAACTTCTCCAGCAACTTTGTTTGTGAAATTTACACTGATTTAAGAAAGTCTTAGTTTATGAAAGTAATGGCTCCGAAATCTAATTTACTGGATTTTTGAACAATTTCTCTGTTGCACAAAAGTGACTTTCCATTTCATGTTTTCTGGCAGCACTCTGGAGGAAAAATAATTTTAGGAATTTGTAACTTCAAGCCATGAAGACTAAAGCCTTGTCCCAATCAAGCTGATGAAGGTTTCTCAGTGGAATTCAAGGAGACTAAATTAATCTTTCTATATTTAATATTTTTAAAGTCCATTGACCCATGAGGACAGAGCCTCAAAGAATGTGCATTATAAATTGTATCTTGTTATAACATAATAGTGTAAATTACTTACAGACTAAAATTATTTATACATTTTCATTTGTTTCCATTGAATTCACTGTTCAGCATTACTGAATTCAGATAATTTCCTTATATGGATCTCAGAGAAAGAACAATGTGAACCTGTGATTTTTTCCAAGTTCTCTCTTACGTTACTTTCCATTGTGAACCTCACGGATTTATCACTGGAAGTGTCCTTAATTTTTTTATTTTATTTTATTCCTAGGTAGCTGTGATGACCCTCCTGATGTGTTTAATGCTGTTACAAAAAACGTTTCTGGCAATTTATTTCCTGTTAAGTCTGTAGTTACGTATGAGTGTCAGATAGGCCATGAGTTCAACCCTGGAGAAAACGTGTGGCATATTGAGTGTCTGCCAGATTTTACATGGACTGAGTTTTCACATTTTTGTAAAAGTAAGTTTATAATCCTTTGGTTTAATTATCTTTGCAATTTGGTAAAACTATTACCTAGTAAAGAAGCTTTACATAATCTGCTGTCGTGTCTATGATGAGGTTGGAGGAAAGAGGCAAGGATGAACACAAGGAATAAACAGGAGGAATACTGTGATTACCCAGTTAATTGTGTGATTAATCTGTTTAACTAAGAGACTTCAGTGCTATAGTTGCAGGCTAAACACCCCAGCAGGCATGGCAGACCATGTTTAAATCCAAGCAGTTTCACCTAGGCTGCTCCTAGTACCAAAGTTAACATGTTTCTGGTCATTGCTATGACTCTTGAACTCCAGTTTATTTCCTGGCCTCTGTGTTTTCTCTGCTTTAGTTACTAGCTATGCTTTCTAGTCCCTTTAATCTGTGGAAAAACAGTCATTGCCATGTCAAGGACCCTTTGCTTCATCTGAGGAAAGATAGCAGTTGCAGAGGACCTTGCAGACACCCCGACACACAGGAGTGTCTCAGGGATGATGTTGGAGTGAATTTTGTCTGCTATGACAGGTTTCAGTATACGGCTCTGCAGAGTTTCTGAGCAATCCTGCTGCCAGGGGCAAGATGGGCACAGGGCCTCTTGCTGATGTCAGCAATAACAGAGCAGCTTAGATTTAAAAGGACAGAAAATGACTTTTAGTTTCCCTGGATCCCTGCCTCTCCACACAATTCTAGAATGTCTGGAAATGTCCTCTGTCCTGCAAAGCATTCATTCTTTCACATCGAATGAATCTGCTGTCATCCAGGTCTTTGCCATGATTTCAGACTGTTACTAAGGTTTGTTATTTCTCAGGAGTTCATTGTCCAAATCCGGATGTCAAAAATGGAAAGCATGTACGTGAATGGGGATATAAAGAAAACAATTATGAATATGGAGACAGCGTTCACATTATGTGTAATGATGGCTATGCTTGCAAAGGTTGTGACAATGAAGTTGTGCTTCAGTGTACAGCAAGTGGTACATGGGATCCTGAAATACCTGAGTGCATTCTAGGTGGGTAGAATTGGTGAAGTGTGTTGACTTGGTGACTGCTTATTTTTGACTACAAAGGTTTTGATCACTCTGTACAGTGTAATTGCTTGCTCCTCTTAGCAGAAAAATGCATGCAAAAATATGCATATGACCTTAGATGATGATAGTAGCCAAGCAGTGTTTTGTTCCTTTCATGTATCCCTGAACCTAGTTGTCTTCTTATGTTAGCTGGGAAGTAATAGGCAGCAAAAGCTACAGATGGATCATTATATTGCTTGGAGATTGCTGTGGAAAAAGTAAGGGGTTTTGGCAGCAGACTGATTCAGTATTTCAGAAGTCAAGAAGAGTTTTGGTAGCTTGCAAGGGTTTAGAAAATGGCTAAGAAGACTCAGAACTTTACTTTGGATACTTCCTTGTCCTTTCCCTAATGTTGCTTGATAGATTCTCAGTAATCTCATGAATCCAGTTTAGTGAGAAACCATTGGCTGTGATCATCTGGGGAAACAATGGTGAGTGGTGCTGAGTGCCCTAAGGGGAGAGACAAGCAGCCTGAGTAGGGTGAGGTTCCCTGTAGCACACACCTTCAACAACAGCCTTAGGAAGACTTCACTGTAGGAGCAGAAAGTCCTTTAAAGTTACAAAAGAAATGCTGAGACCTGTCATTTGCATTTAGATGATATTCACCTTTTTTGTGAGGGTTCAGATGTTCTTGATAACCTTGTCTTCTGCATAGGAAGTAGCTTCACTGGAATTATTTCAAAACGCATTAAATCCTTTATCTTCTGGTGTTTGTAGAACCTCGTTGCCCAGAACCAGTCATTGATCATGGAAGAGAGATTCATAGGAGTAGAGATGACTATAAAGCTGGGACACGAGTGAGGATGATATGTGATTCTGGCTATGTTCTCAGAGGCGATTCCTCCATTGAGTGTCAGACTGATGGGAGCTGGGTTCCGCAACTACCATTTTGTGAGGAAGGTATGTGTAACGCAACATCACTGCTGAGAAGTAGTATACCATGTAACTATTTAGAAACAGTAGTGAGTAGGTAACCAACATTCAGCATCTACTTCTGGAAAGTGGGAAGGTCCCTGGCTTATGGGTTTAAACCTTTTATTTCTGTATCTTCTCCTGGAGCTAGAATCTAGATCAGAGCTATGCAAAAGGTGAAAGCATTAAGCTAATGTAAGAAGCTACACTGGGATCTGATCCAACAAGTAGCTGAGTAGTAACTTAATGTGAATTCACCTAAGTTCAAACATGAAGTTAATTCTTGTACTTCACTGATATCCAAGAACTCACCTGATTCTCACCTGAATATTATAATCATGCTTTTCCTCCCTCTCCTTTTTCCTTTTCCCCTTTTCTACTTTTTTTTCTCTCCCCTCCTTTCCCCCTTTTTTATAGTCTGTGGCCCACCTCCAAGAATCAAAAATGGGCGGCACTCTGGCTTGGGAATGGAGTACTTCTCCTATGGATCCAAAGTAATGTACAGTTGTATAAAGGGTTTGTCCCTCATTGGGGAGACCTCCATTTACTGCACATCCAACGATGGGATAAACCTGGTGTGGAGTGGACCTGCTCCCGAGTGCAAAGGTGATTCATTTCCCTTGTATGAGGTCAGATTCGAGTTTGAACCTAGGGGCAATATTACGTCTAAACAGACTAACAGCCCTATTGGCTGTTCTGATACAGGAGCTCCAAGCCCAAAGCTGTTTGATAACCCTACAGCTCTTGCAGCTCCTGTGTCTAGGGTACAGAGAGCTGCTCATTAGCCTTGAGGTCTGATGAGTGCTTCTTCAGGAGCCGTGATATAGGTCACCTCAGGGTAAGTTCTATTGTTTGAATATAAAACTGACCTAAAAAGTGGTCAGGAAGCGTTATCATGCCCCATCTAATCTGATGGTCTACAATCACCACTGTTGCTGGAGTAAGGCTGGCAACCAAAACGAACACAAAGGCCCCTGTTCTCTTCCCTCAGTGGTTCGCTGTCCAAAGCCAGTCATCAGCAACGGAAGGATGACTACACGGACGGCTACGTTTCTGTACAGCATGGCTGTGCAGTTTTCATGTAATGAAGGCTATGTGCTGCACGGCAGTAATAAGAGTTGGTGTCAGAGTGACAGTGCCTGGCATCCGCCTCTGCCAACCTGTCGGCCAGGTGGGTCCAAATGGGCTGACGGCCCGTAACTGGCTAGAGCAGGCCGAGGGTGGCTGCTTTTCTACTAACAGTAAATTCACAATGTTTTCTCCTCCTCTTCCTCCTCCAATTACATTATTTTCTGGTATGCATTTTCCTCTCAGTTCAGTGTCACCTACCAGTGGGAGATGACTTAGTGTTTCACACGTCCAAGTCACACTATGAAGTGAATGAAACTCTAGCCTTCTCCTGCAAAAGTGATAAACGCCAAGTAATAACCTCCTGCTCAGCTGATGGCAAATGGATACCATCACCCAAATGCGTAAGTACCATCACCTGCCCAGGCTTTATCTCTATCTTGCCCCATTTACAGCCTGTTCAACTTCTTGAATGTGTTTGTTTCATTAAAATAGGGCTGGCATGATTAAATGGGCACAGCAGGAAGGGGATGCTCAATACATAGGTACCTTCCTCTACAGCATAGTCTCATGCCCTCTGTTTTGTTTTTTTAAAGGAAAAGCCCATTCAGCATGATATATGTGAGGAGTTTCTTCAAAAGAGAGAAATTCTGCAGTGTGGAGTTCTGTCAGAAATGAAAACTGTGCTGGAAGTATGGAAGTTGTATCTGGAGATCCAGAAACTTGAAAAGGAGCTAAGCATCACAGTAAACAGCTGAATGTTGCAACTGGTATCATAACAGACATGTCTCCTTTGATGCATGTTGAATAGCCATAGTGACTGAGGATTTTTAGTGGCTTTGTAATTCATACTAATACATAAGTAGCTAGAAAAAAAACAATCAGTCAAGGACATTTATCATGTGAGGAGTCAGAAAGTAACTTCTTTTGGTCTATTCTGTTAGAGGTCACTGAGTTAGGTTTGTACATCACCGTATAGATTTCAAAGGTTCACATTTAGTTACGTTTATTTTACTGAGAACTGCACAATCAGAAAGGAGCCAGACCAAAAGTAAATTTTTGTCCAATTCCTCCCTACAGACAGGAACATAGATTGTAGGAATCACCAGTCCATGCTCACCCTGCAGCTGATGTACATATTTAACTATAATCCCATATAGCCTATGGGCATTCTGTTCATGTAACTGTTACATTCATTGTTGTGAACAAACATTTAATTGCCTTATTAGCTGTCAAGAGCAAGTAAAATGAAGAAATCATCAAAGCTTGTGTTTTAGCAAAACAAAAATACCAGGTTTTCTTCCCAAGCAGGACAGATCTGTCTCTGGGACTCCTGGCAGTGGCACTCACTGCATTTTTGTGTGTACTCACTTGCGCTGAGAGCAGCTGTTGGAAATAAAACTGTAAAGAAAGGGACTAAAATAAGTCCGGTAAAGGGGAAGTGTTCTGTTAACCTACATCGTATGATCAAACATGTATTTCTTCAGTGCACAATTATAATAAAAATGCAATTCTATTAAGAGCTGCATCCTATTTTTAATAATTCTATTCTATTTGTAGTAAAGAAAAGAGGTGTTTCAGTAATCATTGTGTGATTAGACATGGAGAACTCCTGTTTCCTGAGCGCAGAGTGGTGCTGCTGCAGCAGGCCCCCCCGGGTGTGCCACGCGCTATGTGTTCGTGCAGCAGCCTGTCTCACCACCCCTCGTGGCATTCGTGGTCCCTGGGTGGAAAGGTAATGTGAATCAGCAGCACTGGTAAGCAGCTCCCTGTGCGCAGAAACGAGGAAAGAATGGTGTGGTGGAGCAGGTCTAGCTATGAAATAGCTGTATCCCTTGTATTCCTTCCCTGGAAACAAGGCAGAGTGTGTTCCCTTCCCGCGGTACATCCTAACTAGAGAAGACTCCAGAAAGGCAGTACCAGGAGCAGCTGTACTGTGGAAGAGCTTTTCGTGTGTGCATGTGTTCTGAGGGACCCCCGCCAGGAAACCACCGTGTTCGCTGAAGTTGCTTAGTCCTCTGGAAAGGAGCATTTCCCATCACTGCTAGCCATGGCCACATCCACACCTCCAGCGCTGGGCAGGAGGAACGGCGTGGCTCTTGGGTGCTTCTTGTCTAGCCCATCCCCAGCTTCCTACAGCTGTTTCCCTTTTCCCCAGCCTGTTGTGACTGGCTTCTCGGCACTGACATGCTCACTTTGAGGAGAGACTGTTGCCTTCCCAGATGTTACAACTGGTGCCACCACTGCTCTTTGGCTGAGAATGCTCCCAGCACCATGACGGTATTTTCTTAATGGGCCTGGCAGCTCCTGGGAGAGCTGATGGTTGTGCTGGAGCCAGCTGGGAGTCTCTGTAAGTGCTGCTCCCTTATTCTTTGCTTCTGTGGTTCAGCTTTGCTTATTACTCAAATATTTAATAATCAGATTAGTAAAATTCTTCTGACTTAAATCATTGCTGACTTCTTTGTGTCTGATCTGAGCTTGGTGGCTGCTGCTAATTGTCCCTTTCTCCTCCTCAGCCTCCTCTCTAGATACTTGCAAAGAGCCACCCAAAATTCCCAACGCTTTCCAGAAGTCCTATGTGGGGGCATTGATTCCTGCTGGGACCGTCGTTAAGTACAGCTGCCTGGGAGGCTACAAGCTTGTCCCAGGAACGTCTCCAGGATAGGTCACTTGCCTGCAAAACTTCACGTGGTCTGAAGTTCAGAACTTTTGTCAGAATAAGTATGTTGGTCTCTGACTTAAATAGCTTTGCTGGAGCTGAGACTTTGTTGCCAGTAGTCCACAGCACAAGATGAGGATTGTGGTAAGATGGAGAAAGTCATTTAGTCAGCCAGTCGGTAGTTTCTATCATCATTTAATTAAGAGGGTCCCAGTTAACAATTTAAGTGATATCAGGAGTAAGGTTGATGCTTAAGCACTGGGATAGCCTGTAGACATTTTGGAGGTGACTGGCAAGTTAGTTGCCCTGCATCCTGTGGGCTTCACCACCCCATCCTGGAACAGATTTTCTTTAATGTTATGTTTGGTTTCAGAGGTGCACAGATCTAAGTTCACTTGCACTTGCTCAGTCTGCACAAGTTTCACAATTTTCTTTTGTAAATAATCATGGTTCTCTTGCTGAATTGCCTTCTGTGTTTTCCTTTCAGTTCTGTGTCCAAAACCACAAGTGAAAAATGGAAAGCTGATCAGTACTTGGGGTGATAAAATGTAGTACAGAATACATGCAACTCTTACTTTTGAATGCCTTCATGGATACCACTTTTCAGGTGTGGAGACATGTCTTTGGCAGACTCTTGGACAGTCACGTGCTTAGCTGATGGCAACTGGACACAAACGCCCAAGTGCGTGAGTATCACAGTCCGGCTGAGTTTCTGAAAGAAATGCTGCCTGTTTTCTAACTAGCAAAAATGGATGAGTCCTGTAATGTGGGCTATAACAAATCGCCTTTCCTTTGGATACAAGTCATATAGTCCAGTATCTATCTATAAGAAGGCCCTTAGTGATTTTATAGTTCATATAAACCATATAGTTTATATAGTTGTAGCCAGAGAAATATTAACCAATGTACGCAAGTTCATTTTTTTTCGTGCTTGATGCTATAGAGCTAGAGCATGGGGGGTTTCTTGCTCTCTCCTTCAAATATGGCAAGCTATATTCCCTACTTAATAAGCTTGCTGTTTGACATTATGCTTTGGGAATCATAGTAAGAAGTTAAAATGAGCTTTGTTCCACTGAATAAACTGTGCCAAGGAAGAGAAGCTGGACTGAGCTATGTGAAAACAAACTTTTAGCCGATACAGGTTTCTGGCTCTGACTTGATTTTCTGTCTGGCGATTTATACATGTGTGACAGCCTCTGCCCATCTTGGACTTCTAAGCTTTGTAATCTATCTGAATTCAGCCTATCATAATATTGGTGTATTTTATCTATCCAGAAATAGCAATGAATTAACTATTTAATTACCTGTTTTCTGTTAATCTAGTTTAAGGGTAATTGCATGAAAGCAATGCATTTGTAAATACTTGTAAAGCATATCCTCTTGTCCTTAGATTTAAAAGAGGCAACAGGTTTCGGTCCCGGCATTGTACTGGCAGATACCTGTGCTGATATCGCCCCCCCCATGTCTGCCAGCAAATCCTGAGGATAGACGTAAATTTAAATGCAGAGAACCAGACAGCTGAGATTTTTCTTACTGTCCAATAAACAGCAACCGCTTCGTGCACCTCTGTGATGAAGAAATTGTAAATTCCCTGTGGGATTACAAAAAAGGTCAAGGTGCAGCCGTGAGCGTCTCACCGTCCTGTCACGCTGGCTGCAAACTGGGCAGATTTCCAGTGTGGTCAAGCGGTCGTTTGGGTTAAGAGCGAGGAACGGCCGCGCGGGCGAGGGGCTCTCCCTGCTCGCCCCGCGCCGGGAGGCTGCGCTCCGTCCTGCCGAGACGCGGCGCGCGCTCTTCCGGGCCGCGCGCACCTGTGATGACAGGCAGGAAGCGTCTCACCCCCCCGTGCAACGCGAGTCTCCCGCAAGCCCAGGGCGAGCGGGGGTTACGTCCCGCCGCGTTTCCGCGGAGACTTGTGTTTGAGTGACGGTGGCTGACGCCAGATGGGACGTTTCAGCGTGTTAGCCAGCACGCAGATGTATTCACTCACACCCATTCTGAGTTACAGTTGAGTCAGGCAATTAGGAAAAACAGAGAACAAGGGTGGCCCTTTCAAATTTTTGATGTGGATCACCCTGAGGAGCGGGGCTGCGTTACCTGCCAACGAATGACGAGCGTGCCTTTTGCTGCCTCGGACACAGTGCGGGCTGGGAGCACGTTCTTTTCTGCCCTGGTAGCACTTATTTTTAGTAAATTCCTGCTAGTCAGCACTCGCTGCCACTCTGAGGTCCGATAAAAGGGTTGAGTTAACGCCTTGAACCTGTTACCCCTTCACACGGCGCAGGAGGACCCGGAGATGTTGCCCAAGTCTGCGGATGCAGCAGCTTCCCCCTCGCCCCTGGCCAGCTCCACTCCAGTGTCCCTGCAGGAGTTCGTTAGTTCTGTGTGTGTTCTGGGAAGCTTTCCACTGCTCCAGAGGCTTGGCGAAGTCCCTGCAATGCTGCCTCTCCTCCCAGCCTCAGAAATACCCTCTCAGAGCTAACCGCATGCTGCAGAGGAGCGAGGAAATTTCTGCAATGAAGCTGCAAGAACCGGGATGGGGGAGGCAGCAAGCTGATACGAGTGGCCGAGCATCCGTGGCCGTCACGCAGGGGTCTCGCCACCCCGTGCTGCTCCTGGCGTTGCTGGGGCTCTTACGCCTGCCTGCTGCTGGCGGTGAGTACAGACACGCGGCACGTGCGGGACAGATGTGCAAGACCTCCCCGCCTCCCCCCGGCTGCCTGGCCCGAGCTGGGCAGGGTGAGGGGGCCGCCTCCGGGCACCCCCTCGGATCCAGCCCTGCCTGGTGGATGCTCCTTTGGGACTGAAGGCAGCTGGGGGAGGACAGGGAATGGTGTTGCCAGCAAAAGAGCTTTTCTCCTGACTGCAGGTGACTGTGGGCCTCCACCTCACGTGACCCACGCCAAGCCGTCTGGTGTCAACCTCACCGGCAGCTTCCCCGTTGGATCCAAGGTCACGTATACGTGCCTTGAGGGCACCATCAAACTGCCCGGGAGGTCGAACACTGTGGAGTGCCTGCCTGGGCCTCGCTGGTCGGAGCTGTCCGAGCTCTGTGGCCGTAAATATTTCCTTTCTCTGAACTTAAGTTCCCTCCTCTGGCTTTTGCTTCACTTAAAGTTTCTGCCCTTCGTGGTGGCTGTTCTGCAATAGCGCTCTCCATCCCGGCAAGGTACAGCAATATTTCCTTTAGCTGCCGTTCGTGAGACCTGCTGACGGGTGCCAGATCTGGGCCAGACATCAGCAGGGTAAGGGAGGAGCTGGAGCCCGTGGTGCTGGCGCATCCTCTCTGTCCTGGCTGGCAGATGCTCGCTTTGGAGACAGCTGCCCCATGCACCACGTCTCTGGCACACGACGTTGAGCTCTGGTCTCCTTTTCACAGCTTCTGCCTGCATGCTGAACACGTCCTGCTCTGCACTTTGCAACAGCTCCGCTCAGCAGAGCAGCAGTCTGGTGACCTGCTACGCGCTCGGGAGCTTTCCAAAGCACGGCAGCGAGGGCACTGCGGTGCCACAAGCTTTGTGGGGATGGTCAGCTCTTCCAGGCCTGCTTTCCCTGCCCACCAGGCAGCTGTGCTTCCCCCACGAGACTGCAGTTCGCTGCCCTGTCCGAGAAGGACCAGTGGAGGAATTTCTACCCTGTTGGGATCACCGTGAGCTACTTCTGCCGCCCTGGCTACGAGAATATCACAGAGAGCTTTCCCACCAGCACGTGCCTCCAAAATTTAACATGGTCACAAGCTCCCGAGTTATGCAAGAGTGAGTATCCCTGCGCCTGCTCCAGCTCTGCTTGTCACTGAGCAGCCGTCAAATCCAGGGACGGCTGCTCCAACCCGCCTGCTTCAGTTTAGTCTGAAATATAACCAGGTTGCTGCCATTCCAACAGCTGCGGTTTTAATATTAGTATTTACTGTCAGGGCATATCAACCTAATTTCAAGGCTTCACAACAGAAGGTACAATCAATAGATTGCAATTTTTGGTGTTGGCATAACGAATTTGTTTTCATGTCAGGGAGTAGGTTCACATCTGGATGCAGCATGTGCACAGTGCAAGTGCCCATTTGTAGGGAGTGTTCCTAGTGCTGACATTCAATATGGAGATAAAGTATATTTCTCGGTGAAATCTGTATGTTATTAAGACTGATGATGCGGCACATAGTTGGCTACTGCCAAACTATCAAGATGAAAATCTCTCTTGAGTGTTTTTCTCTGCAACGCTGCGAGATACCTGCCGCTGCCAGCCACGAGCGCCGAGCCCTGCCTGGGACTTGCACCCTCACCCCGAGTTGTGATACTGGCCGTCGCCTTTCGTTAGCTCCGCTGCGACACGCGTGAACAAAAAAGCTTTGTTTCCTTCGGGTGTAACCTTGAACATCTGGGTCCTGCGTTAGCCTCTGTTGTTTTTCCATCGCAGCAACAGGCGCGACGGCTAACGCTGGCCTTGCTCTCTCCCAGGGAAATCCTGCGGGCGCCCAGGCACGCTGCCCAGGGGCCGAGCGCTTCCTCCAACAGACTTTCTGTTCGGCGCAAGGGTGGCCTTGTTCTGCGAGGACGGGTGAGTCGGGGGCTGCCCCGCGGGCTCCTGCGCTGAGCTCGCGTGGACAAACGCCGGTGCTGGCACACAAACTCGGGCCTGACCTTACAAAGCACTTCAGGCTCGTGCTGTGAAGCTCCCGATACGGGCTGGGCTGCTGTTTTGCAATACGTCCCTCCCGCCGGGTCGCTCCGAGCGAAGCGCTTGTGACTAAGGCACAGCTGGAGGGAGGGGACCCGGATCTGAGCTTGCAACACCCTTCCCAGGGTTGTGCAGAGGAAGTTTAGCTACCCTAGAACATCCATCGCAACAGGGCTTGTTGTACCATCGGTTTGTAACTACCGATTTCAGAATTGGATACCTGAAATATTACTGGACCTTAGAACTGGATTTTATTCAACTGGCCCTTAGGGGGAAGTATATATCCTATATTCTGCTCTGTGCTTCTGCGTGATGTCTTAACTGTTGCAGCATCAGTACTGCTAGCTTGTCCGTTCTCAGTATAAGCTGGACACATATTAGAAAGAGAATCGATTTCCTTCTTGGTTTCTTGAGGTATGAGTCTAGACAACCATGCGAGCATGGTTCTACCTTACTGGAAACCCTGGGTTCCCAAACCATTCCTGGGATTCAGAGAACAAGATATATATTGCACAGAAAAAGGTTTGTGATTGAATTTTAAAATTTGGAACCATAAACTGGTTATGTTTGCTGGATGTTTTTAAGCTAGAAAAAATGACATGAAGCACACTTTCCACCAGTGATCTGACTCATACTTTCTGCCTGTTTTCAGGGCACATATGCAGTAAAAGACTGAGATTTGAGAAATTATGCTCTTAAATCTCTGGCTAGTATTCCTCCCTCCCCAAGTAGGAACTAACTGGCATCATCTGGCTAGTTCTGCCTGTCTTTACAGAAATTTCAAATAAAACAGCTTTTCTTTCCAGATACTGCCTTAGGATGGTCCCTAGGGAAATGACAGCATGTCCAGCCCCTCTCTGGTTTGAAAATAAGCATCAGGGTGGAGGGATAGTATTATCCACCTCAGCTGTTGCATTCAAGTGATGAATTTTTGAAACAGAAGATAAGTCAGAGACTGGGGGGCAGTCAGTGATGCTGAGACAAGGTGTGTTGGCTTCCAGTGAGCAAGTCTAGTAGCGACTTCAGTGACAACATACAGTAATGTTGCTCCTCACCAGTCCCTGCTGTACGCAGTGGATGCATTTGAGTATTTGTAGAAATTCACTGAGCAGGCAGGCAAGGCAGGAAGGTCTGCTATCTTTTGCTTTTCTGGCAAAATACGCACAACCTTATGACCTACTGGCAATGTCCGGGTAAGGAGAAGGCAATGAAGGACACTGGGCTCCCTGCCCTCTGCCCTGCCTGATGCCCATTGCACTCTTGGTTGGCCGCTCGCGATGACTTCTTCCATCCTCGCAATCAAGGAAGCACTCTGTAGTGAGAGTCAAAGGAGAGAAGCACTTAAAGATAGATTAAATAATGATTCTAGTCCTGAAAAAGGCAGAAGATCTCTCCCTCTTAGCCAGCTTCTATCTGCACATCTTGCTTTAAACTGCCTTTTCTATGCTACTGATCATACTGGTCCAAGGGGGGAAACTACTGTTCCCAGTTTCTGGACAGTTGCACAAATTGCTCTTCTTTTGTGTATTTTCACTTAGGTACAAATTAAGCGGGAGGCATTTCATCCAGTGTCAGCTCAAAGGAGACAATGTTGAATGGAGTAAATTTCCAACTTGCGAATGTAAGTTTAATCCAGCCTCACTTTTATCTTCATTCCAAAAGCTCCTTGCATGCTAAGGGCTAATCTAAATCTGTCTGCGTAGTTTGTTTGTTTTTCCTGATGTTATGGACGATGGGCATATTGGGCTTTTTTTTTTTTTTGCAAACACTGCATTTTGTTACTGATAATATATTTCAGCAATTCCCACACAATCAACATATTTTTATTTCTCATGACTTAAAAGTTTGTAGTGAATGTGATGTTATGAGATTTCTAGGAATCATGAACCACAGTATGGCAACCTGCCTCTTTATTTTTATGACATCTGGAATAAGAGGGAGAAAGAACTGAGAACAGAAAAGTTTCAGATGACCTCAGCGAAAGTCTGGGCTAGCTACCCGTCTTCAATTGTCCAGAAGGTTTATTCTCTTCAAGAACCATGGGAAAACTCTTAACACTTAAACGTTTTGCATTTTAATTATTAGTAAAGCTTTTAGAAATACTCACGTTGGCCTTCTCTCATGCAGTAATTACCTGCTCCCCACCTCCCAAAATTATCAATGGAAAGCATGATGGTGAAGGTGTAGAACAATTTGCCTATAACTCAACAGTGACTTACAACTGTGATCCTGGCTTCCAGCTCAGCGGAAACGTTTCCATTCGTTGTACAAGCACAGATAAAATAAATGGAGTCTGGAGTGGAGCTGCGCCTGAATGTAAAGGTGGCTATCATTTGAGTTTAGTGTTTATTAAGAGTTTAGTGTTCAGTATGCACGAGCTAAACATATCGTGCTTGCCTGATACAAGTGTAAGTCATATTGCAATTTAAAAAAGAAAACACACATGGATACCAAAGTGAATATGGAATGAACATTCTAAAAGAATGATGTAGTGCTAAACTATTCTTTTTATCACAGAGAAAAGAACATCTGTCAAACTTAAATCAAAAGAAATGGAAAAGAGTCGTGCTCTCAAAGGTGAGTTGAAATGATTCAACATTGAAGTAAAAGTCCCACATTTCCAGATTTAATTAGCTGCTTTATTATATCTCTATGAAAAAAGCCATTCAATTAATTTCATACTGTGGTTTTCATTCTTTTCAGATTCCTATGGCTACAGCATCCAAGCATCTAAGAAGGCTTTCAAAAAGGAAATGAAAATCAGCCTCTATAAAAAGTCACTCCAAAATACCATCTCCTTCTCCCGTTCTTCTTCATTCTCCAGGGCACTAGGTTAGTCCTGTCACATCTCCTGAAACTCATTTGGAGTCCAGGGGGATTTGTTATGGAACTCAATGTTTATTCCTATCCCTATAGCTGCAGCTTTCATTTTTTCACATATTTTTCTTTAATGTTAGGTAATTGTGTTACCTCAGCATTCAGATTTGTTGTACCTTTGTATAAAAGCCAAAGTTACTACTATGCTGGAAGCAGCCAAAGATCTGTATGCTCCCCGAAGTACATGGGAATTTCTGGCATTCTACCCCAGGGTGATTGCTTTGAAAACTTAAAACGGTCTAAAGTACCAGCACTTTGTGGAAGTGAGTGACTTTTTTGTCTTGGTTGAGATTGCTTTCTTCTGTATGTTTTCTTTGTGTTGTTGGTGTTTTTCACTTGTTGGGCATCTGGTTCAGAGATCAGGTTTGACTGCATGGGCCTTCTCTTAAAAATCTTTATTTTGTATCAAATGTATAATTTTTTCAGATAAGATGTCAGTTATTTCTTTGCCCTTGTATTATTAGGGACTTTGCTTAACCCAGATAGTACCATATACAAAACCAAGAAAGAATTTTATACTGTATAGCATCGAGAGTGTTGTGTTTTCTGTCCTTACCATGATGTAAGATAATGACCTAATGCTAACCTTGTTCTGTGCTAGCAAGATCATGGGCAGCCAGGAGGACCAGAACATGGCAGAAGTGCTGTTACAGCAGATTTCCAATTCGTTGCAAAGGAATATTTTACCCGTAAAATGGGTGAGTGTCAGTTGTGTTGGAAATGATATCTGAGTGGGAACCACAAACTTGTAAGTAATGAAGTATGGCAAAATACCCACCGGAGGATCTAGCCCTAGACTGGAGACTTGATGGAAAGCATTTCTCCAGTATGGGGGTTAAGCTGAACTTCGCCTTTCTTGAGCCATGTCTCTTGCACCAAAAAAAGAAGAAAAGAAAGAAAGAAAAAAAACCACCACCAACAACAAAACAGTTTTCTCACCTGAGTTGCATTAGTTAAGCCCAGGTACAGAAATGCCTGCTCCAGGTTCAGCATGGCCATGCAGCATTTTGCTCGCTGCTCTGTCGTTTCGCAAAGGCAAGGTTTCTTCCATGCAATACCTCTCAGATCTGCTAGCATTGCTAAGCTGACAGTAACTTTAGACTAAAAACTTGATATATTTGTCTAGACTATTAAATAAGGAATCAAAGAATCTCATTTACACTGTAAAAGGCAGGGTAACTGGACTGCTTTTTACCAGCTGCACGTGTGTGCACGCATCAGAGAGACCTGGGTAGGAAAGAAATTTCAGTATTATCAGCATACAAAAAGAGCTTCAAAGGAGAATTTTACAAGCTTAAAGGAGATGAAGTTTTGTGATGTCAAGCCCTTGGTAGTAACAAATGAAGATTAGAAGCATCCTAGATCATACAATGTGGAAGGAAAGTGGGGAAACTTGTGTTCTGTTTTTTGCCTAGAAGTTCCTACTTTGCTCTATTATATGGCTCTAGAATGAATATTAATTATTTTAAAAAACTCTTACTGTGGGTTTTTGTTCTTTTTTTAAAATATTTTTTTCATTCTTGGCACTTTTTCAGAAGACTGTATCAAATAAGCAGCTTGGCATAACATCTAAAACCAGCTGCACCGCAAGAAATGCCACTTTGCCTTGTACTTCAGTGACTCGGCTCTACTCTCCCAAAATAGGAGTCCTGTAAAATCAGCATGTCAGTGCCAGAAGGCTGGAGCAAGTGATGTGAAAAGGGAAAAGTGGAACAACGCCTGCAAACTCCAGTATTTGAGGGAGGAAATGGCTCAGACGTTTCTGAGGTGCAGTGCTCCCTCCCCTCCCCCCCCCCCAAAGTAGGTGGATTTCTCCTTCTTTGAAATTCTGACCAAGAATCTGCAAGCAAAAAGCTTCACTCTAGGCTAATCTTGGAGAGCATGTTCTTTCCCTCAGACTGCCTGCATGGCCCATGGGACACATGGTGGCAATCAGGCGGAGAGATTTATCTGCAGCTTCAGAGCAGTTTGTGTTGTGGCTTCTCTCCTCCAATGATGCCGTGGCAGAAGGACATCAGTAAAGGAAAAGCTGAAAGGAGGCGCTTGCGGTTTGCTTGCGTGATTGCAAAGACAACTGTCACATGCTCTAAGATGCTGCTGCTCTTCCAACCATCTCGCTGTAAATGTAACGATGACTAACTGTAAGGATGACACAGTTCAGTGTGATCCTACCTATATAAATATATTGTCCTCTTTCTTAAAAAGATAGCATGTGAGCACAAATGATATAAAACCATCCCCGCGTTCTGTTTGTAAAGCGCCCCGTGCAATGGTCATACTTGTTAGGACTCTTAAACTTCATTTGCAAATAGAGAAGAAGTGAGATCAGATCTGTCTCATATACACAGATAACATATTTTTTTATTTTTTTAATTGTAGTATGTTTTAAAGTTCCAATGCTGAAAATTACTTACCTAAGAATTGGTTATTTCCCATGGTTGTTTCTCCCACCTGAGATTTTCTCTTTTAGTCGTTTCCTTCTAACATCACAGGCACAGTTCCAATTCCCTCATGATCTGATTTGATCTTTTGCAGACTCAAGAAGGGAAGGTGCAATTTCTCCAAAGCCTTTCAGGCCTTCTTGAGAATTTCTGAAATATCTCGGTAATGCTACAATCAGTTTGACTGGGAGTTTCCCTTGTCACAGATTTCCTCACCTGCTGGCAACACAGACCTACTACCATAGCAATCAGGGTAAACACAAAGACACCTGGGACAGGCTGTAAGTGAGATGCAAATACCAAACCCAGGACTTAATCTCCGCTGGGCTGAGTCACTCCTTTAACATATTAATTCCTCGTTGTCAAACTAATAGTCTCATTGCAGATATATCCATGTTAAATGTCAGCATGGTTTTGCTGAAATCAAAAGACTGACTTATCTTGCTAAGTTATACACTCATCTCTTATAGGAAGTCATAGTACTTTACATGTCAAAATGAATGTTGTAGGATATTTACATTTTCAATACTTTTAGCACTTTCTTTAGCAAAAGCTTGTTTTTGTGTCACCCATAACTACTGATTCTTTGCAGTTTATATTTCTGTTACGACTACATGAAAGATAATGATTTCTCTAAGAAAAGGATTGGTGTGTGTATCTAGTACTCTGTGTAAAATAGGTACTTCTGCTTTTCAAATAGAGGAAGCTACTCATTCTCATAAAGCTGTAGGTGATAAGCACGTTGAGTGTGTGTAGACTTCTATAAAACTTAACTGCTAAGTAAACCGTCTTTCATGTGTTGTCACACTGCAGCAACCAAGCGGAAACATCTGTTGTATGTTGTTGGCTGATTACTGCCTTTGTGTTTGATACAGCGTACTAATTGCCTTATTTAGGTGGCATTCTGGGTTTTTCTTTACACTTAAATAAATAGTACTCGTAATATGAAGGATAGATCTTGAATTAGAGTGCCTACTGTTCACTTTGCATATACTGCAGCTTTACTGCTTGCACATTATTTTTCTGGAGCTTTCCTTGATTATTTATTTCCTAAGTGGCCTCCTATGCAAGTTCAACTTGGAAAAAAACCCACGGAGCTTGGTGCAGGTGGTGCACAGGGAATATCTCTGGTTACCTTGCAAACCCTCCATCTCATCACCAAGGGAACGGGTGGGAGGAAGGGGATATTTCTGTGGATGGCCAAGAGCCACGCTGGCAGATGAACGTGCATTTTTGTCTCTAAATAGAGAAAAGCTTTGACAAACTGCTGCATGGATATCTCATAGCCACTGGTAATGCCAAAGTGAATCGATAGGCAAGTTTGCAGCAGGTTAAGTGCAAGATTTTCTGCTGCAGCTTGCAGGAGGCATTAACAGGAGCTGTTGGACTGCTTTCTCTCTCAGATCTTGGGCCCTTGAATAGCAAATTCAGTGACCCAAAAGCTGGTTTTGCTGTCACCTTAATATCATTCTGGTTCGTGCCTGGTCGTGCTCCAACCTGCTGCAGTGGAAGTGCACGATCCCGCGAGAGCTACGCTCGGACGTGCATGCCGTTTCATTTTAGCCTTTGCCATGTGCTCTGCCTGATTTCTTTCAGTGAAGGGATGTCAGAGCAAGATAAAAGCAAGTTGTCTTCAGCTGAGCAGACCCGGCCCCATTATCAACGGGCTCTGCTGCCCTGTGTGTGCGTTTCCAGAGCCCCTTCTGGCATACGGAGGCTTTGCTGCTCAATTGGCGTTGCTGGGGCAGCAGTGAAAGCGCTGCAAAGTTCAGAAAATGTGCATGGCAGAAACGCAGAGAGACCCCAGCGGCGCGAGCCCGTGACAGTTGTGGCGTTCCCTTGGGCGCAGGCAGTGCAGTTTTAGGCTGAGAGATGGATGTGGCTGCAGGAGCGAGACTAGGCTAGGTGGGGCAGAGGACTGATAGAAACTCTGTTAGCAATGTGCACGATATTGTGAGAATTCTTTGCCAAATGCTTCTCGGTGTTTTGTTATCTCATGTCAAGGTCACTGCTATAATCCATCACAGTAAAATTCCTCCGTATTTGTTTTTTTTCCCCCTCTTAGCAACTTCCTTTTACATGATAGAGCCACTATGCCAAGTCTCATCTCAGTTGCTGAGTGATCTGGAAAAATACGTGGTCAAGACATTTTCCTATATCAACATGTTCACAAAAGATTATTTTACAGGAATATGTAATGCAGGATGCTTCACTGCTCCCTCAGGAGCCTTGCTGAAAATGCTTTTTTACATGTACTTGGAGATAAATTGCATCCAAAAAGTGATATAAAGTAAAAACGCAAGAAAAATGAGTGAAATAACTTTGAGCTTCTCAGTGGAAACACCGTTGTTTCCTGGAAAGACCAAGGCAGACGGAGAGAGGCAGGAAGGTCCCAGGAGGGCCGGGCGGCAGGAGGACCTCGCTGTGAGTGGTAGCCCTGACATGAGTTCCACTGGGAGAGTGTCACAGTGGAAATGCCATCATCCTTGCTGTGTTTTTTTTTTTTTTTTTTTTTTTTTGGTATATGCATTAAAAAACAGTTCAGTTATCAGCTTCCAAGTGAGCCTCACTTACAGCTTAGCTGTGCCCTGACTTTGTGCATCGCTCAGCAGAAGGGTGTCGCTCTCCTTTCTTCTTGCAGGAAAACCTCTTACTCAAGAAGGGCTTTTTTCAGGGGCTGGCAAGCAATGCCAGGGAGATGAGCCTGGCTGGGCTGGGGCATCGCCAGCCTCCGGGAGCTGATCCCCTGCCCCGCACCCTCCCGTGCCCTGCTGCAGTGCGCGAGGGCTGCGAACAGGGAGCTTCTCTGCCCCTTCCAGCTGGTGAGGCCACATACTGACCAGCCCCCCCCCTTCTTCTTTTTATGTTTGCAACTGGATAACTTTGGAAAGAGGCAAGTCTTTACTGGAAAGGGCAGAGAACCAATTTGCCCCCCGCTGCGTTTCTCGGGGGTGGGTGGGGGGGGGGCAAGCGTGGCTTCTCTGAGGATGCACAAAAGTAACCGTGTACCTCAAACGGGTTCCAGCAGCAGGTAAGAATTCCAGGAGGAAAATTCCCGAGCCGGAGATCAAACGGAGGGCACGGCAGCGGCCGGGTTTCCGGGCGAGCTTCTGCTTTCTGCCGGGCGCCCCGCTTGGGCAGTGCCCGGCTTCCACTCCGACCACTGGAAAAACCGTATCAGCGGGAGGAGGCTGCTGCCGGGAAGGGCGGCGGGGGCCGGGCCGGGGCCGCTCCCTGCCCCGGACCGCGCCGCGCTGCGGGCGCTGCTCCGCCGCGATGGGCGCCGGGCGCCGCTGGGCGCTGCTGCCGCCGCCGCCGCTGCTGCTGCTGCTGCTGCTGCCGCCCCCGGCCCGCGGTGAGACCCGGCCCGGGGGGCTGCGGCTGGGGCTGGGGAAGCCCCGCTGAATCCATTTTTATTTTACCGTAGGCAGTTGTGGGCCGTTGCCCAAGTTAACCTACGCAGAGCCCCCGGAGGAGGAGAAGCCTAGGGAAAGCTTTGCTGTTGGCTCCAAAATAACATACAGATGCGTTCAAGGCTTTGCTAAACTGCCCAGGATGCCAGACACGGTAGAGTGCCTTGAGAGCTCCCAGTGGTCCCATCTCCTCGAATTCTGCAATCGTAAGTATCCTGCTTTCCCCGAAACGAGAAGGGATGAAAAGACGTACTGCTTCAGCAAGTGCTGCCGCAAGGCTCTCTCGCCTCGGCAGGGACGGGTGATCACCCGCTTATCAGAGGATCTGTCAGTGTCCCTTCTTCCTAATTCTGTTTAGCCCCTTGGGGCCATGCAGCAGCACTTGTGCGTTAATAAAAATAAATAGCTGGGGGGAGTGCAGGACAGAGGAGAAGAAGAGTTGCAAAGAGTGCAAAATATTGTTATTTTTCGTTTGTATGTTTGGATTGTCTTTATTGTTCCTAGGTAGCTGTTCTAGCCCACGACGTCTAAGCTTTGCTAAAATATCAGAAGAATATGAAACCAAGAATTTTTATGCTGTTGGGATCACTGTGAGTTATGTTTGTCGCCCAGGCTATGAGAAAGTCAGTGAAAGGCTCCTCAACAGTACCTGTCTTGAAAATTTAACGTGGTCAGAAGTTCCTGAGTTATGTCCAAGTGAGTGTCTTCTGCAATGACCATCTACAGCTGAATCCTTAGGACTGTGTTTTTGGTTCCACATTGGGTTTTGTTTTAGGATTGCTTTTTCTAATAATGTTTAGCATGAAATATCATCTGGTCTGAAGTCATCAAATATCTGGTTAGACATTGCCATAATCTCATGTGAAGTATTTTTGTTATTTTTTCCCATCCTTGTAATGTTGTCCTAAGGCTGATCTTGCTTTTCTTAGAGAAATCTTGTGGCATTCCAGCAAATCCAAAACATGGCAAAGTTGCTAAAACAGATCATCTCTTCGGTGCAAAAGCAAATGTAATTTGTGATGATGGGTGAGTATGAAGCAAACTGCCCACGTTGATTTATAGCTTAGTGCAGAACTGCTAGCTAGTGCTGGGACCTTAAAAACAGAAAAACAGATCAAACAGGGGAATAAAATGCCACTGAAAGCCAATGCCAGAAGTCCAGAGCAGCGGGAGGGAAGGGCTGCTGAGAAGTGAGGATCAGGATCTCTCCTGTTGAAGCTCTGGTACCATTGTATGTGCTACACCTTGATCAGTCCTCTAATGGAAAATGCCACTGTAGCGTGAGTGATTTGTAACATCCATCGGTTTTGATGGCAATTTCTGCTCTTCAGAGGAATGGAAAATGCTGCATCTGTCCATACAAAAGCTTAATGAAAATATCTGGCTGAAGTTTAATTTAACGTGTAGGAGGTTAGTACAACAAAACTCAGTGTGAGACCTTACAGAGGAGGAAGGTGATACTTGCTTTGCAAAAACCTGATTCAGCTCACTCTGACTCGTTGTCTCATAGATTTTTCGCTCATGTTCACAAGCAGCAAGAGGTGCGTGCCCAGGTCGCCAGGCCAGGATCACTTGTGCGTGACACAGAGGACAAGGGACCCTGTCTGGCCAGTCCTTAGCATGTCTCTGGGACGACATCCTCTTGACTGCTGTCAAAAACCTGATTTTGGATGTCCCTTTTGCACCTGTAGGTACAGGCTGGTAGCACAGTCACCTTTCATCCATTGCGTGCTAAGAGGAAACGACGTTGCCTGGAGTAAACTCCCAGCTTGTCAGGGTAGGTGAGGTTGGTGTCTGCCTAGAAACAGCAAATATTTCAACTCAGAAATACTCAATTTTATGTTGATTTTTCCAGATTAAATCAGGTAACTAATAGCGGAAAGGAGAGGCTTGATGCGATGAAAATCGGGATTAGTCAGGAGGATTGCTGGTGCTTTTTGAAAAGGAAAGTCTGAAATAAATAAGCAACTGCATGGCGTTGTTGTCTCTGCAGGCTGTCTCCCTGCCACTATCCCACGTGTCTGCAAGAGAGCGGGCAGCGAGACCCCTAAAAATAACTGTCTGCAGAGAGCGCAGCCGGCACTCGGATTTCAGCCTGCTGCTCCTGAGACAGGAGGCAACGCGAGCCCACACCTCCAATGGCTCCTGCATTCTCCTCTTTCAGTGCATGGGGGAGACGGTGTAGGTGCTGTTAAACGAACACCTTTCTATCCCTTTTCCCCTCAGCTATTGCCTGTGCTCCACCTCCAGCCATTCGCAACGGGAAGCACAACGGCAGCAGTATGGACGAGTTCAGGTACAACTCGGTTGTGACTTACACATGTGACCCTGGTCTTCGACTTACTGGAAATGAAAGTCTTCGTTGTGTAACTGAAAATAAGATCCATGGTGTCTGGAGTGGGCCTCCTCCTGAATGCAAAGGTGAGCGGTGGTGGAGAATCTTCTCGTTCTGGAATAGTTTTTCTTGCCACGCAGTTAGTTGGCCCAAATTTGCATCTCTTCGAAAGGGGAGGTCTGCTCTCTGGGCAAGAATTCCCCCGAGGCCTGTTTCCAGTAAGGCAATATCTACTTACAAGAAAATTTAATAGAAAATCTTGGGTTTTGAGGGAAGACAACATGCTAAGTTCTGCTGCAAAACAACTCGAGTACAGTTGTGCGCAGTTTTGTGTCTTTCTCTGCAAGAGGGACAATGTTTTATTTAAAAGAATGTTTGAAATGTGTCGTTGGCTCAAAAAAAGGTGGGCTAAAGCTCAGGATGGTTTTATATTTATTGTCCAGCAACAACTGGGGAGTAGAACCAAACGGACTGTAGAGCCTGCCTACCCGTAAGACTTTTAGTGCCACCAAGAGGTTCCTTTTTGCCTCTTTTACAACTCTCATATAAATCAGAGAAATGCTTGAGTCTTTAAAGAAAAAATTTAAGTGTGAGATCTTTGGTAAAGGCTGCAGTAGTCAGAGTGGTCCCTGGATCTTATGAGTTTCTCCGGGACACTTGGCAGAGATCTTGCTGACAGTCCATAGCTTTGTCCTTTACCAACGTGGGCCTCTTCCTGTGTCAGAGATGACGCTCTTGGGCACGCCTTGAGGAATAGACACTAATCCTCCTTGGCCAGCAGCATGGGCTTTTGGTGTATTTCCAGATCCTCATACCACTATTACCACAGATCAGAGGCCACATGTCCACTGCATTTACTCCTCAGCGGAGTATTATGTATGTTATATATATATAGTGAATTATATAATATCTATATTTTAACTGCTTTTTTTTTTTTTTTTTTTTTTAGCTTTTTTCTCTGTAGTTGACACTATGAAAGTGACAACCGCAACTAAACTCTTAGAAGATGAAAGAGCAGAGAATCATCATATCTTAGGTGAGAGTTCAGGAACCACTTTCCGCCCCAGGGTCATTTTGCCCCGACTCATTAATAACGTTTTGTCTCCTCGGGAAGACATTATGGTTATCTATGTTTGAATAATACTGTTCATAGGCACAGATTAAGGAACATTCTTTATTGGTTATCTTTATTGATTTGTTTATTCTTTGTTGGTTATTCTTTATTTCTTCTCAGCACTAAATTGAATTCATTATTTTAATCTCCATTTCTTCATTTTCTTCTCTAGCATTTATCCTTATCCCTAGTTGCATTGGTAAGTTATTTAAATTTGAGAATATACTTTCATAACCCAAAGCTGTTATTGTAGTTTAATATCTGGGGTCACTAATATGTTTTCTTCTTTTTAAAACTCCTAGTTCTAAACTTGTTTCTCTGGTTAGAATTTGTGCATTTCTCTGTTAGGTAATGAACAGCGTTGTAAGCAACTGCAGGTGTCTTGGTATAAAACATTACGTCAGCTGAGGGAGAAATGAAACGAGCCACACAATATTGTACATCCTGTCACTCTTTGATTAAGAAAGTTTGTTTAAAAGGGCTTAGCAAGTTTTTAAAGATGAGAGATTAGTGAAGCTTGGAACATCCTTGTTGCAAAAAAGAGTGAATATTAAAAAAGGATGAATATTTTAAAATACAAAGCAAACAGGAGACTGTCTATAAAAGCACTAAGTAAACGAGAATCATGCATTTAAGAACATCAGCATGAAAAACATCCTTTAATAGTGATTTCCTGTGGTCTCTGTCCAGGGATATAAGAGGGGCTTTTGCATTATTCTGACTTGAAGGAGGGGGAGAACCTCCTATTGGTGATAGTCTGCCGCAGAGCAGTGAATTTTACCGCCAGTCTTTGATCAAACTGTTATATTTCACTTAAATTACTTTTTGTAATTTACATTACAAATTTGCTGTTTGTTTTTTGCTTGCTTCCCAAGGAGTCTGTATACTTCTAGTCTGGGTCATCATGAGGTGGAAGAAAAAAAAGAAAAAACAGTAAGTGAACCTAAGTTAGTCCTCATAAATCTTTCAGTTTTTTGCTAATGTCCCTCTGATAGTACAAAACGAGGTGTTTCCTCTTAAGCTTTGAGTGATAGAAATTTACCTCAGGTGTATGTTTCTATGGTTTAGTATCATCTTTGTGTTAAATTTTGTTTTATTCTATAAATTTTCTCCTTTCCTTTCTCTCTCTCCAGTTCTTATGATACATATTCCCCAGAGCATGAAATTAAGAGAACGGATCTGCAGGAGAGTGAAACAGAGCCGGATAATGAAAAGAGATCTGTGCCATGGCATCACTTTTTCTGGTAGGTTTGCTTGTTTGGAGAGATGGGGAGGCTGCGACATCGTTTAAAACGTTTGTTGCTGCATGTGTGTTGCAGAAGGCAGAGCCAGGAGAGCCCCCAGGCAGGAGGTATGCGGTGACTCCTGCTCCCAAGGGTTTCATTGCATTAAGGCTGGGGAGCGCAGCCAGTGCATTTGTTGTAGGTGGCCTCTAGGAATCAGGGTTGGGGGGAAGGTAGACCGAAGGAGGGTGCTTTGGTGCCCGAAAGCTTGTGCATGCCTAGTGATCTGATAGAAATGGGCTTGGGTGCCCCAAGAGCTTGTGTATACCTGCTGATCTAATAGAAAATATTATTTCTAGCTGCAAACCACGCAGTTTGCAAATCTCAGGTGCTAGCACCTCTGCTTTCTCACGAACTTGCTGCTGGCTGGATGAGGTGGCAATCACTTCACTGGCAGCATCTGACGTGAACGAGCCGGGCCTCCTGGCAGGAGGAAATCCTCCCCAGCACCTCTCCTTGTCTCGTGTCCGCAGCCACCGCACGAGCTGCCACGTGTGCCCCAGCTGCGAGGCCGGGCTGCACGCGCACCTGGGCCGGCCGGCCGGCCGCCTCTGCACCGCCTGCGGGGACTGGCAGCGCGCCCGGCACGGCCCCGCTCCCACCTACTCAGCCCTGAGCATCAGCGGCGCCCAGAGCCAAAACCTGGCAGACAGAAGGTGTGTGGGCCACAGGGGCACTCGTTTCCCCCAGCAGAAACGGCCCGTTCCTTTTGAGTGGGATATTTGGAAAGGATCTGTGTAGAACAGTGGAGGAATGGGTCACTTCGGGTGGGGGAAAATAGCATAGATACCCTGATAAAGCAGGAAAATAAGGTAAACGTTGCTGTTGCTTTGCAGTTTGAGTTGCTGAGCTTGCAGGATAACGGCCAGTCCGTATGCACAGAGTCAGCTGGTGCCCAGTTTTGCATGACGCTCTCTTCCAACAGATCTTCTCATTTCTTATTTCTTGAAATCAAGAAGAGTGCAATTTAAAAAATGCACGTTCAGAAGCCATGAAAGAAGAGTGGCACAAAATACAGATCCAAAAGCCAAATACTTAGCAACACTTGATGAAAAAATGTTTACTTTTCACATGGCTTAGGTTTTCCTTCAGCTTTTCTAGAAGTACAGAGCATAGGCTTTCTCTGAGGCAACATGTGGAGTGGAGACAAGCTTTAAAAACCCCGTACGATAAAATCTTGCCCTGTCTAACTTGTAAAGACCTTAGTATTAAGCTTTAATAACTTGTTCAGTCATGACTTTTGGTCAATACTGACAATATACCACCATAGGGATGTTTTTTCTGCTGTTAAAATTCCTTTATCGGTCCAATTCTTGCAAAAGTATTTACTATTCAGAAAAAAAAGTGGTTCAGTAAAGCACTGTTCATTCCAGCAGTGCGTTATATTCCGTCAGTTCTCTCTCTCTCTTTCTCTTTCTCTATTCAGTTCTACTGACAAAGCTCCAGATTTGCTGAAGAGAGACTTTGCAGAAGAAGAAATTTTGGAGAGGCATGAAGCAGAGCAGCCTGGGAACCGGGAAAGGTATCTCCTCCGTCTGCCACCTAAAAATACGCAGCTGGTAATGAATAAAAGTAATGTCAGTGAGAGTAGAGCTGCGCCTAAGGGGTAGTTGCAGGTGCCAGACTTCACAGGTGATTTTTGAGTCCCCCCAGAACGACCTCTGTTATGCTGCACGTCTTTGTGCTTCTCCACAGACCCGCTCACATTTGTCCCCTCTGCGAAGACTGGCTGCGCACCCACCTCGGCCAGCGCGAAAGCGCTCCCGCAGCACCCGCGGAGCCGGCGGCGCCTCCCAGCCGGCAAGGAGCGGGGTGAGTTCAGCGCTGTCGGTGCAGGTTGTTCCTCTCACCAGAGCGGTGCTACAGCAGGCGGTGAGAGTACCAAAACCGGAAAGGTAATGTTTTAACTTAAAATCAGAAAATGCCTGAGCTGCATAATGTTGTGATTGCACTGACTGGTGTACAGCCCCGTATCTGAATAAACGCCTGCCGCCAGCTCAGAGCTGCAGCTTGAAAAGGGAGAGGTGTAAAAATGGTGTGAGGCTATCTAGGCAATGTTTCGTGATTCCCCTGGGCGCCTCTGAACTGCTTGCGTTGTTTCCTCCAGCTCTCAAGCAGATAGTGCTCAGATTGGTCGTGCATGTTTTCCTTGGCCCCTTGCAATTTCCCTTTGATTAAGCAGCAAAGAGTCTGAGTGCTGTTCTTGACAGTGTGCAGTGTGGGCCTGCTTTTCACGCAGCTGCAGAGTGCTTTTCCTACTCCTGGCGATTATTAATCTGTTTGTGGCAGAGTTGTGATGCAGTAAATGAAGGGATAGTGCGTGTTCAGCTGGCCATTTTTTGGCACAGGTATGCTTATGCAAGTCTGTTGTGCTTGTGCAGGATCACGAAGCACGTTGTTTGTTTAAATGAATCGTACTTTATAGAGGCAAATTCACAAATATTTGACTAAAATTAACATGGCTTGAGGTGTAATTCCGCGGGCCCTAGCTGCTGTAAGCACTTCTTTTATAGGTCATTTATTTCATGCTCTTCCAGCAGTTTCTCGCTCCTCTCACTATTAGCCCCGTAAGCGCCCTTTTTCAGTTCTGCGCTCACGAATCTCTAATTGTTTGAGTTACAAAGTCAACATGTTTTAAGCCTGTAATGAAAGGTGGCGTTTACTGGAGCCGGAGCCTCTGCCGTTGGGCCTGGCACGAAGCACAGCGTGGGACAGGCGCTGCTGCCAGGCCCCGCTGCAGGGGACCCGCCGGCCGCGCTCACCCCGCGCGCGTCTCTCCGCAGCGCCGGCGGGGCCCTGTGCCCGGCCTGCGAGGACCAGCTGTACCTTTCCCTGGTGCCCGGGGCCGAGCAGGGCTGCTACGCCTGCCCGCTGCGCGGGGCCGGGGCGGGCGCGCACCTGGTGCCCGCCTGCGCCCCTGCCTGCCATGCCTGCCCCCGCTGCCGGGCGCCGACCCACGCTCACCTCTGCCAGCGCCGGGACGGACGCACGGCCGCCCCGCAGGACGCCGACCCGCGGTGGGTTTGGTTCTGGGGTCAAGGTGCCACAAATGAGGGAGAACAGCCCTCGCTCCACGGCGGCAGGTGGGTCTTAACTGCCCCTTTCCCTGTTGCAGGGTAAATGCCTGAGAGCGCCGCGTGGCTCTGCCTTCCCAGCTGAGAGACGCAGAACTGGTTGAAAGGAGCAGAGAGTTACTACACTAACGTCTTACGTTCTCACTGGAGTTTTAAACTCAAGGCAATGTGACATTAACTTTCGTACTTCACAATCAACAAGAAGTTCTTTGTAAAGAAGATGAAGGATCAAGCATACTCCAAATCTAGCTCCCTGCTGGTTTGGTGCCTGCATTATTTCGTGCTTTAGTAAGAAAAAGACCTACTTTTGCAGTTCTTAGAATGAACTTTGGATATTCAGCAAATGTTTCTCTCTTAAAGGAAAATAATTTCGTAGTAAGCATCCTATTCTGACAGTCTTGCAAGATTTACTAGTATTTTTAAACTTCTTTTTTTACTGAGGTTATTTAGTAGTGTGCAAATACGAGTGATGAAACAACAGTATTTATAGTAAAACTATTTTGTAAATAAAGGGAATACTAAAAAAAGAACATTAGTATCCTGAGTTGTTTTTTTTCCCCCATATTCACTAATAAAACCTTACAGGCAGTTTGAAATGCTTTGATAATGCTGTTTTCTGCCCTGATAGAATCACCAGCTGCTCAGAGATAACAGAATCACAGAGCAGTTGAGGTTGGCAGGGACCTCTGGAGATCATCCAGTCCAACCCCCCTGCCCAAGCAGGGTCACCTAGAGCACGTAGCACAGGATCGCGTCCAGGCAGGTTTGGAGTATCTCCAGAGAAGAAGACCACACAGCTTCTCTGGGCGACCTGTTCCAGTGCTCTGTCACTCTCACAGTAAAGTTCTTCCTTATGTTTAGGTGGAAACTGTAACTGTTGCTCTTCTGCAAAGTCATTCAGGTGCTGTGCGTGGCCTTTCCAAGGAACTGAGAAGCCGAGCCAGAGGCAACAAATTTTTGCTAGGGAAAAGCCCACTTCCACCTGGAGCAGTGTGGAGTGCCGCACTGAGGACTCATGTCCTCCTGTAAGGTATCACCTTCCTTAAGCCAACTCGGAGTACTCATGGACCAGTCATACTTTCTTTCCCCAAAGCCAGGCTGTGGATATAGCAAGGAATAGTCCAGAGGATTAAACCTAACCACTCTCCTGCTTGGTGTCCGGTGGCTTGTGTTCTGTTTTTTTTTTTCTTTGACATGGAGACAAAATCCATAGTGAGAATGCAGGTGGTTGCCAGGAAATTTATGTTATGTTATTTATGTTCTGACAAAAGACAGGCAGTGCAAAAAAAGGTGCAGTTATCTAATTCTGCCCAAGTACTCCTTTTGCAACTTGGACACGACATTTCCGTGTGGTTGTGCTGACAGGTACAATCCTGACGCTATTATGTTACCTTGAGGAGAGGGAGAGGCCATGGCCATCTAAATGCTTGAGCTGCTCCCCGGATCCTGGCTGCACTCCTTGACTCTCCCCATTTGATAATAACTTGCTATTGATGAAGATAAAATACTCTTCCCCCGCCCCTTTTTTTTTCTCTCTCGGAAACTCTATATGAAAGCAAGGAGAGGAGTGCTGAGTGGAGGGTTATGCAAATCCAAGCACAACATCTGTGTTGGAGGATAAGGTTTGTGTTTAGCACAGCTGTGTAAAGAAAACATGCAGCAGTGGTACCCACACTCCCTCATGTCCAGTTTTGGGAGCCTGAAGCAGGAAAAGTGCCTACTGTCAGTGGGACATTGCTCTTCAAGCCGGAGGAGAGCCCAGGGCCTCTGGCTGATTTGAGAAACAAGTGTAGGATGCTACGGCAGAGCGAGCAAGTGTGGGAGCATTCCTCGCAAGGGAGGGCCAACGTTCCCATTGCAGCATCACTTAGGGCAAGTCAAGTGTGTTAGGTTACTGTCTTTAAAATGAGGATAAAACCTTTCCATGTCACTGGACCACCGAGGAAAAATCCGTTCTTCCCGTTTCTAGCTGACTGTGCTGCGTGCCGTTTGTATCCGGCCAAGCCGCAGGAAGAATCCCTCCTGTGAAGGGCAGTAAAGGCAGAGCTGAGCGCTGGGGCTGCCGAGGGGCGGATCGCGGGCCGGGCTCAGCCAGGCTCTGCCCCGCCGCAGCCGCGGAGTTTCCTGCCAGCGGAAAAGCGGGCGGAGCCGGCGGCAGGAGCAGGGCCCGGGTCAGGGCCGGCCCCGGAAAGGGCTGGCTGCGGCGGCTGCTGCTGCGGCTGCTGCGGCTGCTGCGCGCTTGCTGCGCCGCGCCGCGCCCGGCGGAGCCTCCGCTGCGCTGCGCCGGCGACATGAGGCTGCGCCGCGTCCGCGCCGCGCTGCCGGCGCTGCTGGCGCTGCTGGCGCTGCCCGGGGCGCGGGGTGAGCGGGGCCGGGGGAAGGGCATGGGGAAGGGGCCGAGATGGGGCTGGAGGGATCAGGGCAGCGGCCGGGAGAAGGGGGCTGAAGGTGGGGCTGAGGGGGCTGGGGCTAGGGGAAGGGAATGGGGCTGGAGACGGGCATGGCGGGGGGGGGGGGGGCAGAGGAAGGGGAAGAGGATGGGACTGTACGGGCTGGCGCTGGGAGAAGGAGACGGAGCTGGGAATGCCAGGGGAAGGGGCCGGGGCCGGGAGGGCCAGGGCAGGGGGCTCGAGCACTTGGGTGCAGGGACGAGGCTGCGTGGGGAAGGGCAGAGACAAGTCTCCTCCCCTGCCCCGGCTCCTCATGCTCTGCCAGGTGACTGCGGGCCGCCCCCGAGGTTCTCCTTCGCGGAGCCCCCCGCGTCTGTGAACACCTCCTACCCCTTCGGGAGCAGTCTGAGGTACAGGTGCCGCCCGGGGTACACTGGAGCCAGCGGCAAGTCCCCCTTCGTCACCTGCCACTCGAACTCCAGCTGGTTGTCGGAAAACAATTTCTGCATCGGTGGGTCCCGCGCGGGGCTGGCGGCGCTCCTGGGGGGCGTCCCCTGCTGCACCCCGGCCCCGGCCCTGGCCGGGACCTGGCGCGGGGTGGGGAGATGCTTCCCGGGGGGGCTGCTCTTTTTACGACCGCTGGGCAAACGCTTACCCTGCGCGCCCATGTGTGGCTGCGTTTCCTGCCTTGGAAATCTTTATCCCTGGGAGGAAATCTCTGATTCCTTTAATAACCGGTGGACTTTACCACCTGGTGACACAGACTGAGTGCTGTGGTAGAGTAAGTGCAATCATGTATTTGGCAGGAGCAAGGTAAGGTGTGGAAACAGCTGCGGGGTTCAGTCCTGTCTGCCGTCCCGGGGTAATCGTCCCATGCTGTTCCTCGGGCAGCCGGTGGGTGTTTTCCCCCTCCTTTTGCTGCAGACAGGAGCCTCTGTGCTGAGGTCTCTGGGTATCTTCTGCAGTTCGTGTCTCAGTAAGCGTGTAAATCTCCGTAGATCTTTGCTCCTTTATTGTCCTTAACTGTATTTGACTTTCAGTTTCTCAGAACTTAATGTGGATCTTAATCTTTTCCAAAAGCACCGGTACTTGCTAGACAGGAAAGGCAGATGCCTGAGAAATGATCATTTGGTCTGTAACAGCTCTGAACAGTAGCGTAACCTGTGCTTCATCACAGTGGCGTAAAACAGAGCTAATGCTGGTCACTTGTCCTTGCAGGAAAACCGTGTGGTCCACTGGATATATCTAATGGCAGATTTGATTACACAACTGATCTCCGATTTGGGGCAGTCGTGAACGTCACCTGTAATGAAGGGTAGGTGTCTGCCTGTGTTCCTGGGCTAGTCGATAGAGCTCAGGCCATGAGACAGGAGCTTTATCGTACAGGAGCTGGAGACTTGGAGGCTTATTAATATCTTGGAGCCATTTCCTTGGAAAGCACAAGCATGAGAGGAGGTTTTCAGAGCAGGGTGCCACATAGATCAGGCTCTCTCCTATCCCTGCTCTCAGGACAGGTTATCTTCTGAGAGCAAGAGCCTGTTCTTTGCAAACTTACCAGCTCCTCACAGAAATTTTCTTTGTTCCTGTTGATCTCATTTAGTAATTCAGCATTTAAGCTGGCTCCTGCAAAATACTTAATGCATTTTATATCCAAGAAGGAGTGGGTGTCCAGCAGGTGCGTTTGCTGTTGTGTGATGGGTTCGGCTGCCTGCAGCTTAGCTAAGAGATCTTGGGAAAAGGGAGCTTTGGTGTCCCAGGAATGTGGAGGGAGAGGGAAAGAGAGCAGCTTAGGGTAAGTCAGTGACGTCCAGCTCTGTTCAGAAAATGGATTTCTGTACGAGTTTACCACTGCACTGCACAGTGCAGAACTCAAGGGCTTACAATTAGCAGGCTTATAATTAGTAGGCTATCTTGTCTGCAGAAAATGTGAAGCAAGATACAAATTTGCATGCTACAAACCCTTTGCAGGTGTGCTGTCATCAGTGGACCACAGTTTAAAAAATAGCCCTTTATTGAAATCTTTGTGAAAATCTCTCACTTTAAGGAATGCGGTTGTTTTTCAGGGAGGGAAGCTAAGTTACCCCTTCTAAAAAAAGCAACACTCCTCCATCTCAGGGCTGTACTGGCTCAGGGTGAGGGTGCTGTCTTGTTCAGCTTCTCTGAGCCTGTACCTACCCACTATCAATATTAAGCATCTTATCATTACACCATATTGCATTTCTCTGGGTAGTTAGCAAATTGTATTTTACAAGAGGAGTGTTTCTCCCAAGGGGTTTAGCTCCTCTAGAGAATGCCATTAGAACTATAATTTTTTTTGACTTTCCCATGTTTTTTTTCACTCTTTTCCTTTTTTTAAAGAGATTCAACCTTTTCTTAGGTACCGAATAATTGGGGAATCATCTCTACAATGTATACTTCAAGGCAATGACGTTGCTTGGAGTGATGCTCCACACTGTGAAAGTAAGGTCTTAAATGCTTTGTGTATGTCTCCTCCTTGAGGCTGCTACAATATAACTGGTAGTTTGGGGAAAGGCAGGTTGATTCTCTCTTCTTGGCTCTTGCTCCAAATTAGATTAACCTTCAACGAGACTTTCTCCTTACTTCTCCCTCAAATACTCCCTTTGGAAATGGGAATGTAAATATCAAGGGGGATCTGTGGGTGTTGGCAGCAGCTCCTATAGTCAGATCTGCGAGAAGAGCAACTCCTGAGACTGGTGGCCGGTATCAGCTAACGTGGCCACCTGGCAAGCTTTCTGACTCTGTGCGCTGTAGCCGCCAGGCTGCTGTGGAGGCTAGTTTACTCGTGTTGCGTTCCTCATCAGGCAGCTGCTGCTGAAATGCTTTTCAAGAGCTGTGCTTGATAAGGACTGGAATGCCTTCAGACATGCCTGTGCATTCAAAATACGAGTTTTCAGGAAGAGAAATTACTTCCAAGAGTTTTATTGGTGCTGTACGTACAGAGACTGTTTGCTGCTATAATAAGTATTCTAGCCTTGTTCTCAGCAAAAGCAAGAAACCCCATCAAAGACAGCTAAGGGTGCCTGACTGCTCAGCTGGACCATGTTTATTGCTTCCAGGAGGCCTCGTCTATAGGGTGCTGTTTTGCTGTTGTACCGTTTACCCATTTTAAAAATTGGAAAATGTTCAGAATTTGAAGGAGTATTCAAGACTTTTAATTTGAAACAATTACTTTAGGATTTGTTCCCTATTTTGTTTGTCTTTTATTAATACCTTTTTAGCAGACAGATCTTGGTTCCATATTTGATGGAAATAGTCTTACATTTTTCTGCTGCTGTTTTTCCCTGCAGTTATTCCCTGTATGCCACCTCCTGAGATTGCAAATGGACAGCTCAGTGGTGACAGTGAAGACTTTACCTTTGGCTCAACTGTTACTTACAGCTGTCACCCTGGCTTTTCTCTCATTGGAGAGTCCACGATTCACTGTACGTCAGTTGATAAATTGAATGGAAAATGGAGTGGTCCAGCCCCTGAATGCAAAAGTAAATGTTTTTTTCTCTACCATTTTCTCTTGATTTCATTTCTCTTGCCTCCTCCATGTGAAACTGTAATTTCCAGATGAGTTGACAAACATGAAAAAACTGATTTGAGTTTTAAATGATTCCCAAAAGCTTAATGCTCCCAAGTTGTGGTCAGAGACCGGGCTTGGTTTAACAGATTTTTCAGCCCATGGAAAGTCACTGCTATAATCTAGGTTGATCTAGAGTAGACTGCATTGCATTGCATTGCAGAACAGCCAACCAAGCAGGTAACCACAGGCAGGCTGGAGACCACAGCTGGTACAAATGGCTGAGGCGCTACCTCTATAGCAGCACAGTTCCCATAGTGTTAGCCAGATTTGTTTTCCCTTTGGTATTCCAGAAAGTGTAAATCAAAATGATCTAGTTGTTCAGGAGGTTCTAATTCTCAGCTCTCGAAAAGCGACTCTCTTCCTGCCTGTGCCCAAGGCTTCCTACAATTGAAGCCCTGATCTGTGTCATTTCTTAGTGATGTACTCGGTTCTGCGCTGCATGAAGGACCTGCTTCTTGTAGAGGCAATTCTGATAATGACTGTTTCTTTGCCTTTCCTTCCTGAAACAAATATTCTTACTGGCTTACTTTTGCTTCCAGTGGTCAGATGTCAAAATCCCGAAGTGAAAAGTGGGGAGAAGGTGTCTGGTTTCGGCACTGAGTACACATATAAAGAAACAGTCACTTTTCAATGTAAACCTGGTCATGTTTTGATTGGTAGTAGTACCGTCACTTGTGAAGCAGACAGTATGTGGAAACCATCTCTGCCAACTTGTGAAGCACGTAAGTATGGGCGTATAAACCTGTTTAGTAGATCAGCTTCTAAATCTCAACAGTTGTACCCATGTGTTGGGAGCCCCTGGGGAGTGTGCTAGGATAAGAGTCCTTCTGGTGGCAGCCCAGGCCACTTATATGACATGAAGCTATGTATGAACTGCAAATGGTCCAAAAGTGTATTGAGAGAGGGAAACTGCTTTCTGTATCTGATGCTCTTATTTCACCAGTTTCAGACTTGCTCAGGATGCTGGGCACAGCTGAATCCAGGTCCTTCAGACAGGGCTGGTGTTAAGCGAAGTAGCATCTCAGAAGCAGAGATGCTGCTCAATCTACATCTTTTCTCCAGTTAAGCAAACTGTGATAAATATTGGTGTTCGCTGAATTGGCCAAATGCAAACCGGATCCAGGACACTTGACAACCAAAACGGTTAAAATGATGTGCACTCGCAGTCAGCTTACTGTTGTTACTGGAGACCCTTTGGGTATGCTTCTGCAGCTAACTTTGCTGTTGTCTCCAATTGCTAGGTTACTGTGGTACTCCTCCAAGCTTCGCTTTCGCTGAATTAACAAGTGCTGTGAGCGACCAGTCTTTGGCTGAAACTAAGTTGACTTACAAGTGTAAACCAGGTTATACTGCAGCAAGTGGAAAGTCTTCTATTGTTACTTGTCTGATAAATACAACTTGGTCTTCAGACCCTGACTTCTGTATACGTGAGTATCTCTGTTCCTCTCCTATCTTGACTGACTATATACTAGTGACCTTTACACGCTTGAGATGTTATTTATTCTGAAATTTTGTTCATGTCCATCTCTGTGCAGACACACCTGGAAGTTTCTTGTTGAACTCTTTAAAGTGTATGGGGGTAAATCTAGCATTTTGGTCTACTCTGATAAACTTACAACAAGATCTGTGTGCCTTTAAATGCACATTTATCATATGTATAGAGATCAAGTGCTTTGTTTTCTGAACAAACTAAAGAACAGCTTAATTCTGCCTCCAGGTCCCCATAATTCAGATGATTCTCTCGTGTGTGCATACTGAGTGATCCCCAGAGCAGCAAGTGCAATTGAGTGTGATTGTGGATTATTTTTTTTTCTTTATTTTTAGCAAAGCATGTTTTGAGGACAGTCAGGGGTACTGGTGAGACAGTGCCATAGAACTGTATTGTATTTCTTGCTAGTTCCTGTTCATAGCCTTTTCCACTTGATTTATAGAGCATAATTGCTACAATAAAATGAGCTTAGTTAGGTGAGATAAACATTGAACTAATGACATGCAATATTGCCACAATGAGACTGATCTACTAGTAGCAAAACTAGTATTGAGTAATACATATCACATTAGTACAGTTCTAACATAACAAAGGTCTGTAAATACTTTGTGCTATTCTTGATAATGAAGACAAAATTACTCTTACCAAAAGACCTTGTATATGTGTCAAAAAAACTCCTGAAGTATTGGAATAGCTAAGGCATATCCTCTTGTGTATTTTGTACTGCATGTTTGCTTTGTGTTAGCAGACTTATGTAGCTCTAGCCCTCTGCTTGATTGGTTTAAGAACCTGCCTCTTAAAGCATGCCCGCTTTCAGCGAAGCACATGCCTGTACCTGGTACAGGCTGCTACCCTTTCTCTGTTCTGGCTGAGACTGAATCCAGTCACTTCTTATGCTACAGCACAAGCCTCTCTGCAGTGGAGTTGGGGGGGGGGGCAGCAGAGTCCTCCCCAGGCGTCCCTCAGTGCAGCTGAGTTTTTGCACAGTTGCAAGCCTGCCTGTGGTCTTGGTCATGTAAGTCTGGTTAAGAGCTATCGCTTGGCATCACTCTAAAAAGACAAATCAAGTAATTCTCATGCCAATTTCTTTTCCTCTAGGAAAGCAATGTTCTTCTCCCCAAATAAACAACGGGAAAGTAATAGCAGACAATTTCCAGTTTGAGACAACAGTGAGTTTCACCTGTAATGCTGGGTGAGTGGATCATTACTTAAGAGAGACTGAAGCTGAAGATTGGGTATGGTGACCTGGAGGTGCTCCACAGATAGGCAATACATCCACCACCCCCGTTACCTGCCAGTTTCCCAGTACAAGTCCCCAGTAAAACTCTATTATGTCTTCAGTGAGATAAGCAAGTGTGGTGATTCATGCATAATTAGTAATCTCATTGTATTACTAATCGTGCATGCTTCAGTTCAGCTCTATATTCCAACTACATACTGGAAACATGGGTGGGATACAGCTCTACTGAGCTACAGTAGGTCACCAGCACCCTGAGACAAAGTTCAGTGGAAACCTAGGAAAACGTTACAGGTCTGGGGGTATAAGTGAATGCATTTCAATCCTTTACAAAGAAAAGGAGGCAGTGGTTCCCTCTCTTTTAGATTGGGAGTTATTTCTGTGCCTCTTGCTGAGACACTGGCGAGGGATCCCTCCTGCTAAAGCTTCTGAAAGTTTACACCCTTCCCTATTTGTCAGGTCAGGCAGCCCTTATTTGCTGCTTTAAAGTAGCTTTTGAGGTGTCCAGATCCCATTTCACAGCAGGAGCAACTTCTGTTCTTGTATCCATGCAATGGTGGAGGAGGAGGGTGAAGAACCCTTTCTAGGTTGTTTTCTGAAAATTATAAAATTCCTCTTTTTCTTTAGGTATAAATTAAAGGGGTCATCTTCCAGCACATGTGTGATTTCAGGAAATGGAGTTGGCTGGGATACAGCATTTCCAAGCTGTGAAAGTAAGAGGACCTGTGCCCAGAGCCATAAAGATAACAGTTGGAGCTGTTGTGGCGTAGCTGCTTTGCTGGAGAGCTTGGTCTGCTTGCTCTTGTGCTTCAAGCTGCTGTAATATTCAAAATTTCAATACTAGCTTGTTCTGTGAGGCCTTAGCTGGAATATTCTTGCGCAATTCAGAAGTCATGCTGACAAACTGGAGGGAACCAGAGGAGAGCAACAGAAAGCAGGGTTTTCTTCTTCATGAAGCAACCCCTGAAACTGGAAAATCATGGAAAAATTAGGAAAATTATGACCCCGTTTATAAGTAGAGGAAATTATCTTTCTCTCTAGTTGCCAGGGGAAAGATGAAAATAAATTGGGCTCAAATTTGATGTTAGAACTCTATCTACATAATTTGGTATAATACTGAAATCAGGTATTTATGGTGTTAGGCAAGGCTAAGAATTAAGAAATATTACAGAATTACCTTCACTACTGTTTTTTAACAGCAATGTCTGTGACTGCCCCACCATCTTTCCTTACTTCAAGAAGAGTCAGCAGATTACCACTGGGGTGGTTAATTTAATATGTCTTGTAAGTCAATCTTGGCTCTTAAAGCTAATTACTATAGTAAATTACTATAATTTTTCCTAGCTTACACGGTTGCATTCCACTTTCCTTCTAGTCTCCTGTTGAATAGGATGCCTCCAACATACTAGTCTAGGCCAGTTACTTTGACAAGGAAAGTTCTGGCTTGTGTCTGGGAATTTAAGTTTCTTGCTCTGTATTTCAGGACTAAAGCTGGGGATGGCTGAAAAATTTCCTCTAGTCTAGTTAGGTGCTTCAGTGGCCATAGGCAGTAGCTGATGTCCAGTATTGAGCAAGAAAGCTAAAAGTATTTTCAGGTGTTTCTAGATGCATGTCAGTTGGTTACATCTTCTTCTCACACATCTGACACACATTTGCAGTTAGGAAAGTGCTCAGACGCTCTTGGTGGTGTCCTTCCTGTAGGACAGCTCCCTGATGTTTTCTGTGGACCGCCACCTACGATTGACAATGGAATACACAATGAAACAACAAAAAGCAGCTTTCTTCATGGCTCTGTTGTAGTCTATGAATGTAATAAGGGCTTCATCCTTACTGGAGAGGCCTCTATTCGCTGTGTATTAGAAGATGAATCTCATGGAGTCTGGAGTAAGCCTACTCCTGAATGCAAAGGTGAGTAGCTGAGGTCCAGTATTGAGCAAGAAAGCTAAAAGTATTTTCAGGTGTTTCTAGATGCATGTCAGTTGGTTATATCTTCTTCCCACACATCTGACACACATTTGCAGTTAGGAAAGTGCTCAGACGCTCTTGGTGATGTTCTTCCTATAGGACAGCTCCCTGATGTTTTCTGTGGACCGCCACCTACGATTGACAATGGAATACACAATGAAACAACAAAAAGCAGCTTTCTTCATGGCTCTGTTGTAGTCTATGAATGTAATAAGGGCTTCATCCTTACTGGAGAGGCCTCTATTCGCTGTGTATCAGAAGATGAATCTCATGGAGTCTGGAGCAAGCCTACTCCTGAATGCAAAGGTGACTCTCCTCTGTCTATCTTGCTGCCTCTTCTCTCTCTTTTGGAAAATTTATGTTTTTGCTGCCTCTTTGAATTCTCAAATCAAATACTTCAGTTAAGGAATAAGCCTTCAAAACTTCCTGAAATAGCTTGCATTGAAATCTAGTGCCAAAAGCACGTGACTAGGTTGCTGCAAAGACTTGCAGGCTACTGGAAGTGTATTCATTCATTAAACATGTGAAACCTTGGGTTACACAGGGGTCCCATTCCCTCTGCTATTTCAGTTGTCACTTTAATATGCATTGGCTTTGATTTGAGACACTGAATGTTGCATAGTTTGATGAACTGTTGTGCTTAATGGGTGTTCAGTTTCACATTTTTGCTCTTTTCTTTTCCAGGCACAGCTAACAAAATCATTGCTGGTAAGTAATAAAAATTCCTGTGTCTAGTGCATGTGTAAGTACTGGTCTGTCATGCTGTCCAGTGCTAATGCTAAGTGTGTATCTTAATGACTGCAAGTGCTGGCCATAGCGGTGTCAATGACTGTTCTCCCTGCTGCTTGGGCTTCCTCTCTTGCTAGCCACAGTCCCTGTAGCTGAAACAGCAGAAAGTGTTGGCTGCTGTGCTGTGAACATTAACATGTTAATAGCGTCATGTTGTTCTCTGAAGTCACTCTTAATCATGCTGTCTGTCCCATTTTTATGTTATTATCTCTTAAGCAATTTTATGCATTCTGCTTAAACCTGGAATAGGCTTATGAGCTTTCCACACTTGTCATGTTTATATTTTTGTTGCTTTATGATCATTCTTTGAAAAAAGGAAAAAATGCTAAAGATACTCTGTGTCTGGGAGTGGGGAGGCAAAAAGTAAACAAACGTATTTGGAATGAAGACTGAAGTTTGTTTATCTCTTGTAGGAATTCTGCCCCTCTTCCTGGCAATCCTGATTATTCACTTTTAGGCTCAAGAAGAGGCAACTGGAAGAGCCAGAGCAACCCCTTGGAGAGCGCTGAATGGTAGATGTACTGGACTTGTCTCGTTGATCTCAGGATTTCACTCTTGTGAGACTGAACTAGAAGAAGTAATCTGCAAACTTTAGATGAAAAAAAAATGGCTTTGATCCTCTATCATGCTCTCCCCTACTGCCTGGGAAGTGCTTATGCTTTTGGTTGCAGGTGTAACAGCTGCATGATGTGTTGAACATACAGCAGCTTGCATATGTGGCCTGTGCTGGATGGTTCCTGGCCCTCCAGATGAAACTACCATTCAGAAATCAAGTGCAGTTATGCCCCTGCTAAGTAGTAATGACACCAAAGACCTTCATCCTGCAGTATTGTAGACTCATGAAAATAGGGCTTTTCAGGTACCTCCATGTTTTGTTTTTCAGCTCCACTAAGGTGGTGTTCTGTTGGATCCTAATTGCGATTTACAAGTGTCGTAAGTGTTCTGAGGTGAAAAGTGATGTTGGTACTGAGAGGGTTAACAGTGACTGTCTTCCTGTGAGCAATATACACTAGAGAAAATTAAGACTGATGTTCGACTTGTGCTTCCTATTCTTATTATCTGTAGGTATGGAGAGACCTGAGAATATTCACGTAAGTGTTTGCTCTAGTTTTTACTTCAAGGCAAGGTTGTTGTGCAAATAGCAATCCATATAAATTGGTACTTTCCCTGGAGAAAAATATTTAAATGCCTTATTTCAAAGAACTACTCTTTTGACTCTTCCTGTAGGTACTGAAAATAACCTTGTGGTCTCTGCAGTGGCAATGTCTTTGTATCTTATCAAAGCTTTTCTCTTCCTGCCTTGCAGAAACTCTTCTTGTCTCTTCATTGACTTTACGCTTAGGAAGTGGCAAAGTGGATTGCTTGGCTGAAAACTCTGGGGAGAAAGTTAAACAGAATGGGCGTTTCACAGCGTCAGTGGAGCTTGTCCCCAGGCAGGTGGTGTTCAGTCTACAGCAATGTCATGGCAACTGAACGCAGAACCTGCACGTGGCTTTGCAGATGCTACCAAACACCAGAAAGTCACCTCATCTGAACTTTTCACTTTCTGTCCCCATGCTTTCTGACTGATAGGAAATCAGTGTCTTAATTTGCACCTGAAAGCTGTTTGCTGGTTTTGGACAGTGGTGCAAGGGGCTATGCAGCCCAACTGCACCATCCATCCGGTGGTCATGTGGGGCTGCGCAAGGATAGAGTAGGAGTGTAGACCCCCAGTGCAAAGAAGGCTTGGGACCAGCTCAGCTCTGGAGGCTTCTCTTGGCTGCTGGGAAGGTGAGGGAGCAAAAACTCTTTTGGTGGCCAGTTGTGCTAACAGCTCAGGGAAGTTTCCTAGTCCAGTGCTGTGGGCAGTGGTGACACGTGGGGAGATCTTGGTGTGGCTCGTTGAGCAAACGTAGGTGCTGCTGTGCAGAAAGCCAAACCCTTGGTGCAGTCATCTGTGGTAATTGGGGCATGAAACTGCCTCTGCTATGTATTTTGCTTTCATCCTGCCAAAACTGGCCTAGTTAGGTGTTGCGTTGAGGATAGTTCAAGAAGGGTGTAGGGTATAGATGAGTGAGAAAGCACGCGAAAATAAGGTATGCTGTCCACTCCTTTCTTTCTTGATTCAGGCTTTTTAGGTGCCATGGAGACAGCTCAAATAATGAGATCTCGCTTACCATGTATAAACCAAAGATGGAGGCAGAAATTCCCTTGATTTGCTGGCTGATGGTCGGTCTTTGCTACAGTGACACTGTCTTTCCTGATTTTAACAGAACTGAGTTAAACGATCAGAGGGTTAAATTATCAATCTGCTGGCTTTGCATAATGCGTAACCAGGAAAGGGAAGCATTCAAAATGCACATACATACTACTGACTTCTTTGTTTCTGCTGTTTCTTCTGTTTATTAGTGCTTTCCTGTTAATAGGAACATGCGCCTAATTATAGGGAAAAACACGTGCCGTAGTTTCCATCAGTATGTTAGCCTCATTACAAATAAACTTCTCCTTTCCATCTGGGAGGTTTTTCTGATTGACCGTCTTTGTGGTGCAGCAAAATAACTGTTTTCGGAAGTAAGTCTTACCAAATAAGAATTTGCAAATTGGTGGGTTTGGGTTTTTTTAATAAGCCGGGTGAATGACTATAGGAACAAAATACAAATTTAAAGCCTAGTAGCTTAGTGCTGTGTTCTGTTTTGTTATCTTAATCTCTGCACAGTCGTCATCCTTGCTGTGTAATTCAGTGATTTTTTCCAAATGAGTTAGCTTCTGTTACCAGGGTTGAGCTTGAAGCGATCCATCCTTGGCCAAGTGGAAGGAGCCGTAAACACTGTGACAAAGTTTACAAGTGCGGCCACTAAGATTTGCAGTTGAAAGAGCGCGAATGTACTGTGAATACAACCGAGTTGTACATAATTTTCCTTTGTAATGTAAATGTAACAAATCAAATTAAATTATGAAGCTTAAACGCTGTGTGTTTCGGAAGTCGTCAGTGAAGGACACCAAAGACCTCCGGCTTTGGGCTTGGCAAGCGCACGATGGCGGGTGCAGGTCTTGCCTGGCCCCCAGCTGCTCCCACGGCGAAAAGCCTGAGGTGTGGATTTTATTTCTCCTCTCCAGAGGTGTGGGATGACAGCACCAGGCAAGATGAGGCCTGGAGAAATAAGGGCTGGGAGAAGTGCGGCAGCCCTGGGCCTCGGCAGTTTGGGGAAGAGCCCCCGGGGCCACCTTGCCTCGGGGAGGAGGCTGCTCACCCCCTCCTCACGATGTCTTCCCCCCCGGCCTCATGGCGGCTCACCCCCTCCTCATGGCACTTTCCTTCCCCCCTGGCCTCATGGCGTCTTGCTCACTCCTCATGGTGTCTTCCTCCCCCCCCCACCTCATGGCAGCTCAACCCCTCCTCACGGCGCCTTCCTTCCCCTCACATCATGGCGGCTCACCCCCTCCTCATGGCACCTTCCTTTCCCCTGGCCTTGTGGCGGCTTCCCTCTCCTCACAGCACCTTCCTTCCCGCCCTGGCCTCGTGGCGGCTTCCCCCCAACCTCATGGCAGCTTCCCCCTCCTCGCAGCGGCTTCCCCTCAGCCCCCCGCTGGGTTCCTTCGCGGTGGCGGGAAGCCCCGTGCAGCTGCGGCCCCTTCCGCAGGCGAGGGGGAAGCCGGGCGCCCATATCTGCCCGCCGCCCCGCGGGGCAGCCGCAGTCGCTGCGCGGTGGGCAGCGAGGGCCGCGCATGGCGCTCGCCGGCGCCTGCCACCTCCTGGGCACCGTCGCTCTGCTCCTGGCCGCCCGCACCCGTGCGCAAGGTAGGGGAGGGCAGCGGGTGGGGTTGGGTCTGCCATAAGGCACCTTGGCGCCATTTTCCACCTCAGGCAGGCGGCGGCGGACTAAGCGCCTCTGTGTGACCTATAGCTAAGTAGTCCAGGCCCTTTATGTAGATTAATCTGGGTGGAAGCCCCCAAAATGGCCCCTCATGGGTGGCGTTGCGCCCTGGACCGGCTCTTCAGCGAGATGGCGGAGAGTCTTCCGCAGCCGGTCCAACTTCCCAGGCCGAGGGGCTCGACCTGCATGTTTGCCCTGGCCTCGAAAGGGTGGCTTTCTGTGAGGAAAAGACAAGTTATCCCTAAGTTAATGCTTTGTAAAAAGGTTAAGCAGCCGTTTCTTTTGCAATGCTTATTTTTCCCTGCGTTGGTGGGACGCACCTCCGTCCTGCGCCTCGAGCCGGAGCTGCGCCCTTCTCTCGGTGGGCTCATGGCTCGGCGGGTTGCTCGGAGACGTCGCGGCCGTTATCCAAAGGCTGCTGCCAGCGTGAGCTGTTTGTTTTACATTCTTTCTACGTTCTTTCTACATTCTTTCTACATTCTCGTGTCTTGTGCAAATGTTTGCCTAGTAAACAAGGCTGCTTCTCTGCTACCTTGGTTCTAAAAGTCGGCCTGTCTGTCTCTACCCCTCGCGTTATTTCTCCAGAGATTCAGTGCAAACGGCCTCCAGATATTCCCCATGGGCGGAACACTGGCAGGTTCATGGACAAGTTCTCCTATGGATCGGTTGTAACGTACACGTGCGATGGAGGTTACACCCGCACTGGCGAGGCCTCCATCCGGTGCGTGACGGAGGATGGGCTGACCGGCGTGTGGAGCGGGCCCCCGCCACAGTGCGGACTTGGTGCGTACCTTGCCGTGGCGCCATCCTCCCCATACGTGCAAGTTCCTCCTCAGACAAGCCCTCAGGAACGTAGCTAGCTTTTCCTACTGGCCAAATCCTCACCAGCATTTCCCTGGCCTGGATCATATGAATGCACTTGGTACTAGAGCAGGGGGACAGGCTGTGCTGGCAGCAAATGTCACCTGATGCATCCAAACGCTCTTCTTCCTGGCCCATAGATTAGGAGTATGCAGCAAGGCCTGGAAGAGCTTTTAGTGACACCAGGTAGTAATAAATCCTGTGACCTCAGCTGAGGAAGCAGCTGGGCTCACACAACAGCCTAGCAAAGCCATTCTAAAGCAGGCTGCTGATGTGGGACAAGTGAAGGACACCGCCCGTGTGGCTCTTCCCCATCACTCCCAGTAATCTCATGCAGGTCAACAAGTGACTTGGAAACCATTGATGTGGAAACCATCACAGGTATGAAAGGCTTGAGAGCTGTGTAGCTAAACACTGCTATTTCTCTCCCTTTTCCAGATATTCGATGCCCATTCCCACACATCCAGAATGGGAGGAGACTACCCCCTACTCGCTACATCTACAAGACTGGGGACACTGTAAACTTTGAGTGCAATTCAGGCTATGCCATTCAAGGCTCCCATACAACCACGTGTGGAGCTGATTTCAAGTGGAGTCCACCTCTGCCAGTTTGCAAAAAGGGCAAGTATCTCAGCATAGGAGTGTGAACACTAACAGCCATGGGAGAAAAGCTCCCTCTAGTGTCCTCTCAAATTCAGTGAGAAAGTAAAGCCAGGATGGATCTGTCCTTGCTTCTCTTCTCAAATCAAGGCACTTCCGGAGAGACATGATCAGCTCAAAAGAAAGGTGCTTACTGCTAGACTGAGAAATGAGGCTAAGTGCTGTCTGCTCTGCCCTGGGCTTTGAGAGGGATGTGAAGATACAAACTTCCCAGCTGATCTCCTTGGGTGCTGTGGTCTTCATGTTCCCTGTGATGCAGCAGGAGACTGTCATTTCTCAAGCATGCAAACAATCCGTAGGCCAGCCGCTGAGAAGTGGCAATAACTGCTTCGCTGTGGGGGTTTCTGTGATTCTGCTTACAGCCCAAAGTGGGACACTTTCATCTCCCTGTGTGCTTCCTGCTAGCAGCTTCTGTGATCTGAAATGGGAACAGGAAGCAATTGCAACTTCTCATTCTCGCTGCTTTTGTGTGTTCACATGCCTCTTCTGCTAAATCCTGTGACCTACCAGTAACTTTTATGCAGAAAATGTTCACATTATGAGTAATTCTCACCAGCTACTATGTGAGGATTAATCTTGATGTGGCTGAACTTTTTTGTTAACTAATACTTTGGTCCAGGAAATACAGCAAAGACTGAACAAAATTTGGATATTACTCTGGCAAAGAGTTCTAATAACATGCAAAATGGTAAACAGCTAATTCAGCAGCCTCTGTTCCCTTTTCAGAGGTGAAGTGTCCTCGGCCACCAAACATCGCCAATGGGCAGCACAGCGGCCAGTCCTCGGACACTTTTCCCCGGGGAACAACTGTGCACTACAGCTGCAGGGATGGCTACATGCTAGTTGGAAACATGTCCATCAACTGCACAGACGCTGGGCTGTGGAGCCGGCCCCGGCCCCGCTGCGAAGGTGGGTTGATGCTCGCTTTTCCAGGCATAGGGTCTGCAAAGAGGATCAACTCCCAGGGCACTGAGCTGTGGCACCACTCTCTCACCACCAGTGCCGATGTGCACTTGTGGAGGCCACATGGCTTTTGGGAAAAAGCAGCCTCTTGCATTGCACGGGTCCCCATCCCTCACACCTTTGCTGCATCCTGCCAGACCCCTCTGCCTCAGCCACGCAGGGTCAGCTGTGATGGCTGGACTCATTGGCAGCAATTTGTGCCAGGATGTCAGCAGAGCACAGAAATGCTTATGGGAGTGATGGGAAGGGATGTAGCTGAGTGTGCCAGACCCAGCTGCTGTCCTGCCCATGCACTGGCATTTAAAGGATTCCATCCATGTTTCCCCCAGCAATCGGCTGTGACAGACCCAAGGTTCAGAATGGGAAAATTCACCTGTTGCAGAGTACCTACAAAGCTGGAGAGACTCTTCGTTTTGGCTGTGAAGCCGGCTATGCCTCAGAGGACAGCTACGAGACACAGTGCCAACCAGGGGGCAGGTGGGACCCACCGGTGCTCAGCTGCGTGAGGAGTGAGTGCTGCTGGGCTCCTTGCTGGTGGCCTGGGGCGCATGGCTGGGGAGGGGGCAGACCTGCGGTGCCCCCATGAGCCCTCAGGCTGTTGCAGGGGTCCTCCTGGGTAGCTCTGCCCCAGCCTGCTCCTGTCCTTGCTCCACCACCTCAGCCTACGCAATGAGCCCACTCCCCCTTTCAGGTTATTCTCTTGCTTCGTTAGAGACACCGTTTCTCTCTTTTACAGTACAGCCGTGCCCCATGCCTCCAAGGATCAAGAATGGAAATCACAATGGCCAGGGCACAGCATTTTTTACCATGGGAATGTCTGTGACATACACCTGTGATTCCGGCTACTACCTTGTTGGAAATGCGGTAGCTCTTTGCAGAGCCTCTGGGAACTGGAGCCTTCCCACGCCTCGCTGTGAAGGTGTGTCTGTGATCTCTGACCTTCTGCAAAAGCCAGCAACTCCCAGCACAGGAGACAGCGCAAGAGAGAAGCTGACCATTGCAATTAAGACTTTCGGTGTGGGAATCGAGTCCCATTTAAATAGTCCTATAGTTTTATAAAACATAAAGGATAAGCTCACGATTGTGAACATGGAGTTAGGTTATTCTATACATGTTGTTTATCAGTGCAGTACTTTCAGTGTTAGGAGCAATGTTCCAGGGACCCAAAGGCTCTTCCAACAACTTATGTTCTCATGTTTCCAAGTTCAGTGAAATGTAGCTCTCCAACCTGGGCACTTGCTGCCTTCATGCCTGCCCTGCCTGCCCCCGGCCAGTACAGCATGCAGGCTGGCCCCTGCTGTGGTACAGTTCAATAATTCAAATCACTGAATGTGAATGTCTGGTAGTGAGTGCCAAAAGCCAGCACACTGATTCATTTGAGACTAAATGCAAAGAAGTCTCCAAAACTACCTCCCTCCTTAAGGTGTTCCAGCACCAGCTTGGCTCTTGGCTCTAGGGCACCTGAGGAACAACCCAGACAGAGACACATTGTTGCAATGCAGCCATTGCTGTGCTCCAAGATGCAGCCTTGGGGATAGGAACTGCTGGATTTCTATGAAATGATTCGATATTCTTTCTCCAGAAAAGTCAGAGGAATCACAGGACACCACGAGACTGATAACCAAGCTGTAGACACAGGCAGTACCTTCAATACAAATGTCCCTGGACCCCCATCCAGCTTCCACGCTGTTTTTGTTGCTAATGTGGCTTTGAGTTGTCTTCCTGTCTCTAGGACCTCACCTCTTCCAGGCACTCTCCTAACCCTTTCGCCTTCCTTTCTAGAGGTGAAGTGTCCTCGGCCACCAAACATCGCCAATGGGCAGCACAGCGGCCAGTCCTCGGACACTTTTCCCCGGGGAACAACTGTGCACTACAGCTGCAGGGATGGCTACATGCTAGTTGGAAACATGTCCATCAACTGCACAGACGCTGGGCTGTGGAGCCGGCCCCGGCCCCGCTGCGAAGGTGGGTTGATGCTCGCTTTTCCAGGCATAGGGTCTGCAAAGAGGATCAACTCCCAGGGCACTGAGCTGTGGCACCACTCTCTCACCACCAGTGCCGATGTGCACTTGTGGAGGCCACATGGCTTTTGGGAAAAAGCAGCCTCTTGCATTGCACGGGTCCCCATCCCTCACACCTTTGCTGCATCCTGCCAGACCCCTCTGCCTCAGCCACACAGGGTCAGCTGTGATGGCTGGACTCATTGGCAGCAATTTGTGCCAGGATGTCAGCAGAGCACAGAAATGCTTATGGGAGTGATGGGAAGGGATGTAGCTGAGTGTGCCAGACCCAGCTGCTGTCCTACCCATGCACTGGCATTTAAAGGATTCCATCCATGTTTCCCCCAGCAATTGGCTGTGACAGACCCAAGGTTCAGAATGGGAAAGTTCACGGATTGCAGAGTGCCTACAAAGCTGGAGAGACTCTTCGTTTTGGCTGTGAAGCCGGCTATGCCTCAGAGGACAGCTACGAGACACAGTGCCAACCAGGGGGCAGGTGGGACCCACCGGTGCTCAGCTGCGTGAGGAGTGAGTGCTGCTGGGCTCCTTGCTGGTGGCCTGGGGCGCATGGCTGGGGAGGGGGCAGACCTGCGGTGCCCCCATGAGCCCTCAGGCTGTTGCAGGGGTCCTCCTGGGTAGCTCTGCCCCAGCCTGCTCCTGTCCTTGCTCCACCACCTCAGCCTACACAATGAGCCCACTCCCCCTTTCAGGTTATTCTCTTGCTTCGTTAGAGACACCGTTTCTCTCTTTTACAGTACAGCCGTGCCCCATGCCTCCAAGGATCAAGAATGGAAATCACAATGGCCAGGGCACAGCGTTTTTTACCATGGGAATGTCTGTGACATATACCTGTGATTCCGGCTACTACCTTGTTGGAAACGCGGTAGCTCTTTGCAGAGCCTCTGGGAACTGGAGCCTTCCCACGCCTCGCTGTGAAGGTGTGTCTGTGATCTCTGACCTTCTGCAAAAGCCAGCAACTGCCAGCAGAGGAGACAGTGCAAGAGAAGCTGACCATTGCAACTGAATCTGCAGAGCTGGTTAATCCCATTTAAAGTGTGACCTAGTATAAACATTTTCAAGCTCTTCTACTGTGAAGAAGGGACTGGGGAAGTTGATAGAAATGCCATGTATAAGTTGTTGTTTGCCATAATGACAGCCTCTTGTCTTCTTTTTTTTTTCTTTTTAACTGCTATTTCACATCATTTCTGCACATCTTCTTTTTCAGTGACTGTCTGCGTAAGTCCAAATATAGAGAACGGAAGGAAAGTTGATGGTCACGGGCTTATCTATGGACCTGGGCAAACAGTTACATTTCAGTGTCATAATGATTACAGCCTGCAAGGTAGTGCTAAAATTTACTGCCAGGAGGATGGCACCTGGAATCCTCCTGTTCCATTCTGTAGTAGAGGTAAAACTTCATCAAGCCTTCCATCTAGACAACAACTTACAGGTAAATCATGACATTTTGAGTGCTCTACTATTTTATGTCCCCTATCCTGACTGTTAAAATAAAAATTGGTTAAATCCTATATTTTTACCTGTCAAGCTAGTGAAAGATGTAGGTATATCCTGGGAACAGGCTTCCAGCAGGAACAGGACTAAATCCTGTGGGAAAAGATGTTTCATCTGTTTAATCTGTTTAATGTTTCATCTGTATTAATCAAAATAAATACTTTTGCAAGGCAGACCAGACACCTTTCTTTGTAACAATGTTTCTTTCTGCACCTGCTTCTGGCATGCTTGCCCTGCCAAAGCAATTGGAAAAGTGCTAATTCTTGTGTATGTTTTCTTTCTTGATAGGTGGTTGTGGTGCTCCTACAAGGTTACTCTTTGCTGATCTAAGTGAGGAGTATAGAAATGAGATTGACTTTCCTGTTGGGAAGACTGTGAGATACACTTGCCGACCTGGATATGTTAAACACCCAGGAGTATCACCTACTATTACATGCCTTGACAGTGGAGTGTGGTCAGAAGCACTAGAATTCTGTAAAAGTGAATAGCTCCGTTGCTTTGGTGTCCATTGTTCAAGAAGGAGTAGGCGATATCTGTCCGCACTGCAAAAACCCTAGCATTATTTTGTTGTTCAAACAGTATGTGACTAGTAAAGCCATGTAACTTTATAGTATTCAAAATCCTTTTGGGGGGGGGGGATTGGAAATGTGGGCAGATTATTGGAGTAATAGTTGCATTTGTTGTACCATGGTATAGATAGAAGCCTAAAATCAGTTTTGTTCTCCCACAGGGAAACAATGTGGTCATCCTGGTGAACCTGAGAATGGCAAGATTAGTTTCATAACAGATCTCCTATTTGGGTCAACAGTGATCTACAGCTGTGAGGAAGGGTAAGTCCTAGGTTGATACTTTTTGCTGCTTCTTAAAACCGCGAAGAAAGATGCGTTTCCTAAGTCTCTATTTTTCCCTCCTATTCATTCACGCACCTAAAACTGATTTGGCTCCTGCATAGTGTTGCACATATATGAACAAAAGGCATTCTGTCTCATACGCATACATGTATATACTGTCAAACTGGCAAGGGGGTGCTAAACTAGGAAGGGAGATTCTCCCACGAGGTTTCACATCAGCAGTGTTTCAGCAGGGCTGCTCAAACTGTCAGGGGTGGTGAAAAGGAATTAATAACTCAAACTGAAATGACCTGGAATGAATGTTAATTCCTTCTAACACCAGGCACAGGTTAATTGGGCAGCCTAGCAGACGATGTGAGATTTCTGACACAGCACGTGTTGAATGGAGTGGCAGCATTCCCATTTGTCAGCGTAAGTAGCTTACAGCTCTAGGTGGTTTGCATTGCTCTGGTAAATATTTTTCAGCAGAGACTGCCAAATTATTCACATCAAAGCTTTCATGGGGAACCTCTCTGCTCTGTGGGCATGAAAAATATCAGAAGGTCTTGATTTCCTGTGAAATATTCTGGGAAATGGTACAAGATTTCAAAGCTTAATGGATTATAGAAAGCCACGTCTCAGCTGGAGCATTTTCAGTAGTACTTGTACATCCTGTCTTTGGCTAAAATCACATAGGTGTTACACAAAAAGAAGAGAAAACGTTATGCCCAGCTCAGTGGGTGGTAATGTTAGACACAGAGAGATCAAATCACTTACTCTAGTGAGTCACAGAGTGGCTACTGTGGGAGGGCCAGAAATAGAATCCCAAAGTCCCAAATTTTGGGCCAGCTCTTTTACTACAAACATGGATGGCTAGTATGTACCCAAAGAGTACAACAGTACCACACCTCAGCAACTAGAACTTGGTGAAGTAGTATTTGGTGATAGAGCTGCATATGAAAAAACCCTGAGATACTTACTGGCACATTTTAGTACTTAAAAGCATTTTACAGATTTTCCTGGTGCATATTAACCTAAAAAGTAACACACAAATTACTGACTGTGTGTGCCTTTGCACTGTGTGCTGAGGTGTATTAATTCACGGACCCTGACATGATGAGCTGAAATCATTTATTAAGCAAGCGAGTCGTAAATATATATATCCATTGCTGGCTGGTGTAATTTCTAAGTTGCAATTTCCCACCCCTTACACAGCATTATACCTCCTTAATCAGGAGGACAGGTGTTAACCATAGTCCTTGCATTTTTGCATTCTCTGTCCGTTGCCATGGATCCTTCATGTCCTGTGCTTGTGCTGTCTGTGCGAACTTCCTCCTCCAGTCTGGAGGCAGTTCCATGCTTACTCTTCCCATGGCTTTCATCCCATTACCTCGAGAATATCATGTTCTGTTAGTTTTACCAACTCGTTTTCTGGCCCCACAGTGTGCAGCTGAAAAGATCAAGATTTTACACAGTTGACACAAAAGAAATATTATTTGATTTTTATTTTTTAAACAGTAGAAAAGATAAAGCATGTAGATGCTTCCTCCATAGAGGTTTGTCCTACTGTGTCTGCTTTCTGACTAGCATAGTATTGCTGGTCAGGGAAATGGGATCCAGATGTCTACAGGGTATCACCTAGGTTAGTTCATCACAGTTTTTCCATCTCTAGGACAAGTATTTATGTCCCATAGACTGGGAGACTGCAGATGCTTTAGTTCCACTGTTCAATTTAGAAGACTTGTTCTGCATCCCTCCAGGTATTCCTTGTGAGCCACCTCCAAATATTCCCAATGGGAAGCACACAGGCACGCTGCTAGATGAATTCTACTTCGGCACGTCTGTAACGTATACCTGTGACTCGGGGCACCCGCCACACGGGGAGGCCTCCATTCACTGTACCACCGAGGACGGGCAAAACGGCGTGTGGAGCGGACCTCCCCCTCAGTGCGGAGGTAGGATGGGATACGCACACGCAAACCCTTGGCACAATCCTCTCGGCCCTACTGCTGCATGTTCAGAAAGACAAGGAAGCCCCTAGATAATTGCACTTCTTCCCTGTGTGTTCCTCCGTAGCAAGATTTGTGTATGCTAGTTCTACATCCCTGATCAGGCAGCCTGGAGGATGCTGTTGGCACTTCCCCACTGTCTCCAACAGCCCCGCCTTATCTTTCCATTTGAATCTCCCTCAGTCCTCGACATCATTGGATGCAGGCAGTAGATTGTCGACAGGAAAATTATTTTCAGACTTAAGTCTAAAAGTCATTTTGACTGTAAATTCACAGCTGCACTCCTCTGCACAACTATTCCTGTTCTGAGGTCCTTCACTTTTTTTCAAGATGTTACATGTCCTGTCCTGCAGATGCAGAATGGGTGAAAAGTGTCTGCTGCTAAGAGTGTCCCCCCACATAAAGACACAGTTCCCTCTGAGAGTGAGCCAGGCTATGTCATGCGTGGCCAGTATGGTACAATGCCAACTAAATAACACTTGAGAGCCACCTGTGCCAGTCTGTGAATGGGGCAAGTGTTCAAACAGTGCTTTAGATATTAACCTTCACAGTGGTCTCCTTACTGTGCTTTTTCTTCACTCATTTGAAAAGTAGATTGGCCAGATCTGTTCTCTCTCAAATCAGGAGGGTTTACAGGTTTGAAGGGTTACAGGAGAGGTCCCAAGGAAAAAAATACACAAGATAGGCCTCAAGGCAGGTTGCAATCAATCTTTCCCAGAGCTCTTTCCCTTTCCTCTGTTCAGCGAATCTGATGTAGCTTGCAAATTACATGAAGGACTTAACAACTGTGTGACAGTGGTAGCCCCTACCCTGGTTTCCTTCAGTAAGAGATATGATACTGGCAACTCCCTCCTGATATAAATGTGTGCAGAATTACCTGTTTTGAGACCCTAAAAAGATGATGGGCATGAGCAAGAGACACTAGAGAAGGTGTTTTTGTCAAAAGTCTGTCTTAGGCTTTGCGTTTGGTTCACTTGAACCTTTGTATCAAACGGGATGTTCTGTTTTTACTTTTTCTTTGTACTTCTTCTGGTGTTGATGTGATTTTCTTTCTCTCTTCAGCACTGGCATGCCCACCTCCTCCAGACATCGTCAATGGGAAGCACAGCGGCCAGCTTGGGGAGGCCTTCAGCACTGGAGCATCTGTTAATTACCACTGTGATCCTGGCTACGCTCTTGCTGGAGAAGCACGGCTTAACTGTACAGCATCTGGCACGTGGAGTCTTCCCATCCCTCGGTGTGAAGGTTCATATGTCTTTCCTGTACTGCTGCTTTTTCCTAGATGTGCTTCCAGGCAGGTCTGCGGGACAGGGGAGCTGTGGGGAAGGACAGACATGGTTTCAAGAAAGCACAATTCACTTTTTCTCTTTGGAAATCAGTCTCTGTGAATTACCACTGACGTAAAAGAAAGGTTGCTTGTTTGAGAAGAGCACTGTACCTCTATATAAATGATGGTGTAGTCCTCAGGGATGGAACAAATAGTTTGAAAAGAATTTATGCTTAAATGTAATCATGATCTCATTGGTTCCATGTGCATTTATAGACTTCTTTGCTTTAAGATGAGAAGGGATGTTTCGGGCATATGGAGAACTGAAAATGGCATTGGTATGATATTAGAAAAGTATAGCAAGTGGAAATTATTTGGGGAAAACAAGTACACATAAATATTCTAGATAGCACTTGAAAAAGTAAAGGAGGTAAGCGAAAGGTTGTTTTAACAGTTTTTCTGTGTGCCTGCAACTACACTTCACACTGCCTACATTTTGTAGGCATCACAAAAGAGAGACTCTAACATCTGTTACCTTTCTTGACAGCTGGCTGTAATGCACCTACAAGACTAGTGTTTGCTGAGCTAAAGAAGGAGTACAGCAATCAGACTGTCTTCGCGGTGGGGAAGACAGTAGAATACATGTGTCGGCCTGGATATGCCAGATACCAGGGAATGCGGCCCTCTCTCACGTGCCTCCAAAATCGGACGTGGTCTGCAGCACTGGAGTTCTGTAAAAGTATGTTCAGCAAATGCTGAAAAATCTAAAGATCGTTGGATTTGGGTAGATTTTTAACACTTTTTGAGTGTAAATCCATCTAATTTTGTGGGTTTCTTTACTTTCTGCAGTCCATTCTCTATGTTAGGATTCCTAGAATAAGATTTCACTGCACCATGCCATTGAACAGGAGAGATCTAATGATAGTTGATGTTCTCTTCTAGGAAAGCAATGTGCTAATCCAGAGGCACCAGAGAACGGCAGAGTTGTAATTCTAACTGATCTATTCTTCGGGTCAGAAGTGAATTATACTTGTAAAGAAGGGTGAGTTTTAAAATTAGCTGAATTCAGCTGCCAAATGAGAGCTTAGCAGATCTTAAGTGGCAAAAGAGCTATACATAAAGGAACCTTGTTTCCAGGTGAGAAGTCTGTGTTGCCACTTACAAGAGTTGCATACAAAGTAAGAAATCCCTCTGTTTAACTACAGGCACAAGTTGCTCGGGCCTTCTCAGAGAAGATGTGAGGTCTCTGGCACACGTGTTTTATGGAGTGGAGATGTTCCTGTTTGCCAGCGTAAGTAGGTCACACCAAAGATTCTTGGAGATTGCTTGCTCCAGTGCTTTTAAGAGAAAGTGGCTAATCATTCAAACCAAAGTTTATACTGCAAAATATGTCTCATATGCAGTCAGTGCATTTTTTAAATTTTTCAGACTTCTTTCCACTTTGCTTTTGCTTTTGTTTTGTTTTGAATGTGTTTGAAATGTTCCCAAAGGTCTGTTATTTATGCTGGTTCAAACTGGGGAAAACATTAATATTTTAAAGCCTATATGGCTGGATAAGTACTTCTGACTGGTCAGACTCAGAACTATGTGTAGGAATGGCACAGCCAGTCTCTCTCCACTCTGTCTGTGTCACAACAGGTTATGGAAAAGGGAGTTAAGAACCGTCCTGACTCCTTTGGGGAGGGACAACAAGGCATGAGAAGCACATTGCTGAAGGGCACAGGTATTCCTTGCCCCATATGCACCTTCCCACTGGACATTCACCCCACAGATCTCATTATGCTAGTGCCCAGGAAATTTGAGTGATCTTATCCAGAGACTACTACCACTGAGATGAGGCCATCGCAGTTGGCTCTTTTCTTGGGGAAGCACGTCTGTCCTGCAGACCGTGGGCCATTGCTGCTAGCGCTCACTCTAATGGCTGCCTTGTATGTGCCCTGCAGCAATCATGTGCGATCCACCTCCGGACATCCCCCACGGAAGACACACAGGGCATCTGATGGATGACTTCCCCTATGCAGCTGTGGTCACATACACATGCAATTCGGGCTACCCGCTCACAGGAGAGGCCTCCATTTTCTGCACCACGGAGGACGGGGTGCACGGAGTGTGGAGCGGGCCACCACCACAGTGCGGAGGTGGGACTCTGCTGAGCACAAGGCCACTGTGCGCCTGTGAGGCCACAGGCCAGGCAGTGGTGCAGTGAAACTGGTGGAGAGTGAGGGAGAAACTACAGATGGGGGAAATGCTGTACAAAATGTAGCAATTTCATATAGCAGCATCACAAATATTCCATCTGTAAACGTAGATAATTAGTTATGAGTTGCAGAAGAAAGGAGAGTTATGGCAGTGAAGTGGTTGGTCCACATGCAGGTGGGGTACTGTACCCAATGATAGGAAGACAGCTACTTTTACAGAAATTTATTAAGAATAACTAATGGAATTAATTGTCCTCCTCCTTTGATTTTTGAAGGTTAGAATATCTTATGTAGTTTCTTTTTTCATATTTTTTGCCCTTTCTATAGTTTTGATCTGTTTTTCCTTCCCCTTCTCAGTGGTGAATTGTCCTCCTCCTCCAACCATTGCCAACGGGAAGCACAGCCATCACTCCTCAGACAAGTTTCTTCCAGGAATGACTGTTCAGTACACCTGCAGGGATGGCTATTCTCTCATTGGGAATGCATCCATTAACTGTACTGCCTTGGGAACATGGAGCCATCCCTGGCCCCGATGTGAAGGTGTGTTCATGTTGGTTTCTTTTATCTTTCTCTGGGCCCTTTCTTCCTTTTTAGCTCTCAGTTTAATCACTGCAGACTGAATCTCCATGAAAGGCACAGGCCAAAGATCCCATAGGCAGGGAGAGCTCCACAGGCCTCTTTGGATTTCCCTTTCTTTATCCCAGTAAGGACTGACTCTCAAGCACAACTGGATATTGATATTTCTGAAAGTTTTCTGTGAGTAAGACTTTAAAATGTTGAGAGGCCTGTGAGAGTGATGGTAAAGTTCTTGGCGCAGCTGTTGGCTACTGTAAGCACCCTTCCACACCCAGCACGGGCTTCACATCCTAAACAGTGCTTTATGTTCTTCACTTCCAGCAACTGGTTGCAAAAGACCAAAGATTGAGAATGGAAGAGCAACTGAGCCAGAGACCATGTACAAACCTATGGACACCGTTGTCTTTGAATGTGATCTTGGTTATATGTTAAAGGGCTCTCAAGAGTCTCGGTGCCAATTTGGAGGCGTATGGGACCCTCCTGTCCCCATCTGTGAAAAGCGTAAGTGGAAATGAGGTAGTGGCAGCTAGTTTCTCCTGAAACCGCTGTATGAGTACACCTGGCAGGATGCAGCTGCCTCATTTTGGGGGTAAAAGGATCCCAAGCGCCACAGTCCAAAGGAAAGGAAAAGAAAACCCTGCAAATGTCTGTCCTCTTGTCTTGATGATCCCCACAGAGATTTTTGTTATATGTAGGGCTTTCACCTCCTAAATGAATCCTGGGGAAGAGAGGTATAGACAAGCTGATTCCTGATTCTGTTTACAACCATAGGAAACCCAGAGAAAGCTGTTAAGTAGTACCCTAGATGAAAACTTACTACTGCAAATGCTAAGTTGAGAAATACTCATTCATGATGTTAATAATATACAAAAAAAAAATGGCAGAAACATACCTGTGGGTAGGACAGAAATATAATTCAAACATTGGTATTCATAGTTATTTGGAGAAGATTAAAGGGAAAGCAAGCAAGCTGTCTTTCTATACAGTGTGTGCTTGTGTTACCTCTTCACAAGTTTTGACTTTTCACTTCCATATAGTGCTGCTGTGCCCTTCCCCTCCAAGTATCAAAAACGGCCAGCACAACGGCAAAAATATGAAAGCCTTCACCCCTGGAATATCAGTGAAGTACAGCTGTGACCCAGGGTATGCCCTCACTGGGACAAGAAAAGTGTCTTGTCTGCCATCTGGAACTTGGAGCATCCCTTACCCTCGATGTGAAGGTGTGCTTTCAGTGTTGTTACCTAACGTAAAAAGGGACACCACGATGGTCATCTCAAAAGAGGAACCCATCAGCACACAAAAGTCACCAGTGGGGAGTGAGCAGCATTGATCAGGCACAGGCAGGGTGTAAAGCACAGGTGGGGATTTCAAGGCTTTACACATGCACGCACGCTGCTCCCCATTCTCCTCCTTGCACACCTTTCCCTGAGGAGGAATTTCTTCACTGTGAGAGTGACGGAGCACTGGAACAGGCTGCCCAGAGAGGTTGTGGAGTCTCCTTCTCTGGAGATACTCAAAGCCTGCCTGGATGCAACCCTGTCTAACATGCTCTAGGTGACCCTGCTTGAGCAGGGAGGTTGGACTAGATGATCTCCAGAGGTCCCTTCCAACCTTACTGATTCTGTGATTCTAAGGTAGGGGAGAACGAAAGGTCTCTCCTTGCTGCTTTTATGGTGAATTTTGACCCTGCAAATGACAAGCGGGAAAGCCCAAGCCTGGCAGCCACTTCCCCAGCCCATGCTTTGCTCGCTTTCCTTTTCAGTGATTGCCTGCACAACCCCAGCAATCCAGAACGGAGCAGTAGCTGGTAGGCACAAAGGCACGTACAGTCCCGGGGACACCGTCACCTTCCAGTGCCACCCCAGCTACGTGCTGCGGGGCAGCCATGAGGCCGAGTGCCGGCAAGACGGCCGGTGGGCTCCTCCAGTGCCCATCTGTGTGCCAGGTGAGCAGGGGAAGACGTGGGCAGCTTGCGCAGGTTGCTAGCGGCTTGGGCAGGTTTCTAGCAGGGGTTGTGAAACGGGGAGGGAGGAAACTCCCACGCTGGGGATGTCCTTGCTGCCAGTAGAACGGAGCTCTCCCAGCCACCAAAGAGCAGCGACTATATTCCCCATGGGGTGAAGAGAGGCAACTTGGGGGTGAAACAGAAGAGACTGAGGGTTGTCCTTGTGCGGGAGCGGGGTTGGGGGCGCAATCTCTGCCTCATTCACGTTGTCTGGGAAGCGACAATGTTTGGCTGTGCTGCAGGGGTTCCTCCATCGGGTGCAATCCCTAAAGCAAAGCTCTTTCCTCCTCCCCTCTCTTAGCGGTGCCTTGTCCTCCACCTCCGGTCATCGCCAATGCAATGCCCAGCGCAGAGCTTGGGGAGAACTTCACGAGTGGCATGTCCATCACCTACAGCTGTGACCCGGGCTTCTCCCTCATCGGCAATGCTTCACTTTCATGCACGGCATCGGGGAACTGGAGCCTGCCTTACCCGCGCTGTGCAGGTGCGTTTCAGTGTGCTGCTGCCATTCCCCCGTGCACCCGTGGTTGTCTGAATGTCCATCCCATGCATGGCTGATACTGAGGGAGGCAGAATCTGTGAAACCCAGAGAATGTGTGAGTATGTTGGGGCAGGTAGGTAACAGCAAGTTCACGTGGTACCCACTGGGCTAAGCAGGATGCTCTGTTCCCTTTAGTGGCTTTAGGAGTAAACTGTCCTGACATGTGAAATGTTATTGTATGTAGATAAGTTAGAATGTCTAGAAGAGTTATAAATGTCCTTGGCTTTTGTAGCAGTGCCTACCAACCAATGCACTTACTTCTCTTTATTAGCACTGTATAGCCAGCACTCATTTCTCATGTGCATTTTGTTTCTTGGTAGCTGGATGTGGTACACCAACACCATTATACTTTGCTGAGCTAAACAAGGAATATAAAAATCAGACAGAGTTTCCTGTTGGGAAAATTGTAAAATACACTTGCCGGCCAGGATATGTTAAACATCCGCAAATATCACCAACGATTACGTGTCTTGAAAATCGAACGTGGTCCGACGCCCAGAAATTTTGCAAACGTATGTCTTACAGATGCTTCGTTTTTTCCAAAAAACCGAAAGACTACAACTTGGTGGATGTATAGAGAGACATTTCAGTTCCCTTCTCAGTAGGGCAGGGGGGAGTGGCAGGACTGCTAGGATTAAAGTGCTGCTTTTCCTACTGCATTGACTGAAAGAAATTCACAACCAGCCCTTGTTTTGTCCTAGGGAAAAGGTGTGAGCATCCAGGAGAACCCGAAAATGGCAGAGTTATTGTTACAACAGACCTACTGTTTGGGTCAACAGTGAATTACACTTGTGATGAAGGGTGAGTCCAGGCCAAGCTCATCTGGCTTACCAAGATGCAAGCAGCAATGTCTCTGTTCTTTCTCTGACTTTTAGGTACAGTGTGGTTTTTAACAAGAAACCAGTGCTTGTGTCCCTATGCTCAAAGTCCATCAAAGTTACCTGCTCAGTGTGATGCTTGAGGAGAAATCTGCCAGTTTGTGTTTGGTGTATGTTCTGTAGCTTTTCCATGCCCATCACATTGCAGTTTGACCAACTGAGCTCTCAGCTGCAGCTGCTGACAGAACACAGAAAGCATCCAAATGTCCAGGGAAAATCTCAGCCTCCTCCTGGCATTTTAAGACACTTTGGTCTTTACAGCAGTAGTCAAATTCTAATCTGATTTGTAGGCTAATTGACAATAAAAATGTGGAGAACGAGGTTCAGGCTTAAATTTTTAAGTGCCAAATAGAGCAAATGACCCTTCAAATCTGATCTAGGAGTGTATGATGGAAAAACAGGAGTTCATTCTGAAATACTGAGCTTAAAACAGGTGTCAGTGAGGTGGCCTCTTGCAGAGGACGGAAGGAAGAGAGGCAATGGCAGTTCTCTAGGCCTTCTGGGATTTACTGCCCATGACGACCAAGGAGACCTTTGCTGGGGGAACACACATGATCTAAGGATCAGAGCCTTAACAATGGCAGTATTCAATGACAATGAAGGCGAGACTTGCCAGGGCATGGGAGATGAGCGCTCCAAAGACAGTCCCTGTGCAGTAACGGTGACTTTGCTTAACTGCAGGTACAGACTGACTGGACATGCTCAGAGGCGCTGCATGATTTCTGGGTCTGGGAAGCAAGTTGTGTGGAGCGGTGACATTCCCATCTGCCAGTGTAAGTACATCCCAGCAGGGCTGCTGGGGAGCAACCGAGCAGCACAGAGAAATTCGGGTCAGTGCTTTTCTTAGAAAATGTCTTTCAAGCGACAGACTGAGAGCACTGCTGCTGAGACGGGGCCATCGCAGTTGGCTCCTTTCTCGGGGAAGCACGTCTGTCCTGCAGACCGTGGGCCATTGCTGCTAGCGCTCACTCTAATGGCTGCCTTGTATGTGCTCTGCAGCAATCATGTGCGATCCACCTCCGGACATCCCCCACGGAAGACACACAGGGCATCTGATGGATGACTTCCCCTATGCAGCTGTGGTCACATACACATGCAATTCGGGCTACCCGCTCACAGGAGAGGCCTCCATTTTCTGCACCACGGAGGACGGGGTACACGGAGTGTGGAGCGGGCTGCCGCCACGGTGCGGAGGTAGGACTCTGCCAAGCGTGGGGCCGCTCTGTGCATGTGAGGCCGCAGGCTGGGCCATGTGTGGGCAGGAGTGTGCTGTGGAGGAGCTGCTGTTAGCAAAGTGGAGGGAAGGCGGGTGCTGGAGTCCGGCAGCATGAGGGGTCATGCCATTGCTGCTGGAGGTGCTCTTTGGCACTGTCCAGAGGAGGGCCCATAACCACTTGCTCCTAAGCCCAGAGCTCTGCAGGGTCTGGATGGACTAGGGCTACAAGCGGCGGCGCAAGGGACACCCATTCAAGCTGTGTTTCTTACAGGCTCTCAGCTTGGCTGAAAAGATCCCTTGCACTGAGACATTTACTTCTCAATTCTCTTTCATATCATAACTGATGTGAGAATGGTTTTGCCCTCTTCCCCCAGCATCACAATGCTCTCCACCTCCAGCAATTGCCCATGGAAGGCACAGCGGCCAAGCCATAACAGTTTTTGCCAGCGGGATGTCTGTGAGATACAGCTGTGATTCTGGCTATACTCTCATTGGAGAAACACAGCTTAATTGTACATCTTCTGGAACTTGGAGTGCCCCTGCCCCTCAATGTGAAGGTGTGTTTATCTGCCTTTCTGCCTTTTCCACTTGTGGATGTGCCAGTGACACCGGGGCTTAACGGAGGAAAAAATGCCAAATGCTCACCCCTCTCTCAGAGAAGATTTCTTTCCTTGCAGGGCTCCTGTGTCCCTCCCCATTGGCTATTGACAATGGTCAGCATGATGGCAAGGATGAGAAAGTCTTCAGCACTGGAAAGTCTGTGAATTACAGCTGTGAGCCTGGTTATTCTCTTATTGGAAAAGCCACTCTATATTGCACAGAGAATGGAACCTGGAGCATCCCTTACCCTCGATGTGAAGGTGTGCTTTCAGTGTTGTTACCTAACGTAAAAAGGGACACCACGATGGTCATCTCAAAAGAGGAACCCATCAGCACACAAAAGTCACCAGTGGGGAGTGAGCAGCATTGATCAGGCACAGGCAGGGTGTAAAGCACAGGTGGGGATTTCAAGGCTTTATGCATGCACGCACGCTGCTCCCCATTCTCCTCCTTGCACACCTTTCCCTGAGGAGGAATTTCTTCACTGTGAGAGTGACGGAGCACTGGAACAGGTTGCCCAGAGAGGTTGTGGAGTCTCCTTCTCTGGAGATACTCAAAGCCTGCCTGGATGCAACCCTGTCTAACATGCTCTAGGTGACCCTGCTTGAGCAGGGAGGTTGGACTAGATGATCTCCAGAGGTCCCTTCCAACCTTACTGATTCTGTGATTCTAAGGTAGGGGAGAACGAAAGGTCTCTCCTTGCTGCTTTTATGGTGAATTTTGACCCTGCAAATGACAAGCGGGAAAGCCCAAGCCTGGCAGCCACTTCCCCAGCCCATGCTTTGCTCGCTTTCCTTTTCAGTGATTGCCTGCACAACCCCAGCAATCCAGAACGGAGCAGTAGCTGGTAGGCACAAAGGCACGTACAGTCCCGGGGACACCGTCACCTTCCAGTGCCACCCCAGCTACGTGCTGCGGGGCAGCCATGAGGCCGAGTGCCGGCAAGACGGCCGGTGGGCTCCTCCAGTGCCCATCTGTGTGCCAGGTGAGCAGGGGAAGACGTGGGCAGCTTGCGCAGGTTGCTAGCGGCTTGGGCAGGTTTCTAGCAGGGGTTGTGAAACGGGGAGGGAGGAAACTCCCACGCTGGGGATGTCCTTGCTGCCAGTAGAACGGAGCTCTCCCAGCCACCAAAGAGCAGCGACTATATTCCCCATGGAGTGAAGAGAGGCAACTTGGGGGTGAAACAGAAGAGACTGAGGGTTGTCCTTGTGCGGGAGCGGGGTTGGGGGCGCAATCTCTGCCTCATTCACGTTGTCTGGGAAGCGACAATGTTTGGCTGTGCTGCAGGGGTTCCTCCATCGGGTGCAATCCCTAAAGCAAAGCTCTTTCCTCCTCCCCTCTCTTAGCGGTGCCTTGTCCTCCACCTCCGGTCATCGCCAATGCAATGCCCAGCGCAGAGCTTGGGGAGAACTTCACGAGTGGCATGTCCATCACCTACAGCTGTGACCCGGGCTTCTCCCTCATCGGCAATGCTTCACTTTCATGCACGGCATCGGGGAACTGGAGCCTGCCTTACCCGCGCTGTGCAGGTGCGTTTCAGTGTGCTGCTGCCATTCCCCCGTGCACCCGTGGTTGTCTGAATGTCCATCCCATGCATGGCTGATACTGAGGGAGGCAGAATCTGTGAAACCCAGAGAATGTGTGAGTGTGTTGGGGCAGGTTGGTAACAGCAAGTCCACATGATACTCACAAGTATCAGCTTGCCTCCAGCAAGCACAGGATGGTCTATATGGTGGCACTGTGCATTATCCTTTCTGCATGTTACCTTGTTTACGCTCTTTGACAACCTTCAACAATCTCTCCTTAGTGCTGCAATGTCCTTCGCCTCCAAATATTGACAAAGGAACGCATAACAGCCAGCACTTGAAAGAATTCACTCCTGGAACAGCTGTAAATTACAGCTGTGACCCTGGCTACTATATATTGGGAGAAGCATCAATTTATTGTACAGATTCTGGAAACTGGAGCCTCCCTCTTCCTCAGTGCGAAGGTACCTGTTTTTAATTTTTTAGAGAATTATGGATAGTTTGAGAATTTCTGTCTTTGAGAGCTCATAAGATTTGCCATCTCCCTCACTCTTCATAGAATGCTGAATCTTACACTCCTTCCTTCCTGTCTCTTTTAGCCTTTAAATTTTTATCTGTGTGTACTCAATATGCATTTTAAAAATATTGTGTTTAGTTGATAGATATGTCTCAATTTTGCTCTATGAATTTTCTTTCCCAACAGGTGGCTGTGCTACCCCTCCAAGGTTACTCTTTGCTGAGCTAAATGAGGAATATAAAAATCTGACAGAGTTTTCTGTTGGGGACACTGTGAAATACACCTGCCATCCTGGATACATGAGACGCCCTGGAACACCCCCAACAGTAACATGCCTCAAAAATCAAACGTGGTCTGAAGCACTAGAGTTTTGTAAAAGTGAATAACTCCATCAGTTTGGTGTTGTTTTTTGAAAACTGTCTAAACTACATTTGTGGGTTTCTTAATGCAGTTCTTTACTAGTCTTTACATGGCTTTACTAGTCACATAATTTTGACAATTACTGACCATTCAAAACTCCTTTCTTTATTGGTGGCAGAATGTGGACAGATCTTTAAGACAGTATTTTCTCATAATGCATCACAAAATTGAGAGGAGTTTAAAGTTAGCCTTGTTCTTTCCCAGGGAAAGAATGTAAATATCCAGAAGCACCAAAGAATGGCAGAGTTGTCATTCTGACAGATCTCCTCTTTGGGTCAGCAGTGAACTACACATGTGAAGAAGGGTGAGTACTATGCTGTCTTAGCTGACTCAATTTCCTGAGCTTGGTGTCAAACAGCTTACAATGAAGGGTCCCAATTTCTCTGTGCATGTTGTTTTTCCATAGCAAGCCAGAAATTGTGTTTTGATTCCAGTTACATATTAGTTGCCTGCTCAGAAGGGAGAGATGCCTCTTCTTTTTCCCAGATTGTGCTTGATAAATTACTTTGCAAACTTCAGTTTCAGTTTTGACTTCTCAGATGGCCACCTGGACAGAGCCAAGCAAGTGTGAGTGAGTGCCTGCAGAGAGGAGGCTCCAGTTGTTCTCAAATCCCTCGGGTTTGAGTCCTGGTTTAGCAGTTGGCCAGTCTAACCTGGAGTAGTTTGTGATCATTTTTGTTCCTCATGGGTCCAGGATGAAGGAACTCTGTGTCCTTCATTCCCATGGGTGGAACCAGCAAAAACACCTGGGTGACCAGCCAGAATCAGGAGGCTGCAGAAAGAAACCTCTGGGGGTATTGTGACACACAATTGGATTGTGGGAGCACAAGATCCAAGCTACGTGACTTGGTATCAACTGACATTTCCCTCTGTGCCCTTCTAGGCATGAACTAGCTGGACAGTCTCAGAGGCGATGTGAGATTTTTGGACTGCTTGTTGCATGGAGTGGTGCTCCTCCCATTTGCAGGAGTAAGTAGGTCATGTCTAGATATGGCCCAGAATTGCCAAATGAACTCCTTAAAATCAAACAGTGGCATTTCACTAAAATAGAGCCTTGAAAAATAAGGCTTTTAAAACATAATATTCCTCTAGGATAAGTTTGTTTTGCATGACTTCTTCTAAAAATTTTCTAGATGTGATCTTTTGATCTTTCAGAGTTATGTAAGAAGAAGAGTTGTCAGATCCCAGCAGAAACTCGTCCCTTTTGTTTCACAGATGTAAATAATAAACAAAGAACTGTTTTTCCTACAGTAAGAGTGAGATACCGAGGGAACTGGGATCTTCTAAGTCCTGCACTGTCTTTCAAACTGTAAGATTGTCTCACAGAGTTGGGACCTGAGGGAGAAATGCCAAGGTCACTGCAATTAGGATATGGTCTTTCCTTGAGATGGAATTGTTTTAGAAGGCAGGAGCTGGGTATAGTAAAACTGCGTCATGAGAATGATGAAGAGCCCTCATGGTATATATATTTGGAATGGAATTGCAGTAGTCTGTTTACAGGCACAGTACTATGTTTACATATACAAATAATGTGGTAATCCTAGGGCACCCCAAGGAACTAAAAAAACCCACAATCTTGAAATTATTCTTCTGTGTGTTTCTGAGTACAACCTGTGAAAACATCTCTGAGAACCTCCTTGGGGAGCTGTGGCAGGTTCAGGATGGATTTTGTATGTACGTCGTCCTTACTATATATATGCCTCCCCCTCTGAGATAACTTTCTTTTCCAGAGGTGGTATGCCCAGTCCCAAAGATCCCGAATGGGAGAATATCCTTTCATAAAAATCGCTACACATATGAAGATATTGTTAGCTTTAAGTGCCATGAAGGCTTCACCCTACGAGGCTATCATACGGTTCAATGCAGAGCCAATAAAACATGGGACCCACCTGTGCCAACCTGCGAATGGGGTAAGTGTCAGCCTGCTGACCTATTTATATTGCTGTTTCCCTGCTGACTGCTCTCAGGAACTCATTGAAGCTGAATTTCGCTACATCTGTCCTGATTGCTGCTCTTCTGAAGTCAAGGTATTTCAGTGACCGCCTCATGGAAAAACAAGAAATTTCTTTCATTTATTACTTTCTTCTCACACAGGAGATGAGCCAGGTTGAAGGCAATGACCTAAGTATAAATGTAATTTGCTCTTTGCTCACCTTGTTTGATGCAGTCCATAATCCCTGTTCTTCTCACTCGCTGAAAGTAAGAAACTTGATAGGTTCATGGCAGGAACTGACTGTAACAGAAGAGTGGAATTTATTCTGAAATATAAAGGAAGGATGATAGAAAATTACAGTAAAAGTGTACATTGCGCATTGTTCAACAAAATGTGAATTTTAAACTCTTAATATGATATCTAGGTGGGACGACTCATCATCCTACTGATACCACAACAAAGTCAGGTAGGTCTATCATAAGAAAAGGCAAAACTTGTCTAACACCCCTTCCTGCCCTGCTTTTTGCAGGGAAGAAGGGTACTTGCACCATTTAACTCTTTTGTTATTACTCTTCAGAAGTCAGCGTCATCTTCTCATCTTTTTCCTCTTCTTTTTCAGTGGTAAAGTGTCTGCCTCCCCCAAGCATTACTAATGGGGAACACAGCAAGCATTCCTCAGACACTTTTGACATAGGAGCACTTGTGCACTACAGCTGCAAGCCTGGTTTCATCCTTATTGGGAATGAGTCTGTCCGATGTACAACATATGGAGTTTGGAGCCGTCCCCTTCCTCGGTGCGAAGGTGTGTTCATGCTCTTTTCACTAATGCTTCCTGACGTTCTAGGTGTGTTAAGCATGCAGTGATATTTGGCTAAGGGCTTTCTGAAATGAGCTGCTGCTTTAATAGACTCCACTACTGCAGAACTACTGTGTGGCCGCTACTGTGGCCAAATACCCTTCTCTATGTTGTATAAGGTTCACGGTCTATTGGATTCTTTATACTCTCACTGTCCTCAGTTGGCTGTGCGAGCCCAGGAGTTGGGAATGGAAAAATAATTGGCTTGGAGTCTCTCTATAGACCTGGAGACATCATTAGGATCGAATGCAACAGTGACAATGGCCCTAAAGGCCTTCAAAAGTCCCAGTGCCAGGCTGGAGGTACCTGGGATCCACCGCTCCCCATCTGTGAAAGAGGTAAGCATGCATTATCCTTACGTGACTATCCTTTTTGACTTTATCATTCTTTGTAACGTGCACCAGAATGTAAAGGAGACCTAGAGATCCTGAGCCTAGCGTTTAGATAGAGAGCGTGCGCGAGAGACAGAGCGCGCAGTTATCTGCCTAGCCTAATTTTTTCCATTCTTATCTCTGCAGTATCTGCTGTCTCAGTTTCTCAGAACGAACTCCTTTAAAATGAGCTTAGGCCAGCTTCACCAACTGTAAGGAACTTGTATGGATGTTGTAGTAAGATAGTCTCGCAAATGTGGAATTCACATTATATTTACGAACTATCTACTCTTTTTATCTGATATATCAGTAAAGATGGTGCTGGGCAATGCTTCATTGCGTAAGAAGAAATTTGACTGATCCCACATGCTTTACAGCTGTTTGAGGTGAAATTAGTGCACAAGGTTGGGCAGGGCTGGCTCTGTACTTTGGTGTCGTTGCTGTGGGAGTGAGCTTACAGTCAAGCTTGCATACTGAAAGCTTCCTCTCTTGACTGTATGAGCTCTGTGTTAATTAGCACTTCTCTGTCTTTAGCACTGCATTGTTCCAAGCCTCCAGAGATTGCCAACGGGTGGCACAGTGGCCTGGCAACAGCGGTTTTTGCTCCTGGAATGTCTGTAAGCTACAGCTGTGAGTCTGGCTTCTCTCTCGTTGGGACAACATCCATTTATTGCACGGAGGCTGGAGCCTGGAGCCATCCTTCTCCAGTCTGTCAAGGTGTGTTTGTTTCTGTTGAAGAGAGCCAAGAGGAAAGGACATTTAACATATGACTTGCCTTAGGGAAAGATTTGTGTAAAGATTAAATCTGTATCCTTTACTCCGGAATGTGTTTTAAGAACAAGACAAAACTTATACACTTTCCCAGAACTTGATGGAGTTATAAGGTTACAGGACCATTTTTAGGGCTAGATGAAGATATTACAGAAGCAAACGAGGCTGCAAACGTACAGTGTCATTGCTATTCTCTGGGAATCCATCAGGATCCTGATTTCAATGCTGTCTTGTCTGTCCTGACTTTTCAGTTGTGAAGTGCCTCCATCCTCCAAACATCACCAATGGGAAGCTCATAGGCTCTCTCTCCGACACTTTTCCCTACGGAGCATCTGTGTCCTACAGCTGTAATCCTGGTTATTCACTCACTGGGAATGCTTTCATTAACTGCACGGTGTCTGGAACTTGGGGCCAGCCTCTTCCTCAGTGTGAAGGTCTGTTAGTGCTCTATTTGCTTATGCTGTGTGGAACTCATGGTGGTAGACATGGTTATACCTTTTACTTCAGGAAATGAAATTCTCAGAGAGATATATGGGCAAAAATCCATGTACTAAAAACATCTGTGCCTACTAACACTGAATTCCAGCCCTTATTTTGCTAGAGAACCACTTCCATACCATAGCTAGATAATATTAATCTGTTAATTATGAATGTATCCACTTTCTGAAACCCCTGTGAAGAGTATAATATTGTAAAGAAAGAGGATAGGAATCTCAACCTAATAGTCAGATGGAGAAGAATACAGTGGGAGGCAATTCTAGAGGACAATTTTAATTCTTGCGTGTGTTTGCATCTCTGCTCTTGTTGCTATGAATGAATTGCATATTGTTTTGTTCATATAAGTCAACGTTTGAAGAACTTTCTTTTTACTAGTAGAAACTTTTTCCCTTCCTGTCCCTTCCCTTCCCTTCGCTTCCCTTCTTTTGTGTCTCTCTCAAGTATGACTAACAGAAGAAACAAAGACAGCGATTACATCTGAGAAACTTTCTAAGTGGATTATCTGTAAATTACACGTGAGCCTGACTATTCTCATATTGGTAAAGCTTACTTTGTACTATAGCTATGACTTGGCACTTCCGTGTAGCTCACTGTGAAGGTCAGTCATTAGGCAAATCTGACTACAGGCTATCTCATGAATGTGACAAGATTCCTAGTATGGGTGTTCCTGCACTGAAAACTGGACATTCACTGTAATAAAATTCATTGCCAACATATGTCACTTCCTTTAGTAGAGCTGCACCCACCTCAGTGACTCAGGAATTGAAAAAACTTGGATAACAATAAGAGGAAGTAACATATGAAATGCTTATGTAAATGAAGTCAGAGCTCTTTAAACAAAGCAGTCTCGCAGAAAAATCCTCCCTATCATGCCACATTCTCATAGTTTTGAAGTGTCCTTAGTAGTTATTAAGTGTGTTAAGTGTGATGACTCAAAAAAAAAAAAAAAAAAAAAAAGGAATGTAAGAATGTAGGTAAGGTGTAAAACAAAGTGGCTTAAAAATTACATGCTAATGTTACTCCTTTGGTTTCCACTAAGAATATTCTCCAGATTTCTTGGGCTGGGTTATCAAATGTGATTAGACACTGAAATGGAAATAACTAGATCACCTTCATTGAAAACAGTGGGATAAATAGCTTAGATGGCTAGACTAATTAATAAAGACCTAGGCTTTGTAAATGAATATGCCTAGTAATATACCTGAAGGGCAAAGGAATTTTACAAACTAGAAGCAGGTTATAGGGAGTTGATCTAAAGCTCAGAGGCTTCTTCACTGCTACACCATCCTTTTCTAAATGTTTTGGTAGCACAGTATCAGCAAAATGTATCTCTCTGGCAGGCTTCTCCCAAGGTACCACCACTTGGGGTCTCAACACACATGGAGGCAGTGGATCAAAAACACTGGATGAAACAGTGGGTGAATTCTACTCACAGTTGAAATTGTCAACTGCTCTTGTAAGAACAAAGGCACACAGATCACAGTGGCCAGTAATTCATCATCACATACCCACTTTTATAGCCACAAAGAAACAAACTACATTTTCGAATAAGAATTATTTTATGGTTATTTTCAGAAACAAGTCAAGAACAATGCCTTAAAAGACATGCAATTGTACATCTTGTTTTTATATTCCCTCCCATTAAACATCCTTTTTTGGGGGTTGTTTTTAATTTCAGAGATCAGATGTGTATTCCCAGAAGTTTTAGGTGTTAAGAAAACCATGACAGGAAATACATATCAATGGGGAACTAACATCACTCTTGAATGTGATGATGGTTACATGTTGGAAGGTGTCAGTCAGATTCAGTGTCAAGAGGACTTCAGCTGGGACCCTCCTGTACCAGCCTGTAGACTAGGTAAGTAAAATATAAATGTAAATGAAGCTTAGACAAGTGCACGTGTTCAGCATCTGTACTTTCCTTAAAAGCGTGCAATGATTAGCTACAGACAGAAGGCAGACAGAAGGTGGCACAAATTCACATTTCTGTTGCTTATATCAAGCATAGATGTGTCTTGACTATTATAATCTGATGCAGTTCAACTAATACATACTATTACTATAAGGCAGAAATATTTATTTTTCTTCTGGAGAAGACTCACCAGTCCCTGTTTAGGCTAATAAGGATGATAAATCAGCTTACAGCTGTTTTGCTAAACTGGAATATTACTTGGTTTATGTTTAAATGAGTGAATACTACAGGTGAAAAGAGAAACAGATTTCATGAACTTTAGGTGTCCCAAAACATTGAAAGGATAGTTTCTAAATATAGTATTGTTCTTCTATCTTAGTCAACAGTGCAGCCTGCTCCCAGGACCTCTTAAGTCTGTTCAAATCTGATTTTACCATGGAAGTAGAAAATAGTAAATTGCTGATTTTACCAGGGCAGTTTAAAGACTATCTTCCTCAGTTATTCAGCATGGTTTTAGACTTAATTGCTGTTGCTCTCCCTTTTAAACATGCAAATGCCTTTCTGCATGAAGAAAGTATATGATGGTAAGTTTTTTAAGAAATCCTGTATTCTAGGCTTTGGCATTAAAAGCTGATTAAGATTAATAAAGTGGTTAACTACAGTTGAGAAATACCTTATTTTATATTAAAATGGTTCACTGATTTTGTTTTTCTCTTCCCTTTAGCTTTGCGTGAGTCTAGCTCAGTAGGCCTCGGTAAGTAGCTTAGAAACACTTCTGTGGCCAGATCTTTAGCTTTATACAGTGGCCTCAGCGGTGCTATTTCCCTCTACTTACTAGAAGAGAAGAGCTGGCTATTTCAGTTGAGCTGATACACTTATATGCTTAAAAAAAACCCCCAAACAGTAATTGTATGTGTTCTTCTCTCTCAGGAGTTACAGCTGCAGTAGTTCTGCTTCTTCTTGGTGTGGGCATTGTCTGGAAAATTATTTTGAAGCGGAAGGAAGGGTAAGGCAACCTTCTAAACATTCATTCATTTCCTTCACTGTCAAGTCTCAAGTTTTATATAAGCAGAACACTTATATGAATTATTTGTCAAAATGTGCCTGGATCCTATACTTTCATATCTTTAACTCAAACGTACCAACTGCACAAAGCTCAACAACCTGGAATCAATCGTATGGTTATGTCGTTTTACTTCCAAGACTCTCTTCTTAACAGGAAATAGATATGAGTGCTCTTTTACAAACTAATATAGTTTACTCTTTTTATATTTTTCTTGATCATGTAGCTATTATAATACATATGAAAACTATGGGTACTGTAGCCCTGCGGACCATATAACTGAAAAGAAATCTTCATGTGTTCCATAGCAGGTATGGATTTATATTCCTCAATATAAAACATCAGTTACAGTTGCATTTCTGAGTTGTTCTAATATAGTCATTCAAGTAGAAAACTTTCTTCCGAAACTCTTTTCCCCAAATCTTCTGGTGAGATGTTTTGTTGTATAAATAAGTGAGTTTTAAACATGAGTGTTATTTTTCTTTGTGACACCTTTCAGAACTCGAATTCCATACACTTCACCTGAAATCTAGATAACTGAATACAGACAATGTTCCAGATACTGCCCTCAATGTGTGCGTTTCCCTTTCCATAATCTGAAGACATATGTTCATGGGTCAGACTTTCAAACTATGCCTTACTTCTGATATACACCAGCTTTTGTATGTAAGCATTACAGGAAGGCTTGCTCTCTGAACAGTACTGTAAAATGACAAGGACACTGAAACGGGCCTTTTGGTTTTCTGCTTTTATTTATGAGTCTACTTTCTACCCTGAATGTGTATTGCAGGTAACAATTAATCTTCATTGTTATCAGCACACTGAACATAACCATTTTTAACTAGAAAATGTATCTGTAAACATTAGCTCCTTTTCCTTTTTTATTTGTAAATACTAGTTTGTGAAAATCTCTGCTGCTGAAGGTACTCTCTCTTCCCTCCCTAAGTATAAATTATGTATAATCTCTAGATGTTAGTGCAAAACAATTTAGTTTTAACACCAGGGTGTTTGTGTCTCTTTCTAGGCAGGAGACCTTTGGTTTCACTAGCCAGGGATGACTTGTTCTCTATGGAAAAGAAACTGGCTGCAGATTACATGGAAGCTTTGGTCGTTTTCTTTGAGACTTATACTCTGTTGCGAAAAACGCACTTTACTACAGAATTGAAGTTATTGCTGCTTCTGCTTCCATTAAATTGCTGTAAGGATCTAACCAAGTTAGAATTGTGTACAGTACAAATGCTGCTTTAGAGACTTTTGTTTGTACTCCTGCTATCTGATGAAGAATGTTTCCTTCATTTGCAAACTCCTGAGAGGAGCAAGACACACAGCAGCATCCTTGCACCTCTGCATGGAAATTAGAACATTAAACAACCAAAAGACTGTTATAATTTTGCCTGCAAACAGATAAATAATCCAAGAGGTTTTCTACGATTGGTAAACGAAGATGAATAACGGCTATAAAAATGACATTTCTTGTTACAAGCTACTCCCAAGGACAGGCACAGTGGGGTATTTTTCCTCTCAGAATAATTTATTCTCAAGAATTATTCCAGGACGTCAGTTAATCTGCTCAGGCTGCCTGCTCTTGCATCGTAACTCAATTAACACCGCAGCAAGCTTATACGGCGTCAGCGGGCCTCCCTCAGTATTCGCCTTCAGGAATACTCATTTCTACTCATGTATCTCCGAGAACGTTTAACCTAATAAAAGCGAAATGACACACAGTAATCGCTTTGGGTTGTTTTTGTCTCCCAAGTTTCTGGGTCTTAGTATTTTAATACTGCCTCATGCAGCAAACGTGGCTTTGTTTTTCAAAGCAGAAAAAACGGCCCTGCGGCCGGGCTGTTCCCCCTGGCGCGGCACAGAGGCAGTTTTTTGTTTGTGTATTTATTTACTTATCCCGCAGCGCATGGAGAGGCGCCGCGGTGACGGCCGCCCGCCGAGAGAACATGGCGGCGCGCTGGCGCGCGCGCGGCGGGGCGGGGCGCGGCGCGCGGCGCACGCGCCGTGGCGCCGGCGGCGCTGCCTGAGGGGCGCGGAGGGGCCGCCGCCGCCGCCATTGCCATGGGGCCGCCGCGGTGCCGCGGGCCGGCGCTGCTGCTGCTGCTGGCGGCGCTGCGCCAGGCGCCGGCCCAGGGTGAGCAGCCGGGCGGGCCGGCGCCGGGGCGAGCAGGGACCGAGGGGTGGGGGCGGCGGCGGCTCGGGCGGCCGCTCCCCTGCGGCGGCGGACACGGCCGCGGGCTCCCCGGGACGCTGCCGCGGCGGGCGAAGGAGCGGAAATCCCGATGGCGGCACAGTCAGGGGCTCCTCCTGCCCCGAAATCTTGTATTTTTTTTACCCCCCCCCCTTTTTTTTAAGGCTACGTACCTAGCCCTAAATTGTTATTATGCTATATATAGACTATTGTGTGTATATAAGTATATATACATCTGTGTGTGTGTGTGTATACATATATGTAGTTATATATATGTATACAGGTAGAGTAGTGTGTATATATATAAAAATATACGTGTGTGTGTTTGTGTATATGTATATATATATGTATGTGTAAATGTCTCTGGCTGTTCACATCGCTTTTTTGACACATTGATGCATCCTTAAAGCTCGTTAGACCAACCCAGCTCTCACGCCCTTACGCTTCAGCTTGTGTCTCCTTTCGCTGGTAAAGTTACGTGTTGTTTTTCCCTTTCTTCTTGCTCCCATAGATGGATGTGAAGCTCCGAAAAGATTTCATTATGCAGAGCTCAAGGATGACTTCAAAGCAATGAAGAGCTTTCCTGCTGGAACCACCGTGTCCTACATCTGCCGCCCAGGGTACATGAGAATCCCAGGAAAGCCGTCAACTCTTGTTTGTGGGCCAAACTTAGAGTGGTCACAAACGGAGCAGTTCTGTACAGGTAATGCGTGCATACACTCTTCTCCTTTTTCCCCTCGTTAATTGACAATTTCAGTTATTTCTTAGTTAAAATTAATATTTTCTAATAATTAATGTGAAAAAAGACTTGACAAATGCTATTGCTTTAATTTTTTTTTATATGCATGACAGTTTTCTTCAATATGCTAATATTCAGGTCAAAGTCTAAAAAATGAAAACAGAAGCTTTTTTTTTTTTTTTTTTTTTTTAAAAAAAAAAATCTTTAGCTGAAAAGCTGAAACTTTTTGATCTTGATGCTAGTGGGAAAGTTCTCATCGCTTCAGTATAGTAAAAATATCAGTGATACCTAATGAATCTTAAATAATTAAATGACCAAAACCAATAAGGGGTTGTAATTTCATGAAAGCAGTAGATACTTTCTCTTTTAACTGTCTCCTGGGCAGGCTGAAGTACTAGGCAAAGTGCCAAATGCACTTTGCGAAGGAATGTGTTGGGGATATGTGTGGTGCATATACATTAAAAAATAGCTGACTTGATAACCAACACACTTTGGAAAAGTAGAACTAATTATGGCCATGTCTCATATACACACACTCCTGGAGAGAGGGTAGAATGTCTGACTGAAATGGCTTCGTTTGGGGACAAACACTGGTTAATTTCCCAGAGAGCACTAAGTGTGATACCTGCACCTTACAGACTAAATAGTTTGAAATCATAACTGGTATAGTTGACACTTAAGTAGAAAATTAAACCTTCACAATTAATATAAGGGACAGCAAGTACAACTGAAAGGTCATCAGTGTGTCATCAAATTTTTTAGGTAGTCATTGCTGCAAAATAATGAAGATTTTTTTTTTGAGTGTTTTTTTGAATGCTTGCAGGCAGTACCTCCAAACAGAAGACTCCTATGGTAGATTTGTGATGTGGAGGCTGACTTCAAGGGCAGTTGATGTCAAGGACTTAGTCTTTGTATATAATTACAAAAGATATAAGGTTGTTTTTGTTTTATCCCCAGAGAAAAAATGTCGTCATCCAGGAGACTTAGAACATGGTTATCTTCATATGGAAGATCATGATCTTAGATTTGGTTCAAGAGTTACTTTTTCTTGTCAAGATGGGTAAGGACTTTGTTGAAGTGAATGATTATTCTTTCTTTCTCTATTTAGACCAAATTTGAACCAAACTCAGATTTTCTTATGCAGATTCCATTTCTGTTCTGACTTGAAATGTCTCCTGAGTTCTACCTGGAGCAAATTAAACTGCAACAAAACCTGAATTAGTTCCCTAGTTCAACTTGCTGTTAGCATCAACTAAGTCTTAAGCTTTTTAGTAGGATTCTGCAGAGTGAAACCTGTAGTGTTATCTCTAATGACTTTTTCTTAATACTCCTGTGGAAGGGAGAATGACTGTATCTACAGTATTTGATCGCTATACTGAATAATAGATCACTTGTCTCTGTCATAGAACAAATGAAGTCAAAAGTGCTAACCTTTTGCCAGATTTCTTTCCCCTTCCTTTATTTGTTTAGTACTAGTAACTTTAAGGCATCAGCATTAGTGGGTACACATCTTAAAACCACAAGGCTTCTAGCCATTTTTTTAATGACTTCTCATTTACTCTTCTTTTGTTTTCAAAATTGGGATTGTTGGGAAAATCTTTTAAGCTATCATTCTCATTACAACAAAAAGCATAGTATGCTGTGCCTCCATTTTGGTAAAAGAAAATTATATAAACAAAGCTTCTAGCTGCCTGTTGGGGTAAAAAGTGATTTCTAAAGTTCTGCCTCTTTAAAAATTTTCATCTGTCTAGGTTCAGATTACGTGGAACTGATGCAATTACCTGTGTAATTAAAAATAAAGGTGTTGACTGGAGTGAAGGTCTTCCTTTCTGTGAACGTGAGTAAATACTACTGTGTTTAAGTTTATATTCAGATAATGGTAGCTCATTAAAAACAGGTGTACTGACTGTGTACTAAAATGAATTTACTAGTGTAAGAAAAGGTTATGAAATAGAACTGATTTTTATTTTGAACTACTAAGGTTGTGTATCTGAAGAATTACTACTGAAAAAATTCAGTCATTGTGATAATTAGCGTATGTTGATTAAAGCTGATGTCGTCTTGAAATTGCAACTACCTGTTCTAAGCGACAACAGCTAACTCTTAGTTGTAACTGTAGTTTGTCTTAGAGATGACTTTATGCCAGATCTTAAATGAAATTACTTGAAAATCAAGGACTTTTTTTTTTTTTTTTTCCTTCTGAAGTAAGTAACAGTAAAATTCTATCAACTAATTTACTTGATTTATTTCTAGGAATTCCTTGTGAAGCACCTCCAAAAATACCCAATGGGAGCTACAGTGAAGCAGATAACTATGTTTATCAAACAACAGTAGTTTATAAGTGTGATGATGTACCAAAAGGCATGGATCACTTCTCACTAATAGGCTCGGATTCTATTTTTTGCACTTATGATGCAAACAAAAATGGAATTTGGAGTGGACCACCTCCAGAATGTAGAGGTTGCTAGTTTTCTTTCTTTCTTTCTTTCTTTTCTTTTTTTTAAATGCATTTTCTCTATTGTAGTCTATGTGACTCAGACTTGAATGTCTATGCCTTTCCTTGAGGCAGGGATGGGTGGATGAAAAATGGATTTTCCTATGGAAAAGACGGAACAGATCCTCTGTTGCTATTAACTGATGTAACTCCAATGGTAATCAGATCAACTGCATTATGGATATCAATTGATTGTTTCACAAAATGTAATTGACAAAACTTAACTTAAAATTTAAAATGCAAGCGTACAGTCGATAAAAGTGACAAGAACTGAGAAGTGAAAGAACTGAGAGACTGTAAAGCCTCAATAGTTGAAGAAAAATTTGAAAGAGCAAGAATGTGCAAGTTCCATTATGGATAGTGAAAAGAAAAGGAAGAACTCCCTTGCTCAGCAAACCTCCTATGCGAGTGCAGAAGTAAATGCAAAGCCTGGGAAGCATAAAGCCTGTGCTTTGCAGATAAAAAAAACTTTAACTTTCTTATAAAGCCCCTCCTAAACTATTTGAGTAGTTAGATAAAACAAACATAAAAGGAGTAAGAGGATACAATATGTAATACAATAATACTGTTAAATGTTTCAAAGCTGTATTTTTCTCTTATTTATTTCAGTGGTCAAATGTGATAACCTGAAAGTTGAACATGGAAAAAAACGAACTGGATTTGGGCCTTCCTATAGCTATAGGGACTCAATTACATTTGAGTGTGATCCAGGCTATTTCATGATTGGAGATGAGGTTGTTACCTGTCAGGAAGATAGCACCTGGCATCCCCCAAAGCCAATTTGTAGAGAAAGTAAGTCTTTAAATAGGAATACGACTTTTCTTTTTGTATGTTGAGAATGTTGTAAGTCTGTCTTTATTAAAATTTAAAATTATTACACTACAGTTTGCAATCCAAAGCTAAGGAAGTTAATGCAGTCTCTCACCTACAGACAACTTTTAGGTATTACGATGACTCTTGCTAGTAAGATTTTACAGGTGAGGTTCAGTTAAGTTACGAGCATGCCTATAGAAGTTGAGTCACAGGCATACTGTGATGCTACTGCATTATAACAGTACCATGCTGTTTGTTCTAGTCATTTTATATAGAAATAGAAAAGAGGAGCATTCCTGAATTCTGATAGAAAGGACTAAGATTATGCACAATGAGGATATCTGTAGTGTCCTCCCAGAGTAATCTAAATTATTACAGTTCTGTATCAATTTTCTCTTACCCAGGTCTTCAGCCAGTGTTTTCCAGGTGTTTTGCATGGTGTGCAATTAGAGGCTGACCAGGCAGCCTATTAAGTCAGGACTAATTTGCAGAGCAGGGGACATTGCAGAGGACTTTTTCTAGCCTTTTCATGCTAGAGGGAGAGGGAGTGCTCTTGTGGAGAAGAGTGGGAGAATTTCTTACGGGTGTTCTCTGATAATGAGGTCCTGAGAATGCAAATGATTTCTCTTAAGGAGTATATTTGAGTGTTCTATAATGAATGAGTCTGATAAGGCACCTAAAATGATTCTAGAGCTTACAAAAATTAGTAAGCAATAGATAAAAATTTCTCAGTTACTGCATCATATGCTCATATTCCCTTAAGGAACACCTGCAGTGAAAAGTCTTTTAGTAGTCTTCTCAAGTAAACCTTTATACTTAGATTTGTGGTATAGATATGCTAGAATTTTAACAGTTCAGATAAGCTAATCTATTTTCTCATACAAAGGCTGAGTGACTTAATGTGTTATAAAACATTAAAAGTTTATTATGCCTATACTCACTTTTGAAAATATATATCAGTTACTGAAGGTGTGTGTGGTGCCCCAGAGATCACAGATGGAGAAGTAATTCCACTGAAATCTCAATATGGAAAAGGAGAGTCTGTTCAGGTAAAATGCAACACTCACTGCGCTTTTCCTGATGGTGTTGGAGAGAAGACAATAACATGTGATGGACGTGATACATGGAGTTCATTGCAAAACTGCGAATGTGAGTAAAAATCATGTAAATCATGGGCAGCGATGAGTTCCAAATGTCTTATGTAATAAAGTGCAGTGGCTGAAAGTTAGAGACCTGTCAGCATGCCCAGATAGGAAGAATAAGATTCTAACAGACTGTGAGTGTTTTGGGGCGGATTTGAGCAACTGAGAGGAGTTTTTGGATGTGGTTGTAGTCCTTTTTTAGTCTCAGATTTGTTTAAAGAAAGTGATAAAATCCAAGAGGTAGCGTGAACCCTATTCCGAGAGTGTTCTGAAGATTCTTCCTCTGATATGACAGACCTTATATTAACCACAGTTTGCACCATGTGAACACTGGTTACAATATATTTGGAAAGGTTATCATTACTTTGCTGCAGCTTTTTTAATGAAGTTGAGATGTATATTTCTGCTAAGGTGTGAAGCATGTCCATCAACAGATGTATCTGCAGCCTCTAGCAAGCAGGAAAGCTTTTGATATAAAGTGTGCTCAGGACTGAAAGCTTCCAATAGTTGCACAAATGTAGAGCTTTTTTTTGATGACAACCTCTGCTTCACATACCAGCTCTATATTTGGACTTTATTCTTCTTTTTTCCAGGTGGGCCTATAGATTCTGGTTCTACTCCGAATATTAGTCATGGTAAAGTAATTGCTGGATTAAAATCTTCATATTCTGTAGGAGATATTGTTACAATTGAATGTTACGCGGGCTACACATTACATGGTCAAGCTAATATTCAGTATATTGGAGAAAACAAATGGATGCCTGAAGTACCAACTTGCCAGCTAAGTAAGTATGAACTGCAAGAATTTCCTTTAGAATAAAAAATGCATGTAACAAAAGGTTTACTGGTTGGTGGCATGCTTTTGTGTTTAGGAAAAGTCATTTAATGCAAACTTCTCTCTCTTTTAACATGAGGAAAAATAGTTATTTTAGTAAAATACGTTTAAGAACAGGAATATTGTAGGCTGTAACAGATGTTATCATATAAACTGGCCTGCTACAAGGCTTGTGTTGACAAAAGTGCTTGATCTATTTGAAGTAACCTTGAGCACATACTTGTATCATATGTTTGAATAAGAAACACACGTTCTGCTTATGATACTGATTTACTCTGTTTTTAGGTGTGTATGTTATCGTCATCATCTGTGGTAAGTATCTTATAAAAACCTGAGCAAGATACAATCTGGATTATATTTTTTATGTGGAATTGATGTTCTGTTTTTGATCATTGCCTGTGACTACAATAATGTAACATGATTTTGTAGTTTTCTTATTTTTAAAAATACTTTTTTACTTCTAAAGCTGCACAGTTCAAGAAAAGTTGTCATTGCTTGGAAATTATAAATTAATTTTATGTAAAACGAGTTTTTTTTGTCATATGTGATGCATCAGATTTCAAAGGCAGTATTCCACATTTGTCAGTTTCATAAACTCTTCAGAGCAGGAAGTATGCTTCCTGTGTCCAAAATGCGGAGAATGCTTTGGGTTTGCTGAAATTCTCGAAAGATAAATAACTAGGCTTAGCCAACAGATTGCTTCCTCCATCGTCCTTGCATTTGTTATCCATTTTTATAATACAGCTTTTATGAATTTGGTCTGCTGCCACATTATAAACGCATTCTAAAAATTAATGTTAGGATGTTATGACATCTGTTTTAGTATTTTTAAGCTGGTTGCTTTTTGCCATCTTAGTGATCGCTGTCTTTGAACTAAACTGTCTTGAAAAATCTTGAGTAAGGCATCAGCCATGCATATTAAGTGTTGGAAGGGTAGGGTGCTGGATAGGACTGACAGGAGAGTAAAGACATTGGTATCTTGCTAATTTCTGAGGCTCTTTTGTGAGCTGTAGTGGTGATCTTTATCATTTTAAGGCTTTTTTAATTCCTCCTAAAGCAATTGTGGCAGTTCTGGTGTTGATGGCAGCCTTCTGGGTCTATAAGATAGTCTTTTCACAAAAAGGGTGAGTAAACCTCTTATTTCTATTTCTGTTTTTTTCTTTTTTCTTTTTCCCTTTGGCAATTTATGTGTGACTGTGCAAGAGCAGTGGTAACAAGTATGAAAGTTTCTTGAGCCTTACTTGCCTTTTCTTTTTAAAATGCTTTAATTATATGTGAGCTTATCACAGCAGTGATGGAAGGCCAAAGTGCTTAACAATGTGTTGGACTTTATTTTTGTATTCGTTGTCAAATAAACTGCTAATTAATGCTTTTGCTGATTTCAAGGAAAATAACATCCTTATGCCTACAGTTGACATGGGTGTGCTTAACTGTGAAAAGAATATCCATGTCTGCTCTAAAGTGTGTCAGTTTCTGTCTTAAAAGCAGTGTAGCATTGGCTTGTATGAGCGTCATCTATTTTATTTGCTGCCTTAATAGTTGTTGGAATCACTAGGAAAAGTCTCCTTAGGTTTTTAAGAGCCAGGGTGGTTTAAATGGACTGGAAGCTTTAGGAGTGAAGTGAGGAGTTTCTTCTGTTCTCCTCCTCTCTTCTACATAAGGTGCACCAGTGGCAGTGGAGAGGATGACTGAAGAACCAGTGTGTTCATGTTTTGTAGCAGAAAGAACTTTGCATAAAGTCATATGGGCTTAATTACCAGGAAAGCAAAAACTTTGGCCTGAAGCAGTGCTGCTACACTGTTCAAAAAACAATTAGTCAATTTGGCTTGTAGAATGTGTTAATCTGTGGATCCACTTCAGCATTTCTTCTCTTACAGCAGCAATGATTGGTGACCTTATTTTACAGCTGACTTTACAAGGCTTTAATGTATTAGCTGCATAAGTAGCAATAATCTTTTGGTTTAATGAATCATATAGGACCTTTCAAACTATCTTCGAAACAACTGGTTATAATATGCTTTCTTGTGGATGGGGGGAGAGAAGATTTAAAAGACGCTTTTTTTTTGTGCGTTGCTTCTTGCACTGATATCTGACTTCTTAGGGGAAAAAAAAATCTTGTTTTGTTGGAGAAATAATTTGTAACAGACGAAATACTCAAGACCGAGCAAGTTAGCTGGTACATCTAGAATGTTACGATGTGCAGAGGTGTGCATCTTGCTGGAACTGGTTTGAATTCCAGCAGACTTTGTCAAAAGATGCCTGAGGTGTGTGAGACAGTAGAAGGGATGCTTTCAGTAAAGCAGATCAGAAGAATTATACTCCAGTTATATTTGCACTGCAGTACACACAGTACTACTTGGGAGAATCCTGAAGCTAGCTTAGCTCTGTTGAGGTTTTAGTCTAAGTAAGCTCTATATAGGCAGTAGAGCATCATTCCAGGGGTCAAAGTGGCCCTCTAAGCAGTGTGTCTGTGGCTGTATACTTCTGTGCTGCTGCGTTTGCTTTTCATCTGTGGCTTGAATAATCTGCAAACTGGATAGCCTGAATTACAGTATTTGGGAGTTGATAGTAGTATGGCAGTACTTTCTGCCTTCATTTCGGGAGAGAGCTCTCAGTTTGGAGAGAAGTGAGGTATAAAGCAATAGCACTAAAAATTAAGCAGTATCATGTTCCTGAAAACTTTACTGTATGAAAAGTCTTGTTGCACCCAATGCACTTTCCTTAAGCTTCCTTGCTAGGAATATCTGAAATTAGATTGGGTTTTCAGACAAGGACAATATTGTAATTTCCTTTTACTAAGGCCTAAATCTCACCATTCAGTGGTGTTGCATTCCTGAATTACCTTAGCCTTTACAAACCATTATGCTACCAGTACCTCCTACTGGCTGAATTGTAGTCTTCACATTACATCAAAAAATCTTTCTTTGCCCGCTCTCTTTTCTTTTGTGTTTAATCTACCAGTTTTATAGAATATTCAATTAGAACTTTTTCCTTCTTCTACTGTTCAGCTCTTATACAGTTGATGAAAGTTGCAAGGAAACATGTATTTTAAAAACTAATGTACCATCTGAGACAGAAGACACTGCAGAAATGAATTAACTGAATCTTAAAAAGGTATATGCATTCCACTTAAGCGTCATTGCAAATGTCCAAGTCTTTTTTTATAGTGTATCCTGAATTTCAGGGGAAGTATGGAATTTAACTAGCTGTGAACAATGATTTCCTATAGAAAAGGTTATAGTAAGTATGCCTCTTATTTCTTGTACACTTATTCTAGGAGACTAAGGTATGTTACCTCTACCTGAAGAATTGTCATTTGGTACCCTAAGTGATAGCGTTGAGTGACTGCATATCACAGATCTTAGTTTTGTGTTGTCTTTAAAGACTGAGTAACTTCTTATTGTAAGGTAGAAACCAGGTACTTGCTCAGTAGAATGTCGTATGCATTTCAGTCACGCTCTGCATTTAAGCACCAGACTGTAATGTGGAATAGAATCCAATGGTGTCTTACTTTTGCTAACTAATGATACTGTTTTATGTAATCAGAAGACTACTGGAGCTGGAAACTGATTTTCCCCCTCATGCAGATAGTAGAATTGAAATGGTAGTATGCATCCCTTCAGATGCAGTGTGATTATGTGTCTTTCAGAATTTCTGATTCATTTTCAACTTTCTAAGAAAAATAAATTAAGATGCAAACAAGATCTCTTAAACCTTTGTATAAAAAGCAGGTCTGTTTTTCAAATTTGGAATTCTGTAGCCCTAAAAGCGGCCAAAATGTAGTTGATTCTCTGGAATCATTTTTCTTTCCTATACTTTTAACTCTTGCTTAGTCCAGTAATTAGAGGCATTTGATAGCAGTTGTGATTGCTCCTGCACTTCTGTACTGTAGAGTCTAAATTAACTTTTTAAAAAAACTGACTTCAAACTTTTGTTACAGTAGCACAGATTTATGTGCTTAATTTAAATGTACTCTGTTAGAATTTTGTTGTTACTGCCTTAATGGTCCAAGTTTGTACTACAGTTGTTTTCCTATGCTAATATCTGTGTTACTTTTTTCCATTCCACAAATTGTGAGAAGGTGATTATTTAAATGTTAGGTTTCTTATTCTGAATTAATGCAAAGATCTTTAAATGCATAGTCCTGATTTTTATTTTAAGATCAAATGACCTTTCTGTATTTTTGCTAAATTTGAGATGGCATATATAAAACTTCAGCCTGGCGTTTTTTCTAAAAATAACAAAGGAACTAGGAAATACTTTTTTTTGTCTCTTACTTAAGATTTTTTCTAATTGAGATAAGGCCATCTAACCCAAAAAACTTACCTTTCTTTTGGAGAGTCAGAAAGAAGGGGGGGGAGGAAAGAATTAGGAATTCCTATTTATAGTTTTCCCTTCGTCAGACGACAGTGATGAGAGAAATTGGTACAACATACCAACAGTTGGTATGTGTACATACTACAGACTACTGAATTTTTGGTGTCTGGGAACACCTTACAGACCTTGAGTAATAATGCAGAAGTGTTATTTCCCCCTGCCTTCCCCTCCAAACATAATTCATGTGTAACTGAGCAATTTGAAAATTTGAAAATGTATAGTATAAGTAGTCATGGATGTAACTAAAATTTTGAATCCTCATTTGTTTAAATATTGTAAATATATTCTTAGTGGACTGCAAAAATCAAAAGTCTTACAAACTAATATTCAGACTATGATACAGTCCAGATTAGTTAGGAAACCTGGGCCTGTTCTGTGTATGTTCAGTTTCTGGTAATAATCTGGCATGGTTTGTTCATCACTTGAAATGATCCATCCATTTGGATCAAATGCTGTTCTAGTCCTTGGGTTGTGGTTTTTGTTTTTTTGGGTTTTTTGTTTTAGCAGTCTAGCAAATGAAACTGAAACGGTTTCTTACTGTGCTTAACAATATATTCGACATATTTGATATATATTATCAAATACGTTTGATATATTTCAGCAGTTGCTTACTACAAAGAGGACAAATAATGATGTTTCATGTCTCTGGTTGTTGATTGAATGATAAAGCTAAGGATTTGCTTTCAGAATAAATATAAAAAATATTTAAATGTAAAATCTCTGATTTGACTTGTTTTTTTGTTTGTAGGAAACCTGAGAACACTTCCTGTACTGCCAAATATACAAGCTGTAAAGCATGAATGACCTTTTCTGGGGGCGGGAGGGAATTTAAAGTTGAGTATGTCTATGAGAAATGATTGCACTGGTGTTGAATTTCTGCAGAGGAATACCTCGTACTTCTGATGTTGAAAGTTACAATCTGTTACAATCTGTTCTGTAGTAGGAGATTGTTAATAGGATAAAAAGTGAGAATATGTATCTGTGCTTTCTTTTTGGGCCATACCTATTGTATTTTGTGTGTGTGAAATTGCCTTTAAAAAGATGCTTACCTGTATTGTGTGGGAGTATGTCTGCGTTGGCGGGAGTACTGCAAGTATCACTGTTATCACTGTAACCAGCTGCTGCTGCTTACTCTCTTCACTGTTGCCTCTTCTTACAGAAGACTATCCAGTAATAGCTCTGCTCATTAAAATCTTAATATGCTTCTAGTTTGCTTTTGCAGTTGAGGTGGTATAAATGATGATGTGTTTTGTATTCTGAAATATTTTAATAATTTATTTGCTTAAGAGATTGATACTTTTTAAGGCTGTGTCTATTAAAAATTTCACAGTCTAGGTCTTGTATACACTACCTCTTTGTCTGCCAAAGTCTGCTTTCTTATATCTAATGAATTAAACCGTGCCTTTGGGTCAAGAGTTCTGTAGTTTTTTTCCATTGCCTTTAAGAAGGAAGAAAGCCATATATATTCCTGCCTCTGTGGTTTGGTCCCGGACAGGCTACAGTGAAGCTGCTGGAATAGAAAATAGAAGGTTTCCATAGCAAGGGTGTCCCCTGCCTTCAGCTTTGGTGGCCTATTGATATAAAATACTGAACTAAGAGAAGTGCTGAGAAACCCAGGGCAGCAAGCAGCCTTTTGTTGGGAACACAATTCAACTTCCTTAGGGTGCAAGCTTGATTTTTATTTAGCATTGCTGGCATTTTTAGAGATAATTATGTTGCTTGCTAGGACAGAAAGGTTGCTGTAAGGATCTGGCTTCCTTGCTTTTTTTCCTTAAAATCATAAATTCACATACAGCATTTCAAATCTCTGTATACAGACGACTATGCCAAGTGTAAATTCATAATGCAGGGTAATATGCATGTCTGTTGAGAAACATGAGCCTTTCCCTGTCTGACTCCTGGCTCTCCTTGTCTCAAAGGAAGACCAGACCAACTTGGTGGCAAGAGTGAAGGAGTGGGTATGTTGGCAGTGTCAGAAGAGCTGGTCTCTCTTTAGATGGTTGGTGACTTTATTGAAACAGTTTAGTCAGATTGTGACTCTAGGAGCTCCCATCACGGAATTTACTGTGAGTTAAGACTTGGACTTGCATTGATAACTGTTACTTTAAATGCCTAAGTGTGCTCGCTAATTATAACTGAAAACTAAATTAGGGCAGTTTTTGGCTTGGTGAATCTGAGTTTTCTTTCGAAGAACACACAGGCAACTTACAAGAACCACTTTTCTTAGAAGAAACAAGTTACCTCACTTCAGATGGCTGAGGCAGCATTTAAACTATTCCTGCTTGTCTGGTAGATTGGTGCTTGTTCTCCTCTGTTGTGAACAGATTGTTTTAACAATGTGAGACTATTTGGGGTTTTAATAGGGCTCTTTGGGACAGTCCCAGCAGTTGTATTGTTAGGAGTTCATAACGATCTCTGAATATGAAAAAGGATTTTTTTTGCTAAACAGAATGACTTGTTGTTCAGTGCCTCTCAAGTAGCTGATGTATAGTTTGATAATGATTTGTTGTTTGTAAATACTGTGATAATATATTGGAATTGCCTGTATTGGTCATTAGCTAGCTTGATCATGTATGGCATCTTAAAAAATTTTAAAATATGCTGAAATGCACTTAATGCTGAAGTGAAAACTTTTTGTAAAGGTTGGGCTTGTATTTCTATTTTAGATGTAAAGCCTAGCGATGATTTGTAATATTACAAATAAAAATATTAAATTATTTAGCAGTAAGTGTCTTTTATTCGTCATGTCCTAAATGATATTTTCCATTGTTCTTGAAGATGTGCACTTCTGACTTTACACATATCAAACTCGCGTTAGATGGTAACTGTTAAGATGAAAGTTTGAACTTTGTGCACAAAACTAATGAAAACTTGGATGCACAGAGTAGAGAGTGTGTATATCTATATGCTGAGCAGTCTCTTGTCTTTGGTTTTCTTTTAGAAGAGCAAAGGATTTTCCAGAGTTAAAAACCTTACAGTGTTCTCACCTGAAAATTTTGATAAAAACTTAATGGGGAAGATTGTGCCTGTTATGATGTAACACTAAATCAAGAGCAATGGTAACTCTAGTCTGTAGCCCATACAGTGTCTGGCACCTCTATTGATTGTGTGACAGATGTAATTCTGGTTTTAAGTAAAATGTAAATAGAATGTGATCTTTTTATTTACTTATTTATTGTGCTAAGTTCACATTCAAGACTATGATTTCTTTGCAAAGAAATGGGTGGCATCAGCTCTCTTAATAGTATGGAGCTTTTTTGAAGATAGAATAGAAAAATAACTTAGTGTGCTGTATTTTTAATTTGTGGTTGTGATACTCAAATTAGTAGGTATAGATTGCAAATAGTGATAGTATGTAGATTATATATGTTTAGAAACTGTTAAGTCTCTTTGAGATTGCAGTGAGCATATGATGCTAGGCTGCTGCTAGGCAGTTTGACTTAGACACTACAAATTAATTTGTCCTAATTGTAGTGAATGCTGCGCCATTTTTCTAAAGCTCAGTCCCACATGAATTATTTCAGTTTAGAATCTGGAACTGATGATACTGACTCATGTTGCACAACAAATGCATGTACTTTGTGTTAATAAAAAGGCTGGATATAATAAAAATGCTGTATTGTTGCCATCTACTGATAAAACTGTGTTCTCACAGTGGAAGTAATGGAATGTAGGTAACAGTCTTGAACAGCAGTGTTTAGAACAAATGCATTCATTCCTGTTTTACTTAATAAATGTTACATTACTTTTAAATTAAATAGTATGACACCTCAGTGTTTGGTGGACTTCTCAGTGATGCACCTAAAATCTATGTAATGCTCACTCTTGAGTGTGGTTAATACAGGATGGTGAAAATAGAGCTGGGGACTGAAATGAAGATACTTGCAGCCATTAGATACTGTCCAGCAGGGAAACATGTTATCTGTCTACTTGAGACAGAGTCCAATACCAAGTAGCACACAATTTTATTTAAAGGAAAAAAATCTGAGTAAATAACAGGTTAAAGGCAAACAAATAGCACATGGAATATAGTTAGTCAGAAAGAGGAGTGGCTGTGTTCACGCATGTGCCCTGGCTTGCTTGAGTTGAAGAATCTTAGTTACGTGTTTGAACAGATGCTTCGGATTCACTTTAAGCATCCATCCTAGTTGAACTTGATGCTGACTGTCCTCCTTTTATGCAGGATGTTCGGCCTGTAGGTGTAACTTCAGGTCAGAGAACAGAAAAGCATACCATACGTGTTTGTGAAGCAAGAGCATGCTTTGGTGTTTATAGATAAGGACCTTAGGGAGTGGGGGGAATGAAGTTTTCCATTACTGTTGCTTTTCCCCCTACATCATAACCGATTTCAAATGGTGCTAGACAAAAACTAAGACTCTGAACACCAAGAGAAATCGGTCAGCCTGTGTAAGAGACATTTTTCTGGCTCAGAGAAGAATCCTCTTGTAGATGACAGCTACGCATTCTTTAAAGAAGACTATCCTTTCCAGTGGTCTGATCAAATGCTTCATCCACACAGCGATCATCCTTTCTGTGTATATAACAAGTTTGACAAGAGTGAAGTCAGGCAAAAATAGTTTAACTTCATTTAGTGGTTTGTATGCAAGAGTAGAAGTTTACTGGACCATTACTAGAAGTTACCAGCAATAAACACTTAAAATAGTAGTGATTTCCCGTGCATCAGTGTGACTTCATCATGCTTACTGAAGGTGCTTGTGTTTGTTACCTGATGATTGTTGGAGAATTGCTGCGTTTGCAGAACGAGTCTGTGGAAGCTACGGAATGATAATTCTGTGACAGTAAGATCCAGAGGCAAAGAGTAGAAATACATTCGATTAACTTAGTAAGTTAAATGTTAGGGTCCTACTGACTGTAGAATAAGGGAAATATACTCTGGGTAAATCTTGCCTGTCAAGATATGATAAGGGCTATGTTGATTTTCATGCAACTTTCGGATCACTTCACTTTACTCTGGACAACTTTAACTCAATATCCATTGTTTATTAAGTAGAAGTACATTTGAAGGAAGCTTTTCCTGTTTTGGCCCTAGCTTGAGAGAGTGTTTACAGTGATTGTATAGTGTCTAGAGATCAGATGATGTTACAAAGCCGATGGTAGGCCAAAAATTAACCGTTGGAGAAAGCGCTATTTTAAGGAGCGGAGGCCATCGGTGAAGTTGGCAGCTGCTTGATCTCTTCCCACGCTGTAATTCTTGCTCCTAGAACACTGATTTCAAATGGTGCTAGATACAAAGTGGGAAAATCTAAGCCACCATGTGAAACCAGCTTCCAGAGGAAGACACATCTTGTGCAAAGCTGCAGGCTGAGAGAGAAAATTCTTCATCTCCACCGTACCTAGAGAAAAATTAATTTATTTAATTTCATTAGAAAGTGAGACAGTGAACTTTGGGGTAGTTACTTTGGTGACACACATTTCCTGATGTCATGTGAATAGTTTAGGCTGATGGAGAAATGAGATAGGTGATGATGAAAGCTACCATTTGGACAATGGCTGTAATTTCCTTTGGTACCCAGGTGGCAGGTATGGAAGCTTTTACCAGCAAGCATTGAAAATGTCCAACTCTTTTTGTGGTGCAGATTATGCAACCGATGTATATAATAAGGTTGCTTTGTACAGTAAGAATCTTCTATGTCATTGCAGATGAAGCCACTCTATGGTTCTCGTTCTATGTAACGTGAAGTTTTAGCTTTTCTGTATTTTCCTCACTTGCTGATGTCAGGGTCATCAAGGACAGGTAGACAAACAGAAGTCAGATGCTTTTTGTGACAGGCAAAGGAAGTATGACACTAATAATGGAACTTTCTTTGTCAGCTGTATCCCGCTGCTTATAAATAACATGCTCTTAATCGGTAAGGAAATGTAGACTTGTGTGAGACAATTATTTGATGGCCTGTAAGCACAAAATGGCTTTTTAATGAAAACAAATTACGCGAAAACCACTTTGACTTGTGAGCTAAAATGAAACCTAAAAAAAGAGCATGTGCAACACTGTAAATGGTTCCAGTAGAGGTTGTCTAGGTGGTAGGAGAATCTGAAAGTAACTGGCTGATGTTTATGAGAATGGAACAGGTCTGAGCAGTACTGTGGTGCAGCACATCCATGTAGTTAACCCACAATATATGTGTCTCAGTACAGTGGGAATAGATGGGACATCCTGAGGTCTATGGAGGACTTTATACCACTCAGAAGCATAATATGTGGCTACTGTGTTTAATCAGTGCTGATGCAGAAGCTAGTGTGAAATGGATTAAAGTTAGGCAGAGGTAGAGTTGGAATTTTGCTTATTGATACTGTGGACTTTTGGCAACTCTGCCCATTAGTTTTGTAACCAGATTTAAGGATCTGCTTTAGTGCCTACACCTTCTAATACACCCCCTTAAACTGCAGAGGGAAATTTGGAGGAAGAGCAGTTCCTTCCCAAAAGAGGGGGGAGGGAACTGTACTAGATTACTATGGCTATATATTTACTGTAGCTTCTAAATCCATTAACTGGGGCAACAGGGTGAAAGACAAGTGGAAAGCAGGTTTCCTCCCCAGTGTCTGTCTTGCTGGCATAGTTCTTTGAGGCGCTCTCTGAGCGTCTCTGACAATCTGGCTCTGAACACCTATGCGTGTCCTCCCCTCCCCTAAGCAGTCGAAGACCAGTGGCTGATTTGTTTGTAGTTTGACGCTTGCATTACTTCACTGGGAACTTACGCTCTACTGTTTGTTAAAATCAGATTTCATTTCAGCATAATCCAGATGCTGCTTCTCCCTTCTCAAGGCTACCTGAACGTTGTCCTATGCTTTAACAAACTCCCCCTTCGCTCCAAGCAGCCAGAAGGTGTCGGCCCTTGCTGGCAAAGCGCAGGTACACCTTTCATGAAGGATACATCCCTGACAGCGTGTGCTGTTCATTTTAAACCTAGTTGCATGCTTGGGCAGGCAGCATGCCATGAGAAGGGGAGATTAACAGAAGGTAAGAAAGAAGCAGAGCAGTTCATGATGCTGTGATAACCAGTGCTCAACTGCTAACATACACACATGCAAAAAAAAAAAAAAAAAGGCATAAAACAATGTTTTTCCCCAAGCGTGTGCTGAATGTGTGTGCATAGGGGATGTGCACACACATGTGCAGAGACACGCAAATACTATCAGCTGTAGCTGGCTTCATCGAAATGTTCCAGTTTTCAAGCAATAGTACGAGAGGGTCCAAAATTTCCATTCTGATTCTTTCCTACTTTTCAAACGCATATTAGTAGCAGTTCTGTTCTGTACTTAGCGTCTACCAGAGTACTGTCTCAAATCATTTTACGAACTTCATACTGCTTTACATCTTCTATACAAGCCAAAGGAAACCCATGACTTCCCCCTGTAAAGGAACTTCTTCCATAGCCTGCTGAAGCAAGGCAAGCCTAGATGTCACAGACCTAGTTCATAGAATCGGTAAGGTTGGAAGGGACCTCTTACTTCTCACAACCTGCACCTTATATATTAAGGCACTTCTTGGGCTTCCACAGTAAACAAAACAGACCTCTGTATGATCTTGTGTACATCGTAAATTCTTCCATTTCTCCTCCAGGGCAGACCAGGGTTTGATGCACCATGAGTTTCGTTCCTGGAGGTAATTATTCCCTTTGATATGCAGAAAATGTGAGGCAGAGAGGCTTGATGCATCATCCCCACAGTCAAGGAGTGAGTCAAATCCAGGGCCAGGTGCAGGACAGAGGGGTGTGACAGAACATGTGGTGACCTGTGAGGGGAACTGAAATGAGTGAACTTCTAAAGTGCCCCCCCCCCCCAAAAAAAAAGGGGGGAAAAAAAAAAAAAAGAAAACCTCCTTCAGCCTGGTGGAGCATGTAACTGCATCTGTTTGTTGTGCAGTTCTGTTACTGTGTGGTGTTGCATAGGTCAGGTGCAGACAAATATGCCCTAACTTGCGATCTGAGTCAATTATTACCTTGTAAGGCCTTTTCTAGCAGAAGCTGAGTGAAAGGCAGGGTAGATGCAGCATCATTCCTTGGAGTTGAGGCCTGTGAATAGAAGATGGCTCTAGAGACACTATTGAAAATATCGGCAGCAAAAATGTGCACTTCCCTCTTGAATTTAAAGCATAATAGAGGTTTTCTGAGTTTTTTCCCCCCCTTTGATTAAGGCCTGAACAAAAACTGCAGACCACTGTCCTGAGTGAATGTAGTCTGTTCCTTTAGTCCTATTATTGCAGCCTTATAACTGAAATATAAATAGCGAGGTTAAAAAACAGGCACTTTGGAACTCCCTCTCTCTGCAACTCCACCGCCCCTGCAAAAAAAAAAAAAAAAAAAAAAAAAAAAAAAGTAGGAACACTGTATTATGGCTTGTGGGTAGAAGCTTGTAGCACCTTTTGTCCCATTCGGTCTATTTTACCAGTGGGATAGTCAGGCCTGCCTAAGGGTCGAGTCATTAAATTCAAGTCCTGTTAAAGGTGATCTGTTATAGCATTTGCTTGCTTTTATGGAACTATCAGCAAGCTGCCTATTGTTCTAATCCTTTTTTTTTTTTTTTTTTTTAAGTAGTCTGATTGTGCAAGAGTTTAGAGGAAAAAAGGAACAGTTCAGTTTTTCTGCTTGCTTGCTTGCTTATGTTTAACAAAGGGCGACGTATCAGGTGATGTGATGGGCCGAAGCAGCCCCCATTTTATGATTCTGCCATACTGTCATCCACGTTTGCTGTGATGCTTGGATGTAATGAAGTACAGGAAGCCTTTAATTTTTAATTTACAGATCTCTTGGAGAAACTTGGAGATGATTCATCAGTGCAATACCACTAAAATAAAGCGGATTCACTACCAAAACGTGGGTTTTTTGTTTGGTTGTTTTTTTTTTTAATCTCAGCCCTTTATTTCAGTCTGTTAAGTAACTGACACCTAGGACTCTTCCAAATGGCTTGCCCCAAAGCTATTCTGAACTCAAGGGAGTGATTTTAGCATGGTGAGCATTCTAGGTGTGCTAGATATTAGAGCTACAGTTTCTAATCTTATGCTTCTTGTGAACTGATCTGAAATTACCTTGACTTGCCTAGAGTCATACAATCTTCTACCTTCAGTTTCATGAGACTTCTTCGCCAAAAACAGCCTGTTTGGAGGGCATAGGAACTCTTGAAAAAGGATTTCAGGTGACACAAAGAGTGATTCAATCACATGCATCACAGGCATCACATGCTACTGTGTTTAAGTAGCACATTACAAAAGTAACTAAACTAAACAGTTCACCAAAGCTGAAACTAGAAAAGTGGTTTTCAGTTCCTAACTTATGTATGTAAGCATCACCTTGCAATATAATGTATTGATTGCAGGTCTTGAAAGCAGCAACACAGTTGTTATTGTTGAGATTTCTGTAGTCATTTCAGGAATATCATGTTCTCTGTCACCACTATTGTTCCAGCTACTTTTGGTAATGTCTAGGAAAGTCACATTTTTCTTTGTGTCATTAAAGAGACAATAGAACATCCTCTGATAATAAAAAGTATAAGGAAACAGATACTGCTAGGTGTTCAGTGAAATATAGTCCGACTTTAAAACAGGACAGTTGAAAACATACCTTCAGTGCTCTGCCATATCTTACACAGTAGAAGGACCTGGCAAAAGAGAATAGAGGAAAGCACTGACGACATCCCTAGTTGCCTCCCTGGAGAAACACTGGTGTCTGAGCTGTTTTTTTAGTATCTGCTCCCAGGATTCTCATTGTCTTTTCCACTACTGAAACTGTGTATTTGGGACCTATTGTCAATGTTAAGAAGCATTTTAGTTGTATATTCAAATACAAAACTAGAGTCTGCTGATGGACAGATACTGTGCACCATTCGCACTGCGTAAAAGAGTGCGTGTGTGGGGAGCTGATGTGCTTAACTCAGAAATAGCTCTCTTCCTTGGAAAGCTTAAGGTCTGAATCACACTGTGTTGGCTCAGTTTTTAGCAGACAAGCTATCACATATGCCTCCCTGTAGGAGGAGAGTCGTCACTGGCCTCAGGATTAGCAGCCAGGTTCTTTTCCTTTGAAAACTGGAGAATAACGATAATGAAGGCCAAGGCTGACTTTAAGCATGGTCAGTGTAGGAAGCTGCCCAGGGCAAGAAAATTGGAGGGTAGTGGAAGGTAACAAAACTGTAAGCAAGAAAAATCCATTTGGGTCCATGCTTGGCTCTTCTGGACCCCAAGTTCCTCTCCATTTAAATAGAATCAGAGAATGTGCCCCTAAATTGAACTTTGCTACTGTGAAGTGGGCTTGAAAGAAGTTATTTTGTTTGAGACCCTTGAGGCATTAACTATTTAGTGTTGCCTGTGAAGCTGAGAAAACTAGACCCAACCTTAACATGTCCATGGTTGGTGCTGCCCTGAATCAAATGAACATAACAGTTTACAAGTGCAAACACCTGAGAAGAATGTGGAAATTTGGCAGGAGACATAACTGCTATTGAGCTGAGGTACCTGGAATTAAAAGCGCATGAGAGACAGCACTAGCTTGACAGACACTGGTGAAAGCACTTAGAGCAGCCTGCAGAGTCCACCTGATAAAGACAACAGGGACAGAAATGCAAATATATGCAGGGGCACTTTTCTTTTTTTTTTTCTTTTTTCTTTTCTTTTTTTTTTCTTTTTTTTTTTTTTTTTGCCAGAACACAGAGTAACTTGATGCCTAGTCCTAAAAATATGTCCAGAGGAAAAATGGGTGAGGGAAAGGTTTTCTAAGCTTGCTTTTGCAGTTAGCTCAAGAAACTTGGATTTTAAAACATTTCAGAGATGCAGGACTTTTTGATCTATGCTTTGAGGCTCAATGGCCCACTGCTGTAACAGCATTAATTTTCAAGCTTTATGTCCAGGCTCAGGGCTCGAGCACTGTCACCATTGTAAGAAATGTAGATTGAGAGATCCAGAACCGACTGGTCGCTGACAGTCGGGGGAATGACCTTGCTGCAGGCAATGCAGCAGGCAGCTATGGGTACCACTCTCAGAGCTATGCCATGATAACGTTACATAATACTGGCATCTCTAAATGCTGTTGAAACGTGAGTTAGTCATTTCTACTGCCTTATTTGCAACAAAACTTCTGGGCGGATGAGAACGGAATGGAGTACTCCTTCCTTGTCCCATAACAAGGGCACGTTTGTAATCAAGGCTTGGGAATATATGTATCTATGTATAGACATATGGGGGCAACTTGAATATATTTGGCATGATACATACAGGATATGGGCAACTTGGATATATTTTGCATATGTCTCTGTCCATTAGCGTCAGCAATACAGATACTTAATCAACACGACTTAAATCTCAACAACCCCCCCAGCCACACCCATATTAAACCGTAAGAAAATACCGTGAACAAGTTTTAGAAAAAATACAAGGCAGCAATTTCTGGATAGTTCTGGAAGTGATCTGTATGAAGAGTGAGGGTAAAATACTTGGTGTTTGGACATATTAAAGGATTTTCCCAAATAAGAAAGAAAAACATTTGCTTGTAGACCGTAAGCTTCTCACAGCATCAGCAAAGCTCCTGACACAGAGCCCGATGCTGTATTTGTATGACATGGAAATTAACAGCAGCAGCAGCAGCAGCAGCGCTGCAGGCTTAGAATCTACTCTGCGAGCAACAAAATGGCTAGGGGTGCTGTCGTGTTCGTTTGATTCCTTCGCTGTTTGTGGGTGGCGAAATAGGTGGATGCCGATATCCCTGCCACTTTGGGTATGGTTGCGAACTTTACCATCAACGTTAAATTAATGTTTATAGCCATCTTCTAGTTTGTGCCCTCATCAGCTCAACTCCGTGGAGCAGAGACAACAACCAACAGCAAAATCGGACTGCGTCACAGATGTAACACGACCATCGGCAAAACAAGTGCAGCAAGATACCATGGTTGTCTCGTCATTCCAAAAGCCTTCCTTACTATCAAGGAAGAATAATACGGTAATGCTGTTGAATTTATGGTATGAGCATTTGCAATCCTTAACTTCCTTTATCAAATTCTGCGGTCCTTGAACAGTGAAACTCCCAAGAAAATTGCATGTATTTTGCCAGCAGACCCAACGCATTAACGAATACTGCGTCATAATGCCGCACTAAGGCTGAGAGGTATACTAAACCCCGCTTTACAAAGGAAGAAAACCAAAATACAGAGAAATGATTCAGCTTGTACAGTGTCACACACGGAGAGTCAGAGGGAGTAAGAAATCACAGCTTTTCCAAGTCCTTTTGAGGCAAAACTCTGACAACCATTTTGAAACAGTTACCCGTATCACTAACATACAGTAACGATACCACTCATGCCCAGAATCACTGCTGACTTATAGAAATATACCATGGCCCTTGCTTAGCCTTGTTTCACATAATCTTGCAAAGTTCCATAGATTTATCTGGTAACAGTAACCATCAGTTACCAACAGTAACATGAACCAATTCATGTGCAATCCAATTTATAGCTGAAGTTTAACACTAAAATAATCATTTTATCTCTCACTATCCTTTCCCTCTCTGCACTCAGTTGCAATTAAACCATCTCTGTGGCAAAAAAAAAAAAATAATAGCAAAAGGAATAAAAACAAATGCATCCGTATGCTGAAATCAGAAAGGATGCATATGCCATAGTAAGTATATGGGCTGCCAGATGCAGCTCCTTCCAAAGGACTAAGGAATACCTTTAAGAAGCGCTACCACTGCAAGTTTAGCAGGGCCCACTGCCCCACAACATGTGATGGGGAAAAACGCGAGGGTCATCCGTTTAGACAGTGCTCAATAAAATAGACTTAACCCACCCATCTTCCAAGCAACAGAACGTCATTTCTTAGTCGAGCTGCTAGCCGTACAGAATTACCTCCACTGCTGCCTCGTACGGGAGCTGCTGTGTATGTGCTGTTCTTACATATGTGTGTATTTACGCCTGTCTGTCTTGCTGCAGGGACCACCGTTGTTGCTGCTATTCCTGTTGTTCCCCTGCTCTGCGGAACTGGCGCTGCAGGAGGCAAGGATGCTCCAAGGGAGCCAGCTACAGCCAGCGAAGGCTCAGTGAGTCAGGAGGGGCTGTGACGACTGCAGTGAGAGTCTGAAATTCCCTATGGCGTGTGGCAGAAAAGGAGGGGGGCAAGAAACAGAAGGGAAGGAGGGAAAAAAAGTGGGGAGTGGCACCTACGGTCTTGTCTTCTTCCCTCCCTTTTCCTGCCACGGCACTGCCTTTGGAAATGGCTTCCTCCCCTCTGTGCTACTGCGCAAAGAAATGGCGTCGGGGATAAAACTGCAGGGCGCACGGCCTTTACAACCTAACAGAAACAAAATTCGGTCACGGTGGGTGTACGTGTGTAAATGCAGCCTCTCTCTCTCTCTCTCAGACTGCCGTTCGGGGGACAGGCTACTGCAAGGAGACGGAAACAGAGAACGTGGTACGTTGGAGCTGGTTCTCAACCCAGCCGTTACTGCTAAACCACCACGCCTGACTCTTGAGATGTCGGTGAGTGAGTAATATAAACGCTTATGCTACCACATCCCTAAACTTTTTAAAGCTTGATATGACGAAAGGCTAAGGAATAATGTTCCCTGCCGTATGAGAAAGCAAAGTTACCGCTCCACCGCACAATCAGATGACTTCCTCGGCCAGGAGGACCAAGCTCAAATCTGGCTGTGTCGTCAGAACTTCCAGGCAGAGCTGCCATCTTCACTGTCGGCCACTTTAAGAAGAGAGGTGGAAAAAATAGTATAGTAAATGATTAAGAGAGTAAAATGTTCCTTATCTTCATCTCCTCATCCTCTCTCTGGATATGCTGCCCGTCCTCCGTCTCCCGTTCATCTTTACCTAGTCTCTTCCCAATCCTCTTTTTATTCCTGTTTTCTGATGCTGTTATTTTCTTCTACACTTTTACAGGGCTGTATTCGGCTCTCCCCGATGTTACTGAGACTGTGGCAAATTCATGCTTACATAAATGAAAGCAGACTTTAGCCCAGAGTCTTTTTCACGTCTTCAGTTATTCCCGCGACGTAATTTCCAGACGCGGTCCCTGCCCCAAGCAGTTCACAGTGCTGCTACCCTGTTTACTGACGCTCTACCAAAGCCCGAAGGTAACACTTAATTCCCTTATAAGGAAGAAAGCAAGCAAGAAAGCCCCAAACCCTAGTACTTTCCCGTGCACGGTGGTTAGCAGCTCTGACACGTCATTGCGACAACTGCGCGGCGAAACGAAACCTGCCCGTCCCTGACAGGGCGCAAACGTGGAGCGCGGCGTCGGGCGCTCGCGCGGTCCCGTGGGCGCCGCGCGCACAGAGTTCGTTCTGCTGCGGTTTTTATTTTCATTTTTTTTCTTTCCTCCCCCCCCCGCCCCTTTTCCCTCATTCGCCCGGAGGGTCCCGCGGAGCCCCGCGGAGCCCCGCGGAGCGAGGGCGGCGTGCCGGGGCCGGCCCGGCCGGCGGCGCTCCTCAGAGCCGGCGGCGCGCCTCAGAGCCGGCCGGATCGACGCTCCGGTTTGACACCCGGTCCGCGGCCAATCCGGGAGGGCTTTTCACCTGCCAGCGCCTTCTCCGCCAATGGCGCGGCGCGCTGAGGGCGAGAGCCCTCCCCGGCCAATCGGGAGCGAGCTCGGCCACTTAGTTAATGATGCAGCAGTACAGGGAAGACTATCACATGGGAGCTGGAAGGCTGCCAGCATGGAGACACGGCGAGAGCAAGGTAAACAACTTTCCAACGCCAAAATGATGACATTTAATCCCTAAATGCTGGCTTCCCGGCTCGACTCATCCTTAACCCCTTTCGGCCGCGCTGGAAGCGTCTGGAAGGAGCGGCGTACCTGTGCCCGGCGCTGGTGGGAGCGGGCCGGCGTGCCCTGCAATGATCACTGCGTCACCGTTTTGCACTTTCTGAACTACGCAGTGACAGACCGCCGAGCTCCGAAACGCAGAGCTCTGTTAACCCCTCCGCCGGAGCCCCTGCCGGCATGCTAGCCTTCAGGGAGCCGGGAGGGAATAAAAACCCCAAACAAAACACGAAAACAGCAGTCTTTGCAAAGTTGTCATCTCTCCCCCACGACTGCTACCCTCCTCTGCATTACAGCAATGCCGGCAAGAGTGGCATTAGTGCAACCTGTGCCATCGCTCCATTGAGAAAGCAGCTCTGACGCAGAACAGAGCAATCCTGCCCAGCCAAATAATAATAAAGGCACTTCGGGATCCGAACTTAGGGACGATGGGGGAAGGGGACGCCCTGCAAATAATTAAAAACCGTAAACGCAGTCCGAGCCCCATCCTGATCAAAGGGTACGTACGTGGGAGAGACGAACCGGACCGAAGAGCTCCGTCCGTGCACCATCTGCGCAGTGCTCAGCCCTCCGCTTGCTGCGGAGCGCCACAGAACAGAAGGTTCCAGAAATTTCCCTTCCGTTAACCCTTTCGGCGTCTGCCCACTCTCCCTCCCCGCGGGATTAAGCGCGCCCTATCCCCAGCATCGTCAACGGGCGAAGCTTCCTCCGTCGGCGGAGCCCGGGCAGGATTCTGCAAGCGACTCCGGACGGCGACGGCAGCCCGGTCCCCGGGGTCGGCGTCACTTCTTCCCCTCGAGCCCTGTCTCGCGCTGCCTCTCTCCCCTCTTGCTGCAGCAGGGCTGTTGCTAGTAGACCTATCGACGGAGCTTGCTCTCTCGCTCTCTCTCTGAGCTCTGTGACGCAGCTCTAAATTCTCCAGCCTGCTCCCTGTGTTATACCGGCGGAACTGCAGCTTTCCAGGGAGCCCGTGCCAGCAGTGCCAGGGCCAGGCACGCCGCGGGAAAAGTCGCTCCCGCACGCTGCACCTTCTTCTTTTTTTCTGGTCGTTATTATGTTCCTCACCTCCGTTTCTGTGCTTCCTTCCAAGCCTGTCGGCGTCGCATCTCCTTCTCTGCTTCTGAGTCATGCTACTAGGTTAACTCTTTTAGGATTGGTAGTCAGCAGTACAAATCTCGAACAAGCACAGCTGAAACCGCAGCCAACTTTGTGGTGGTTTCTGTTTTTAAAAAAACCAAAGCAATCTTCTTGGCTCTAAAAAACAAACATGCACACACACACGCACATGCACACACACACACTCTCTCTCCAGTTAGTGCTTTTTGATTAACTGTTTCGATGACAGGAACTACTGTTCGGTCTTGGAAAATAAAATGTTTTTAGGCCCGCATGCTGCTCAGCCTGCAGTTACCATGAAGCACAACGCAACTTCAAAGGAACTGCTCACCCGAACAAGCTCCGGTCTTCTGGACATGAAAGCGTGAAACTACTGCTGGATCCAGATGACCCGGCGATGTTGGCCTCAGGACACTGAGCTGTATGTGGTCCGGCCACTGGGCAGACACACTGTGTCAGATAAGTGACAGGAAGTGCTAGAAAGCTATAGGCTCTTCCTGATCTGAGCAGTCGTAGTAAGTGGTTCACATACACACATTCAGAATACTCTGTGTAGGCAGGAGGGCTTAATAACTGCATTCCTGGAGTCACCAGAATCCAATAATCTCTGTCCAAGACAGTGCACAAAACAGCTACGTATTTCAGCACGGCAGGGCATAATCAGGCAAGAGAAATGTTGCAGAGAAACGTTTTCTCCTTGCCTCTATCCCCGCAAGACGATCCTTTGCATTAACTCTAGCACATGCAATCAACTTCAGCACTAGGCAAACGAAACAGTGCTCTCCAGTCTTGTATCCTCAAAACCGGAAAACGTGGAGGAGGATCGGTGGTAGATACAGCATCTGGGAATCACAGAGAAGCTAATGGAAAGCCAGCACTGTATGAGGGAGTTCATGCGTCAGTCTGCATATACGAGAGAAGAGAGAGTGAGAAGCAGTCCATTTGAAAAATAAAGAATCCGGAGATCTCACCATTACCAGATATATCTGCCATTTTAATTCTGGACTTCAGTGCTAGCTATGAGCGAGTTTTTCACTACAACCAAAGCTGAATTAACCACTATCTTTTCTCTTCACAGCGTCTGAAGAGCCTGAGCTATTTTGGGATTTGTCTGTACTACACTGAAAATGACACCTGTTACACACAGACACAAATGAGAAGAATTGCAAGCTCTCAATTTCTCAGATAAGATTCTTCAAAAAAGAACAAAAAAAACCCACACGAGCCATGCATCTGGGAGAGCAGGGTCGGCTGATCATGTGAAGAGGATGACCACTGCAACTGAGCAGACATCAGTACAAGAACTGCAGGTTTGCTGCGTCTGAGGCAGGGGAAGATCGAACCTCCACGCAACCAAAGGTAATAGTGCTGGATCAACTGAATGCCACAAGACATGGTTTCTTATGCAGTCAAACCCACGGGAATTAAACCCTTACATATGTGCTTTGTGGCCAAAGCCACAAGCATTAAGTACTTGAATTAATGAAGGTAAAATTTTGAGAGTGCTACGGCTACTAAAATGAGTCAGAGATGATAGTCTCTAAAGTAGGCCAGTGTTTTATGTGCTATTACGCAAGCTGGGTTGCTTTTGCTTACCCCTGAGTTACCTCACAAGCTCCATTAACATTCAGGGTCACACGGGCTTTTCCACATTCGTCGTTTTTCCCATCGGTGTGCTACTGATTTACAATATACTAGTAATGTGCCAGTGCTGTATAGACAAGACAAAAGCCAGACAAGACAAAAGCCAGGCAAATGGACCTATAATACCCAGCAAGGCTCTGGACGTAAGCGTGTAATGTAGTGCTTCAAGATAAAAGATGAACTTCAATAATAAGTATTGGCAATAATAATATCACCAATACTTATATGCTAAACAGGACATAAAGTTGCATCTTCAGGTCTCATTGGCAGCTCCCACCTTAACAGTAATGACGCGCAAAGTCTGAAGTTACGAATGTCTTTTAACACTCATGAATGTTGTCTAAAACGTTATTGGTGTTGTGAGTGATAAAATAACCTTGGCCATCCACAAAGGAGGATCCTTGGTCTATTCCTTTTAGGAAGAATAAAACCCTAGAGGCACTGCACAGAACTAACACCTTCCCGCTGGGGAGCTTTTGGCTCAGGTTCCAGTTTAAATGCCATCGGCCACACCTTCCTTCTGACTGCAGGAAATGACAGTTGTTAAAATCAGGGCATGTTCCTGTTTAACTAAAAGACTAAGATCACATAGTCCAAAGACCTCGACAATGCCAAACAAATTCCTGCCCAAGACTCAGCAAGTCTGTGCAGCTGTAAATCTGTATAACCCCTCGCCCTCGATATCCATGTAAATGACATCTCAGCACATCACCTTGGGGAGCAGATGGTTATAAACTGAAGAAGCAAAGAAGCAGGCAAAGATGGGCAGGGGAATGTTAGTAGTAACGCTTAACACTATGTTCGTCAGTTTACAACCCAACTGAAGGTTGTTTTAAAATGTAAAATAGTATTTTTCAAAATGCTGACACGGAATGTTAACTATTCCAAAGTCTGTTTCAAAATGTGAAATTTGTCAAAGCTTCTTCTTTCTCACGAAATGCTCACAACCCCAGTGAACAGATATTTTCCATCAGAAATATATTTCAGCACAGAATTCCCAACCAGCTCCATGCAAGAAATATCAGCATATACAATAACACAATCACCTGTCTGCCAGGACTATTTCCTCTAACCTTCACGGATCAGAGAGTGATTAATTTTTAAAATGTTCTATTAATCTGAATGTTGAAATACTGAGCAAATTGTCCTTCTTAAAAAAAAATCCTCCTTAATTATTTGCTATAGTAAAACAATTCTCTACATTGATGGCAACTAAAGAAGTAATGCTGTTCATTGCTACTTAGGGGAATTGTCAAGTTTTTAATGGGTGCTTGTTTAAAACGATATTAATACAATTTTGTACTAAATAATTAAATAATCATCTGCCCCAGATCGCATATGGAATCAGTATTAAAGCTGGTATTGAAATTCAGGAGTTCCCTGCTCCCAGATTTTACTCAAACTGTGCCTCTCGCTTAATTATAGTCCTTATTGCACAAAAAGCCCCCACTCAGTTAGTGAGATTTAACTGTCATTTGAAACAGAAGCTGCCGGAACAGTGTAGCTTTTAGAGGAAATTAATAGGAAATTATTTAGGAGAGGTTCTTTCATAAAAGAAAAGCAGAAGTAAAACTTTGAAGTCTTCTTTCTGTTTTCACATACATGTGCATTCATACGCACGCATGCTTCGCAATCTCAGAATTCTGTACTAACCACCATCAAGTCATGGAGATTTCCAGGGAACTAGAGACTCGCAACCCCAAAAATAAGAATATTTACTTACACAGCTACCAAAGTCCACGAAGGAATATTTCAAATGGTATATAATGCATCAAATTTTGCTCCACAGTGACAATAACCTAATCTCAAGTGGAAAAGTTACTATTCACAATGTATGTTTAGGTCCAGATTTTTTTTCCTGAGAGGTTTATTGTTACCCAAACAAGTTGCATCGAGGAATGTCAGAGAAATGGCTTCTGTAACATTTTCAGTAATTTCTAGACTTGATTAGCTCAAAACCCATCACTGAGAAACACTTCCTTCCTAGCCCAGTGCATGCGTATGCTGCTGTTACAATCAGTATTTTGTATTTCTTACTGTAGTCCCAGGCAGCAGCAGGAAGAACAGGCAGGCACATAAGTAACAATGAAAAAGTCTGAAACAGTGTTAAGCTTGGTTCTGTGCACCTACCTGGATGTGCACAGCTGACTAATTACTAAGTGATCTCAGATAATGCTGCATTACTCTATTGTGTGTATTGTGCAGCTGCTGGGTTTTCTCCCTCCCTTCCCCTTTCTCCCCCAAGATTCATCTATAGTGACTTGATCATGGAAAGTAGATGGAAGAGCTGATGTTGAGATCAAGAGACTGTAAAACTAGAGATGTGGGTGAATTCCCAACAGCTGTCAAGGATACATGTGTATTAGTCAGATTTACATAAAATGCTCGTATTCTTCTTTGTGCAGGTTGGCCCATGCAATAGAGTAGGCACTGAAGTGGAAACCTGCAGGTGAAAGCCTGACCGTCACTTTGAAAAGCTGCAGTCCTGGAATATAAAGTCTTAGAAACTCCCAGCTGGAGAAGCTGTTCAAAGAGATGGCCCCACATTAACATGCAAGCTGCTTCAAAGGAGAGCTTATATCCCTGTGTTGAAGCTGGGTTCAAGGTTATTTAGCATCCTCAGATGACGGCTCTGCTTATTCTCCTTGCTATCTTGCAGCATTTCTAGCCAGCACAGTATAGGAAATGCTGCCAGGAAGTTGGCTTGTTGGCTCCCCAGGGGCCCAGGTAGCTGTGCCCTCAGTGGGAAAGGGAAAGGGGGGCAGACAGACTCCAGGAGCAGGAGGTTTTGCTACATTCCAAATCTAAGGAGCCAACAGTGCTGAGACAAAAGTAATTATTTCAGCTATTAGCTGCTAAGAATAGAGCCCGCGGGGGTGCTCTGCATGGCTGAGGTGCACTGACAGCACAGTTGGAGGTAGCAGGGATTGCAGTGGAAGCGCAGAAATAGCCATTCTCTGTGTTCAGCACTGTGAAGCTTCATGAGTCACCAAAATACACGGTGGAGGGGGGATAGGTGAGAAGAGAGGAAAATAGCCCCTACATGTTAGGCAGGACATTCCCCTGAGCTGTGTTCTTTTCCAGGGGCGGTTAAGGGGGGAAGGTGCTATGCTGAGGAGCCCTTTTCTTTCCTAAGGAGAGCCTCTTCTTGATGCCAGGGAATTGGACCTCCAGCACGTGCAGCTCCTCCGTACGCTTTTCCACCCAGCAACCATGCCCACTGGAGAGCCCAGCTGTTGCAGGGGAGCCACGGTCTTCAGATATACTTGATGCAAGTATATTCCCTTCCCCTGCCCGTGGGGCACAGGCCTTCTGCCCACAGTCACAGTCTTGCTACAGGAAGGGCACAAATAGATGGGACCTGCTTCTTCCACATTGACAAAGAGAAAAAGCCTCAAATTCCCTCCTTCTGGGCGACTGACCTTTTCACATCCCACTAGAGCATGGTACCCAAAACGCGAGTCCAACCCAACTGCCAGCCCTGCTACTGTGGCTCCTCTAGAGGGGTACGCCGCATGCAAGGGCCCAGTCTAACACTTTTCTTGAATGTTTGCAAAAGCTGAACATTACTGGGGCAGTTGTTGGGGAGAAATCTATGTACAACAAACCAACTCAAGGCAACCAAGAGTGGGTCTTCTCAGGGCTCAATCCAGTTGTGTTGCACTAATGGCTAATCATACTTTAATAATATTAATGTTTCCTTTAGAAATACAAAAAGGCTAACTATATGAGCAGTAGATATTTAAATACAGGCCTAGTAAATGGCCAGGTGCACTGCTGACTTTGTTTAAATCCATTTGTTCGTTTAAATCTTCAACATCTTTTCCTGGTACTATTTAGGAAAAATCACAGTGATATCACTACATGGTTTTAATCAATACAGCTTTTAAGAGATGATTCCCCTTTTGTGCTGTTTGTGCTGCTCGTGGAACAACACATTCCTAATCCATGACTAGGCTTCCAAAGTACACAGTAAAATGAATAATAATGATAGTAAAAAGTGTACAGCTTTTTTCTATGCAGACAACCTTTATATTACTTTAGTGCTGGATTTTCCAGCTGGATTCCTATTATATGTGGAAATTAAAGACAGTTATTTTGTAAAAAAAACCAAAAACTACCCACCAGAAATTAAAAAACAAACCTCCTAGCAAGCTCCTCCTTTAAAGAAAATTTTCATATCATTCCTGGGTGCAAAGGCAGAACGACTCAAGCCAGATAGATTTAAACAACAACTCAGCTGGAGCATGGATAGGGCACCAGACAGCTTGCTAAAAATAGATTAATCCTAATTACAGCCACACTTCTACTTTTTCAAGGTTTCCTGTTTCACATGCCTAGACAAAGGCTGTGAATGGATAGGGGGGATTAGTGCCCATTGTGGCCCAGGAAGGGGCGGGCGGGGGGGCTCAGCGCGCTGGGTGATATTGCGTAATTCTGGGAACATGCAGTCCTTGGGCTGAAGTAACATGAGCGACAGCACCGTCCTCTGCCTCGCTGGCCTTCGGGCTGCCACGGCTCTGAGCTCGCTGGACACAAGCGTAATTCAGTGACCTGCCTCGCAAATCTGGCTTTCCCCACGTAACAAAACAGGAAGAAACAACAAAACTAAACCACTGGAAAACAAAAGTTTCAGATAATAGGTGATTTTCTAGTTAAATATTTTAAAATAACAACTTTCTTACAGACTTTTTGAACTACCTAGAACACTTGCAGATTGATGGTCCTGTGATAGAATTACATGGAGTGCCTGAAAACCCAAAGGAAAGGTCCTACGCTGAAATACACTTCATAGGATTCTGATGGGATTGCCATAATTGTTCATTTTATTTCCTCCTGGATAATACTCATGTATAGAGCAGACTTAAAATCTCCTAAGCAGAATTACAAAATGTTCAATATGAAATACACATATTTAAGCCTCTGCTTTCTAAACTACAGTAGTTTATTCCTCTGGTAAATCTCACGGAACTAATAAAAACAATTTTTTTTCCTACTGTAAAAGATGCATATTAATTGTCAATATAAGTATTTGGACAGAAAATGTATTGCTTCATCTATAATAGCTTGTGTTGTTTTATCAGAAACCAGGACATAATGTTATTTTTCTTTTGTTGTTTATATAGCAGTAATCAATAGATAAGCATTAGGGCCCCCTTTGCTAGAGACTTATCTCAGTATGCACACATCACTGCTGCTTTAAAAAAAAATAGCCAGCAATTGAAAGATCTGTTAGACCAGTAAACCAAACGAAAACCTCACCAAACACTCCTTCACTGCTTTGGATTTATGTAACTGAGGAGCAAATACTCTGCAACTACAGAGGAAACACCAAGAATTTAATTTAAAGTGTCGATCTGAGCCTGTTTGAATGTTAGAAAAAATAAAACAAGTCCTGACAAATTTCAGGACACCAACATCAAAGAGGGTAGTATCTGAACTGCCGGCAGCCTCATGTCAAGGTCTGTCAACCTGGCAGGTTGCACTATGTATTAGAGACTTGGTGGTAAATTTTAGGACTCTTTGAGGTGGTACGATGCTGGTTGGGGCTGACTCATCCCTAAGAAAAGATCAAAGTCTATAGTTCAAGCTGAGTGGCTTTCTGAGAAAAGAATCCTTAGGAAGATGTCTGGCTGGAAAAATAAAACTTGGTAGTTTTTTTCCTAGGACTAGCATTTCATTATTATTTTACTTAACAGCCCATCAGAAAAGATTTTATTTTACTTTTTTTGAGATTCATTTCCCCTCGGCACTGAAATGAAAATCCAGGATTTGGAGCTTGCTTTTTTACATTTTTCATTAAATGGGATAGACTCCCTTTGGCTAGTAGAGATGCTTTAGGCTTACGGATGCTCACCTAGGATGAAAGAAGTTTGTCCACGTAGCCCTGGTTTGGTTTGATATCCACAGTAGATAGTCTTGCAACTTTCAGTCTCCAACATCCCAGCTGACTTCGTAGCAGAGTTTTTGGCTATTCTGGAATCCAAGTTTTTCAAGTTCCGAAGTTCCACCCTGGACACAAGAAAATTTCCCATTAAAAATTTGACCGATCTTTGTGTGACAAAGCAATATTTTCTGTTCTTTGGGAAACAAGAGAATGTGTAAAATTTTGCTTAAATACTTTCCTAAGCAACTCTGTTGGCTTTGCTCTTCCTCCTAGCGACCTCGTCAGGTCTCCTTTTTGCCCGCTATTTTACAGGCTGCATGTGACAATCCGCTCCCTGACCCAAACTGCTTAAAGCCTAACACAGAAAGATAGCGCTGCTGCAAATGTGGAGAGAGGCCCGGCAGTAACTTCAAAACACCCATCGCCCCGTGGGTACAAGGGCTCATCTCACTGAGCACGTGGGTGTGCCAGCCCCGGTCCGGAGTGACTTCATTTATAAGCGCTGCGGAGGGCTGGGGGATACCCTGTGATTCACACGGATTACTCCAGTCCCCCTTACCACCCTGTAGAGCACCTGCTGCCCCCCAGGAGCTGCATGACCCCCCGTCCAGGTTTCCTCCAGGCATGCCAGCAGGCTGTTGCTAACTATGTGCTGCTAGACACCACTGTGGTATTTAAAACTTGATACCACAAATTATTTGCTCCTATTTGAAACATTCCTGAGATGCTTTTCATTTTTATTGCTGAAAATTACCATGTTCACACTGGTTTTAATCAGCTCAGCTGACTAAACCCACACTGTCACTAGCCATTTGTGCTAGTACTGATGTTAGCAAGTAGTCTAAGTTTTGTATTTTCCTCATATTTTAAACTGGGATATATATTATTTTGGTCAGGGATAAACTGTCTTTGTACAGTACTTAGCCACACTGGCCTCTGGATCTCAGCTGAGGCTTCTAGCTGCTTCTAAAAATAAATAATTATAAGCTATTATCTTTTAAAAATACTTCTAAGAAAGAGGGAGCAAGAGGAAGCTCCTTTCTCAGCTGTTTTCTCCCCAAACTACCAAGATATTTTTTAAACTGTTTCTAAACTTTTTGGTCAGTTGTCTTCTCCAGCCTTTCATAAAACAAAGGTGCACAACAGTCTAAAAGTTAGGAAGGATATTTTGCACTTAAATATCGTAACTTTCATTTGAGGACCACCATTAATTTCTAAAATCCAAGCTAGCAAAATGAAAACTAATCTAAAAAATACTTTTTCTAGCATAGGCTTTTTTTCCAAATCTAAATTAGAAGTTGAACTCTTCTGTCAAAGTTTAATGGAAATCTTTTTTTTTTTTTTTATTTATTAGAAAAAAAAACAGACTGTCATTGCAAACATTTTTAGTTTTCTTATTTGAGCAATTGATTAGTCATATTAGTCCACTGTAGATATTTTTGTTCCTTTCCAGAATGGGAAGCCTCTGTTTTGAATGATTCCCTTGGATAATTCATAAAGTAGAAAACAAAACATTAAACATAATTTAAAAAAACAGATGAAAATACTTTCAGCTTTGCTCATGTTCCTACCAACTATTTTTCTTCAAAACAAAGCAACTCCTTCTCAAGCTGTACATGCCTCTGTATCATCTTACTCCTTTCAAGGAGAAGGGATACCTGATGATTAGGTCTCAGCCTACTGGAAAGGTCAGCACCTAAGAAATAGAAAGGACTGAGTTGCCTACTGGGAAAGACGGGTCTAAACCAGCTCCTCATACTATTTCTAAAAAAACAAGGCAAGAAGAATATATCACGATGAAGGAAAAACTTGAAGAGTTCTTAAAATAGATGTGTTTTGAACAGCACACAAAAGATCACGTATATTCTTCTGTTAAGAAATTAAGAGTGAACACAATTTATTTGTCCACTGACTGCACTGAACTCAAGCTATTGCTCTTTAAGTTTGATCCAACACTGACATTTTGCATTCCTTAGAGTTGGACCAGCAAAGCGAGGGATCTAATCCTTCAAAAAGCCAAGAGTCGTATTTCGAGCAGGTCCTCCACCTCCTCTTCACTAACACCTGTGCATGTGCAATTTCCGTCTTTGGAGGGTAGTAACAGATCAGTTTACTTTAACACACACAGATCACGCTGGCAGAAACTGTCCCTCTCAGGCCTTTGTATGTCCTTCCACCACCGTATTCCCTGAGCAGGTTGCTGCGGAAGATAAATAGCAGAGTTCCAAAGTGATTTAATGGCATTTCCAAAACCTTTCATGAGAAAAAGCTCTGCTTAGGGTAGGAATTTATTCTTTTATTTTTTAAAAACTTCAATTCACTCCAGGTTTCATTTGTCCCTTTGTTTGACAGCTTTTTTCTCAAACAGGAAGGTTTTGCACTAAGTCCTCAAGATGCTCATGTTCTGGGTGCAGGCAGAGCTGCCAGAAATGCTGTTCCATAGCTGGCTTTCCTCCACAGGCAGCACAGTACGCAGCTCTCTGATCTGCAGGGCCCCGGAGAGCACAGCTGTGGATTGCAGGCTGAAATTTGTCTTACAGAATAGTGATCATGATGCATTAACTGATTAAGAAATTACAGTCAAGACACTAAAGCAGAACTACCGTGTCACTAAAAGCCAGCACAGCAGCAGCCTGGTCTGCAAGGAGACAGCGGACGGCCACGTTCGTTACCAGCTGATGATGCTGGTTCTGGGCAGCTCCGTAATGCGGTCAGCTGCAGTAATCCGACCCGTGGGATGTACACGGGTCCCATGGCCAGGTCATCAGCCAGGAAAGATGGAAAAAGAGGCTCCTTGAAGAAGAAGAGGTGGAGAAAAGCCATTTGTAGGGTATTTTTTGGCTGTGCAGTCACCTAAACATGGCAAAGGGTCCATCTGATGCCGTGGGTTATATCAGCTCCACCGCTCTGAGTAAGGAGGGGACTGTTTTCAAGGGAGCATCAGTCTGAGCTCTCCTGAGCCCAGCTGAAGCCATCTGCTTTGCCTCCAAGACGCAACCTTGTGTCAGTGCTCACAGCAGTAAGAGTATCGTCTTTGTGCACCGTGCAAGCCTTTTCTGGACTCTGCCTAGGTCCCAGTTTTACTTCTGTGGTAACTAGGATCTTTGTTGCTGTCATAAATCATCGAAGCTTCCTGAACTACATTGCTGAGGACTGGCAGGAACTGATGGATTAATAGCTTAAGTGGTCTTCAGAGTTCAACAGTGACTTTTAGAGGAGTGGGTGAGTTTCAGTTTTCCGACAGCAATAGCAAACCTGCTCCTCTGAAGATAACAGTTAAGAAAAAAGATTGATTCTGGCAGCAGCCAAAACACAAAGATCTACTTTGCAGGCTGTAGCTCTGACTTTTTTCCAGCAGTCTTGGACATCAGCTCTCTGCAGCTAGACTTTGGTGCTAATGCATAGACCTTTTTGTGCAGATATGCAAATTGTATATAAGGATCAGAGAACCAAAGTCTAAAATTCAGGTGTATGATTTAGTTTGAGACTTCCTCCTTAATATTCAGCGCATGAGAGCTCAGAAAAATCAGAGCTTACATAAGACATTAAAATTTTGGGCACACAAATAATAAATAACAAGTCACAAAGCAGAGACAGACTCTTTCTGTTGGATTCTTACAGTGGGTTAATTTATACTGACCCCAATTCCATTCCTGAGGCTGTTGCACACAAGGATTTCTATTTCGGAAGTTGCAGGAAGTTAACCTACAAACTCAGGGCTGGGTGGGGACTCGGGGATTTATGATGGCAGCCACTCTGGTTTTTATTGTCTCAGGTGTGCGCAAAATGACGTGAGATGTTGTGCTTCATGCGACACTGGCCTGAGTTAACCTGTAGCCCTATTTTCCATATGTAACCATGGTAACCTGAATTATCTTGCAGAGGTGCACATTAGCCCGGTGGTAATAACACCCTGTTTGTCACAACTGTACCTACAACCCCACCGCGGGGCATACTTTCTTAATATGCACATCCGCGTTGCTTGAAACTGCAGAAAAGGGAGATCATATTTGCAGGATTATCATTTCTAATATAAATCTAGCTGAGGCAGAGTGGGAGGTGGGGAGAAGGAAGAGGAAGAGTACGAATGCCAGAGCAGTTCATACACAATACTGGCTCTCAGCAATATGATTAGTTACTTGGCAACCAGCAAAAGGTGTGTCAGAGTAGATGGGACACAAATACACACACCAGCTCCTGCAACAGTTCAAGAACAGAGGAGAGGAAACCCACAATTAATACGGCTCACCTAATTTTGCCATGGAGCAGTTAAAAAGAAAAACGAAATCCCACTTGGAAACAGCCTCCCCTGAGTGCATTATAACCTGGGATCATTTCATTCCTTTGCTGCCCAGTTCTTTAAAATGTTCTTCAGGCAGCAGCATTTAGTATAGTAATTGATGGAAAGAAAGTTACTTCTGCTGAGGTTCTGCCTATGGGGAACTTGCAGAGGGACGATGTCTGGGTACCGTGCTGAAAGCTGAGAACAAATGCTTTGACCATTTGGCCTAGCTTAACAGCTTTCACTATTACCACTGCTCGGGCACTGTGGATCAGTTTGATCCTAACAGTTAGTATTCCTCAAAAGATCAAGGCCTTCAGATTTTGTAAAACTTAAATGATTAAAAAGGCTTTACAAAACCACTGTGTTGCTTAATAAGACCAAGGAGGAAAAAAAAAAAAAAAAGGAAACATGCAAATTTGCTGCACTTCTACACAAAGTTATCAGCCCTGATAAGTCAAAAAGCCAATTCAAAATCAGGGAGATCTAACATAAAGTCTAAATAAAGTCTAAATAAAGTCTTCATAAAGTCTAAAAACAAGATTAGAGGAAGAGATGCATATATCTTAAGTAATGAAAAAGATATGGATTCTAAAATTAGTCAAAATTAAGATTCTAACTTAGTAATATTAGAGGAAATGTAGTTTCTAAGCAGTAAATGACTGCTGAGCTGACAGACTTACACTGTAATTATGATAATCCTTGTTGCACTAAGACGTCCAGACTTTAGTTCCAATTAGTTTCACATTGAGAGTTTCACCTCACACAAGAGAGTAAGCAAAGACATACATATATTCTTTTGTAAATGTACAAACATGCTTTCCAGATTCATTCTGGTATTGCTCAGTAGTACTAAAGGGCTTGGTTTCATCTCTGAGGCAAAGAATTGCAGAGAAAAGCAAAGGTTGGTGAATGAGCTATCAAGAATTATCTACACATGAACAGAGTTGCCCAGGAGATGCAATGGGCACCCAGTGATAGGCTATTAACTTTCAAGGACTAGCAGCCAAAGAAAGCAAAGCGTGGGGAAACAGCGTGCTGGGAGCGAGAAACAAAAAAGCGAGATGTCAGCACATGGTGGCAATTCTGCTTCCCAGTGCAAAGCCAGAAAGAAATTCTGCATGAATTGGGATGGAAAGAGAGGCTGTGATTCTCACAGCAACATATGCCTTAACCTTGCTGCTCCGTTTTGATCAGCTTTCCTGTGGTCCCCAACCAACTATAAACCAGCAATAGAGCTTTTCTCCTTTTGAAAGTGCTGTCTTGTGTTACTACACACATCTGCATAATGTTTAGCTTTCAAAGAGGCAGATCTATGGCAGTGTAGAAGGTCTCGAATATTTATAAATAGTTAAGGCATCTGTGAAATGGGAACTTGTGCAGGAAAGTGTCTTGGCATTTAAGACACCCCACTTAGATTCATCAATAGGCCTTGGGCAAGAAGAGGGAGGTGCTGAAGGGGGATAAGAGGGAAGCAGATTGGACATGACAGGTGAAAATAAGGCCATCAGGTGCACACACCACTGAGCCAGGAATCACTGAGACCTAAATCTTGGTCTTCTCCGAGACACATGATCTTTAATCAGGGCTACCTCATGGGACTTCCAGCGTCCCAGATGGCTTGCTTTTCAGCTAGGAAAATAAAGAGCTGCTCTTGTAAGCACTTCCCTCTCTGACATGCCACAAACCCATTCTAAAATGTTATACTGGAGATCTTCAACTTGCTTTTTAGAAACCTGTAGAGTATTTCTTCACCTCTCCAAACTGCATTTATAGGGTGAAATGTACATGCCATCTGCAATAGGAGTGTAGGTTCTTACAAAAACAAAAGACACAACCCTGCTCCTGGACACACAATCTCAAAGGCTCTAACCACAGCTTCCAGCTTTGTCCAAGCTAGATCCTTAGTGATCAGGGATGCTTCTGATAGATTCACAGCAATTTCTGTAAAATTTCATACTCATCATGCATTTGGTAAAAAGCTGTTTGCTTTTTACCAAAAAAAAAAGCAGACTGTGATCTCAGCTGTCCCAGATGCCTGAAGATGCACTCAAAACTGTGTTTTAATGGTTCATCTTTAAGCAAGGCTATACACACACGTATGCAATTGCAGTAGTCCAATTTTGGCTAGTGAACGCCGCTGGCATGGCCATTCCTGTGAACAAAGCTATGTGCGCCCTACAAGAAAAGTAGCCTTGCTGTGTTACGCCCTAACGTGTACAAATGAGCATTTGTTTCTGCACAGCCTTGATACTAAAACTGCTAACCCAATGGCTGAAATTTGGGTTATACAATGCCATCACTGCCATGAAAAACTGGAGTTAAGATGAGGTTATCCAAGATGAGAACTGATGATGGCCTATAATTGCCTCTGGAGGATGTTTGCACTGCCTGTAACACACCTTTTTTTTAGTGCAGGTGAAAAGTAAAAGTCCTGATGCTCAAATGTACATAAGCACAGAGGCCAGAATGCTAAAAGTTTCTTGAATTGTTCAGTGTGTTCACAAATGCTCTGGAAATTGAGGACATAGTGAGTTGGCAACATTGGCAAATGATACAAAATCAGTGAGGTTCCGTGGTAAAACAGACAGTGAAGAGTAGAAAAGGGGATCCCATGATGTGCAGTGTCTGGACAAAAAAGTAACTGACTAAATTCAGAATTTGTAGGTTCAAAGTGATGCATGTAAATAAAGAATGCTCTGTGCACATTCAGGTAAGAGATGGATTGGAACTCGGAAAGTCCCCAGACAGCTAACTACTGGATGTGGGAAGGACTGTAAATACCTCTTTCTATACCTTTTCCCCAGGCTTTCCCTGCCAGGCACTCCTAACGATAGGATATCCAGCATGCTGGATTTGAGCTGTCCCAGTAGGGTATTTCTAATGGTCTTAACATTTGCATCATTCCACTTAGGTGATAAACACTACTGAGCACGCAGACCGACGGTCCACGTTCACAGAGCACTGTGAAACTGTATGTTGCAATATAAACACACAGGGGAAAAGTTTTGCGTTGTATCAGGCCACAATTCATATTCATTTCACAGTCCAGTAAGCCAACCCTGAAAACTGCACAATTATAACACTTTTAAAGGGTGCAAAACCTATGCTGTTACTTCTATCAATGCTTTATGAAAATAGCCTGCTGACTGGTATGCAATCTAAAGGCTACGGCATTAAAATGGAACCAGGTAAGAAAGTACAGGACTGTACGAGGAACACGAAGGCATGCTCTGAGAACAGTTATCTCTTTTCCAGAATGCTGACATAATTCCTAGAGCACAAGGAACAAAAGCTTTCTTCTGACAGGCTCTGTAGATACATTTTGCAGGGAGCATGAGACAGGGAAATCTATCACATTGAGGTGACTGACAGTTTGAAGGGAGCTGCTTGGAGTGGCCCGAGGACCATGGATCAGTGAGCGTCAGTGATGGAGATGTAGTAATTTGATGACTGGAGAAAATGTCACTGAAGGAAACTGCTGTAACTCAAATTGCCAGCACACAGATGCCTTATAACTTTGGACCACTGCAGAGGAACAGAAACACAAGTCGTGTCATCAAGAACACACAAGTTTGAGAAAGACCTACTACTTTTTAATAGCATGTGAAAAAAAAATTGACTTTCCATCTCCATGGTAACTTCTTTCTTAAAAGCACTTTTAATGCAATTTGTTTTCTGTTCTTGTAGCTTCTTTACCAGTTTTAGAATAGAGCAGTCAAGGTTGAAGCGCTGGTAACAAACTACAGCAGGACAGCAGAAGAGAAACTGTGTTTGGCTACAAGTGACAAGTAGAGCTTCTGTCTCCTCCAAGGAGGTATCTGTGTTATCATCACTAAGCTGAATATATGCTGAATGATTGCTGACCTCAGAAGAAAGCAAAAAGCAAACTACCTCCTGAAGACTGCAAAAGGGGATCAGCACTGCTGCAGCCTCTCTCCTTGCAGGTGGTGGTATGTAGTTACTTCTAGGAGAGGTACCATCCTAGGATGGATCCCTATGGTTATACTCCAAAGGGCCTTGGTTTACAATGGTAGCATCATTTTAGATAATTATTCATGTCAGTCTTTGCTGCTCTTGGCATCAATATATCTTTTAGTGTTACTTGTATTCTCTTTTTCAAAGGCATGTTAAAAGGAAATTAAAGGATGATGTAGTTTTATAAAACCCTGCTCTAATTTAACAGAGCTATATGAAGAAAGGAAGTTATCTTGGCTAGAACGCCTTGCTCAAATGGACCGTGAACACAGCTACAGGATACTTTGCTAGCAACAGATAATGTAGGTAAGAAACACTTTGTCAAATGGGCAGTGTATGGAAACAAGTCTGAGCAAAAGAAACTTAAGCCTCTTAAATATTAACGTTCCAAAAATAAACACTTGTTTATATAATGATTGGGTCATTGCTGCAGAACACGGGAGTTGGCAGCATTGTACCGAAAAAGGCACTACGAAATTCAGACCTCATCTTTTATAGAGGGCACTGAACCTCCCTCACTAGCAGACTCTGAAGCATGCCACCTCGTACCATCCGGACTTTTTGCTCACTGATTTTTCTCTCAGGCCTCTCGCCCTGTTAATACCCAGACCTGCTACACCAGCCTGCCCTGCCCTGCCCAGCCCTGTGCAACAAGCCAGTCAGAGGCCACGTGCTGGCCAGGCACACTACGCAGGGGGCTGCCGACGGAGAGCCACGCGCGGTTAACGGGTGTCATTCCACCTGCTGCACGTGCAGGGATCCGGGCTTTCCTGGCACAGGAAAGCAAAGGGCTGCTTTGAAGACTAACCCTAAAACTCAGGTCCTGATCCTTTCTGCTCATTAGAACATCCACTGGGGTGGGCGGGGGTGGAAAAGCAAGAACGTTCATACTAGTCCTCCCCAGTGCCTCCCCCCCCCAAACTGTCCTTCCCTTGCACTGTTCTTTACAGTGAGAACGCTTTCAAAGGAACAAAGCCAATCTAGGTGCCCACGTCTCTCAAGAAGTATGGCAACTGGGTGCAAGGCTTCTGTTTGCACCCTGAGAAGTGGACTCCCTCTTGCATTCCTTATGAAGCTGCTCTGGACAGCCTCCTTTTCTCTTGTCATGCAGATTGATGCTGCTAGCTGCGGTTGCCTCCTGGCTTGGGGACCATTCTGCAGTGACAACAGCAGCCCTTAAGCTTCAGGATGGCTGGGCAGCTTTTTCTGCCTTTTCTGGGGAATAGATAGTGAACAGGATGAGGACTGCAGGCTCTGAGTTGGATTTTGTGGATGTAAACGATGCAAACTGAATTATTTTCAGAACGAGGAATGAAACTATTAATGAAGTAACAAGAAGTCTGCAGTCACTTTAGAAAATAATGGAATAATATGAGAGATTAAATATACCATGGTACAACTTCAGAGGAAAAGGTATGCTGGAATGAGTCAAATATCACTGATTTTTCAGCTTTGTTAATAATTAAGTAATACCATGGCGAGTTACCTGTAAGAAAAATGCACATGCAAAATATAGAAAATAATTTTATGGAGCTTCTGAGCTACAGAGTATCTCTAAAAAGCCTTCTAGAGAGCCTTTTACTATGTTACTAGACACACCTTTATTTATTATTTTTTAAGAAAAGAGCACAGAAGAACTTAATCCAAACTAAATATTTAACCAAATAGCAATTAACTAACAATGATCAGTGGTAAACAGTGCTAGTCCCAGGCTGAACTGGGACTTTAGAGCCCATATATCTGGGCTAAAACTGCCTGAGGGGAAAAGCAAGTTTATTGAGTAAACTTTGCCTAAGCCACCTTGCTATAAAAGCAGTCTACAAACAGAAACAACATCATATATTCTGAGAGAAAAAAAGCAAAGAGCAAGAACATAATCTATTGCATGGAAGTTACAATGCTTTATGGAGCAATTATCCCTAAAATAAAAGCACAGAAAACACAATGCTCTAAAGCAGATGCTTTCAACCTTCCATGGCCTTGTCTTAAAACAGGATCAAGTGAGGCACCCCTTAGTTCCACCCATTGTTCCCATTTAAAGATCCACTAGGCAGGAGCGAGACCACGTGGAGTTTTTCTCCATGTGGACCCGTTTGTCCAAACGTAACAAGATTCTGCTTATTTTATTCTACTTTTTTTTAATCACTATTATTTTTAATCACTCTCCTCGCTGCGGGGAAGCGGCAGCCAGCCCGGGGCGGGGGGAAGCCTCTCACCCGAAACCCTCGACCACAAAGCCCGCAGCGTGTGCGCGGGGCCCTCCGGCTGCTGCCCGGGAGCCTCGGCGGCCGCCGGCTCTCGGCGCGGCGGCTCCCGGGGAGCAGCAGCTGGCGGCCCCGAGGCCGCGGCGTTCGTGCCCGGCCCGGCCCGGCCCGGCCCGGCCCGGCGCTCTCTGCGGGAAGGGTGCACTGACACCGCGGCCAGGGGCTGGGGCATGGGGGTCCCGGGGCCGGGCGATCCCGGGGAAAGGGAGTCCTGGGAGAAGGGGATCCCGGGGAAAGGGGATCCCAGCGGAGGGGATCTCAGGGGAGGGGATCCCAGGGGAAGGGGGTTCTAGGGGAAGGGGGGTCCCGGGGCGGCCCCGCGGCGTTACCTGCCCGGCTGCGCCCGCGCGGCGCGCAGCGTCCCCGGCGCATCCCCGGCGCACCCCCGGCGCGGCGCGCAGCATCCCCGGCGCATCCCCGGCGCATCCCCGGCGCGGCCCCCGGCGCGGCGCGGCCGTGCCGCAGCGGCCCCCGCGCTGCCATTGGCTGCGGCGGATGCAGCGCGGCCGCCCCCGCGCCGGGCGGAGCGCGGCGGAGGCGGCGGCGGCGGCCGCGGGGCAGCAGCGCGGGGCAGCGCCGCGGGCCCTGCGCGCCCGCGGAGCGGCGCTGCGCCGCTGCGGGGCCCAGGTCAACCCGGCGCGGACTACAGCTCCCAGGAGGCAGCGAGCCCCGCGGCGGCGGGGACAGCGCGGGCGCTCCGCCGCGTGGTTTCCCTGCCCTTTCTCGGAGGACTTAGCGTGTCCCGGTCGGGGGAGTTCCCAAGAGGCTTGTTAAAATCTTGCACTGGAGAGACCAGTCTGTTTTGGGATCTTCTTCAATAAAAAAGCAGAAGGAAGAGAAAGGCATTCGGAAGGTCGGTTTTAAAATGCCGTTAATTCTTTTCGGTTCTGTGTGTTGCTACGGATCTGTATGGCCTCCTTCCAGTAGCTGCACAGTCATTAGTGGGTGTTATTCTTGCTACCTCTTAGGAGGCAGAGGGATAATCATCCCCTTTTAACAACTGGAAACGCAGCATAGATTAAGTGATTTGCTGACAGGCACATAAGAAAATCGTGCTAGTCAAGCGTTTGCTCAATTATGCCATCCTTGTAACTGCATGATTCCCTGTGTGATTCCAAACACAGAGCACATTCCCTGCACAGAGGTTCATCTCTAACTACAGGGCGTACATCTCACACTAACAGGCACCCACGCATCTGTGGCAGTGCAAATTATACTGTTCTTTATCCTGTCCATTAGGGCAGGAGCTCTACAAACACAAAACAAAATGACAGCTCATGTCCTTGGAGGTGGCAAGGGACCACAGCTGCAGGTGGGCAGGAGCACAGGACATGCAGATACGAGCACAAGATCTTATGACTGAAAAAAATCATGCTGATGTGCATGGGGTTGCTGCTGCATGGACATGTACTCCTGCACGCGCAGCCGTAGCCAAACGCTGCTCCTGCAAAGGAGTGCAGCTCCCTGCCTGGCATTTCACGGGACGCCTGTTGGTACACAGGAGGGAGCGCGCAGCTCAGTGGAAATTCCCCAAAGGAGTCAGCGCCCGGCCTTGAGAGATGAATGAATCTTCCTGGAAGCGGCCTGGAGCCGGACGCCGCAATCTCAGCGCAGTGCTGCCGCCGGAGCAAGCCGCCCGTGTTTCCGTCGGAGCTGTTGCAGAGGATAAGCTGGAGGAAAGAGGTTAACAGCCAGCACCGAGGGAAGTGGGCTGAGATGGCAGCTGCCCCCCTCTGCTCTGCGCCCTCAGCCTGCTGTCTGCGTCATCCGCGGCGTGTTTTTCAGGCTGCCCTGTCCTCATTTGAATCGGCCCTGCCTGCCCGGCCTCGTAATCCGCCACTAAGTGGGACTGCCGATGAATGCTGTGATAAATTTAGAAAGAAATCTTTGTGTGGGTCACAAAAAAAAGCAGCACGGATTGTAGAATTTGAGAAGAAACAGAACAGTGCAACTCAGTTTGAGTCCTTTGCCATTTATGTTTTATGCATTTGGCCTGTGAAACAAGATTTAATGCTCAGTTTCTTACAGGAAAAGGCAAGAAGGATCCGCAGGGATTTTAGGTGGTGCTTACTCCTCTGATGTTTATAACCCATGGATTTCTTAATATAAAACCAGCCAGTTTTAACAAATATTAGCAGAAAAGGTTGTAAGGAAAGAGAGATCTTTGTCTCTTACTTGCTTAATTAACCAGCTCTCTGCAGCAGGAACTGGGCCCGAGCAGAACGTTCCAGGCGATGTGACATTTCAGCCGGAGCCTCTTAAAGAGCAAGTTTACCTTTACCTAACGTGAGTTTATATACAGAAGTGCGGATGGAAGTTTTGCTTAATTCCTCTTTCACGATCTTCGGACTCCTGCCTGCCACAATAGCGTTGTTCCCTAGGAATTTGCTTCTGTTATTGTTTTAAATTGTTTTTAAACAAAAAATAGTGGTGCAAAGCCTCTCATGAAATCATGAATCCAACACCAGTTTCCATACTGAAAGTCTGAATATTGTTCAAAACCATTTGCCCATAAATTATATCATACTAGTGTAAAAAAGGAAATGAACTTTCTGAATGATTTTCCTTTAATAAGCTATTAAGAATGTGTATTGCTAATTAAACTATTAATTAGACGTCTTATCATTTCTCAACACGTTAGCATGTTGCCAAAGCAGCAGTAAGCCTTTGGGGCAAGCAGAAGATAAGAGAAGAAGGAAGATGCAAACAAGAAGATTAAAAAAAAATTCACAAGTATAACAACCAGCTATAGCAAATAAATAAGCAAGGGTAATGTATTGTCATTTACAGGGCTAAAAATAGCCTGAAGGTAAATTCACTAGGTAAAAGCCCTTAGGGCAGCTAATACATCTTATGCAATACAAAAGACACATACTATGAACCTTTTCAAACCTTTTTTTTTTTCTGCAGTTAGAGTGAGAAGCCAGAACTAGTCTCCTTTTTTTCCCAACAATACAGTTTTCTTTTAGAAAAAGAACAGAAAACTGTTATTTTTTCTTTCTGAGAAAAAAACATGTAAGATTTTCAATAGGAAAATCTTAAACACATATAATTTCCTCATCTTATTCCACACCTTTCTCCCATGAAAACAACCCTCTCCCCAGAAGCAGAGTGCCAGACTTACTTACCCAGTCTTGCCTCATCTGTTTTCTCCTGCTAAAAGGACTGTCAGAAACCTTCAAAACCCTGCAGCAATCTGCACACTTTTGCTGTACCTGAGGAGGCAAACGAACTGGCTTCCTTTTGCCTTTGTGGGACATCTTCAAGAAATTTCCCTGGAGGGAGAAGTTACTAAAATAGAGCTGGATGCAGACCCCAGGGAATCCCTAACTGAGCTTACGGGAACGACGTGGGCTTGCAGCAGTGAAACACGGGAGCAGAAAGCAGCAGGACTTCGCTGCCTGTTTTGATGAGGGAACGGGTCCAAGTGGCCCGGCAGCAGTCATTGCCATCTGCAGCTGGGCACCACTCCGGTGATCCTCCTCACCGCAGCCGTGACCGGCGACGTGGCCCCGTGCACGGGCTCGGAGCCGCATCCAGCACCCAGAGCTGCGGTAGTGGCTGCGAGCGAGGGCTTCTCTTCCTAGACCACCACCATGTGTGTCACCAAGCAATACCAGCAGATAAAGACCTCTGAAGGAAGGAAGAGGGGCTTCACAGGCATCTCTATACCAATCCTGGAGCGACATTTTCATCTACAACCTCTGTACATCATGGAGAATCCAAGGAAACGTCAAAATAAAGGTCTGGGACAAGATCAGAGTCTCTGCTCCACCACCCCAGGCAACACCAGTTCCTTCATCTGAGCTCTGTCTACCGTTCCTAACATTTTGTCTGTGGCGGAGATAAATACATGGAGACAAATTGCTAGCTGCAACCTAACGTGGACAAGGCTTATTTGGGTACTGCAGATGACCTTGTCTTTCCCCTCAGTCAGGAGAGCTGGGCATTCCCACTAGGCAGAGAGTGCCTTGAAAACCTTTCCCAAATGACAGACTTGGAAAGTCTTTTCCAGAGACCACATGGATGACAGAAAGCAGTGAATTTCCTTTTTCTCCCCGCTCCTCTCCCCTCAGGATGCTGAGCAGGTTCTAGTTTGTTGAAATGCTCGGCATTGAAGGTTCTCCAGCTGAGAATACTTTAAGTCTTTCAGAACTTTCATGGAAATAGTCTCTATATTTTTAATCGTATTTGGCATTTGTTCCCTCCTTCACTCTAAAAAAATAATGACCTTACTCTCTATCTTCCTCGAAAGCTGTCCCCCTCCTCTGGATAGGTAGACATCTGCTCTGCGGATAAAGAATGCACAGCGCATTATTTAACACTTCCACGTTCTCACTCCTTTTATTGACTGTTCATCCCCCCGGCTGCCTTGCTGGGTAATTACACGCTAGGAATTCCTCTCCTGGAGCGGCGGGTGAGAAGCAGCAGGAAGCAAGAGGTGTAAACTTGTGGGGGTATGCTCAGCAAAATGACTCTCCTGGTAATATCTATTGACCTTGCCATTTAATAAAAAGACAAGGGTGCCTCCAGCTTCACTTTGAGGGCATGGGTTCAGCTGGCTTTCCAGGGGAACTGTGTCAGGGCAGAAGTGATTGGCTTTTGTTGTCCTTATTAACCATGGGCCACGGAAGTGCCTAGGACTCCCAGCCATGCACCGTAACCAGGTGCCGTGAAAGCACAGAGCAGGTAGTCCCTGCCCAAAGAGCTTGAAATCTGAAATGGAAAGAGCAGGTGAATGTAAGAACACGAGAACGGCTCTATTTATCAGCCCAAAGGTCCCTTCACCACTGCTTGTTTTGTTTGAGAGCTTTCAGTCCTGATTTACACTAATGAGCGCTCATACATGTCTCCCATCCCTAGATTTGCAAGAAGAGCGTATTAAAATGTTTTTAGAGCCCAGTTCTTCAGCATTTGTCTTTGACAGTTTATCTCAGGAGAAAGATAATCTCATTTACCACTGTTACTGCAAATCAAAACACCAGCAAATTAAATGGATTTGAAGGCTAAGATTAAAGACAGAATTAAACCACCTGTGAAGTGCCTGTAATGCAAATAGTTGTAAATATACTTTTTTTTTTCCTGAGGATGGAAAAGCTCTGAACAAATGTTCTTCCCTTTACTTGGAAGGCAAAGACGGAAATATCAAATCACTGCAGGCGGATTATGAACACAGACATAATATTGTGCCTGTTTCTTTCTCAGTGGTAAGAAAAGGAGAAAAAAGAAAATGTGTTTGAACATTACCCTTAATCAACTAGGGGAAACATCTTTATGGCCAGTTGATGATGAATGAGCTGTTGGTTGACTCAAAATTTTAGTACAGCACCCTGTGAATTCAGCTGGACTGGCAAAAGGGAGTTTGGTGAGGAGACCCTAGATCCAATTTGAGTCTCTCCAGCCCAGGCACAGGATGGCCCCTTGCTCCATCCTCACTGCTGTGGTAGTTTGATATTTCTTCTGCTGGCAGTCACCTGAAGTTTATCAAAATACGTTATCAAAAACCTGCCATTTATACATTCTTTTTGCTTGGATTAAAAAGCTCTCATGGTCTTACAGCAGATGGTACAGCAAATATTGTAGAACTCCCACACAAATTTTGGAGAATAAAGCATTTAACAAGCAGATGGAAAGTGGATAGATGAAAACTTCATTTTAGATGTTCACTATTCCTAGAATATGAGCTTTGAAGCCCACTGTATGCATTACTTTTTTCAAAAGTTTATTATGGACAATGCCTTGGCTAAATTGTTTGCACCCTGAGATGCAGCAGTGTATACAGTATAGCTTGGTATTGCTTCTGACAGGGAGCCACTGCCGTTACATAAATACAAATTTGACTCTAGAGCAAAGTAGTATATGTTTTAACAGCACACAACCAGCAGATAGCAGCATTGTTTTGTGTGTGTGTGTGTGTGTGTGTGTGTGTGTGTGTGTGTATGTATATATATATATCCCAGACTATTTCTACTATTTGTGGTTTCAAAGTCGTGCAAAAATCTTGGTGAATTTAAATTTAAGGACATGATTCCAGTCCATTTCTGTGCACAGCAGGGGAGATGGGGATGCCATGCAGTAAATGTTCCCAATCGGCTGGGCTGTGATGTGTGCTGAAGATTTAGACTCATACCTATTATAATTAAGAGAAATAGTATTTCTGTATCCTCTGAACTAAATTGCATTGAACGAAAGACTGTATATCCGTAGGGGGTAAACATTTTAAAATGAGTTTTGTGGGAAAAAGAAATGAAATTTTTCATGACCGGTTTAGTGGCTTCATCACGAAAGCAGGAGCTGACTTTGATTTCTGGTAGCTGTCACAATTCAGCAATGCGTGCTAGGCCTCTAGCCCTTATATTTAGCACAACACCGAAACAGAAGCTTCATGGGTGTCTTAGAAGCTCTGGAGGGTGGATAGCACCTGGAGATCTGATCTTTTTCTGGGGGCAAAAGGCAAAATGCTGGTGTCTGCAAAGGGCAATGGGTGGGAATTAGATAGCTTGCTGCTTGTACAAGGTTTGTCCCGCTGCTGCTGAGAGCTCTCTGGCATCAGGGCAGGTCTTTCCAGCACTAAACTGATGAAAAACAAATTAACAACAACAAGAACAGAGAAAGGAAGTACTTTTCTCTGAACTGGGACTTGCTGTTGTGCTGTGAAGGGCTCAGCTCCGGAGGGCAGGAGTTTCCTCTGCTCGGCTGGGAGGGTTCTGCTGTTGCTGTTACGCGAGGCAGGAAGATCCACTGAGGGAAATGGTTAATAAGGCTTAATTAAAACGTGTTTGCTCTGATAACTTTGATTGGTTTCAGCAATACGCGGCACAAGCCAGGCTGCGTGACTGCTGAGCCGTTTGTGGATGTGGGAGAACATCTGCCTTTACCTCGTTCTGTGAGGTTTAATATTTACAAGTCGCTTCAAAGCACCAGAGTGGACATATTATATATGGATAGAAAGCCGTGCACCCGGATTTAAAGCCTCCCATGGGTAGCAGCATTTGTTCCTGGTGCCTGCATAAATTACTTCATTCGACACTGAAACGCGGCCAACTTCAGGCTGTAACATGAGTTATTTATATTTAACACCTTGTGTTTGTATTTGACTCTGCTAGTGCCTCAGACGCTGCTGTGGCCACCCGTGCCAGGGCAGGGGAGCCCCTTCTTGGGGGGACAGAAGTTTGAACATCACCTGTCCGAAAGCCCCTGAACCAATATTAACAATACCCAGCAGCTGCAGGTTGCAGAGGGGTCATTAGGCAAAACTTCCTATTCCACTTTACTTGCAAATAATTAGCAAACCGGCCCCACACGTGTAAATGCTAGATGATGGAAACGTTTCTACTCAAAGGCTTTGAACTATATAATCATCTATAACATGAATAACATATAATACATATAACACGTTTGTAAATCTAGTAGCAGTTGAAGCCACTGCTGCGAGTAAAAGCCACAGGTCTGCACCAACCGTGTAGCCTCTTTTGCCTGAAGAGTTGCTGGAAGGAGAAGTGCAGCCACACCAAGCACCACGCCACGAGCAGCTCCCGCTTCCCAATCATCTGCTGCGAGGAGCACTGTGGGGCAAGGCCCTTTCTGGCCAGCTCCTCCAGGCAGCTGAGATGCTGTGAGAGGTCTCAGCTGTGGCCAGGGCTGGAGCAGAGCCTCAGCGGTGTTGTCCCAGCCCCTGAGGAAAAGGTGTTAGATAAAAGAAAGTCATTCTGCATCTCTGAGCTTCTATTCCCTCTCCTACATTGCATCCTCTGTGCCTAGCTAAAACCCAAATTCGTTGAGGCTGGATGCTGCTGGCCGTTGCGCGGTGCGGGGACGAGGGAGCCTTGGTCTTTGCAGGGGCGTTTTGTGTGTCTGGAGCTGCGTGCAGCCAGGGAGCATCTTCACCGCGCTGCACACCTACACACCGGCTATCGGACCAGACCCCCAGCTGGGATGGGAGCCTCAGGGCTTTATCCTGCAATGAGCTGGGCATCTTAAACATCATCAGATAAACAAATGAGATTTAATAGCTTAATGCATTGCACTTGTTCTGCCAGTGTGTTTGTTGAAACACAGGGAAAACGTGCAAAGAACAAGCCACAGCTTTTAGTCATAGGATTTCTACTGAAAAACAACTGCTGCATGAGGCGTTGTCCTCTCACGGCTCTGGCAGGCAGCTCAGCCAGCGTCACAGTTCCCAGCGCAATAAACAGGCTATCGTTCCAAGAGCACAGCGGAGAAGTTGGGTTTTTAATGCTGTTTTTTTTTCAATGGAGATTATTTACAGTTAGGTTCAGAGAAGCAATTCACTCAAACAAAACCTAAAATTATGTTAAACCACATTTAAATGACACTTGCACCCGTGCAGACAGACCCAGATAATGCAGGTGGGACACTGCTTTCATTCCTTTAAGCACTGTACCAATAAAATAAAATAAAATAAAACAAACCCTTCCCCTCAGTTACCAGTCTCAGCACGGAGAAGAGGTTGCAGTAAATTCACGAGTGAGAGGGTAGATCCGCTCTCTCTAGCCTGGTAGTCCGGTTTCTCTCATTGCACCGGGAGCCCTTTGGCATCTTTCGTTCCCACCGCCCTGTGCTAGGTGATAGTTGGTGCCGGTGTCACAGGGGAAGGTGACACGACTGCAAGCCGTAGGCACGTGCAGAGCTCTTTGAAGCGGTATCAAATGCTCTGTGTCTCGCGTGCAGGCGCGAGGGATTGATTACTTGCTCTGTCTTGTCAAACACTGTCTCAAGTCCCTGAGATGAAGAGATCAGGGAAGATTTTACTGTAAAACAACCACCTGCATACTGGTAGGATTAAAAAAAAAATGAGTTCAAGGTCTATTCACATTTCAACCTTCAATTCCGTGTGGGGAGTTTTACATACTGCTTCAGGAAATTCTGCAGGAGCAGGAAATACTAAAAAAGACATAAAGCACAAGTAGGGGCGTTAAATGCTTGACATTCTTAAGAAAGGAAAAAATTCTGCACTTAGGTGTAAAGACGAGATTAAAATCAACCCTTATATCCAAAATTCCCTGAAACCTGAGAGGGTTTTGCCATTGAGACTTTGATTTAACCATTTCGCTCAGCCTCGCTCCCACCAAACACGTTGGTTGTTTGGATCGAGGCTTCAGCAGCTTCGGTCTGTCTCTGCTCAACAGCTAAGTGGCACTTGCATGTCTCGTTATGCTCTTTTAATAACAAAAGCGGAGAACGGCAGCGAAGAAAGGTCTCTCGTGCGGTCAGCGGGCGAGCTGAGCGGAGGCAGCGGCGCAGGTCTTCGGTCGCGCTGGAGCTGGACGTGCTCGGGGCTGGCTGGGAGGTTCCTCCCCGCTCGCCGCGCTGCCCCGGTCAGGCTCCGTGCCGGAGCGCTTCCTTGCGCCGTTCACATCTCCGTGTCGGCGACGCCGTGCTGCCTGGCCGAGGGCCCGTGCTTGCAGGACGCTCGGCCGGTCCCGTTCTCCTGAGCCCCTCCGTTGAGGTTTGACTTCTCCTGCGGCTCGGGTCGCTCGCAGGAGGCCGCCGTGACCGTTGCGTTGTCCTGGCTGCCGTTCTCCATGTAGTAGGGGTCTTCAGCCTAAACAGGTACATAAACACCAGAGGCAGAGTTAGGGGAGGGCAGGGGCCGGCAGCCGCCCGAAACGGACTCCTCTTCTCCGGGACCCGAGCAGGGGGGCTGCCGGGTTTCGGTCCCTTCGGACGGCCGGGCTTTTGAAGCTTCCCCACCTCGAGGGTTCGCAAGCCGACCCCCGTCTCGGAGCACGGCTCCGCTTTCCGCTTTGTTTCCTCGCCCCCGCTCCCTCCCCGCTGCCAAAGCGCGGGACGGCATTGCAGCGCCTTTGCATTGCAACTCCTTCGCAGTGCAACTCCTCTGCATTGCAGCGCCTTTGCATTGCAGCTCCTTCGCAGGACCCCATCGCTCGGCTGCGGCAGGCCGGAGAGCAAGGCGGGGAGCGGCGAGGAGCTGGGGCGAGCCGGGGCCGGCCCCACGCGCGCGCGCGGAGCCCCTCTTCTCACCGCACCGCTCCGCTCCGCGCGCGCGTGCCGAGCTCCTGCAGCGCCGGCCTGCTGCCCGGCCCCTTCGCGTCACCTGGGAACTGGGTTAAAGCTGCCCCGGGCTTGCACGGGTGCTTCAGGCCACGAGTACCACGGGCTTTTCCCCGGAGCCCTCTGCAGCGGAGAGCGCCCGGAGGCGAAGGGCTCGGCGGCCCTTCGCCGTGCACCTGCGGCCGCGTTTGCACGCGTGGGCAATAGCTAACAGCGTCCTGGAGTGTGAGGGTGTCCGTGGGGGCCGGCGCGGCCCCCTCGGGGCTCAGCCTGTCTGCAAGGAGCGGGAGCAGAAATAGGAAAATTCCCTTTTTTCTTTCTTTCTTGATACGTTTTATTATCGTTATTGGTGAAGTGGGGGGAGAAATAGCCTTTTATTACAGCAGCTGTACAAGACAGACGTATAGCCCAGTTCTTAAGTTCTGTAAATGGAAAGTTAAAGCGTGTCACTTTTAGTGACAAATTCATAAGGTTTCGGTGTCTCTGGAGGGGTCTTGCCAGATGAGTTCTTACTGCTGAGCAGAAATAAGTGTTAGAGCTAATGGAGAGAAGAGGGCGGTTTTCCCAAGCGAGCGACGGCGAAAAGGTTAATTTTAGCAGGGAGCGGAGATTTCCTCTCGCCCCTCGCGCCCCGGGGGCCCCGCTCGTGCCGTGCAGCCTCCCTGGCCGAGGCGGGCGCGCGTCCCGCGTGGCGCGGCGCGGGTTGGCGGTACCGAGCGCAGCGGCCCCGCGCCCTAGCCACCGCTTTGCCACCGGTAAGCACTAACCAGCCTCTCCCCCGCGGGGCTCCAGCTCCGCCGTCTCATCAGGAAGTATCCGGCCAAGCCCAGGAGCGCCAGCAAGAGTCCGGCCGTGACCAAGGCAATCAGCGTCTTCCGGGAATAGTCCTGGTGGCTCCTCACGCTCCCCCGCTTCAGGGATTTTATTCCGAACTGGGGAAAACACCGAAGAGAGCCAAGAGCCTCACAAAGAGGAGACCCGCCCGCGTGCCGGACACGCACGGCGCTCTGCGACTGCCGGCAGCCGCGCGGGGTGCCGGGAGGAGGACCTCCTTAGTACCCGCGGGCTGCTTCGAAGACGCAGAGTGCCAGTTACGTGCTAAGCGTTATTGCTGGGGCTCTAGCGCTTTTTAAAGAAAATGCTACAGATTTTTTACAGTAACCATTTCGAGCATTGCTGCCTTCAGTACTTTCAACAGTGGTGCTATGGTGCTGCTGTTTGCAAAATACTGAAGTAAAGAGTATGTCCTAGATTTGCAGAAATGATTGGGATTTTGCGTGTCCAACCCGAGGAGCAGCTGGGAGGTCTTGTGTTCAAGGGCAAGTCCTCAGTGATGAGTGCTTCTCTGGCAAGTCACTGGTTGGACACCCAAAAGTGATTCTGCTGAACCCTTGAAACCTCTTTTTAGTAGTACCATCCGCAGCAAGGTGACACATCTTTGCTCGCTGGCTTGCAACTCCGAGCTCCCTTGGACTTCCCTGCCCTCAGGCTGCGAAAGCTCCCCGGTCCCAGCCTGAGCGGGTACCCTGCGGGCTGCGCATACACAGCGCGCATCCTTCAGCCTCACCTGACGTTAGGTCGGAGCAAGGAGCTCAGCGGTCACAGCCCAGTAGCTCACTGCTGCCTCTTGCCATGCCCAAGAGCCGCTTGCTCTGGGAGGTGGCACCTTTCATCAGAGAGAGGGGCTGAAACCATCTCACACCCCAACAGCCAACAACTGCCTCAGAGGGACACGGGCTTGGATACCAGCAACCTGGTCTGGGCTGAACCAACGATCCAAAACTCTCCATTCTCCAGCCATTCAGACCCTCTAGTCTCCCCAGCAATGAGCTCAAAGAACTTACCTTCTCCCAGTGAGATTCCTGGAGCATATCTGTAGCAGGCTCTGCAATTTTCAAAACAGGAAAGGAACGTTACAGGGAGGGCACCGCTGCAGGTAGTGCCAGTACCGCAGAGCCTGGCCGCTGCTCAATGCAAGGAAGCCGCGAGCCCCTTCTCTGCTCCGGCGGCAGCGCAAGACCCCGTGGCTCTAGCAAGACCCAAGAAGAAAGAGCTGTAGTTCCCAAGAGAAGTTACTTCTTCCAGGATGTAACTCTTTTGTGTCCTCCAGCCCTTCCCCATGAACAGTCCCTATATGCCCATTGCCCACACCGAGGTCACACTCAGCCATCTCAGTGATGGCTGGAGGGATTATTCCAACCAACCTCTTTCACCGACCAGGATGAGGAGCATGCAGTTACGGTCCACCTCGGATTTAGCGAGTTTGATCTGGCAGGGGGAAGGAACATGGTGCACGCTCTCTTCACATATTGCAGTCCATAAGTCGGATCCCTTCTGCTCTAAAAAATGTTTCTGCAAGATTTTCAAACAGACAGACATTAAACCAACCAAACCGACCAATTCTCCATCTCAGTTATACTGAAGATGCGGCTTCTACTTGTGATGTTGTGCACGCACATGCTGTGCTGCGCAGAGGCAGTAGCATCTAGCAAACCGAGCACTGGGCTGGGGTGGGAGTCAGACCTCCGGACCCCAGCTCATCACTGCTCTCTGCACTGAGCACGTCGCCTAGCAAACGGAGATGCTGATACTTGTGTCTTAACTTTATGAGAATAAATGAAATGGAGATATTATTAGCAATTCTTGCAAATATTTAAACAAAGCTAAATTTAGCATCTGAATTGCCTGGGCCAGTCCCTTCGATTTTTGGGAAGAAAAAGCAGCCCTGCGAGTCCCTATTGTTTCAGCATCCCAGGCAGCGTCTGGGAAAGGAGGGAAATAATAACAAAGGAGCAGTTTGCTTTCCTGTTTAGGAAATAACTTTAGTGGTTTTGCTAGGTTGTGATCAAAGGCTGGGGGAAAAAATACAAATTTCTCACATTTTAGAGCTGAGCTGACTCTTGGGCGGAAGAGGAAGAGACGAGAGGAGCCGCAGCCTTTCCCTTCTGAAAGCCCGTTTAGGTAGCAGGCGGGACAGGCCTTCTCCCAGCATCTGTTTTCCGATGTCAGGGGACAGAGCCCGGATTTGCTAAAACCGGCCGCAGGCTCCGCGGTGCCCCCCGGGGCGGGGACGAGGGTCCGCCGGGCTGCGCCCGCGCCCGCGGGTGCCGCCGCGTCCTGCCTGGCCCCGGCCGGGCTCCCGGAGCGAGCGCCCGCGAGGAAGGGCTGTGCCGCCCGGAGCGGGTCCCGCCTGGCTTCCCGCGTCCGGCAGAGCCCGGCCTTTCCGGACCGGCCCCCTCCGAGCTGGAGTTATCTCGGTATCATCAGATACTCTTAGCTTACAAAAATGCAGAAACTCATCCATGTGAGAATAACAAATAAATCATTTTCAGCTGTTTCTGCGGAGCTTGGCTTGGGCTTAGAAAGGCCAAGATGGAACAAAAGACCCAAGTGTGTGTTTTCCTTTCTCCGCTGTGGAAAGAACTCAGCCGAGTGTCAGAGTTTCCCTTTGCAATTAGCAGAGCTGGGTGCCAGCTCGTGGCTCATTGGCTTTGGGAAAAGTCCTTCCTATATCTGCTGCCTGCTCAGACGCTCTTATCTGTTTCCCAGGTTCAGCAACTAACATCACTTCCAAAGCTGGACAGTTTTTTCCCCTCTGATGATTAGTTGAGGTGGAGGCGAGAGGAGAGGCCCGCAGTGGGAAAAGAGCTCCCAGAAAAACAGGGTAAAAGTGCTGCAGTTCGACTCGTTTCGCAAGGGGGAAGGTGAACAGTGTGCGCAATCAGACCTGGCTCTATAATATATTCCATATATTAAAAATGCACCATTTATATATGCATGCATGTAACACATGCAGAATATAAATATGTATAAAATCCGTGCCTGGGAGAAGGTCTCTTCCCACTAGATGGCATCTGTGATCAGACTCTTGTACTCCCACAGGAGTCTGGACATGAATTCTTGCTCAACTGCAGCCACCATAAACACAAACAAATCTAAATGCCATTTAATAGGCAATTTACAGAGAGAACTCAAGTGAGGATTCGGTCATCCCGAGTGGTCTCAGCGTGGCTGAGCAGCAGAGGTGGAGTTAACGGCGGTCGTTCGGTGCCCAGGGCATTGCCAGGTCTGCTGTCCCGCAGGACCCAATGCCGCGCGAGCTGGACCTCCTGCACGGAAGGTTATTTCTCCCCCCCAACCCCAAGAGCGTCACAGCTGATCCTGCTCTTGCTTTGACAAACATTAAATTTTTGGTGCAAAGGACCAAGGGCAGTTACAGAGCGCCTGGGATTCCCTGGGGTCCCTGTGGCTCAGGACACGGGTCTCCCACCCTTTCCCCTTAGCGCAGCTCCTTGATGCGGCCTCTTTGCTTCCCTCCGGCAGCTGGCAGGGCAGGGCAAGGCGAACCTGTGCCCAGCCGGGGAGAGGAGGAAGAGCAGCAAAGGAGGTTTCCCGTCGAGCACGGTGGAGGGCGCATCAGAAGCTAAACCGACCCCAGCCGCGGGAGCGGGGGCTCCCCGCAGCCGGGGAGCCCTGTTCCTCGCGGCCCAGCCCCGAGGTCCTGCACCGGCGGTCAAGCTGCCACCGGCGGGTGCCCGCACCCCGTCCCCCGACTCACGCAGCTGCTGGCCTCCTTGAGGTGCAAGCAGATGGCTCCGGTGTCCCTCACGTCCTTCACCTCGTGGCACGTGATGGACTGCAAGGCAAGCGGCAGCGCGGGCGTTAGACCCGCGTGGGCTCGGCGGGGAGCGGGGAGGTCCAAAGCGCCTGGCAGCATTGGCTTTGCAAGCAAAGCGGGGCCTCGCTCACCTTCGAGCTGTTGCTGGCTCTGCCGCCGGGCGCCGGGGCGGCCGTTTGCCGTGGCACGCCGGGAGGGCTCGTCCTCGCTGCCGTGGGGCTGGGGGTCCACGCCGTGGGGCTGCCCGTCGCCGCCCGGGCTTCGCTGCTCGTGGGGGTCCGGCCGGGCGGGGGGCTCGTGCGGGCCGCGCCGGGCACCGCGGAGGTGGTGAGCGCCGCGGCGGGGGGTCCGGCTGCAGCGGGAGAGAGGGCAAAGGTGTGCGCTGAAAAAGACAGCTACGACCGCGGTGCCGCCTCGCTTCGCGCGGGAGGGACCCGGCGGGACGCCTGCTCCGCCGCCCGCTCGCCCCGGGCTGATTCCCGCGCCCGGCTGCAAGAGCCGCCCCGGAGCCCCTCGGCCCCCGGCTGCCAACGCAACCGCTGCGGGACCCGCCGGGGAGCAGGGACGAGGGTTACCGGTGGCTTCCCGTGCCGGCTTTGCCGCGCTCGGCGGCTCGGTGGCCGTCCCGCTGCTGCTGCTGGTGGTGCTGCTGCTGCTGGTGCTGTTGCTGCTGCTGCTGGTGGTGGTGCTACTGCTGGTGCTGGTGCTGCTGGTGGTGCTGGTGGTGGTGCTGATGGTCCCCGCCGGCGAGGCCGAGGCCGTTGAGGCGGGAGCATCCGTCGGGCTGCCGGCAGCTCGGCCTGGGGGAGAGGGGCAGCGTTACGGGGCGCCCGTCGCCGGCCCCCCCCGCCAGCCCTTTCCTGGTCCTGCAACGCAGCCGCGCGGCGCCGCCGAGCCCGGCCGCTGCCCGAGCCCGCGCGCCCCGGGGGGACGCCTGGGCCCCGGGCCGGCTCGCTTCGGCGCCTCGGGAAAAACAAGCCGCGTTTCCAGTTGCAGGCACAACCTCAAAGTAAATAGCAACATTCTCACTGGCGGGAGATCAGGGCCTGACTCACGAGCGAAAACATCTTTGGAGGTAAAACAGAGTTTGGGGGTCAAGCGGGGTCGCAGCGTAAAGGTTTTGCACTGGTGTGGCGCGGAGGTGGCACCCCCAGCTTTTCCTTCTGAACCGGGCTGCGTGAGCCGGTCATAATGCTCTTCTTCCTTTTCCTTAATCTTTCATATTCTTAAGATCTATTTCTGCTCTTTACAGACAGCTTCAGCACCTACTTTAGGGCTGTTGTTGTTTTAGATTCTTATCTAGAGACTAAAGAAAAAAAATAATAAAAAACCACATTGCTTCATTTGTATTTCTGCCCAGCGGAGCCTGAGCTCCAGGAAGAGTTACTGCATCCTTTCAGGCAAGCCTTCAAGACCCAGTAAGAGCGACCGATCCCGAGCAGCCGCCCAGGGCACCAGCGGCGGGGCGGCCGCGAGCTGCATGCACACACCCACAGTTCCACGTGCATTTAAACACTGTCCCAAAAGGCATTTTCCTAAATTGGGAACAGACGTTTGGAGCTGGGATTTTGGTTCTGGCACAGTTTTCCTTTAAGAGAAAGGTTTCTTCTCGCTGAGGCAGCGCTCCAAGGTGTTAAATCGCCATGCTTTTCCGATGAATTTTAGCAGATCGAAAGCAGGAGGCACGACTGCACGAGTAGCCAGCAGCGCTGCCTTGCACGCAGCCCTGGGTTTGCACGGACACCGGCAGGAAACTTCATCTCGGCAGAACAACGTAGCGCCTCAAACTCGACCTCCCCGAGGGCTGCGGCGCCCGGCCACCTTTGAGCCATTCCAGATGTTTGCAAAAACAACAGAGGTATTTTTAATCACAGCCCTTTCAGCACTGACTGTAGTAAATTACCGGATTACTGCTTGGTGCAATTTGTAACAAGTCTTGTCACATAATACTTCCTTTCCTTCCCGTTGTTGCAGGGTGTGCAGGCGCTTTTATACAAAACACAGCTAAGTTTTGTGAAGCCTTTGGTCTCATGAGATAAATGATGATCCAGATGGGAGCTGGATAATCCATATGGTGCTCGGCTGAAGTGGGCTATTTATCGCTCTATACATTCTTACTAGCTATGTTAAACCTTGCCAATTTGTTAGCATGAAGGGGTTGGGAGTTTAAAAGTCATGTATTAACCGCAGGGAGCGCCTAACCTAGCAGTGCTAGCACAGTAGGAGCAAAAGCACACAAGTACGCACTTCACGAGAGCGGCAGTATTTAGTTTTTAAAAAGTAAATTATTTGGGCATATATGAAAGGCTTTAAAAGCTAAATTAGTAATGCAGTTCAGGAATCATTCCAGCTCAAAATATCCCTGCTCTGCTGCCCCCCATCACCCCCATCCTGCTGCCTGCAGCCCCCATCACCCCCCCAACCTGCAGCCCCCATCACCCCCACCCTGCTGCCTGCAGCCCCCCATCACCCCCACGCTGCTGCCAGCAGCCCCCCATCACCCCCTGCTGCCAGCAGCCCCCCCAGCTCCTGTGCTGGGGCCAGTGCTATGGCTGAGGCACGTGGTTACGCCATGCAGCCCCCCAGGAGATGTTAAATGCAAAAAGGCTGGAAATTTTACAGCCCCTTTTGATTCACCTATTTTCAGAGCTTTCCTAACATGATCTTGCAAAAATAAAGTAACGTGCTTTAAAATGACAAGAAAGGAAAGAAAATTAAAAAATAAATAAAAAAAAGCTTTGCACAGCAATCAGGTAAAAAAGAAAGGGGGGGGGTGCGGGTTCGAACACCTCCTGCTTGGTGCAAGCGCGCGCACTCTCCTCCCCGCACGCGCGTTGCTGCGGGCGCTGAGCAGCCCATCGCCCCGGCCCGGCGCCCAGCCCGCCCGGCACCGACCGCACACACGCTCCCGAATCTCACGGCAGTCAACAGTCCCCCCAAAGATGAGGCAGACCCCAGAACTCAGTATTTCTGCGTACTTCCCCCGGACGGAAGCAGGCAGGACTGCCCGTCGCTTCGGGATCTGCTGCCGCGGCCTCGGCCAGGGGCTCGCGCAGCCTCGTCCCTGCGAGAACGGGCCAAATTTTACGTTAGAGGCTTCTGGTTTTTCCCTCCCGCGACATCACCGCAGCCGAGCGGGGCAGGCGCACGCGGGAGCCGCCACCAACCCGGGCAGCACAACGCGGCAGGTTTCCCCAGCGCGGCCGGGCGCTCGCAGCCGCGCGAGCCCGGGCTCGAAGCCCGCAGCCTCCTGGCCCTCATCCCAGCACAGGGTGTAGCACGGAGAGCGTTGCTTCACTTTTTCAGTCCCTTTTTATTACTTCATGGTTGTTGGGCTTGGGACAGAAATGATAGTATTTCCATAAAATGTAACCCTTTCAGAAATACTGCCTCGAGAAAATCTCTGCATTGCTATTCGTTTTTTAAGTATTATGGATATTCAGAGAACTAGACTAGGCGATTGTAATATTTACGGAGGTTCATCTGATTTTCAGGAAATGTTTGATTCCTACCACAAGACCAAAGTTAGGCTAATTTACACCAGGGCAGATTGAGAAGTGGCGTGAACTGTAGCTGCACTCTACAGTTTTGCAGGCTGCATTTGCATCCTCTCTTGTCATCTTAAATACGTCTTCTTCTAGGAAGCTCTCGTATCTCGATTACCGTCCTCCCCGAATCAGCAGTATTTTCTGTTTGCACAGCAGCCTTCTGGATGCGTTGGCCACGATGCCGAATGCGGTGTCATTACCACGGTCTTTACGTGAAATTGCAGTCAGCTCCACGCCACCGAACAGGCACTGAAACGCAGCCCCCCCGCTCGCTGCTCCAGCCGTTGTAAGGAAGTTGCCCCATGCACTATTTTCATGCTGTCCTATCGCCTAGTGGTTGCAACATCGCTATTTTTTGTAGGCAATACTCACCCCACAAGGTCACGACACAGAACGCAATCCAGAGAAGCTGCCTCCACTTCATTATTATTTTTAAGCTCCCCGTTCCTGCTTGTAGCCCCCGAGTGACCCTGGAGGCTGCTCTGGCAGCTCCCGGCTTTGCAGCTCTGCAGCAGCTCTGCTGAGCTCATGCGGCTCGGTGGCAGCCCAAGCCTCTGCGAGCACCCGGAGCGGGGTGGGCTCCTCCGCGGGGGTGTGCTCACGGCGCCGGGCGGCGAGGTGGAGTTTGTCCGCCTCGCTTCCACGGCTTTGCCCAGTTCCCAGCGATCTCGCCATCACTTAGGTAATTTTCTCCTCCCCGCTTTCCTGCCAGCACTTCAAAACAAACAAAAGCCCAACCATCGTCCCCCAGCAGAAGATCCCGGAGCCTTCGCCAGGCTTAACTCTTTCGTGAAAGCTGCTTCCTTCCTCACTCAACCGAAGGCAGAGACAAAAACGTGCTCCAGTTCAAAGCAGAGACCGGTGTCATTCCAGCCGCTCAACTTCCCGCCGGGTAAAAACAATCCGACCGAGCGGCAGTGGAGAAATCGCGGCCGCGCCGGCGCCGCGGGCGAGGAGCGAGCCGCAAACCGGCTTCGGGCTCGGCAAATCTGCTCGGCAAGTTCAGCAAGGACCTTGGGGTGTGAAATCCCGCCGGGAAGCAACCCCGCTGGCTGCAGCGCTCCTCCGGTCGGACAGGGCTACGGCGCAGGGGCGGTGGAGGGACGGGGAAAACCGGTGGGCAAAAACTTCTGCCTAAGACCTAGGGCAGAAGAGGGACTAATAAATAACTTCCTGGAGCTCGTTTCCATTAATAGCACATTACAGAAACGTTAATAACAGTACAGAAATACTGACTTCAGTTTTATTATCAGGCTGACCTTTACCAAGGGGACGTAGTCGGCGTTGGCTCTCCAGAACAGCCAATGTGATATGGCTTTAAGGACTACGGGTATGTCCAAAATTATTGATTTTTTTTTTAATTAAAAAAGCTTTGATGCTTCCATTTCTTGTTTTTAATGGCTAGAGACACCAAAGAGAACAGAAACGTCTGAAAACATTTCAGCCTTTTACAAAACACCTGGTCGTTTGGGGGGCTAAGCCCCAGGTCAGTGAGAATTCACTCATTTCTTTTTAGATAGGGGACAGCTCACGAGAGCCCGTCGCGTTTCTCCCACGGCTGCAGCCAGCCGAAAGGGCCAAGGAGGAAGGGGAGAGCGGGCGGCTCGGCAGGGTTACGTGGGAAGAAACCCTCATGCAACATTTCCATTGTGTACGTGTGCTTGCAGGACCAAAGTCCGGTTGCTCTTGCTTTTCCTTTTGGACAGGAAAATGTCTCTTGGAGGGAAACATCTGTACCGGGGGAGCGTGCTCCAACGTCTCGATAAAAGATTTCTACAGTGCCGGTTTAACTTTTTGTTTCTACCGAACGACAGGGCTGAGTAGCTCTGTTAAAGACCAACCCCCCTTAGGAAACCAGGACCTACAACCCTGTGTAAAAGGCGGACATGGCTCTCGTTAGGGGAATGCATGGCTCCGGACGGACACGGGTTTGCGTCACTCTAGAAAACCTGTTCAGAAGACGAAATAAGTAAAGCAGAGCAAAGCAAAAGTCTTATTTAAATAAGAGATGCAAACTTTTTTATTGAAGTGAGAATTTAGCTTCAGTAACACATGCAATTAAAAATAAACCCCTGAAACTTCAGAGAAAGCATCAGTGGCCCTGAGGAGAGAAGCCCAGCTGGTGAGGACCAGCGTCCCACCACACTGGGAAGCACCGTGGAAACCTGCAGGGCCACCGCTCAGGGACGAGTGTCCGGGTCCCCTCTTGCACGAGTAAAGGCAAACACAGAAATGCTTAGCAACTGCAATTAAGTGTTAAAAAAGAAAAGCGAGCAGCAGGAAAGACTAAAGCAAGGCAGCGTTGCTGCATGCTGCAGAAGATTTAAGCAGAACTAAATGCAATGAGAAGAGCATCGCCGCCCGCGGGCCCCCGTGCCCCGTGCGAGGTCTGCCCCCAGCGCATCCTGCTTCCTGCCTCTCCCGGCTCCTCCACGAGCAGCCATCCGGCCCCGGCTGCCAGCTTTACTGCACCTTTCAAAAAAAAACTACTAAAAATAGAGAGCTGGGCTAAAAATAGGGTGGGACTGGCCCTGCCAGACCGCGGCAGCGGAGCCTGGCGTGCTCCCGCTCGCGAGATCCGGCTGCCTTTGACGGCGGGTTTCGGTGTCGGGTATGTCTGACCCTGCCCTAAAACTCGGGCTCCGGCACGGGCCAGGCCGTTAAGTGTGGTGCAAAGAGTGATTTAATTGCGGATGAGGCAATAGACGTGCGGCTGGGAAGTTCTATGCCAGGAAACCGGCTTTCTGCAGGCGTTTGAGCAGGCAGATGGCATACAATGGGCTCGGTGCAGTCATTTCCCCGCCTCGTAAAAGCTGCTATTTTGGACAGATGAACTAATGTGGTTCCCACCATAGAATCACAGAATGGGCAAGGTCGGAAGGGACCTCTGGAGCTCAGCTAGACCAACCTCCCTGCTCGAGCAGGGTCACCTACAGCTTGTTAGACAGGGTTGCATCCAGGCGGGCCTTGAGTCTCTCCAAACAAGGAGAAGTGGGTGTCGGGGCCTTGCTTGGCAGGGCTGAGCGTACCCCCAACACCAGGGTTTTCGTATGTGGAGCACATATTTTATCTTCAAAAAGCTTTTGGAAACCTTAAAGAAAGATTCACAGTTGTTGCTGCTAACAAGGTCAGTGTATTTAAAATATTTCGCTTGGTACAACTATGCCACTAATAGGGCATCTTCAGAGGATAAAGTGAAACACATGCGCTGCTACGTTCAAAAAACCCATATGGTTACTATATCGTTTAGCAGCTTTATGCATTAAACGTTTGCTTCCCGGGACCCCAGTGCGTGGCTGGGCTGTGGTGGCTTTTCAAGGACAATTCCTGTAGTTTCTGCAAACATGTGCATCCACAAGCAAAACGGGTCCTCAGACCCGTCCTTTTTTCCTGGAGATATGTACATTTCTGTAAATACACAGTGAAAGCCAAGTAGCTACGGCAAGGGGACAGACAGAAAACCCTCAGGAGACGCCACAAACCGGCCGTGCTGTATTACCGGCCCTCGGTGCTTTCGGAAGGTGCCAGAGTCTCGTTAACCTCCTGGCTCCGTTGGCCGCTGCTGCACTGTCAAAAGAGCTTAACTATAACAAACAGCAGCACAGCAAAACACCAGTAAAAAATCATTAGAGCACAAGCCTCGTAATTTAGTACAAAGATTAGCTTCTCCATCCAGCCCTGTAGATTGCTGATTGCAATTTATTTCTCCCATTTATGGAAGGCGTACGAATGTGTGAGCTGGATTCATTACTTGGCTGTAACATCCATCACCGATGCTGCGTCAGGCTGGGCTTGTTGTTGCACCAAGCAAGTATCACCAGAGACGCACGCAGTCCTTTCAGCTTTAACTCCCAGGAAATGTTATCTGCAATTCTGTTTATTGTAACCAGTTTGCAATTGACTGCTCTCTCTCTCTCTCCTTTTTTTTTTTTTGGACAATATATTTGCAAATATAGCCCCGTAATGATTTGCTCTTACTCTTTGGCGGGCCCTGGGAGCGGAGGAGGAGCGGCAAGGCGCTGGGCTGCCCGCGCGTGCCGGGGCCGCGGCGCACGGCGCAGCACTGCCCCTTCGTGGCCTCGCTCCCGCCTGGGCCAGCGCCGTGGGAGCTGCTATCAAGAGGAGCAATCGGAGATGAGACCATTGGAGAGGCAACATTAACCAAGACTGGGGGGGGGTCTACATTGCTTTTATTTCCCGGGAGAACGCCCCTCCAGCTGCAATTTTCTGTGAAGTAAGCACAGCCTAAAAACTATGGCAATGTTTCTCAGAGAAAAATACTTTGTAGAGCCGCAATTTCTACCCAGAGCAGGGGTATTCCGGTGCTGTCGGAAGGATTTCAGCCCGCCGTGCCCAGCACTGCATGTTTGTCCCCTCCGTGGCCAAGCTGCCACCTTCTCCACCACCATCTCCACCAGCAGCCCAGCACCGAGGTCCCCGGGCGCAGGGGGGAGGTTGCACTGGCTGCTGATGGGCGCTGCGGCTCCCTCGATTACGGTTTTCCTCTGGATAGCTGCTGCTTCGCTCCACCAAATGCCTTTTTCACTGATGATGCTGCAGGGGGAATTGCTTCCACGGAAGGTCCCGGCACACAGCTGAACAGCCGCCGTCAGCTGTTTGCAGACTCCCCAGGGTGAGAATATTATCCTTTCTGCAAGGATCTCAAGCACTCGCAGGGAACAGACAGCACCTTAATTTTATATGGACAGAAACTGGGGCTGAAAAATTGATTCACTCCAAAAGATCCTGCTGGGAACCAGGCGGCGTACAGTGCCCTGGGTTCGCAGGTCGGTGTCTCCGACCTGGCATCCGTAGGCCCTTTGCCCTGCAAAAGTGCAGAAATACTTCTTCCACCCAGCTTGCTGGCCTGCATCTTGTGCGCAGAGCTCGGCGGAGGTTTTTCTGGAGGAGCCAGGCTGCCCCCAAACCCCATTGCTTTATGCAGCCAGCCGACAGGCTGGTTTCAAGCTCAATGCATGCAAAATCTTGTTTGTGTGATTAAAAACTCAGCAGAAGAGGGCTCAGCTCCATCTGAGCATAGCCGGGAGAAGGGCTGGGGATGCTGCTGAGGGAAGTGGGGTGAGACACCGCGGTGGTAACCACAGGTACAAGGCAAGAAGTTTGGGACAAGGAGTGCAGGAAAATTGCTATATTTTCTCTGCCTCCGAGAGCTTTTGCTCTGACCCAGGTGGACGGGGCTTCTCCGGCTGCTGTACCACTGAGGAAAGGATTTTTGGTCTTCCCCGGTGGCTCCGGCAGGGCGACATCCCCTTTCCGGTGCTGGTCCCACCTCGCCCCGCTGCTGGCTCGCTTGGTAGGTGGAAAATATTTAATGTTTATTAATTTAATAATTGCCTCACACCTGATTCCGGCTGGGGGGGCCTGGGTTGCACGAGTGGCCTCTCGCTGCGCGCGGAGCCAGGTTTTGCTACGCGACGAGCTGCTCTGGCTAATTATGGAAGGGGGAAGGACAAATTTGTCAGGCCTTTTGCTGGTCTTGCACACACTATAAAGCGCTTGAGGAATAATGGTCCCGTTTAGGGAGAAAATTGGAAAAACCACCACTGGGTGGCAGAAACACTGGTGGAAGAGCCGGAGCAAGGAGCGAGCGAGGCTGTTCCCTTGCAGTGCTTGTGCTTTTACTTTCCCCTCTTCCTGCTCCCATTTCCTTTATTTTCTTCTGACTCCGCTGGCTCCTTGATTTGGTCCCAGTCTCCCTGCCGTTCCCGGGGCTCCCTGTCATCTCGCCGAGGTTTTTTCCTGCTGTTTCCTTTCCGCAGAGCAGCGGCTTTGTGGCAGTGGGGAGATGGACGGATGCTGCCGCCCTCTGCTCGGGCTTGGCCGGGGCACAGCCACCAGCTTAAAGCAGAAGCCAGCAGCGGCTGGAAGGCGCGTGGCACGTTAACATGTGTTTCTTGCTGCTGAATGCACTGGCAAGCGATGCCCACCGCTGCCATGGCTCGGCGCAGGCAGGGGCTCGGCGGCGCGCGCAGCCCTCGGCGCCGCTCCCTGCAGCGCCAGCACCTCCCTGCCGCCAGCTCGAGCGTGAAACGTGCCGCTCGCCCGAGCGGGAGCCCTGCACGGGACCGCGGCAGCGCCCAAAACCGTGCACCCCAGCCCGCTCCCGGAGCCGCTCCCGGCTGCAAAGCACCTGCAGTCCCCATCAGGGAGAGGCCGGGATATATTTATAACCCCCCAAACGTCCGCCGACAGGGAAACCCGCTGTGGGAGCAGTACGGGCAAAACGGCAGGCGTAAAGCTCTGGTAGCCAGGTGCAAAAAGCAGAGCCCAATTCCTCAGCGCCCGGACAAGCTGACAGAGACGCTCTTAATCACCAAGTATTGCCCTGGCTTTCAATTTCACCTGGCGGTTTGAGCCCGGCCGGCGTCCCCTTTTGCCAGGCACTTTGCCCCGGGGCAGCACCGAATGTTTACTCATGTTCCCTCAACGCTGTTTGTATTTTTGCTCGGTATAAATTTAGACCTGCACAAGTGAAAACCAAGCTCCACTTTTGTTTCCCAGCTCCAAAAAAATCCAGCAAAAGCTCCTGCAGTGCTGCACCATCCTGCCCCTGCTCTAGCACCATGCTAGCTGCTCCGTGGGGCTTCAGAACTGCTGCCTGAAAGCACCAGAGAGCAGGATGTGGCCCAATTGCCTTGGAATGATTGTGCCAAGCTTTGCTCTCAGTCCGAGGAAAATAAGACAACTGGACCTGCCGGAGGAGCGGGCTGTCTCCCTAACGTGCTGCGTCAGCGTTAGCTTCGAGTAGGAACAGCTCCGCGCCACCCCGTGAGCACCGTGCCGAAACGAGCGGGCTCAGCGCCGAACGGCTCTGCAGACACCACGTCGTGGGGCAGCACCAAACGCCTGGGACCCGCAGCGTGTCGTGCCTTTGCCTTCTGCATTAGATTTATCCTCTTTAATATCTAATTGAAAAAGACTAAGATCCTTTAGTAAAAGCGGTAAGACCTCTTGTTCCAGATCCCCATGTTTCTTTTTTAATGATTCCTTAAGGGTCTCCATTTTTCTGTCACTTCCCATCATCCAGAGTAATTTCGGGCTGTTAGAGAAAGTTCATTGCTGTAATTGCAACCATATTGGTCATTAAAGTTGACAGACAGCTGTTGAAGGAGTCACTTGCTGGTTCCTACTACTCAGCAGATGTCTCTCAGCATTTGCTAAAATGTTAGCTTGAATTTATGAAAAAGAAGCAAATGCATTTTACCTTGAGGACCAATAATTTCAAGGAAGGGAAAACAACTCATCCTGGCCTTCATCTGCAAACAGTGTTTGCATCTCCTGCCCTGGGGACCAAGGTCCCTACGTGCACCCTGGACCCCGGGAGCACCGTGGGACAGCAGCAGGGAAGGGAGCTCTGCCCTGACTCTCTTTGGCCAACACCACCAACTAGCAAGTCTCACCGGACATTTCCGTGCTGAAGGACATTTAGGAAGATGATGAAACCTTGCACTGAAGGATCTCCAGAAGCAGAGCGGGCAGCAAGGACAGCAGTAAACTCCTCTGGCTTGGGCACTGCTAGCTCAACGCCAGCAGCATCGCCCCGACCCACAGCCCATACGTCCTCCCTGCTCCTACACCCTTCTCAGCCAACAGTTCGCTTTAATTTATTACTGCAAAAACTATTTCTGCTGCAAAGGCTGAAGTTGTCATTGGAGGGCTGGAGGCCGGGCAAGCCCAGGCCCCAGTCCTGCCCCTGGAGCTGGGGTGACTCAGACAGTGAAGATTTCTCACCAATATACCCAGCTTACTTAACAAATGTCACACACCACATGTTAGAAAATAAGGATGCACTCAAGAGATGTTTTTTTTTTTAAACCAGTAAACTTTATTTATATATAACAGTACAAAGTGAGTCCTTGGCTTGCAAAATAGGAGTGTTTCATATTTACAATAGGTACACAATAATATATTAGAATAATAACAAAACCCCCTTTTTTCCCCCTTGGAACATTTTTAAATACTTAAACTTTCTTACATTTTTTCCACAACACTTGTAAAAACAACAAAAAAACAGACAATCATCTTAAAAAAAAATATATATAATACAGAACTCCAGTGTGTCAAGTGTAACGGGGAAGGGAGGAGCCAGAGGACGGGCAGGAGGAGCGGGCGAGGACACCGGCCAACTCCTTTCCCTGCCAGTACACAAATCCCTTAGAACTGGCGCCTGTTTAGTTTAAGGAGCGGGTCAGAAAAGATAAGAATTTGTTCCACAACTAATAACTCCACATTCTAAAACCTTAGGGGACTCATCTGGGGGGATGACGGAGATTTTAGTACCTGTGTATTCCCTTCCCCTTGCTGCTTCCCACCGCTTGTCGTAACAGCCCCAAGGTGTCATTAAACATCAGACACTCATCAATACTAGAAGGGTATTTTACTGCAGTATCGTCTGAACCTGTGAAATAATTTGGCAAAATCAGCTGATTGGTTAGCTTGCTTTTTGATGGCTCCTCTTCAAGGTGTACCTTCCATCTGCCCGGCCTTGGAGCCGGACACGTTGGATGGAGAAGCTGCTGTGCAAACTTCCAAGCTCATTTGCAGCAGAGCCATAACAAATCTCCAAGGAAAGGCCCTCCAGGAGATTTCCGACTCGATCCAGCAGCCTCGGGCGCCCTGGTGCGTGCGGGGACATTGTCCACCCTGTGGGATGCGACCTGGAGGTCTCACCAGCGCCTTCCTACGCACTGCAGGACCTTCCTCGTTATTATATTCCACTTTTACAAGGAGAGAAGGGAAGGAACGGGCAACACGTAGGGAAACGGGGCTCAGGAGGGATAAGCACGGACACATCAGTGTTCACAGCATGGACAGAGCATGTCCCACCGCGGTCCAACGGGGCAGCTGGAGCGGCTTCCGGCGCAGCCCCAGCAGCAGCCGAGCAGGAGCCCTGCAGAAAAGCAGAGAATTTCAATGCAAGATCGGAGGCGTGCAGTGGCGAAGCACCGTGGCCGCCAGGCAGCCGCGCCGAGTCCTCATGACGGCGGAGCCCCGACAGCGCCGGCGCCTGATCGGGCACGGGCTAAAGCACCACTGGGCTGCGGCTTCGACCCACCTCCCGGGGCCATGCTCAGGGCTTCTGGAGACCAGACGTCGCGTGCACGTGTGACTCCCAGGTGAAGGAAGCCCTCCAGACTGCCAAATGCGGACTGCAGTGGCTCACATGGGCGTGCGGGGTCGGTAGCATGCAAAGATGAACCCAAGAGTTTGGGGCTGAAGTCCTTGATGCGCCCACTCAAATTGTTAAATGTGCCACGGTGGTTTTGGTAAAATCCACTCAAAGGTATACTAGATAACTTAAGTGGGGGCGGGTCACAAGGAGTTTAAGACAGCGTGTTGAAGGCACTGCTGTGATGAAGGGCTCGGTTGCCGCTGGCGCGGAGCGGTGGCCCTTGGTGTCCCTGTTCTGTCACAGCACCGAGAGCCTGTGGGGCAGGATTGCCGTCCGGCACGTCCATGGCCAGCTGCAGGATTGCTATCCGGCGTGTCCAAGGCCAGGTTCCTTATTCAGATAACCTCCCCCTCCATGACATACCGTGCCCAGGATGCTTCCTACCAGCAGCAAGGCCCATCCATCCTGCCTTCTTTCAGACCTGGACCCATCTTCTGTGCTGAAGTGGGGACCGTGATGTCCATCCAGGTCCTCTGTACTTTGGTGGGCTGCAGCACTGCGGTGCTCTACAGCAGGGCTTCCTGCCGAGACAAGCTTGCTTATATGTTCAGCTCTTGTCTGCGGGTTTTTAATAAAGGCTTTCAAGGTGGAGAAGCGTTTGATTAGCACCTGGCTCCCCCTTGGAGTGGGTGCTTTGATAGCTCATGAGCAGAAGATTAAATGGAATTATTTAAGCAGTAACACCAGACAGAGAGATCCCAGAAAATGACGTCTCCCACTTTGATGTCAAAATACCTGAAAAAAAGTGAACTGGAGAATCAAAAGAGCGAGCTGTGTTTCTCCCAGCCAGCTGTGCAGGAAGAAGGGGGCAACGAGAGGGAGGTAAAATCATTTCGTCTAAGGCATAGTCACTGCCCCCTCCTAACCAGCCCTCGAGTCCAGTTTGCTGCAAGCACAAAGAAAATTCCACATGGAGCTCTGAAGCTTCCCATTCCCGAAGGAGTAACTGAGAAGTCAGATGCGAACAGAGCAGCAGATTACAAGGGCTTTGCCCCAAGGGGCTATGTTGCTTCATTCCATATAATTGCCTGTAAAGATCTATAATTCATGTCAACCACCGTAAGTAGAACTTGGTAGATTATTTATAGGCCATCCCTTCCAGCCAGCAACGTGCCATTCCCTGCACCATCCCGCTGGGTCCAATGCCCTTTTAAAAGATGGAAGAATAGACGTTTCTGCCGCTTCCCTTGGGAGGTCAGTCAAAAGTTTAACAGTTTACTGCTTCGCAAAGTGCTCCTGTTGGTTTGGTTTCCTCCTCTTCTCCGTTTCCTCCCACAACACATGAAAAAGTCGCCCCGTCGCCCACCTCGTCTCCGCGGCGCTCACGGAGCCCTTGCTTCGTCCCGCTGCACGTGCTCGAGTCGCTTCACCCTTGCTCGCAAGCCAACCCCACCGGCACGACGCAGACATGTCACCGGGGCACCTACAGGGGACCTGGCGCTGGGAAGGGGGGAGCGACAAATGCTGCTCATCGGGTGCTCCTCACCCAAAGACAGAGCCCAGGCGGAGGAAAATGGCTTAAAATCAGTTATGCAAAAGCCTTGCAAACTGGCGTGAAGAAAATCAGACACTGAGGTCCCGGGGCAGGTCACGCGGCTGAGCCGGCACCAGCACCGGCATCCAGGCGGTGGAAGCAGGTCTTTGCTTTGGGCAGTATCCACGTTTTGTGAAGCCTATGGAAAAACTGTTCAGGTTAACGTTCAGAAGCATCTGGCTCCCATTGCCTTTGGGGGTTCGGCGTACCGTGGCAATCTGAGGAAGAAGCTGAATAACTGGAGAACGTGAATACTCAAAACAACCACCGTAACTGGAATATTTGCCTGGAAACCTTCACCAAAGCCAGGCGCTGGGCCTTTGTGAATGATGGCAAGAGAACCCTGTAAAAAATTAGATCTTCCGGGGGGATTTCAAAGCCCGACACTCAACAACCACCTGCAGCGCCAGCAGCAACGCGCGGGTGGGCAAGGAGCCGCTCCAAGCGGACAAGCTCGACGTTTCTGCGTTCGCCGTCTGCGGATCGCGGCGCAGCGCGCAGGGAAAGGACCCCCGGGAAGGGAGTTTCCTGCTAGCGGCCGAACGAGGTCGGCTCCGTTCCTCAGGCTCCCTCTTTTCGCGCCAGCGCTCTGCACGTCTCCGTACGCCGGAGCCCTCCGGGTGCAAAGCGCAGGCTGCTGTGGACCTCAGGAGCTTATTGCACGAGGTCGGTCATTAGCATTTCTTCCGGACATCAGTACGGCCCAGAGAACCTCACAAAAGTGGACTACCCAAAGCAAGTGGGCTCAGCATGGCTTTTAGCGACCGCTAATTAAAACGACAAGGTTCCTGAGTAGCGCTCTCACCGCTGCCGCCCGCCGCCGCCGGCTCTGCTCCTAAGCGCCCCGGCAGCCCGCAGCCCTGGGGGTCCGGGCGCCGCGGGAGCCTCCGGGCGCCGCGGGAGCCTCCGGCCGCCCTCCACGCAGACCCTTCCCCGGGAGCGGGCGCCGAGGGGTGCGGGGACGAGCCCCGGGCTGCAATCGCAGCGGACCCGGCCGCCGCCGCCGCAGCCGGTGCCAACAGCAGCGGGTATCGCGGAGGGAGCCTTCCCCCCCCCGGCGCCCTGCAAAGGGCCGCGGAAGCTCTGGCCTCCGTTCAGGGAGCAACGCAGGCGCTGGAGTTTCGCCGGGCGCAGGGGCCGTCGCGGCCGGCCGGGACGGCCACGCGGGCAGCGGGCTCGGCGGGGCGCGGGCGGCGGGTCCCCCCAGAGTCTGCCCCGATCTCGTCTGCGAGGAGGAACAGGAAAAGCAATAAATACGTCACCTCGCTAAACCTAGTCTTTTCAAGTATCACTCACTGTAAACATCGGGGTTTCGTTCGTTTTTACTGCAAGAAATCAGATGCGGCTGCCGCAAAACACCACCGACGCACGGGAACGCGGCGAGGAACGCTCTGCCCGAGCCGCTCAAATTGTACCTGCAGAAAACCCGCCGCGCCGGCACCGGCACCGCGGAGCACCGTGGAGCACCGCGGCCGGGGGCGCGCGGGGCGCAGACAGAACGGGGAGAGCATTTAAAATCAGATCCTTCCTCATTCAACAGTAAACGGGATTTAAAATATATATATATATATATATATATATATATATAGACACTATATAAATACATAGATAAAGCTGGATTTCAAGACAGGTTGGATGATCTGGTGGTTTTGCAGTTCAGGTAAAGTTTCTTCTAGTGCCTATAATTTACTCTGCCACTGAACCTTCTCCTGGCTAAACTTATCTCACTTGTGTAAAAAGGTTTGGTGCAAACTTGTGCTCATATTTTTACAAGATCCCAGAAAGAAGAAAATTTCTCTTTTCCAAACTTTCCTATTGGCGTAAGGGTCCATTCACAGGGTCCGAGCCGCATACCTCGGGAATCTCATGAAGACGGAAATTGGAATTGAGCTGTGTTGCCAGGATTATCGCTGTGGCCTCTGTGGTTTTTCACTCTATTTATTTTTTTTTCTTTTTCCTTTTTTTTTTTTTTTTTTTAAAAAAAACCATTTAAATAAAGTTTTATTTCCTAATATACATCAAACAATTTTCATGCAAAGCAGCAGTCATGGAGACATCCAGGTTCCTTCTTTCCAGGTACACTTGAAAAATTGATCCATCTTGATGTGATTTTGATTGAGATGCTTTGTCTATTTTTTGCCCCATCTTCTCGAACTGCATTCTGTGTGGTTTTAAACACAGTAAGTCCTTGGGCCAGTGTCTGCTCCCTCCGGAAAACCCTTCGGTGTTTGTGTGTGTCCAGTGCCTTTCTTGCGTCTTCTCGCTCTTGGTTCCCGAGAGTCCTTGCAATACTCTGCTCCTCTCCGAGAGCATCACGGCCTTTCTTCAGCTCTCGATAGACATGGCACCAATAAGTTGTTCTACTTTGTATGCCAGACGCTGCCTACGTGCCTGTTCATCCTGCTCCAAAGCCCCAATGAGCTGGTACAAAAAAAAAGAGGGGGGAGAGAAAGAAGAAAAAGTCAGTGCGAGAGAGAGGGGTCGGGTAGCGCTGGGTGTGCGTTCGGAAACGTGAGCTTCTCAAAATGGGGATGGGTGGGACACACAGAGACTCGGTGAAGATCACCGGATACATCTGCTCTTGGTGGTTCCATAGGCAGGTTTCTCGGACGGGTGTAGTGTACAGTACCGGCACAAGCAATGCCTAGTGTTTCCCTGGGCGGTAGAGTAGCAACAGACACCTAATGGCTTTGGGACAGTGCAACACTGACGAACCTTTCTCTGGTTCGAGATTTCCTTCCAGCCAGAGTGCACACAAAATTCAGTTGCTGAGGTTTTGCAGCTACACTAAATCCTTTCCCTTAGCTTTGCTCCAACAAAGAAACCTAAATAATAAATGGCAAAGCAAATCGGCGAGTGCTGTGCCATTCCAGAGTCACGCTGATTTATTTGTCGGACTGTTCAGTGCACATTACCAGCACAACACAATCCTTCCCACACTTGTACCTTCCACTCTACATTTCCTGTCTCATTTAGTATGAAAGTTATGAGATTTTAGACCTTAATCGGAAAATGGTTGTGGTATTGTATCACAAATACATACATGCAATTAAATGACAAAACCCTTCCTTTTAATGGATGTAATTGCAAAATAGGTTCTTCTTACACTGAAATGAAGGGGTGGAACAGATGGTGAGAACTTGGTTTCAAGTGATGCATTCATTAAAGGAGCTCATGCTGCCAGGAATTTTTTGCAAATAGGAGTCTGCATCGCTGCAACATGGAATTTGTGCCACACTGTTCCCAGAAGACGTGGATGCTTCTGGGGAGGTTCACTGGGTCATGACAATTTTCCACTGCATTTAGGAGTGGGTTGCACTGGGGCAATGCCAAGGGTGAGGAATTCAGTTGCTCACACTGTATTTTAGCTCTGCAGTCTGCTGGGAAGTGCTTTACTGGCACAGCCAGGACCTGAACCTCTTTGTGCATGAACAGAACGGATACGAGCAGCAGGGATGCAAGCGATGACCACACTGCAATGCGAGTCCTCTGTCACACCACGTGTGCCACGGAGAGGGCATGGACTCTGCAGCCCAGCACCAAAGAGACACTCACCTCCTCGCTGTATTTGCTGACGTAGGAGTAGATCTCGTTAAGTGCGCTCAGCATGTTGAACTCGGCAGAGTGCAGGCGCGACTGCTCCGCGAGGTAGGCGTTCATATCTTGGTCGCTGATGGCTGGGAGCTTGGCAATGTCTGCATAATACCTGGGAGAATAAAAGGTGAAGGGGAGCCCATGAGAAACATGGAGGCTCAAAATGCCCCTCTTCTCCTCGGGATTTAGTCTCTGACTAGATGCTGAAAGCAAGAGCAACACTGGGCAATGCTGGGCTGTCCCGCTGGCTCATTGCAAGAGCCAGCGCTGGGGCACCACCCACCTACCACAAAGAGCAAAGCCACCACTCTGGAGCAACTCAGCCTAGGAAAAGTGGCAGGAAGAGGGCATGCCGGCCAGCCGTGCATGTGCACGGCTCCCACCCCACGCTGACACTCGCCTCTCCACCCAGCTCTTGTAGCTGGGGATGTCCTTGGCGTAGAGCAGCTTGTTGGAGGGGGAATCCTTGCCCAGGCGGTGCTCTGAGGTGGAGCACGAATCCATGAAGGTCTGAGCCACGACCGAGAGGCAGGCATCCGTGATGCTGCCTTTGTGGATATCGAACACGAACTGGGGGTTTTTTATTACATTCACCCAGAAGCGGAGAGGAAGGCTGTAGGGAAATCGAGAAACAAAATTAACGTTAAGTGAAAGAATAAGGACGGTGACTGTGGCTGCCTGGGCAGTGCGGTGGGCAGCAGGGGAGCCCCGGCGGGAGGGTCCGGCTCCGGCACCCCCAGGGCAGCGATGCCTCCAAAGCTGCGTGCAGCGGCGCGTGCTGGTGCAGGGCTCCACCAGGAGTCCATTAAACAGTTCATTAACACGAGAGTCTGTCGTGCAGGGCTGAGCCGGGGGCAGAGATGCTGCCAGAGTCCACGCTAATCATCTGCTGCCTGGCCACGGCGCAGCCCGTCACGGGGAAGCGGTGCAGCAGGGATCAGAGGCTTTGTCCCCAAATCCTGAGGCCTTTGCAATCAAAGGGGAATTATTATTCCTTTTTTCTTTGGCTGTATAGCAGGATCAAAAAAGCAGCTGCTGCTTTCTATTACCTTTCAAGTCTCAACTCCCTCTATCCAGCTAGCTGCATCGAAGGCTTCAGCCTTAACTCTTACCGCACCGCAGGCGAACGGCTCGGCCACATCCCCGGCAGCCCTGACGCCTCCTGCGCTTCCCCCAGCGCTGCGCCCACCTGCCCTTAGCTTCCCAGCAAGCGCATCCTGCCCCGGGGAGCTGCCCGGCCCCGCCGGCTGCCGCCCAGCGCCCCTTCCCGGCTGCCGAACCTCGTGCCGCCTCCCCAGCGCGGGCGATCCCGCCACCCGGCCGTCCGGGCTCGAGGCGCTCATCTCGCAGCCCGGCGGCTGCAGCGCCCTGCTCGACGCGGGCACCGCGGCCCTTTCCCGCGGCGGGGGCCAGCGGCCAGCGAGCCCCTTGCCGCTCGCTCCGGCCGGTACCCGGGAGAAGCCCCTGCGCTTGGTCCCCCTCCCTCCCCCGGGCGCCGGGGCCTCGCGGGACGCGCCGGTGCTGGTGCCGCTGGTCTCCAGTGGACCGGGCAAAGCCCTACCGAAGCGCCGCGCATCGCGGTTAGCTTGGAGCCCGACGCGGCCTCCTCGCCCCGACGTCATCCTCGCCCCTCGGCTCCGCGGGCTCCCCCAGAGTAATCTCGGCTGTTTGGCACATCCTTTTTTTTACAGCTTTAAGAAGTGTCCTCCATATTTGTGGTTCAAGCATTCTCATCCTAATAACTCCTTCTTCTAAGGCTTTCAATAAATTGTTTTTAGCTTCCCACAGTCTTAGCAGGGAAGCCAGCTTTTGTAGACGTGATGATTAGAGGCTTTTTAAACCATGAGGGACTGGGGGGAGAACACAAAGTCTTCGGGGAGCAATCGTTTGTTGTGCTTTTTATTTTCCGCCTCACAGAGGTAAATTCCGAACCCACAGAGCTCTTAATCCTAAAATAACAGCAGCGGCAGGGATGTAACAGCTCCCGTTGCTTGCAGAGCGCCGAACTGAGCGGCCGCTGGAGTCACCTGCACGCGGTGCCGGCTCCTTTCCCCCCTCCCGCTGCCTCCTCTCCCTGCCAGCGGCCCCGGAAGCTCTGGGAGCGTTCGGGAAGGGGCAGCCAGCTGCACTGTCTGCTCCGCGCACGCGCCGGCCCCTGCACGGCGCGGTGCACGCGCGAGGAAAGGCAGCGAGCCCGTGTCCCGCGAGCGACCGGCCCCGGGCGACCAGGGGCTCCGGGGGCTGGCATTCCCCCGGGGTTCACGGGCTGCAGCAGCTTGGGCGGCGTGAGCCACGATGGTGACCGAGGAGCCGAGCTCGGCTCCCGGCTCTGACCCAGGCTGCCTCTGCTCCTGCACCGCGCGAAGGAAAGCGGCGCTGGGGACCCAGAGGCAGCGGGTCCCGGCAGGTTAACCCAGCACCCGAGCGGAAGGGGATGGTGCAAACCGGACTCAAGCCCCACGTCACATCTGCACGGGCTCTAGGGCAGCGCAGCGCTGCGTGGGGAGCACCCGAACGGCTCGTGCAGGGGGCTCGCAGCGTGCGTGAAGGTGCCCTCGTGCTTTGCTACTTAAGGAACAAATGAAGGGACCTAATGGCACCTGCCTCTTTCCTAAGGTTCGTTTCACCTTTTGCTGCTACAGCACTTTGTCCAAGCCCTTCCCAAAGCTCTGCCCCCACCTCTTCCATACCCAGACACGGGGAACTGCTCAGTAGCCAGGTCTGTCCCCTCTCGCTCCCCTGCTCCACACTTACCAGTTGCTCTTCCACGTGTGCCGCACATCTGTGTCGTGGATGCCGTGCTTATCTGCTTGCTCGTCCAAGAAATCAAACATGTACTTTATGGCCAGCGGGAGCGCGCTGCCTCGGTGCACAGTGCTGAACAACGTCTCAAACAAGTCGTCCACAAATTTCTGCAGTGTACCCTAAATAGGAGCAGCAACCAACAAGGTGAAGGGTGGGACGAACACACGCTTGGTTAAACAGCAAAGGCACGAGGGACGCCAGATGGTGTTACTAGCTCTGTGCAGCGCCGCAGACGGATAGCTACAGATCCCGCAGGAATCAGTAAGATCTACTTCTTTAGCAACACTGACTGCTCTGTGCAAGGGCTCTGGGGTATTATTCTGTGCTGTAGCTGCTCAGGGCTGCACTTACTCTTTATTTCTAGGGTGAAATACAGTTTCTTGTGCTTTCCGAATCAAACCTGCACTCTCTACAGTGACGAATGCCTGGTGAAAGGCAGGAAGACCTTCGCTGGCAGAAGAAGCTGGTAATTTACGGGCACTGTGGTCTCTTTCCAACTCTTAGAGGTTTAATACCTTGGAAAGGAATGAAGTATTACAGCTATAACATTAACTTATAGCTGTAACTGTAAGGTTGCAGTATTAGGAAACGAGGGCAGTCCTGTCTCTGTACCAACGCGCTCTGGTGCGGGCCACACCTAACCCCTGGGAGGCCAGGAGGCAGAGCCGGCACGGTCCCCGACTGGGAGGTGAGCTTCCCCAACGAACGTGCAAGACTTATCAACGGCCAGCGGGGCTTCGAGGGCATCTCTATACATTTCCTAAGCCAACGTTAGTGTAAGGCAGTTACCTTTGTAGCTAATAACCTAGTCAGGTAGATCTCAGACACCATCTTACTGCCTCGGTCCCCTTCCTTCTGGTCTCCGTGGTCATGGTTTTTGACCAAGTGCCAGACTTTGACCCCGCTCTCCAGGTCCGGGGTGATCATGGGAGCCCTGGAGCGCAGGCTGTCCGGGCTGCCCGTGTACCGGAAGGTAGAGTCTGGAAGACAGGAGAAGTCAGTCGTACCCAGAGGAAGCACTTTTCCTCGTTTGCCTGCCCCTTCTCAGGGACGCCAGGATCACGGAGCCCCTCAGCCTCGAGCCTTTCTCTTCTCGCACTCAGACGCGGAACTTTTCCCAAGCCGTTTGCATCCTCTACTTACGTAAGCTGAAATAATACAGCTCTGCAGAAGATCCCTCCGCGAGTTACAACCCGCAGACACTAACCCCGCACTCGAGCGCCCACGGCACCGGAGGCCGAACGCGGGGACCGTGCAGCTCATAGCAAGCCGCCGGACACAGCCGGCGCCAAGGGCAGGAACCGCAAGCCGCACAAGAAGCGGTTCTGCTCCCGAGGCTTTCACCAGAGCAACAGAAGACCAAGGCAAGAGCTGACCACAGACCGAGCTGCAGGCCAGCAACGCGTCCCCTCCGGGTCGATTCGGCCTCTGGGCCCGGGGGACGCGCTTCCTGCTGGGCTCCCTGCTCCTGCCCTCCTCGCTGGCCAGCGAGGGCAGGCTCCGAGCGGAGGAGCCAAAGGCTTCTCCTGTAGCTGCTCTAGAAACCATGGGGTGACGCGGGACAACCTAGCTTCCCAAAGAACGTGCCTCCTTGGGTCCCACCCGGACACGGGGCAGAGCAGCGCGGCAAGGCCAGCGCGTAGCAGCGCGCGGTTCGCTCCCTCCCTCGCTGAACGTCTTTGCTCCCCCGAGAACCTCGCGCACTTCCTCAGCTTAGTCTTCCAGGGCAAGGGCGCCAACCACAAGGCAGCAGAGGGAAATACGGGACTGGTTACAGAACCAGCTAGATCTTCATTCCCGATTAAGGCTGAGATAAATGAGTATTCAACCGATGTAATTAAGGAGAAAGACAAGGGACAGCTAGGGAAGCATCTAGTAATTCTATTTTTAAACACAGCTCTGTACTGATATATAATGGGGGAAGTAAATAAGTATCTCATTTAAATTCTGCCTGCACAATTAGAAGTATTAATCTTAACATGAGCGATGATAATTCATATTTGTAGTTCGCAAAGGCTTTTCCACCTGACATAGATCGATGAGAACCTCAGACGCACGCTGTGTGACCCAGCTTGGATTTTTCCATCACCTGGAGAGTGGGAAGCACCAGGCGCTCTTGGGTGCATTGCATTTCACAGTGAGAAGTGCGATGCTCAGAGCCTGACAGGGCTTCTGCCTAAAGACCCTCTTACCATCTGGATGGCTTTGCCATATCTTTGCTTGGGGAAAAAAAAAAAACAACCAAAAATCCTGGGAGCTATAAACAAGACAAGGAGACAGGTTCGTCAGGAGACCTCTCATCTGCAAAATATTATGTAAAATGAAAGATAATGGAAGATCAGTGTGCTAGAGAATTTTCCACTGCTACCTTTTATGGAAGCATATTATTACTATTATTGTGGATTTAGCGCTATAAATGCACACCTGCTGCCGAACAGACTCATTTATTCAGTGTAAACTCTTCGGGGACCATCTGTAAAGTGCCTAACCATGCTATTATGCAAAAAACGCGCTCCCAGGTGCGTGGATCCTGGCACGCCGAGTTACGGAGCTTCTTGCCCATTTTTGGCCCGTTAGCTAGGAAGTCGTGATCATCCTCTTAGAGGAGAGGCGGACGAGGGACTCGGGGATGGCTCTGCCTTGCAGAAAACCGGGAGCCAGCGACACTTCTCCGGCACGCAGGAGCGGCACGCCGCAGCCTGGGAGCCGCGAGTTCCCACCGCTCAACCCTGCGGCTCACCGTATCTGCTGATCGACGTCCGGGATATGCTGGCGGAGGCAGGAATATTGTAGGAGGAGGTCTGCTTGGGAACGAGAGCCACCACCGAGCGGTCCGACACCTGCGGAGGCAAAGCAAGAGGCGGGAGGATCAGCAAGAGCCGCTTTGCGCACCGAGGCGGGCGAACCCTGCAGCGGGCCAGGACCAGCTCAACAGCAAGGGGCGGCAGATCAGAAGACATATTGAAGACGTTTTCGATTGATCTGATTTAAGATTATATCTTATCCAATAAAAAGGGAGAATCTCAAGACCTGTTGTGATCCAATTAAAGTAACAATGCAAAGGGAATAAAACAGCTATAATAATGTTATGGACCATAAAACATTCCCATTAAACCATTTTTTATTTTAACAATTTTTATGAACTTTAAAAGTTTGATTTACAGCTGAACAAGTCATAAAGCCATCTTTAAAGTATTAAATTGTCAGTCTCTGTGTTGCAGCAGGGAAGGAATTAAATGCTGGGAAGTCAAACTATAAATGAATATTTGTGCTAACAAGATTCTGTTGTAGTAATTTTAGTAGCCATGTTTAATTTTACCCTCCCTGTAAATCTGAGTCACTGGAAGTTCTTTTTTTTTTTTTTTTTTTTTTAAATACTGTATTTTGGTTAATTAGGACTGCACAGGCGTGCAGGGAACAGACCTGAGCAGCTCCCAGTTCTGCCCTCGGAGCCCCATTGCGCAGCGCGGCAGGAGAAGGGGAGGGAAAGCTACCGGTGCCGGGGTTGACATGCCGTGGGGATGCGCCCACGAATTACTTAGAGGAGCTACACAGAAGAAATGTCTCTGCACAGCAGAGAAAGTGCTTTGGGGACTGAGTCCTCCATTATTTGCCAGGAAGGAGCATTAGTCCTTTTACACGGGAACGTGCAAGAGCAGGCGCGGAGAGCAGAGCTCTGCGGGGACCTGCCCTGGGAACATCGCTCTGTCCAAAGCCGGGGTCCCACCGCGCTGCTCTCCAGAACATAATTAAATTCAGGATCTAGGGAAGTTCACATGGGAGTTTCAGGCAAGCTCTGGAGTAGGAGCTACACTTTGCTTCCCAGGAACCTCCCCACGCCATCAAGGGAAGCGGCGACTGCTGCCGCTGCAGCACGAGCTGCGGGCTCCACTTAGCAACGGAACAACTTTTAACGCGTAACGCTCCCCGCAGGGCTTGGGTTCTGCTAAATGAAAGGTTTCATGTAAAGGCGAGTTATTATTATTGCTAGTGATAGTGGAAATAATAGTCGCCTGTACTTCACAGTGCAAAAGTGAGATATTCCTAAGCAAAACACTTCAACGCCTCTGTTATTTCCTCCGCTATTCCTGCCTCACTTCATCCAATTTATTAAGTCAATGGAAGAAACAATCAGCGGTGATATTATTTTCTTAGGCTGTTATTAGCTGCCACTTCAGTTCAGTTTCAGCCCGCAGAAACCCGACTGCTCCGGCGCGCGGGATGCGAAGGCGGCCGCGGAGGCAGCGATTCCCAGCTGCCGCGCGGGGATGCGATTCCCCCGCGCTGCGCTGCGCTAGTGGAGGGGTATTGCAGACCCCCCCCCCCCCCCCCCCCGGCATGCAGCACTCGCGCTCTCGAAATTTTGGGTCGAACCACTCTTGTCAGCTAAATCCCACCAGCATACAAATTACCGTCAGATGTAACACACATTCCTTCCCCATCTCACCGCGCTGCTGTCGCGCTCCCGTAAGACCCCAGGGACACTCAAGAAACCCGTTGACTGTTTTGCAACTTTATAAATATTCCGATTTTTCCACTCTCTGGAAATGTGCTGTGTGAAACAGCTTAAAGAAAGGAAAAAAAAAAGAGCTAGGCTGAGGAGAGCAGCAGTCCTGGAGCAGCTAGGGACACCAGCAGCGCTAACCAGCTCCAGGTGGACGCTCCACTGCCAAGACACTGCTGGCTCCTGGACCTCATTTTCTACACAAATCGTCCCTCTCTGCTTCTAACTTTTCATTTAAAATAGTTTTCTAATCTCCCAGCCCTTCCGGACTCCCAGTGGCTGACAGGTATTCACGCTTTGCTGCCTCTGAGTTAACCCTGCGTGAGCCACTGTAAATCATTTGATATTAAATTCAGTGATTCATTTTACTTTAGTAAAACCACATGGGGGTGAGACTCTCCCACCGAGTTTAACAGGCATGAAACCAAAAGGATACTATACAAATGAAATACGATTCTTTATAACTTAGTGTAAAAGCTCCAGAGACTTAAACAATGAATTATACCTATTTAACCTATAAATCTACTTTTATAAATGAAGAAATAGCAGCAGGGATAGAGTTCTCTATATAGTACTATAAGGTTGTTCAAAAACATTACAGAAAGATTAATATTTCTTTTAAAATCCTATTTGGCTTTTACATGTTAAGGTTTCCCAAGAAAAATACATTTTATCAATTGATGCAGCTATATGGCGCATGTTTATCACCCTAAATATGTAGAAAATACAGTATAAGATTCTAGTGGAGAAATGTGGAGCGAAGAAAGCCTTGGAATTGAATAACTGTCCTACAAAAAACCTCATCACACTGACACTGAGCATGGTGAGGAGGGAGGCTGGTGCGGTCCGTGGCAAGAGCTGGCTCTCGATCGCGGAAGAGCAGCAGGGAATAGGGCTGCGGAGCGAGCGAAGCCCAGAAATTGGTCAGACACAAGACTTGAGGCTCAAGGACTTTCTGGTTCTTGTTCCAGTGATTACTCCTGGAGTATATGGCAAGGGGAAAGACCTCTGACCAAGCAAAGGAGGCCAGCTCTGAATCAAAGATGGAGACAGCTTTGCAGAGCTAATATTTATCGTTTCTAGAAACAGGTGAACACCTACTTCCCTGGTCCTCTGGAAGTCAGAGAAATTTGCATTTCGTTTTTCGGCTTGAACCACGCTTGTTTTATAGCGGCTAGTTTCCCCTTCCCACGTTCCTGCCGGTGACAAGACTCCCTGGCCGCTCCTTCGCCAGGCCCTGCCTCTTTGCTTGGACGCTCTTGGTTAAAACGGTGGGAGAGCAGTGCCAAAACCCAGATGCCTTTATGCTCTCTCCTAAGCTGCGCCTTTGCCCACATATTTGTTTTACTGTGCAGCTCTGGAGCATCTGTATTTCTGATACCTAATAAAAACATGTATTACTCAAACAGAAAAAAACCCTGGTAGGAATACAGAAAACCCTGCTGTTTGTTTTTGGCAAAAGCCCTGCCTTGACAAGATTTCTGTTGCAGTGCAGAGAACTTGGCTTCTTTTTATGGCTTCAACAGCTCTATTCTGGCTGCTCAGAGTTCTGGCCAGAGCTCGGAGAGGCATGTGCAATCGTTACCTACTTAGATATTTGGCAGCAAACTTTTACTTTGTTCCAGAGCAAAACTGACATTCAAATGGTAAGAATAGCTGCCGTGTCTTGAGTGCTGTAAGGATTCCATTTATTTTAAGGGTAAAGTTCTGGCTCAGCTTTCCCACAGGCACTAAAATAAAAGTACTCCCTCCCCTAGCACCCAACACACCAGACAAACCTAAATTTCACTTCTGACTTCTTTAGATGACTTTTAAAGATCAAGACATAATAAAGTCTTACTGCTTCCCTGCATGTTGGTTAATCCCTCGCAACTGTCAGGTAAAACAGATTCTAAAAGCCAACAATGGAATTTATATGCCCAACTCCCATGAGATTTCTAAGATAACCTGTGTTTAAATCCTTCAGGCTGCTTGGAAAAGTTGCCTCTAGAGCTGCTTTTTTACATGCACTTTGCATATTTATGCCTTTCCCTCTGCCTCACTCCCTGATTATACGGCTGCTGTCAATACTGGCTCGCATTCAACTTACACAGCAGGAGTCACGCTGATGGACTCGAGACGACATATAAACACCGAAACATGCCAGATTAAATACTAAACACTCCAGTGTAGGTAGTGATGGACAGTAGTAGGTTACAGGACCCAATTAATGCAGTTATCTCCCGCTGCAGACAGGCCTTTGATTCCTCTTATCTTAACTTTCTTCAGCCCTTTCTCTACCTCTTTTGACATTTTTCACACACCATTAGGAGCCCTTTCCAACGATAGGCACCTATCCGAAACAGCCTGGGCTGCACTGGGGCACTCAGGCTGCAAAAGTTAAAGATAGGAAAAAATTCTGAGGTCATCCACTCCATCCTGGCCAATGCAAAATAAAGCATCTTCACTGTGCAGCCTAACTTTATACGACTTCAGTGGCAAAACTCCTGTTACTTGTCCTGGAAGACTCGGTCTGAAATTTAGCAGACTTGATGTTAGGCTGTCAAGAAGTAGCTCCTGATATTCACCCTTGCTTGACTTAGCTTTGTCCTGTAACTCACAGCAACGTCCCCTTGAGTCTCACACACGACAGTATTTGAAGTAAATATTCCCTTTCCCTCCTTTGCTTCTTGCATGACGATCAGGAATCAACATGTAGGAAGATCATGAGTGTGACAGAGCAGTTGCCACTGAGACTGCCTGTCTGATCATGGGGGGTTCGCCATGCTTCAGAGGACAGCCGAAATTCCTGGTGCTCCCCAGCTGTACCTCTGTTTGCCTCAGCCACAGACCCCGGGCTCATCCGCATGCAGTCGCCCCCGGCCCCGCAACTCCAGCGGTGGCAGCTCAGCCCTCTCCAGTGCTCTGTCTATCTCACAAGAGCCGCTGGCATTTTTAATTTAGCCAATTTTCAACTCTGCTAGTTTCTTTAAGATCCATGTCAAGGTTGCTTTCCTGTTTAATGCATGAGCACGTAGAGCCATTCTGGTTTATCATACAAACGTGACCTCCCTGCCTGCCTTGGTAGATGAGACATTTGGGAAATAAATTTCTGCTTTACTTTTCCTTCCACTCAGCAGCTTTCTGGGACTTCTCTGCTGGGCCTAGTTTCTTACCTGATAATGCATCAGGGTGTTCAAGCGTTTCCAATCTCCTTCAATCTTGGTGGTGATGTCTTCATCTTGCAGGACCACACGAGCTATCCGGCCCTGGCGCCACTCTGCACAAGAGACGAAAGCCAGGCAGACGCGATGGTCAGAGACGCAAGAGATACTAATGGGCTCCAGCCACTTCTGGCCCAAGAAACTACTTGACAGATGAGCCTATAGAAAAGCCTGTCTCCCAGTAAGAGGCATTCAGAGGCATTCAAAGCCAAATTCTTTTCTTAACTCTCAAATCTTACAACTATAGTTCATACTGACAGCTTTCTTGCAGCTAAAAGCAGAACCTTTCCAGACCCGCTGCCCCCTCAGCTCTGGGAAGATACAGAACCTTGTTGAAAAGCTTTGCTCAGCAGAGTGAAGGAGACTTAAATTATTTGCTCACTGGGCAATGGACAATTAGCTGATCCCAGAGAGATCAAAACTTCTCTGGCAGGAGCAGCATCCACACTTGCTTGGGGCAGAAGTGTGGGTATAGTTGGGCAGGTAACCCAAGCCTCAACTCTAGCCTTTAAACTCTGCAAATCCCACTAAAAATCACTGATAATAACAGTCTCTTTAATAAGGAAGGGAGGCTCCTACCCAAGTCCATGTCAACAGCTCTTGGTCTTTGAGAATATGGGACATTTTTGTATACTGCATCTAGGATCTTCTCTTTGACTTGAGTGATGGTATCACAGTTCAGCACCTTCACAGGGATCTCTGGACTGTTCTCATTATCCGGGTTTACACAGTTCAGGATCTGGAAAGGAAGGAGAACCAGACCTTTCTCTAAAGGGCTTCAGACAAGCATCCAGCAGAACAGTAACAACATCCACCACACAACAACTAATTCTCATTTAAAGAAAATGGCTGCTGCATTTAGTCCATTGTCCTTTCCTAGAGAGAAGAAAATGGTCAGTGCATAAGGAGGTAAAATGTTCCCCTCAAACTCTGCCTTCAAAACCTTAGCTCAGGCTATTTGTACACGCAAATTAGGTACATACCTAACTTGGGCATGGCTCTAGCAGCCAAAGGCTTTACCTTAGATTTGTAGCTTTGAGGAGATTATAGATTATTGCACTGGCTTCAGTGCTGTGGTTTATACTGGAGACTTGGTAGGAAGCTCCATGGTAGTGCCCAAATCACTAGCCTAAATTTCAGAATAGCTCACACTCAGCTTCTACAGTGGTCACTCACCAGAGTTTTGTACTCAATTTGCTGCCGGATCAACTTATCCTCACTCAGGGAGTAACGGGCTTCTCCTGTGATGGAATCAATTGGGCCTTTCTCCATCTGCTGCTTGATGGCACAGTAGAGCATGAAAAGGGGCTCTCCAGCACATTCCTGCACAATGAGACAGACACCAAAACTAACACAGAGGTGAAGGTGCATCTCCTCCAGGGCAACTTGCCTGCAGACAGATTTTGCTCATGATTGATTTCAGGGGATGCACAGCCCCACTGCCTTAATCTTTAGCACATGTGTAAGCCAGACTTGCAGTTCCCAGCAGTGCCTAGAGAGGATACCCAAAACCAGGAGATCCATTACTCGATGGGGATGCTGTCCTTGGCTTGCTAAATCCTATACTGCTGAAAAAAGGGGGAATTTGAGATCTAGTCCTCATTGTTTGCTCCCATGAAGCAAGTTCTGTGGTGCTTCCAAAAGCAAAAGTATAGTTAAAAACCACAGAAGCCCAGGCACGGCGGTGTAAGTGGTAATTGCCCCTCAGCACTACAGAGGTGGAAGCGCTCAGGAGGGTGATTTGTTTGGAGTACTCTGGGGGACACAGCTAGCTGAAATGAGGTGAAACCAAAGCCAGGGGAAGTTAAACTGGACAGCAGAAAACATTCTCTCAAGGAGGGAGATTCATTAACCTGTAAACAGGGCTCAGGGGAAGCAAGGCAAACTCTCTCACGTGAAATTTCAGGCTACACTGAAGAAGACAGGTAAAAAGGGTACTGTGCTGGGAGGCAGGCTGGCTGCCCCAACCCCTGCTCTCTGCAAAGCCCACCCTGGAGGCCTCGTCTGCTTGCACGAGGCATTAGAGGGACTGGGCTGATGGCCTTCTGGCACCTGCCCCGCTGCAGGTCTGCCGGGCGCACCAGGCAGCCTCGGGGCCGACTGACAGGCATCTTTCAACAAGTCTCCAGCTCCCTGCCTTGCTAGTAAGCCACTTTGCTTTGAGTCTTGTTGAGCAGTTTCAAGCCCAGGTTCACCCTGGCTGGATGAGCACTCTGGAAGCAGGAAAAACGACAGCAAAGGGGTGCACGAGGGTCTCGGCTCCATCGCTCCCTTACCTTGAGGAACTTGTGGAGGAGGAAGGCAAACCAGTTGGTCAGCATCTTCTCAGCCACCGACTCCGTCCTAGGGAAGCCAGGAGGACACTCCGTCACATGCACGTTGCACACAAAATCGGCCCCAACGGCCAGGCACAGGAGACCCGATCCGCAGCCTGCGGCCGTCGCTCCAGCAGGAACGCAGCCGGAGGGGCCAGCCTGGCAGGGGCCACTTCCCCACCGTGCGGAGCTGACAGCGCATGGCCTGCCCAGCTGACAGCCCCGACGGCACGGTGACGGGCGCCGGGTGACACTCGGCTCCTTGCACGTGCCACAAATTACAGCCCAGCTGGTAAATCACTGGGATTTGCAGCGGTTGCTGGCAAGCGGGGACAATGGCAGGGAAACTGCAGCTTTCTGCCCAGCACCACCCCGCGCTGTGCCCCAGATCAGCTCTAATTTAAATACAATGGCTCCTAATGAGAGGTTTTAACGCTGGCGCTGCAGAACAGGGACCGCGATGGCCCCTTTTGCCGGGGCAGGGCAGGTGGTGCCCGAGCTGCACGGTTGGTGCCGGCAGGCGAAGAGCTGCTGCTGCGGCAGACCGATCGCTGCACCGAGGCCATTTCTGCCCCAGCCACCGGCCCGAAGCGAGTCACCGTCCATCTCCGGAGCAGCTTTCCATGCTCTGCCCCACGGGCATCGCTGCCCTGAATTAGGGACTGCACGCAGCTCGCAGACGCTAACGAAAAACACGTGCTGGAGAAGCAACAGGGTTTCATCATAACGTTAATCCGATCAGCTATAAACAGGAGCTGCAGATTTCAGCAAACAAAACCTGACTCCAGCCTGCAAAGAGAGCCAGGGTTACGTTATCTATTATCTGGTAGGATCGCAACATCTGCCGGGAATTTGTGAAAACGTCTGCAGATCCCCAAAGAATTTAAGCCTGAATTGATTAACTGCCAAAAAAATCATCCTACAGATGGACACGCTTATTGTTCTCCCGTTTAAAATATTTTGGTGACCCAGTAAAGGAGAAGAAATAGGAGCCCTGAGCCTCGCCAGCGAGCCCCGAAGTGCGGCGAACGGGGCCCGCTGCGCAGTCAAACGAAGGAACGGGAGAAAAATCTCACAACGTGGAAAGACGCGTTCCAGACTTCAGGCTGAATATCCCCCTAATACTCTGCTTTGTGAATAGACTATTAAATTAAGAATGGCAAACCTCCTAATTAACACTACTAACGAGCTAACACTGCATCCAGCTCCTGTCAGCTGCACGCGGATGGTCTTGCACGACGGCAATAACGGGGCACTACGGAGTTTGACAGAGGAGCCGGCGCGAGCCTGCGGGCCAGAGGCAGCGCGAGCTGCTCCCGCGCCCCGCTGCTCCCGCGCCCCCGCTGCTCCCGCGCCCCACTGCTCCCGCGCCCCCGCTGCTCCCGCGCCCCCGCTGCTCCCGCGCCCCCGCTGCTCCCGCGCCCCCGCTGCTCCCGCGCCCCGCTGCTCCCGCGCCCCCGCTGCTCCCGCGCCCCAGCTGCTCCCGCGCCCCCGCTGCTCCCGCGCCCCCGCTGCTCCCGCGCCCCCGCTGCTCCCTGCGGCGCCTCTACCAGGGACGCGGGTCCCGTTCCTACCTCCCGGGCTCCGAGCTGCTGTTACAGCTCTGCCTCCAAAAATATAAACCAGCTCCAGAGAGGGGCGATCCCCGAACTCGGAGAACCCCCCTCTCGTGCTGGCCGTGGAGCGGGGGCGAAGCACGCGGCGGGGACGGCTCCGCAAGGCGGCCGGGCGCCGGCGGCAAAGCCTCTGATGCACCGAGGCGAGAAAGCAAACCTAAACAAGAAGAGCTGAGAGCCCCCCCAAATATATACGTATTTTATTAATTTCCCCTTGCTTTATCTACGTCTCTGAACTGCTATATGTTTTCTATGCCGGGGACCGAAATATCTACTTAATTTAATATTGACTTTTTTGCTGTCTCCCGCAAGGGGTAGTAGCGGAAGAAAGAGAGAGGAAAGAAAAAAGCAGAAGAAAGAGAAAAAAATGAGCATCAGTTATCAAGCGTTGCCACCAGAGAGCTCAGAAAATAAGAAACAGCGTCTCGCTTTGTGGCTGATCATTTGCTAATAACTCGGAGCAAAACGTCGCAGCCGGGGGAGTTTCACGCGCTTCCTGAGGCCCGAGGAGCCCGCGGGCGCTCCGGGCCGGACGGCACGTTTGCGGCCGAAACGCCAGCTGTAGGAAGAACTTCTGACGGAGCACCGGAGCAGGTCACCCAGAGCATCTCCCTCTCTGGAGATGCTCCAAACCTACACGGACGCGATCCTGTGCAACGCGCTCCAGGTGACCCTGCTCGAGCAGGGGGTTGGACTGGGCAATCTCCAGAGGTCCCCCAGAGGTCTGGCCGCAGAGAGCGCCCTGGACACGCAGGAGCTCCCAGGGCCACGGCCGCCTCCGTCGCGGGGGGGAGACACGCCAGCCCTGCAGCTGCCGCAGGACCCGGGCGGCAGCGCCGGCCGACCGTCCCCTTCGCCAGCCCGGCCCCACGCGCGCGCCGTACCTGCGCAGGAGCAGTTTGGGGTGGTTCTTGTTCTCCAGGTTCTTCTCAATGAGGTCGGAGAGCAGCTGCTTCAGCACGTCGGTGGCGTACTCCAGCTTGCCTTGCAGGCCCGTCATGATGAGGGAGGCCACGTTGCCGCGGTCGCGCATGGAGAAGCTGCGCTGCAGCTCCAGCGTTCGGATGAACGTCAGCAGAAACACTTTGTTGTTGATCAGCTGCGCAAAGAGCTTCAAGGCCTTCTCCACATTCTGCTGCCCGTTCCCTTGGACCTGCAGCGGACGAGAGCGCGTCCCATCAGCCGAGGCGGCCGGAGGACGAGGGACCGGAACCGCAGGCACCACGGAGTCCTCTGCTTCCTCCCTTTGGCCGGCCGCGCGACCGGCGAACAGCAGGACAACCCCCAGTGCTCAAGCCCTTTCATTTTGGACCGAGGCACCAGGAACTACAACGTTCCCCAAGAACAAAGCGAGGGAGATTGGGACAGTGGTGCTGTCCCAGGCTCTGCAGCAGCAGCGCGCTGCCTGGGTGGGAACGGCCAGACCTCCCGGGGCTCAGCAGCCCAAAGCGTGTCCCGAGCTGTGGCCATCCTCAGCAAACACCAGATTTTTTGGACTCTCTGAGCATTTCCAGTGCTGCTTGCCTCAACCATTGCTCAGAATTGGACTCTGCATGCCATAAAGCTGCTGCTTTGAGGCTAACGGCCCTATAAATGACACACAATTTTGCTTGTTCTGCATAAAAAGTGACACTCCTATAAGTAAATTAAATACTAATTTAGACTATTGCTTTATTATGAGACAAGTGTAAAAAATTAATTGAGGCTTTCAGCCAGTTCCAGATTCGAGTAATTCATTACGAGTGAAAATGATGAACTACATTAAGCAACTCTTTAACAAACATCTTGGAGACTTATGTATTGGTTTTACTAACGTTACATAATTAAGCAACTGTGTAATTGGCAACACATTTATCACTTCTGCAATTCTGTTTTTCATGAGCATTCGTATTTGTTTGTTAGAGGATCAGCTTATTTGGCAATTTAAACGGTGAACATAATGTGTGGGACTGGAAAATGCGGGGCCGGCGAATGCGGCTGGGAGATGCTGGTTCAAGGACAACCAGCGCGAGGCTCACTAACACCACGACACCTGCTCACTGCTGGTGGCTTGATGGAGAAGAATCCAAGTCAGCGGATTAACGCTACCTAGCACTTGTAGGTAGCCCACTGACCACTTCTGACCCTTTTGCAAAGCCTTTTATCTTCAGAAGAGACTTGACAGAATTAATTTATAGGGACTCTCTTAATTCACCACCTAAACAAAGCTGCAGCTGAGTGAAACACAGAGATTCTCACGCACATTGTGGAGGAAAAGAAAAAGAGGGCAATTAAAATGCTTGCTTACAGCAAAGCCAGCAGCAGGCCATGCCTAGGCAAAGCACTTGCCCTCCTGTGGACATGCCATGAAACAGCAGCAGTAGGATGCTCCCAGGCACACGGCATTTCCCTACATTGTAAGGTGATTAAGGAGGACTTTAAAAGGACACCAATAACTTATGCGGCATGCTTTGCTGCTGGTCTACAGCAATATAAAAAACAATAAAATACAATAAAACAGCAGCAGCGTGGAAGAAACCAAGAGGAAGCAAGCAGTGTGCTATGAAGATAAAACACCAGGTTCTGTGTGCAAATGAACTCTGGGTTCATTTTGCTACTGTTCCCCAGTGCTTCCGAGAAGATTCAGTGTGAAAAGCACAAAGTGCTTCCCTGCCGTGTGGTTTCCCATGCAGGTTTCCCAGAGGGGCCAGCAACAGTCTCTGGACACCCCAGGAAAAGAGCTGCACGCTCTGGATGGGGGTGTTTGCCCTGCCTGTTCATTACCTCCAGCTCCCGAAGCACAGGATGGTCCTCGATGCCTGGGAAAAGCACCCTCATCGCGTACGTCCGATAGTCAAGGTATGGGATTCCTGAACGATCCAGGTCGCTGGTTAATTCATTGATGTCCGTCTGCAGCTCTGCAAAAGCTATTCAGGAAGAGAAGAACAAGAGAGATGTAATCAAACACGAGCTCAGGGAATCGGACTGCAGGGCAGGGGCTCCGCGACTGGCTAGCTGCCTGCTTTCCTAGGGGGCATATCAACAAAAGTAGATGGAGCAGCTCAGAAAACTGCTTTAGCGGAGATCTTGCTGTGCAGCTTAGATAGACCCTCATGCTTGGAGACCCTTTCACAGCAGCTGAGTGCGAGTGAGCAGGCACTGCAAAGAGCAGATGCTGAGAACAAAAGATGCTTCTTAATTTGTATGCAGTTCACACCTGTGTATACTCACCTCGAACATCTTTAAAGGCTGCAGATAAAAATGAGCATCTATTTTCATATCTTAGTGCCTCCCCTATTTTCCTTTCTATTTTTTTCCTTTATCTTTAGTAGCCAAAATAATCAAATCTGATGCTTCTGTGCAGAAACCACTTGCTGCAGGGGTCAGGAAGGAGTTTATTCTTCCTTTTATAACATAACATCAACAGGGATATTACAGCTGCTTGTGTTCCTTCTCCAAACTGTAAAAGATTGGCTTCAGCAAGGGCTCTTCCTCCCAGCCAGGTTGTGCCCAGTCATAAGTCGTGGTCTCATTTTTGCCTTACGCTTTCAAGGCTACCCTATAAAATCAGCTGAACAAATTCAGTACAACTAGCCATGCACACAGAGGTCACACTATGAAATTTTCAGCTTTCTATTTATTTTTCTTTGATTCACTAAGCTCCCTTCCAACTGGATGAAACACATTCCCTAGGCTGGAAGAAACAACTCCTGTCCCAGAGACCTGCTCTGTGTTAGCTCCCTGGCTACAGCTGGGGCGGGCTCCCTGTTTCATAAGCACGCTGCCGAAGAGAAAGGGAGATTTACAGCGGCGGTCTTACTCTGGAGAGCAGCCGTTCAGCTGGACTCTCTGCTGGAAGAGGTTCAGCTCAGAGGACAGCCCGCGTGCCCACCGCGCAGCTCTCGCGTGCTCCTGGAAAACGCCCGCCTCCCAGCGTGCCCACCCGCACCCGGGCCTCCCCTCCCCGCCTGGAGGGGCCTTCAGAGCAGGTCTGCAAGGGGGGACGCGCGCTGCTGCTGCCTCGCAGCCCCCGCACGCGCCTGGCGCCCCGCGGCTGCGCCGGCTGGCGGGAGGAGCGGGCCGAGGGCGCGCCGCGCGAGGAAGCCCGCTCCCGAGCCCCCGGACTGACCCTCCTTGCACTCCAGGGCCACCCGCGACTCCAGGTTGTCCATCTGCATCTGGAGCCTCTTGAGGGTGAGGTCGTTCTCGCGGGACTTGCGCTTGTAGGCGACGAGCACGATGATGACGATGACGAGGAGCAGGCTGCCTCCGGCCGCGATGCTGACGATGGCCGGCAGGGTCAGCAGGCTGTCCGAGACGATGCTCACCGAACCGGGCGAGAAGGCGACGCCACCGACGCGCACCTACCGAACGCACGGGCAGGTGAGCAGCAGCGCCGGGCGAGGGGGCCGGCCCGCCCCAAGCCCCCCGCCCGCCGGTGAGGGCGAGCACCGCGCCTGCCTCGGCGGGACGCGGCAAACCTTGGCCGCCTTCGAAACACACGGGCACCGCTTAGGCGAGCGCAGAGCCGCTCCGAGTCGCGATAAACGCGCCAGCCCGTCGCTGCCGGGGCTTTGCTCTTAGCACCCGGCGGCTCCATTTGGCTCTCATTTTATAATGTCCCTTTTGCAAAGCGCGGACTTTAGCAACCCGGCGACAATTTCACTGACGGGAAACAGACTTTGCACAGGGAAAAGGCGAAGGGAAGGGGAAGCTTCCCCGGGAAGCCGCAGCACGAGCAGGCTGGTGGTCAACAACCCACAGGTCTGCTTGCACGCGCCCGGACCCCGGACGCAAGCAGCCAGGTTGCTCTTATGTGGATCACACTGTGATAATTCGAGTATGTTTTGGATGTTGAACTTGAAGAGAAATAAAGCACAAGCATTTTAGCAATGCCCTGCTCGGCCGTGACTACCCTAGAGGAAAGCAACAAAAATCAAAGCAAAGCAGGACACCAGGGACCATCCTCCTCGATGAGGCTGCTGGTCCAGCCATGCCAGGGTTCAGGTGTCCCTGGCTACTTTTGCTTCAGAAAAAGGCAAAAACCTTTCCATCCACTTAGCAGACTGTGCCTGGCTGCAAGGACTGCGAGAATCTCTTCCTCTGCAGACGAGGGCGAATGCAGCGTGCTGCAAATTGTCTCACCCGTCAGTGGAGAAAGAAGGAGCAAGGCCAAAGACAAGACAGCAGCTGGTGAAGTCACTGTCACAAATATTTGTTCTTTCTAGAAGGGTCTGATGGTAGGTGGTGAATCTCCAAGGAACTAATACTAATTTTCTTCATGCTAATCAATGCTTTAAGCTTCCAATTAGACAACCATAAGGACCTGAAATCCCAGTGATCCTTGGACAAGAAATGACACTCAAATATCCCAGGGAGTTGGAGAGCAGGAGGAGGAGGGAGGGAAGGAGGAAGGGAGGGGGAGGCGCGGACGGGAGCTGCGACCCCTCACCATCACTTTGTGCTGCCCGGTGAGATTTGGAGGCTCGCACAGCAGCTGGGTCTCCGACACGGTGACGGCGCAGGGCGTTTCACCGATCAGGACGGTGTAGTTCAGCTTTGCTCCTCCTGGGGCGGGTGGGCACAGGTTTTTGCCCTAGTAACAGAGGTAGAGAACACTGTACAAAGACGCAGCGTATTTCTCCGGTTTTCACTCCCGTTCTCAGCTTGGGCAAAGGAAAGGCCTCCCTCCAGCGTCCCGCCACCCTCCAAGGGGCACCGCACAACTTCTCTAGCACACATCGCTTTCCGGATCTCCCAAAACAGAAGATCTGGTTCTTCCTGCAGCCACGATTTTTGCACGGCCGTCGCAAGTAGAGCTTTAAAAGCTTTGCTGGCAGTAACTGTAGATACAGTAGATAACTACAGAGTACTGGACGTGATTTTTATCTTACACAGCTATGCTGGTAAGAGCCGCAGGGTATACACAGTTACACAGATACAAAACTGTAAAGCCTATTTTGTTCTGCTGAACTCGAATCAGCTGCTGAGAGGCTCACGGGCGTGCTGAACCGCAGCGCGCCGGAGGGCTTTCGCAGCTCGTGCCGGCGCGTACGCGCGTCCTTACCTTGAGGATGATGGGCGACCCGGGTTTCTGCTCCAGCACCCCCGTAGGGCTCAGGAGTTCAAACGTGGGGTTGGGGTAGTATATAAACTTCGTGTCATTATAGACCAGCAGAGCCTGCACGTTGTTAAAGATAAAACCAAACTCGTCCGGGCGCTCGACGGCATCCAGGCCGGGCCGGTACTCGGGCGTGAGGGCGGGCGCCAGGCACGTCAGGGTGGTGGTGTTCACCACCTTGCAGACCTGCGGAGGGAGGCAGCGGTTCGGCAGGCAGCCGCGCGAGCCGGGCCGGGCCGTCGGCTGCGGAGCCGCGCTCGGGATCTGGAGCGCCGCCGCCCTGCTCTGCTACCCTTCTCCGAGAGCCGAAGGTGGGACAGCCGGAGCGGGAGCAGCTCCGCGGCCCGAGCCCGCGGGAGCCGGCGGGGCAGGCTCGCGTTCACACGACAGCGTTCAGCCAGAGACCTCGGGGAGGAGCAGCCCAAGCGATTGCTTTCTGCACTCCAAAGCATAACCCCGATCCTCAGGCGCTGCACTTGTGATCTTAGACATCATGCCTGAGTGGTGCCCCAGCACCCGGATATGCACGTTACGTTTTCCCTTCCCAGTCAGCTCTGATTTAGCATCCTGCCGTTGAGCTGCACGATGAAGTGGACTGGGCACAGATAAAACTGGGGTCCTGACCCTGCCAGCTCATTCGCATCTGGAGGACAGCTTTTGGAAATTAGAGAGAAGGGGCAGGGAAAACCTTATTCCAACGTGCTGTGAAATTCTGGCTTGGACAATGATGTTCCAATTCCTTAAATACTCCCTGAAGAGTCCAGTGGATTGGTGTTTATCTGGAAATAATTAATCTAAACTAGAACCATTACAGTCATGGTTTGGGAACATCTGCTTCCTCTCCAGCCAGCACAAGAGCACTGGAGAAGAGATGGAAGTAGAGCTTCAAAATGAAAAGTGTTTTAAAGAACTTAAAGGATTGCATACCAGGTCACTTAGTCTTTTTTTTCTTATTTTTCTTTCCAGTTGCATTCTCTTGGGCAATGCTAGCTTTGAAACAGTCCTATAATGAATATCTGGTCTCTGCTACAAATTGGTGATTAGAGGCAATTCTCTAATACCACCGAGAAAGAGGAACGATCATCTAACAATCAAGGACGGGAGGTAACACGAAGGTCAACTCCTGCTGGGCTGAGGATATCCACAGCTCCTGTAGCCCCTGGAAGCAGGGAGCTTGCTGATTTATTAGACTCTTGCCTTATAATGCAGCAAGTGACCAACCGTTTGGCCTCCCTCCATAAGCAGGAGATGTAATTTCACTCGATTTTGTGTCTTCGGAATTATTTTTGTAACATTAACTGCAACCACTAACATCAAAATTAGATATATTTTTACAAAAAGCCTAGATGAAAAAGAGTTTCACAGGAGAAGGGACTAGGAAAAAGGCTGCTAAGTGATTTGCCCATTCCAAGATTATATAGATTTATCAGTACGTTCACTGCACAGAAACAGTATTTTTCAGTTTACCTGGTCAAAATAAATTCCCAGTAAAGCAGAGGTACAATTCTGATTTTTAATGTACAGGAATATCAGTTAGCACCTGCTTAAGCAAGGACCCATTTCAGTTTCCTGCTCTTGGACTGAAAAAATACAGTATTGCCACAGAGAGAGGAAGGAGCTGGCATTGTACTGGGACTTGAAGTGTAAGATTAACTCAAAAATGTGTTACCAATTCCTTGTTTGAGGAACATCAAGGTGATTGCAGCTGTACGTCCCTGGTAGCGAGAGAGGTGCTCCCTCCCCACCCATCATGTTCTGCGCCCCTCCAAGGATGGACAGCTTGTGGCCTCACAAGCACCGCACGATCCAGGTCCCTGCTGCATTGCTGCTTGCAGCTCATGGCTGGTCCTTCCTCACCAGTGCCCCTCGGGCCACGTCGCCTGCTCCTGCACAGGAGCAGGATAACAACCTGCCCTATCCGCTCTCCTTGCTATGGCAAGCCACGAGACAAGTACTCTGTCAGCACTTACATGTCCTTAGGCATCTATCTTCCCTGCGTAAATGAATCTGCTGCGAGGACACACAGACATATTCCACCCCACTTTGCAACCAGAGCTCTTCATAGCAATCTAGTTAAACAAGCCAAAAGAACAAAACTGCAGGGACAATTATAAGTGACAGAAGCTTAAATACCCAGAGGACCTTTATGAGCCTGAGATGCTCTTGTTTAAGTACTCTGACAATTCAAAAAGTAGCGAGTTTAATGAAAATTAGATTTAGCAAGTGATTAGCAGAGTACTTCTCAGCACCTGGTACAACAGCACAGCATTTCTCCAAGCAGAGCAAGGGCTAGCTGAGAGATGTTCCTAACAACATCCAAAAAAGGCACATTTAAGGTAACTTGTACCTTGGGAGAGGCTCTTGGGCACAGGACAGCAAGCGTGACTCAGATTTGCCCCAAGCCTACAGGAGGCATGTGGGCTTTGCTGCTAGTGAAGCGCTGGTGGGACGCCCAGAGCACCGTGCGTCAGGACAAGCCTCACCAGGCAGAGATCTCTGGGGGCTGTTTTGACACACGGGAGCGGGATGTGCCAGTGAGGGCGCAGGCAGAGGCCAGGTGGAGGACTCTGCCGTGCTGCAGCGCGCGGGCGGCCCATCCAGCTGCACCGCCGGCCGCCGCGGTGCCAGAGCCGCGCAGGGGCAGGCGCCGCGGGCGGCCCGCTCTCGCGCGGGAACCAGCTGCACCGCGGTGACAGCAGCCACTTACGTTGACAGACTCCTTTCCGTTGTACTTGACGCGAATCCTTGGCTCCTGGATCACGTCCAGGTTGGACCCGGTGACCGTCAGAGCCGTGTGTCCGCTGCAGAGAACCAGGAGACATCGGATTAATGCGTTTGGCAGGAGGAGCTGCGGCGACACGCAGAGACCGCGCCGGACGATCAGGATGCTTGCTGATCGCGGGAAGATCTTTCCTGCGGCCACTACAGGAACTGGGCGACGTGGCAGATTAATGCCCCCGCGCTGAGCTGGATTTTCTACCCTCAGCTGTGCCCCCTCCCACATAACAGCACTGCGAGGACCAAAGAACTCAACTGAGCTGAGACTAAACACGTAAGAACAATAAATTGGCTGCGGCGTTTAATGATTTACACAGCGACCTTTTTTAAGTAACGAGGTCCTGCATGACACATGGCATGTGCTGCCCCTCAGCACGGGCTTTCACGCCTGGCTTCCTCTTGCACGTGCTAACTGCAGCAGCACACCCCAAATTCGCAGAAGCCTCCAGCCCCTCCACAGCAGAGCCCAGCTGCTTCTTTTAGATCTCCGTTAGCAACTCTGACAAACCCATCCAACCCATCTTACCCAAAACAAGAAGTGATTTTGAATTTGGGCTCAAAGCAAAGATGTCTTAGAGCCTGCAGAGAAACACATACTTCTTTCATGAGCAATTTTAAAAAATAATTGGAAGTGAAAGGAAGAGCTGCATTACATCCCTTGTGAGCACAGCCATTGAAGTAACACCAAGGGATGAATCCGTCCCAGAGCTTTTAGCGCTGCCTACGTCACGGTGCTGTGATGGGGCCTGCCATCCTGTCCTTAGCAGTGAATCTTGGATAAACAGCATATTTTGATTAGCATCAGCTTTTTCCTTTCTTGGTGGTTGCTGTTTTTGTTTTATTCCAGAACTACAAGAAGGAGCCTTTAATGAGCAATTGTGCACTTCTTCAGCAGATGGAAGTGATCTTGGGGCTTTATTCATGCTCCCAAAATCTCAGTACAGACTGCTATTGCTGTAATCGCCTTGGTAATTACAATTACTTTAGTAACTCTGGACCCGATTTTCCATCTCTGTAAATGCAAACGCAGCAGACGTCTAGCAACAACAAATTCAGGATCCTGGGTGCATTTGTTGTGCATTTCAAAACAGACCCTCTTTCGTCCTCATCGAGTGCATCCTGAGGGACGAGACCATGCCAGACCTGGTGAGTTAGCTCCTCCCGCACGGGAAGAGGAGCTGTTGTTAGAGCTTGGTGTTACCTGGCAATGCTCCATTCGGGCTCGATGTGCTGCACTTTTGGATCGTCGATGTACTCGAACAGCAAGGTCCTTTCGAGCTGCGCCCGATCAACGCTCACCGAGACGTGAACAGAGCCGAGGCCGTGCATGGACGGGGCAGACACGCACACGATCTCACTCGTGGATCGCCTGCGCAGGAGAGAGGCAGGGCACACGTCAGCAGGCAGCGGCGGCACGGCGGCAGAAAGCAGCCCTGCGCCCCAGGCCAAGCTGCAGCCCTGGGGCGAGGTGCAGCTCAGAAACGCTCCTCTGAAACCCGCCACGCGGACGAGCTCGAGACCCGCACGCAGGTGGGACTCACTCGCGCGAGCGCAGACCCCTCCTGCCCGCCCAGAGAAACCTCAGACTCCCTGAAATTCCTCCTTGTGCCAAACTGCCGCCTCCTGCATCCCTCTGCGAACCTGCTGCCTCCTGCCGGGCACGCGACAACAGACGGCTGCTTTTTAAACGGGATGCACGAGCTCGCTCAAAAGCCAAATTATGGCCCTGCCCCGGCCTTACGCACTGGCCACCTTCCCCAAGGAGCTGGCCCATCACAGCCCTGCGGTTCTAGGAGAGCATCTCCTGGCAGGTACCACGACGCTCGGAGCTGCCCACCTCGGCACGCCGATCCACCACAACCGAGAGAACGGGACCAACCTTCCAGCACATCTGAGGACCAAGCTGGGCTGAGAGCTTTCGCTGGAGCGTTTATACGGCTAACCCTTCCCTACTTCCTGCTCTCTTTTCACCTCCTCTGCACTTCTCCCTTCCTCATCTTACTCTCTGCCCAGGTTCACTCAACGGAGGAGGCGTCCTTGCTCAAGGAACGCTTCTCCCCTCCATCCCCACGGACTCGCGGGGCGCTGCCGTGCCGGCGCTCCCGGCCGGAGCTCCGTGCCCGCCCGCCGGAGCATCGCCGGCGCCCCCGGCCCCGCCAGCCGTCGCGGGCTCCAGTTACGCTGTTGGCAGTTACGCTGAGCTCCCTGTGATCAGTTAATTAGCTTTTCTGTGCTATTATCATGTCGTCATGGTGAATCTACCCACTCCTCCGATCAGAGACGGGAGAATAGGGGAAGCTGTAATTAGAGTGAATCTCATTAGAAACTGCTTCATCTAATCAGGCTCTCCCACACCCTCTGGTGCAACTGGAGCTCATCGCCTCGAAGCGGTCCGAGCCCAGCCAAGTGTGCAGCACGACCCCGCAGGTACGAGGGGTTGCTTACACTCTGCCACTTGTGTTGTTCAAGTTTCTGCTTGCCTGGTGTAATTAAAACATACACAGAACTCAGAAGCGTCCCTGGTTTCGCAGGTCAGTATCTCCAGGTTGTCTGAATGTAAGCATATATTTAAGAGATTGTATTAGAAAACAAATTCTGTCCTCAGCAGGCTTGCAAGCTGCTTCTGCTGACGGTAACAGTTACCTGCGTGCATCTGAGGATGCAGTCTGGCATCTCTGCTTCGGATACAGAAAGAAACACTGAGGAATCAGTTACAACACTTAGCGCCCGAGAGCTCACTCGCACACGAGGACCTCAGCATCTCCTGATGCACCGTAGGAGGAATCATCATCCTCCTGCTCCCGAGATGGGGAAAATGGGATACGGGGGAGGTGAGTAACCTTCCTGCTGCCTACGAAGCCAGGCTGGAACCCGAGAGCAGCACGATGCCTGGTGCCTCTCTAAGCTCTCAGCTGCAATTCCTCCCTGTCCGCGTTATCCAGCATGGGAAGCCCAGGTTCTACTGTGGAGCATTTCTACCTCAGCCCCAAACCACTGCCACCATCTGCCTTGGGCTTCTCCGGCTCCCAGGGATTTTCAAGGACTCCCAAGTGCAGAGGACTCAGGAGAGGGAATCAGCCACAGAGAAAGAAGTATAAAAGAAGTAATCACCATGTCAAATGTTCAATTCCTATCTTCTCAGCTCCATAGCCAGACACTAGAGATACAGCAGGAGAGCTGAGGAAGTCCATTAAATCCTTCCTCTTTATTAACAGGCTCTTCATAATCCATCCCTTCCCAGCTACACCATAAAATGGGAATCAAGTTTTAACCATCTTAGCTATTCTGAGGCTGATGGGAGAAATAATTGCTGATATTCAGCATTTTAATAGCCTCCATATCACATTCTGGGTTTATCTGGTCCCGTGAGAAGTACTAGGAAGGTCAAGTCCCGGCCGAGTCCCACGGTGCTCAGGAGAACGGTGGGTCAGCACGAGAGCCGCAGGGCACAGCTCACTTGACATCAAATCTTGGCTAAGACTAGCAGAGCAATTTCAGTCCTCTGCCATCCTCTTCCTCCCCAAAGTGGTATCTTTCCTGCCCACAGCTGGGAGGTTAATGAACGAGTGTGAGGGAACCCTGAGACTCAGATTTAAAGGACTGAAGATGGTCACAGAATAATCATTGCTAATATTAAACATGCTCCCCTGTTTAAACGTTCACAGCTCCCCTATCTGAGGGTCCCTCAGTCTTTCAGAGGAGAAATTCACCTCCACGGGTCTTCGCATCCCTAGAAACCACCTCTGTTCTTTCCGGGAGGCCTAATCCAGGATTTAAAAAGGCAGAATGTCTTCACACATTGCTCTGCTTTGGTGCCCTGTCCCTCTTCCCCAGCTCTGCTCTGGCCCTCCTGCCAGCTGCACGCTCCTGAACTCCCATTTACTCCACGCAGGATGCAGAGATATCATCCCCGGCACGATCCACACGCGGTTCGCCCTGGGTACGCAGCGTGCAGCGGGTGCACCTACGGACCGTTACAGCACATACGCACAGATGTATACTGCAGACACATTTTTTAACTAAGCCCCCCTAACCCAATAAACCATGCAAATATCAACTCTACATTTACACTGTTGAGTAAAAAACAAATTTGCCATAGAAATCCCAGGAGAGATTTACAGTGGTGTTAGTTCTCAGCAGGAGATGTGAAGATCCGGGCTCTGCTCCCAAAGCCCACCCCTCACTCATGCAATTTTTAGTTTTTGAGATACCTGCAGCAGTGGCTGCAATAAAGATAATGCAAGCTGTTGATCCGTGAACAGAGGAACTTTTCACAATCAAAAGCCACTGGAATTTTCTCATAAATGCTACATTTTCTTCAGTTCACATCTGGTCTGGGGGGGCAGGTACTAGTGAATAGTACAAAGATTTTGCAATTGCAGTGATGCTTGCCTGAGATTTTCTGGAACAGTTAAAATTATAATGCATTAAAATGAAAAAATCGACCGCATTAATATAGATGTAATCAATTCTTTACCAAGCAAAGCTCAGCCTCTGTAAGACAGAAGATGCCTTAAAGTAATAAATGACAAAATCAGAGCTTTCAGGGGCTCCTAAATGAGTTTTTGCTGGGGCTGCATGTTTAGCCACGGCAAATTCACAGCAGCTAAAGTTTTGTCAGTCAAGATACCAGAGTAATGGAAACGCGTGTTCACGCTGCGCCCGCGCTTAGGAACAGCTGGCCTGAAGCTTCAACGTGCAGCGGATGCAAAGGGATCAAGCCTGGCCCCACACCCAGACCGAGCCCGCGCGGCTCCTCTTACCCGTAGAACTCGCAGGTCTGGTTTCCCAGCGCCACCGACACGCTGCTGCCCGCTCCCAGGTAATGGCCAGTGATGGTCACCATGGTGCCTCCCGACTCCGGGCCGCGACTGGGGTTCAGAAAACTTATTGCTGGATTCTTGAGAAGGAAAAGAACAAACTCAGCGCTCCTGTCTGCTGGGCGCGAAGCTCTCCGCGAGCAGCTACGCACGGGTCACAGCCAGCGGCAGCAGGAGAAATGCCACCCCACCGAGTCCCTGCACTGAGCAGGGACACCAAAAGTAAAAAGGAGATGCATCCCAGAAAGCTGGCTAATTGCTAAATTTCCAAACCATATTTCCAAATAACGTTTTGAGGGCAAAGTTTACATCCCATTGCTGATGAGAAGACACCTCTAGAGCTCTTTTGACATTTTATCAGTGATATTGCAGCAATGCCACTTTATCCTTGTATCTTTGCCTCTGCAATGGCTATTTATCCCCCTTAATAGAATTTGCAAAACACAGGTACCTTTTTATTTGTTTTCAACCAGTGGGTATAACAAAATTGTTTTATTAATGCTTTCACGTTACCCTCTTTACGATTCTCATCTGCAAGCTGGCAGCCTCCCAGCCCCACTCCCTTGGTACCACCTGCTTGGCAGCTTAGTGACTTTGTGCTGTTTTCTCTATTGCTTTCAAAATGCAACATGTGTTTTTCCGGGTGTCACAGCATTTGTCAGAGTATTTTAGACCACAAGCCTATCTGACTCTGACTCCTCACTCCTACGCTGGCCTGAACAGATCAGAGAAAAACACACAATCCACCATGCTGTGGATAATTACAGAATAATGTTGCAAGAGGGAAAAATTCCTCCTCCAACTGCTCGTGGCCAGCTCACAGCCCTTATCCTAGCTGTTACACCAGCAGTACCTAGACAACACGCATGTTGATGGCAGCGTTTACGTTACGCAGGCTTGGCAGCATTTGACACAACAAAGAGAGGAGATTCTGAAGGGGAAGAAACCTCCAAAGGAGGTTAGGTGCATGACTGCTCACCAAAAGGCTCCGTCTGCCTACAGTCCCATCGTGGTGACTCTTCCCAGGGCAAATTGGGAACAAGCTGCATCTCTGTCCAGGGGGGCAAAAGCCCACTGCGAGCCACTGTTCTCCCCAGCGCCCTGGCACTGGTGGCAGGAGCACAGCAGCCAAGGGGAGCATTTAGTCAGCACAGCCGTTAGGTCCAGCACGTTCATGTGCACAAACCAGAAAACAGAGCTGCATGCAAACCGAAAAGCAGAGTCCTCCTTTGCACTCAAAGTAAATTATTAGCACCTCCTGGCTACAAGCACCTGACATTTCTGGTATGGACAAGTGAATTGAGTATTACCTTGTCTAAACATTACAGTCCTTGGAAATTTTTGCATTTCCAAAAATAGAAACTCAGACTGTAACCCCAAGCAGTCATTCTTGTAAACAAGGGAATGAGAGAAGAGCTGAGGGCCTACACTAAAGGCCTGCAAAAACCTCAAGGCTGGAACGAGACCCGTGTTGGATGAGGATATGATAGCTAAATAAGACTTTTCCATCTTCAGCTTATGATTTGGTGATAATTATGACAGATTTACAGATCTGAAGTAGCTCCAAGGTTCCACCTCTCCACATAAAATGGGTGCAATTAAGGCGACAGCATAGATCCTGCCTGGTGTCAGGCATCAGATGAGCTCACTAAGGCATGAACCCTCCCAGGGTCAGAACAGAGCTCTGCTTTAAGGTACCAATCAATTTTACTACCGACTTTAACGGCATAAACCAGCTGTAATGGAATTTGTGGCGGCGCCAAAGAGAAAAATAGAGGCCAAATAAAAAATAGGAAATGATGTACTAGAAGTTTTGGACGCCTGAGAAAAAGAAACGATATTAAGAATAAGTGCTGAAAACAAGGCGCAACACTGCAGAGAGTGATAATGTTCAGCATATGTTTAGCAGGTTGCTGCAAGGTACTACTCCAAGATTAATCTCTGCAGTTACCTTCCACTGGATCCCAATTCTTATTTAACACAAACCATGAGAATATTCTCTTTTGTGTAGCATGAGAACCTTGAAATAATTGCAAGTCTGGTGACTGTGGTGTATATATATATTAAAAAAAGAATTTTCAGACTAATAGAGCAGTTGGCCCAGAAAACAGTCTGCATGACTCTGGGAACCAGGCAACAGGCTTGCAAAGGCTCCAGATCAGCCAGCCCAGGTCCCCCTCGTTTTTCAACCCATCCTAATGACGACACCTGAGGTCTGGTCCTGGCTTTGCAGCAGCTCACCACATGCCATTAGCAAATCACCTCCATTTTAACACAGCAACTATCTCAAAGATTTGTTTATTCACCCGGTGTCTACTCTGACTTGCTAGCACACTCGAGCATACACTTAGCTTTAATCAAATGCCTGATCAAGCGCCTTGCCAAGCCACAGCTGGGCCCTTCGATTTACTCACCTACAAGAAGGGGATTCTAACATTAGTTAAGGTGCAACAAATACTGCGGTACAGAAAATGAACACTTCACAACTCAAAAATTAAAGGTTAAAAACTTGCATCTGTGAATCCTAATCAGCATTTGCAGAGAGCTTTCCCCAGACAGGGGCCGGGAGAGAGAGCAGAGGACTGTCCCCATGGCCGCCCGGACCCAGCAGTTGCTTTGAAGCTCAGACTCTGCCAACAGCCTCGTGGCACCCTGCTATTTTGCACCACTGCTGCGTTGCTGAAAAAATGAAATCCCAGGGGAGAGTGGTGCTTACAAAGCTGATAGGACAGCAGGGGCCAGCCTGATTTATCTCTCAATTAGTTTACAAATTGCGAACAATTGGTAAGTGCTGGCTTTTCACAGCATACACAGATTCCACTAAGCACAAAATCAATGTGCCGGGATGAAGTGCCCTGCTTAGGCAAAACCGGAGATACGAGAAACTCCAGCTGTGGCTTTTAAGTTTATGAATCAAAAGGCTGCTAATTAACAGAAGGAAGTGACAATCACTCAAGCAATGGAAATCCACCAACCCAAAGAGCAACTCTTCATTAAGCAGATAGATGCAGCCTACAATGAATTGGCATTCTCAGTGGGAGAATAAATAAATAAATAAATAAATAAAATCAGGGAATATTTGGATGCAGAATTGCCCTTCCATCCCGAAGTGCATCACGGAGAAAACATTAAATCTATAGACACAGAAACTAACTCTGATATTAGGATTCATAGGCTCTTTATTAAAAATAAGTTTCTCTTAGGACACTAAAAGATGGTGCCTGGTGCTTGCTCTCCTTCCGTGCATTTCCGTGCTCCTGTGCAGGGACACAGAGCGCCTGCATGCATATACATGTATGCAAAGAAAACAGCTTCCAAACCAGCAAGCAGCAGCATGGTAGATGTTTCTCAGTTAACTAGGTCCCAAAGTAACGATGTTCCTTCATTTCTCTTCCCTTCCCAAGACACAGGAAAATTTTGAGCGCTGACTCAAATTCTTTGGCAAGGTTACGCATAAAGTCCTCAACAGAGCACTAACTTACGCTCAACACAGCGCTCCCACCCCGAGAGCGCCAATGCGCTTTGCAAGCCGTAACCGAGCTCAGCAATCCAAAGGTTGTTGCTATTTTAGAGGTGCGAAGCTGAGCCAGAAGTCGTGGGAGCTCAGGTACTTAAATCCTGTTAGACCTCTGCCAGCTTTGGACCCTGAGCCCTGGTGAAAACGGGGCCAGCAGCGACCGGCCCGCGCAACCCCGCAGGGAGAGCGCAGGAACGGGCGGCGAGCGCGGGGCGTTCGCCTCCGGCCCCCGCCGTACTCACCACGAACACGTAGTGCTGCGCCGACTTGGCCGTGAACTCGGGCTCGCACTCGCCGATGCAGAGGAGCGCGGGGCCGGAGCTGACGCCCGGCAGCGCCTGCCCCATCTCGCACACGATCCTGAAAACAGAAACACCGCCGTGAGCCCCTGGCCGGAGGCGCCAGCGCTGCCCCGGTCCGTCCTCCCAATTTTTTTTCCCCTCTTCTTTAACTTTGATATCTGCCTCTTTCCTCTTCAGAAGAAGTTAATTACTGAGTCTATTTTTACCCTGTGTAGTAATTTAAAGGGAAAAAAATCAAAATTAGACATAATTATTACAAGCTGTAAACTCCAGAGCGAAGCAGAGCAATAATGGCAATATATTAGCCAGTAGCAAAGCGAGTGTGAAGTCCTCAGAGTAACAGATGAGTTCATTAAGTGCACAGCTCACATTGCAGTCTCCCAGTTAATCAAAACTGGAGAAACCTGCTGGGGGGCGATGGAGACGGACACGGCGAGGGGCCGCCTGGCCCCAGCCCCGTGGGAGGCACGGATCTCCTTGCGGGTGGATAACGCAGGGATCCCAGGGCCCTGGGAACGCAGAAAGCCCTTTAGCTGAGCCTAAAGGGAGGGAGCAAGTCTGATCCCACTGCAATGCTGGCAAAGGCAAATTCAAGCGTGTTCTGCTGGGCGCCGGAAAGCTCAGGACATGCACGAGCTGCCCTGCAAAGGGCGGCAGAAGCTGAGGACAAGGTGAAACTGTGATTACAGGCAGGGCCCGGCTCCCATGCAGGCGGAGGAACCAGTAACGCAGACGAGGAAACGCTCGTCTGCGCTTGGCCCGCAGAGCGAGACCCAGGGAAAGCGCCAAGCCGGAGCTTCCCTTCCCCAGCGCGGCCGGAGGTCCGGCTGCTGCGTGGCGGGGGAAAGGCTCTTCTGCTGACCGGGGGCAAGTAAACCAAAGGCTCCAGTTTCTGGGGCCAACACTTCAGTGGCCTTTGGCTGCATTCACTGCAAATAAAATAACTAAAGAAAACAGAGAGCCTGCAGACAGTATGCACAGGTGATGCCAGGAGGCGTAGTGAAGCACACACACGCTAGCGCAGAGCTCTGACGTGAAGGTCCTTATTGCTGCAGGTTGCCTGGAGAGGTGCTGCCTTTGGGGAGCAGGAACCGAGGCAGCTCAGCTCCGCGCCCGGGCCGCGCCGCCACCGGTTCCTCCCTCGGCCGTGCAGCAGGTAGGATGGAGCGAGGGGCGGTGGCACAAGTGACCCTGGTGCAGCTGATCCCCGTTCCTGGTAAAAGCCAAATTCCCAGCAGGTGCCTTGTTACAAAGCGGTGCATTCGGCAGAGCCGTAGGGTGCTGATTGCTGGGCTAAGTGGCCCTTTCACCAACATTAACCTAATTGCTGGCTGATAGCGCGTGTGGCTGGAGCATATGGTGAGTCATTACGGAGCTGGAGCTCGGTCTGCCCGCAGAGCCCTGCCCGGGGTCCCCGATCTGCGTCGTCTCGCAAGGGCAGCTCCCCTGCTAGCGCTTGCCGCTATCCGCCCAGGGTGAGCGTTTTAACGAGGTTAACAAACTTCGGAAAGCTCAAGAACGGCAATTAGAGTCAGGATTATAAAAATCAGGGCTTCGTACTGTCAAAGGAGGATAATTTCATAACCTTCCATCCTTCATTTGGAAAAAGTAAAGCAAAACACCGAGCGGCCCAAGCCGCTGCCGCTCGCAGCGCTCCCGGGGGGCCGCTCGGAGCCACCGCTGCAATAACCCCGGCGGGGCTCTGCCCTTCGCCCGCCGGCGCCGAGCTCCTCCCGGCTCCCGCCTCAGGCCGCAGCTGAGCTCACCCGGCCGAAGCGACCGAACCCCCTCGGCGGATGTTTAAGGGGGGTCCCCAGGCCGGAGACGTCCCAGCGCGGCGCGGGCCGCGGGAGCACTCACTGTTCGGCGGCGACGTACTGCTCCGGCAAGGGCGCGCACGGCACCCCCGCCACCTGCACGCCGTGCGCGATCTCGGAGAAGTCCAGCCCCAGGTTCACGCCGCGGATGGTCACCCTCGTGCCGCCTTCGGGAGGGCCGGACACTGTCAGGAGCTGGAGGGAAACAAAACGTGGGCTCAGCCGCGGCAGGAAGATCCGGAGGGTTCCCACCACCATCACCACCACCACCCGCTGACGGCCGCGACCACCTCCGCTCTCACCGAGGACCCGCCGTCCTCGAGCAGGAGCGCTGCGATGGCCGCAGCCACGCGTTCTTGCGTGACTTGGACCCAAGACTCCTGACCGCACGTTCTGCCTTTGCCCTGGGCGCTCTGGGTCGACTCGCTAGCGTCGTCCATGCAGAGCTCCAAGGTTTCAGCTCTTCAGGAGTTTTCCCTTAACTTTTCCAGCTGGCTGGCAGCTGCTTTTCTTCCACCTGCAGCGCTTACACTGCCCATCACCCTCCTCCCCCACCAAAAAAACCCCAAACCAACAACCCCCCTCCCCAGAATAGTCAGTGTTTGCCGTTTCCTGACCCTTCGGCGAGCCGAGCTGCCCGACCACACCGAACGGAGCCGACCACGCGTTTTGAAAACGTCCTGACCTGGAAAATCCCCGATACAGAGCTCCGCTCGACCTAGATTTTAGTGGCCGCTAATTGAACAGTTTTGAAGTAACTGTGCCATAAAGGAGCCCCGGGGTTAGAACAGATGCATTCAATTAATTACAGCTGGGGAGATTCAGTCAAAATCCCAGAAAGAGGAGAAGTCTTAAAGGTCCAGCGGCCGCGCGTGACCCCTCGAGGGGCGGCCGGCATCCCGCGGCGCCGGGACCTTGGCTTGCTCCAAGGCCTGTTTTTGTGCAGACGCGCCACCGCGGCTGCTGCAGGCTTCCTGGTCCATCTTAAGCACCCCTAAACGTGGTTGCGTTGGGAAGCTGCAGAGCTCGCCGTAACGACGGCCCGCGTTTCAATGCTGAGACAGAAAGGATTAGGAGGAAATATTTTCCCCAAAATATTAGACTTATCTGCTTCCTATCTGCCCTCAAAAGTGCTCTCCGTGTTATCTGAGTTACTGCAGCCAGCAGTAACGAGTTTAGCACAGAGGTCTTCAGCCTTGGAGGCCTGTGGACGATCAAAAGAATCTACAAGGGGGAGCTCGAAAAAAACCAAGGCTGTTGTCAGGGGTTTTACATTTACTGTGGAAGGGGCTGTACCCCTGCTGGAAACTTTTAGGACATGTGCAAAACAGAAACAGTCTGAAAAATCACTAAGATCTCAAGCAGGGCCTGGCAGGCACAGCCTTTGGTCTTGCTGATCTCCTAAACTATTCTAGCAGGACACCTCTCCTGTCTGTCTCAGTTTCTCCTTGCACGAGACAAGTGAGCAACCCCCCTTCTTTTATAAAGCATGCTCCATGCTGTTCAACGACAGGACCTAGCAACTGCAAAGCACTGGATTATCAACAGACAGGATGCACGTACGCAGACGAAATGGATGGTGGTACGAGCTTGCTTACCCTTGCACTCTGCCCTTACATGGCCTACGGGACACAGGTGCACATTTCTGCTAGTGCAGCTTCTTACCTGAAACCAAGGTAGGTTGTACCAGTACAAATCACCTCACTTTACTGGTCTAGCTTAAGGGTGTTGCATCAACGTGGCAGTGAGATGCCCATAATCCTCCACAGAGGCCACACCTGAGCCTTACGGTAACTGGTACGATAAGCGGCTGCAGCTCTGAAGCAAAGTGCCTGCACCCCTGAAGAGCAACAACCCTTCTCTCAAGGCTTCTTTCTGGATATGAGCTTTGTGTCCCCCCATTCTGCTCCCTCATAAGCCATCTATACACAGGTCCCACCAAGTCAATGAAAGATGCATTCTCCTCCCTCCTAACCTCATGCTGCTTCTTACATCCTCTCCAGACATCTTTCATGAAGTCCTTCAGGATTCCTATCATGGTATCCTTCAGATACAAAAAGCAGCAAGCATTTGCCTTGGGACACTGAAATTCAGCAGCTGAGGCAGAAGCAGAGCTGAGGAGTGCCAGTGCCCGGTTGTCCTGCTCTGAACAGGGAGCACCAGCAGAGCCTGGGCTGGTAAAGGACCCCTGAGCCCCAGTGCAGCACCAGCATGTTTCCAGCCTGCAGAAGACGCTCCTGTAATGCAAGATCAACGTTTTCACCTTATGGTTTGCCAGTTCCATGGTTTAGCATTTCTGAAATAAAGCAATATTCAACCAGAAGTGTCTGCACAAGCCAGGGAGAAATAGGACTACTTGCAAGACACAGACAGACCTTTCCCTCTGTAGAGTCGGAGACAAGCTGGGAGCCCACAACAGCTTTGCAGTATTACTAGTTGGCATCCATTAGGGTGCCGAGAGTGCGACCCGGTTGCAGAATAGATGGTATAACTGCCACCCCCTCCCCGAAATGTCATCCACCTTCATCCTTTTCTCTATTTTATTTTTTTATTTTCCTCTAAGCTCTGCGGGCCCCAGCTGACGAGCCCAGCAGGAAAGCAGCACATGAGCATTGTCATCCCGGCATGATCCCTCCTTGTCTCTGCCTTAGCTGATGGCACATTCAGAGCCTAATTGTCATCTCGGCAGAGCGACTCCATTATTCAGCCTGACACCCCCCCCCCAGCTGTTTGTTGCACTGATGTTATATTAATGAGGCCTGCAAATAAATGAATAGGAGATCAGAGTGCTGCTTGTTCGCAAGAAAACCGATTTTTATTTATTTATTGCTGAGACCACAGACCATGTGGAAGTTTTATGCTGTTAAAGGGACACTGGCAGTGACGGTACGGCCCTGCAGTCAGACCGTCCAAAGAAAAGGACACTTTATATACTACTGTATTTACTTTCATGACTATTAAAACACAATCTCTTCTTGCTAGTTATGCATCCCCTAGAGGTACGGGAACCTAGGAGTGAGGCCTGTCACCTACAGCTGGAGAATAAGAGAGGGAACTCAGCCCTAGAAAGCAAAAGGAGCAGAAAACACTCTTCTTCTAATGTGAGTGATCCAGAGTGCTTTTAACACAGGCACTTGCACGAGACTCAACGCTACTCTCTAGTCCAGGCGGATCGAGACATTGTGTCACCATTTCCAGCTTTTTCACCCAAATGATGACTCCTGCCAGCATCATGTTGTTCCCACTGGGGCCAGCTGCTCTCTGCTACCAGTTTTCAGTGCAGAGCACCAGGCTCTGCAGGACTGGACGTTGCCAAATGAGACCTTAAATACTCAAAAAGCTCAGATGCCAATAAAAAAGAACCCAACAGCCTCAACAGCAGTCAAGGCTGCAAAGGTATTATGGTCTCCAAGACCATCTCATAAACTGTTCTGAAGGGAAAAGGGGAATATAGCAGAAGTTATCCTGTGATATCGCAAGGTTTGCACTGTGCAATACCAAAGCTGCGGGGTTTCTGCCGGGCTCTGCCGTTGTCTGTAGACCCAACTGCTCGAGACCTTGCACAATTCAGCCACAAAACTCAGCCCTACACAGCGTGTACCCCATCTGCGGATGTCAAAGCACACCAAGAAGGCTATAGTTACTTCTGTCATTCCACTTCTTTTTCCACAGCAGTGGAAACTTAACTTTCTTAAAAAAAAAGTAAAAGGTAAATTCATAACAGCAAGAGTGGGAGGCAGAGTTCAAGGAAAACCACCAAACACTGCAAGACTTAGGATAAAATCACAACAGCTCACAGCACTGCCAGAGCCAGCCGAGGGCATGAAACGACAGATTGCCCTAAAACTTATCTTTCCAGTTGCGGACCCTCACCGTGGAATAGGCCGATCTGCCAACAAAAGCACAGGCAAAGTTTCCTACTCACTGTCTCAGCCCCAAATCCACGCAGGGCAATCTCCCGAGGCTCAGACATCCCCAGCGAGGCACGTCGTGCCTCCCACCTTGAACGCTGAGACACAGACCTGGTTACGGAGACAAGAAACGTGTAACAGCAAAGCTCTGCTCTCTCCTCCTTGGATGGAGACCAAAAATATTGCTTTCAAGTTGGACAGTGATAAAATACTCTGTGACAGTGCCGTGCCTGCAGCCAGCAATGAGAGCCAGCCTGAAAATGCTCAGATGCAAATTATTTAGTGGCTGGAACAGAGTATTTTTTCCCCTTCTTTGCTTAGCTCTAGGAGGGGTAAATAAATCTAAGACTTCTTAAATGTTACAACTGTCTGAACAGTTTATGATGAAGAAAATCTCAGGCAGAGGCCATTTTGCTCGTGGCATCCTGTAACATAACCTCGTGCACCCACAATGCTCGGATAAGGAAAAGGGGAGCTGCCTCCTGCTGCAGGGGACAGCGGGAGACAGCTCACTCGATTCCTTAAAAAGGCTTAGGGAGAGGAGGCATAAAGCTGCTGTGAGCCACTATCTTCGATAGGCTTCTGCTGCCCAGCGGGACGGGCACGGCAGCACAGCCTGGGCAACGCTCGCTGCCGTTTGCGTTAACTCCCTCCGTAACTTTTAAAAAGTTAATGGCAATGGGGACCAGGAGATCTTGCTGCTAGGCCCCCTTTTCTGGAAGGGCTCTGACTTGGAAAGTGCCGGTGCTGGCAGGGCTCCCTGCTCATGAAAGCAAAAGCCAAATGACCTTGGGCCCCAGTAAGGGGCCCTCCATCACCCAACCTAAACTCCAGAGCAGACCTCCCTGTCGCCACACTGCAGCCGCCGAGGGTTAACTTTAACCTGGTTAACTTCGGTCGCTCGTAACGGGCAGGACAAGGTCAACAGCCAGGCAAGCCCTGGAGGCTCATTTTATTTATATATAAATAGCTACAACCTGCCAGATAAACAAAGAGACTAAGGAAGGGGCAGACTCAGTATTTTTTGTAACGTGTTCACCTCTCCACGTGATCAGAGCCACCCCGACCTCTCTTCTGCCATCTCGCCAGCTCCGCTCTGCGCTTCAGTGTCTACAAAACTCTGCACAAGGGAAATAGCTGCCCGTTACTGGCATGACTCAGCCAGGAAGAAAGTTTAGGAAAGAAATGCCAGAGGCCCAGTGATGTCCCCTTGGGCCAGATGGAGTCTCCTTGGCGAGATCCTCCATCAGTCAAGCCCAGCCCCATCGCAACGCTACGAGCCTCTACAGTTTCCTCCTCTCCTTGATACAGAGGAGGCTAATGCCTGCCTCCCTGGGGTTTTGAGCATGAGCTAGTTTAACAAGCTGATTTAGAAACTAATTTGAGTTAAGAGGAAACTTCCATGTTGTCAAGAAGGTCTTAGTTAAGCTGGTACAAGTACGTATGCTGAAAAGCCCTTGTTTAGCCACAAACATCAGCGCAAGAGGCCACTTCACTACCACGTTGTTTTACACCCTGGTCCTCCTCCTTTGCAGTATGGACGAGTGCTCAAGACAAGGGAGGCTACTGGGGGGGGAAGTTCACTGAGAAACCAAAACCTTCTCTCATCCCCACCTGATGCGAGTGTCACTCCTAATAGTAACGTTAACAGACCAAGAGCAGTTTTACTGGTAAAAATGCTCCTGGGAGACATTTTGCATCCCTCAGTGGTCTGAGCAGAAACATCAGAAACATCAACTATAGACTAATTAGCTCCCCAGTTTAATTAGCATTCATGCAGCAGTCCATAGCGGTCACCCCACTGCTGAGAGCGATGCCTGGCAAGTGACAGCTGCAGCGCGGGGGCAGCCGGGTTGCAAACTCTGCTCATGTGCTAAAGAATCTGCACATTAATTTCACGGAAAGTAGTGGAGCGTTTTATTCGCTCTTCTTCGGCGCAGGGCAGACGATGATGTATTTTCAGACTAGATGGAAACAGATGCAAATCAATTTTGCTAAAATTAAGGAGAACAGGCCGGAGCCGGACAGCCTCCAGGCACCCTCACTTACCTCGGTGATGCGTGGGTTGGAGCACTTGACGTTTCTGCTGGACCAGTCGAGCCAGGGCTGAACGGCGGGGGAGCTGCAATGCCGGCGCAGCGTGCACTTGGCCTCGCCGCTGCACCAGCCGCACTCGAACTTCTGCTCGGCCTTGAGGCAGAGGCCGCAGCTCTCCCGCTGGGCCGCGCACTTGTACAGGTGAACTGCGGAGAGGGAGGACGAGCAGGGCTGAGCGCCGCTGCGCCGGTCCCCGGGGCTGAGAGGAGTCGATCTCCCAGGGACGCGACACCCCCGGCTGCAGTAACACAGCTCTCCCTTAAATCCCGCTTCCCAGCCCCCCTTCCCACGCCGCAAAACCAAACCCGAGCGGACGTCACCTTTCAAATCCTCGGGGTTGTCGATAACAAAGTTCCCGTTCCAAACCACAGCAAAGTCCACTGCTAAGTTGCTTATGTCCGTCCCATCATAGAGATACTAAAGAAGAAGATTGAGAGTGAGATGCTTGGGAGGATGTATCAGAGTCACTAATGCAAAAAGAGGGTCTTTTTTTTGTTGTTTGTTTTTAAACGATGTCCATTCTTCAGTTAAAAACCTGTGCTGATGTCTGAACGACCAACAGGTTTACACTTCATCCCCAGGGTCCTGCTCCGGCTCCCTCACGCTCACCAGGAAGAGATAATTAAATCAGACCCAGGCCCCTAGAGAGGTAATAGATTAATTATTCCACTCTCATAAGCTGCTCTTGTCACTCAGTCGCTGGCTTATCAATACGGCCCCTCCAGTGAAGCAGGCCAGAAGGATGCTGCCTGCAGGCCACCTTCTCCTCTAGGCACCACGCAGCCCGGTGTCACTGGGAGCCGAAGACCACGCTGCGCAGCTCTGGCTGGTAAAACGGGCAGTAACGGAGAAGGCAGACCGTGCAGAGCTTGTCCACGTGCAGAAACCACATAGTTTTCACTTACATTTAGTTATACCGTACATCTGGTTACATATTGCTTTGCATGCCTTCTATGAAGTTTGTATGAAACCAGACCTTCTGCTCAACTGATAGAACTGCAAGTACAGAATTGCCCTTAAAATCTCTACCTACTTTTTCCTATTTGCCTAACAGTGATAAAAGTGCTTTCCTATGTTTATAAATCACTTTGGATAGGAAAAGTACTATATAGTATTAATACATTTATTAGCCACCAAGCTGCAAGGCCCAAAGACAGCAAGTGATGTATAAATGTCTGGTGAAATTTTTAAAAATTCAAAACTTCATTAACAATTTAAGACCATCTTCGCTGAATATTAAAGTAGACCCTGAAGTTCTTCGTTCTGCTGCCTAAACAAACTGCTCGCGCCCTATTTGCCCAAGGACCGCTCCGAGTGCACAGCGAGGACTCAGAGGAGCAAGTTCTCCCCTGCCCTTCTCGCCGCCGGAGCGTGCTCGGGATGCGCCCATGCGGTGCAGGTGGAGGGTGCGCTTTGGGCAGAGGGAAGCTTGTGTTTGCCTTATGCACGGCGAGTTAAAGCCCTCCCTGGGAGAACCGCTACGCTTTTGACATCGAGCCTTCCCAAAGGCGCCGCGGCGAGCTGGCAGCAAAAGCCTCCCAGGTCTGCTCGCCGGGGCTGCGCCACGTCCCGCGGCAGAGCTGCCCCCCGCCCGCTCCCGCAGCGGCATCCCGGGGCCGTCTGCAGCTCCCTGCAGCGCCGCGTCGCGCCGGCAGCGCTCCTTTCCCCCCCCTCCCCGCTCCGCGCGGCTTCTCTGCCGTCAAGCCGCCCTGGCCTGGGATCTGACAGCTCCCTGATAAGGGCTCTGCGATTCTCCTTATCTCTCCGCTGTGAATTAGCTCCCCTGAACACCTTTGTCTTGTGCCCTCTTCCTCCTCCTCCTCCTCCTCGCTGACCCCCTGCGGTCGGACAAGCGGCTGCCGGATGACGGATCTTCCCCGGGCCAGTGCTATAATTGAACACCTTGCGTGCCCACGGCAGATTCCCACCTGGAAGTCGGAATTAGCTTACCTCTCGGGTTCTTCACTCTTTCCTACCCCCAAACCAGTTCCCTCCCCCTTCTCCTGAGGTTAAACCGGCCTCTTTCGCAGCGTCTGCGCCGCGAGCCCCCGTCCGCAGGCAGGGCTGCGCCCGGGCGGCCCCACGGAGCAGGGACGCGACCCGCCGCCCCGCCGCCGCCGCAGCCCCTCGCGCTTTGCCCTGCTCGCTCCTCCGTGCCCTTCCCCGGAGCCTCACCGAGCTGTTCTGGCACTGGACGCTGGAGCTGTTGAAGCGCAGGGCGGGCACGCGGTGGATCGCTCCCTGGATGCTGAGCACGCACTCGTACCCGCGCTGGCCCGACTGCGGCTGGGGCAGGTTTCGGGCTTTCAGCGTGATGGGTTTCACCTCTCCCACCGGGATCAGGATCTCCTCGGTGGGCAGGAGCTGCGGGCAGTCCTGGGGGAGACACAAGAGAGCAGAGGTTACCGCGACGCTCAGCCAACTGCTCCGGCCGCCTCGCAGCCCCGCGGCGCTCGGGACAGTCATCCAAAGCCTCGGCACCCGGGATCAGCAAATCCCTGCCACGTTCCTCGGTCTGCCACAAACTAAGTGCAGAAAAAAGAGCCCCTTGATGCAGTCTCCCTGCCCGGGGAGCGGTGCTGAGTTTGTCATTGCAGTCACACAGGAAGGAGCATCGCTATGCAGAGAAGAGCGCGACGGCACCCTCCTTCCCCCCAGCTTGCTGCGGGTTACGGGTTTTATCTCTGGAGCCACGAGGCCTCCTACCCCCGGCTCTCGCCGTCCCTGCAGAAGCAGGAGGCAGCCCGTGTCCGCCTGCCTCGGCGCCCGGCTCCTCTGCGAGGTGGACTGGCTGCTCCTGCCGCTCGCTGCACGCTCACCCTGTTTTTTTTTTTTTAATCTCGTTTCATCGCTTGCAGCACACGAATGTGTGCTGCTTCAAAAGAAGGCTGATCAGCATGGGACGTGCTTCCCTCTTGCTACCAGGTACTGTTCTGCTCTGTCCTGTCTGAGCGAAGTTATGCCAACATGCCACCAATTTCAGACGCTGCATTGATTTCTGCTCTATCTGCTTTCACCCTCACCATTTTCCGAAATCTCGCCTTTCTGAAACCCCCAGGGAGCTCACTGCAGTGCCCCCACGCTGCTGTTTGTGCTGAGAGTGTCTTAGCTGCGAGGTCCCGGGGTGGATGTGGGCCTCCTCCAGCTGGGCCTGCCAGGCATCCCGAGCCGAGCCGAGCCGAGCCAAGCCACCGGCTCTGTTTCTGGGATGCGATGCTCTTCCCTCCTCCGGGCTGCTGCAAAGCGGAGGACGTCCAAGGACAGGAGGATTTGGTTGCAGTAAGTATCCAGGGAGTGCAGGGTTAGGGTTTTCTCAGACAGGATTAAGCACCCTAATCCTGACTCCCCGGGGCCTGGGAAAATCTGCTAAACCGGCCTTTTCTCTAGGAATCACAGAAAGCGTTTGGCACGTGCAATAAACTCAGAGCCTCCTCCAGCAAATGGTATCTGTGAAGGTCCTGCAGCGCTTTCCTGTGTGATGTTCTCACCAAAGAGGAGGCTGCTCTCGATCTGAGGAGCTAACACCAGGAGGGATCTCTTCCAGCGGAGGGACACTGAAACCAAACTGAACTGGTGCGTGTGCGACTCGATCTTAGTACGGACCGGTGGGGCAGGAGACGCTGCACAGTAATGGGGAACGCTGCCTGTCCCTCGCCACGCGGTGAAGACAGCAACCACCCACAGGCAACTGCAGAGCTCCTGCGACGGGGCGTTCGCTGCAGGCACCGTGCCGCGCTGGCCAAGGCGCGAGGCTGGCCCGGGAGGTGCCGGACCTCTGTGCAGAAGAACGCTGATACCCCTCGAATCTGAGACATTCGTTCTCTGTCTTCTTCACAACGCACCCTTTGGGCCTCAGAAATGGAAGCCTCCAACTCTTCTGGAAATAGGCCCTTCAGGTACCTTACGGGGCTTTTGCAAAGCCAGCTGTCGGCGTGCAGGAGCTTTCCTGGTTTATCTGGAGCCCTGGCAGCTGCTGGGCAGGAGGGAAAGGGATTTTCCAGGGAAACTCAGTGATTCAAGCAAATGGTCAGTGGCAGCAGCTCCTGCTTCAGATCAAAGTCTGTTCACCTCAGGGATAGAAACTGGAGCTGTTCCAGCTGAGTCAAATGCAAATTTGGAAGCATGTTATAGCTACAGCCTTAAAGCGTCATCATCCTGCCAGGCCATGGCTAACCGTGGGGTGGTGGGGGGGGAACGACCAGGAAAAGGCAACCAGGAGCAGCGGGAGGCTGCTCAGCTGGAGGAGGAGGAAGGCAAGGAAGAGGGGTCGAAACAAAACAGCACAAAGAAGCATCACTTCGGGCCCTCCCTGCTCCAGTCTGGAGAAGCATGCATGGAACGGATGAGGAAAGAAAGGCTGACGGGCTCTCCGTGTCCCGGCATCGAGTAGGGCTCTAGAGAACCAGCAAACCACAGCAGACTCTGGGGAAGAGTCTGATGCAACCTGTGGTTAAGAGCTGAGGCTGTTAACCAGGTCCTGTTCCTGCAACACACGGCACCAGGTTTGCTAACAGCAACCAGTGGAGCTGGAACTGAAGCCGCCGGCGGTGGGAGCTTCAGGAGCCGCTGGGGACCTGGAAGGACGCAGAGGCTCCCCAGGCTGACCCCAGCGCAGGTGAAAGCTGCATTTAGTAAAGGACGATGCTTATTCCGTGATGGCAATTTCGTAAACAAATTTAGGAGTTCTCAGCTAGAGCTGGTGAAAGATTTGCAATGAAAGTTACTCAATCCCTGAAAAATGCCTCATTTTGGAGTGTACAAAATATCATGAAACTGGAAGCAGTCTATTAAATTTTCCAGCGAAAACAATATGAAAACATTTCAACCCTCCGTGTGACTGCAGTAAAGGAAAAAAGAGCAAAAAGCTGCTGCCTCCAAGACTACGTATTCAAAAACGTGGCAGTAGGTGGTCTTGGGCTCTTAAAACACTAAGCCCAGCAGTCAAAACGTTAAGTGCAGAGAACTGCTGTGTTTTGTTTCCACTTCTGCCGCTATCTGGCCAAAAGAATGCAATTGTTAATTAACAGCAAGTTTTATATTGCAGTAGCTCAGGGCTTCACCAGGCAGGTTGTATGCAAAATAAAACAAACTTGTCCCTGCAAACAGCACTCTGCAGCGGAGCAGACCAGCAGTTGCGCACGAGCCACGAGCGCCTGCTGCACGTCCGAACGATACTGGAAGCTGCACTCCAAAAAAGACCTCCCGAAGCACGATACTGATGTGCCGTTCCTCCCATCCCCTACCCGTGGGATCTCCCCACCCCGCACACTACCCCTTCTCGCCATCCCGGGGGAGACGAGCTTCCCTTGCTTTAGACATCAGGAACGGCAACGTGCAGAGAGGAAGCTTCTGTCACAAGCGTTTAAATTCGGTTTAGCTCTAACTCCCTTTGATTGACTGGAAATAGAAACCTAAATACCTGTAGGTAGGTGGTACTAAATAATTAATCGCAAATTAAAGTAGAATTTTGGAGGAAAAAAACCCACCAGCGGGGCTGCGTGTCCCTCGCCTTCGGCACCCCGGCTGGCAGCGAAGCCGAGCGCCGCGGCCGGGCGCGCGGGCAGCAGGCGCCCGGCTCCTCCGAGGTTGTTTCGCTACGGGCTCAGGCAAGTCGTAAACGAGAACCAGATGCTACCCTCGCTCGGAGGAGCCGGTAGCTTAAACTGCTGCCTCATAAACCTTTTTAGTGGCACTTTTCCGTATGTATTTTTTATTTTATTTCTAACAGGGACTTTCACGGATTAACAGCCAGGAGTGATTTTAAACTCCAGCAGCAAGAAAGCTGGCTCTGCTGGGAAGGGAAGAGCAGCCGCTTTCTCCCGCGGAGCAGGTTTGCAGGCTGCAAGGGAACCTCACCTACGAGGCTCCCGAGGGCCTGGTGTCAGGGGTTCAAATCCCAGCTCAGCCTTTACCCTACCCCCAGCAAACTGCTAAGATCCACAGCGTATTCCCTTCCCAAATCCGGGCAGTCTTGGCACCTACACCTCTTCCTCCTTGCTACACGTCACACATGTACCATTTTATACTCAAGATCTTACTGCATTTGGGCTTTTTGCAATTAACCTCAAAGTGTTATAGAGGACCAACAGGAGAGGAATGGGTCCAGGGAGGTTCCCAGCTCTTTGGAAAGTCTATGTTTGGGAGGAAAGGTGTCCTGGAATTGTAAAATCTTTTATCGCATTGTGATAAAATATAAAAATCTCTAACTATATCACCAGAGGGAGAATCTCAGTGCACAGTCCTGAGAAAAATGAATATGTTATGGATCATTATCCTTTCTGGCCACCGCCATTCGTGAGATGACTGTTAAGAAATGCTTTTTCCTACCGAGACATAGGAGGGGACTTACATTTTCAAATCTGCTCTGTAGTACTGGAAATGCAGGTAGCAAAAATTGTTCTAGCGTCATTAGAGGCGAGCAGGATATAATAGATTTTCTCTTCCTTTTCTTTGAGCAGGGGTTTCACTGGGAGAAAAATGTCACATTGGGATTCTGGTGAAAAGAAAGCCAGCCAGACTGAGCGCCCTCCGCTCCGGGGCGAGCGGAGCATTGCAGCCCCTCGGTGTTGCCTGACAGCTACACTGACCACGTTAATAAGGGGTATGCATTTAGGAATGGAGGGATGTGCAGGAAGATGCCACGTTACCGAAAGCACAGGGCACTTGCGGGGAGCCACAGCGCTGCTGGCGGTTGCTACTGAATTTATCAGACGAGCGAACGAAGCTCCAAAAACCTGTAGGGCTTGCGGAGGGTGCTGGGCTCGCTCGGCTGCCGCACGCATCGCGGGCAGCGCTGCTGGGGGCTCTCGCTCCCCTATTTGTGCCGCTTCCAACCCAAGCTCCGCGTTCAGCTTTCAGGTCTTCTTTCCTTAAATTGCTGCCGTGGTTGCCCATTCGCAACCTCCTCCAGGCGCTACCGGATTTAAAAGCGGCTTTGCTGGGGCGTATCGGCGGCTTCCTCGATGCCTCTCGCGGTGCTTCTTCACCTGCTGGGAACTGCCTGGTCGCTGCCAGGCGGCTGGCACCCTCGCCCCTGCCGCGCGCCCCGGGGGAAGGTCCCCTCCGCGAGCGGCGAGCGGCACCGTGCCCTGCTCGGGACGGCCCAGCTCGGCCTGCTCGACTCTGCTTTTCACCCCTGCTACTGCCAGGAAGATCCGAGTGTCCGGAAAATACAGAATAAAAGAGAGAACTGCAGTCAGTGGAATATGTAATTTGTTCCCTAATCAGTTTGCTTTGTTTTTTAATTCATGAGAAGTAAATCCTGCAGTGAGCTAGAAAGGCCGTTATTACCTCCTCTTGCTAAGCAAACACACGCTGGATTCTCTCATTATCGTTCTGACTTCTGTAAACCAGAATAAACACAAATCAAGAGATTTGCTGGAGAAAGACAAGACTTCAATGCCTTAGCGGTACAGACTTGTAAGGAATGTTCTATGTACGAAATATCATCACACATAACTTACAAAGATATCTTACGCTTCTCCAGCACCTTTTAGCCTCAGAGCTTCCGAGGTCTATAAACATCTCCAACACCAGAGATTTGCATCTTTCTCTGGAGCAGAACAGAGCACCCAGGTTTGTTACTTGTGCTTAACAGAACAGTTTTAGTAGGTCAAATCTTCTTGCTCTTATTTGCAAAAAATCCTCCAGAAATGAGGGACATTCCTTTTGACTACAGAATCCAGCTCAAGCGGAAGAAAATACAATATTTTTGTACTTGTCACCTTAAAAAAAAAAAAAAAAAAAAAAAAACTCTACAAATGTTACCTCATTACACATTGTAAAGTTAGAAACATAAATGAACCTGGCACATGAATATAAACCCTTGGCTCTTAGTTATGTTCCCAGTGATATAAATTACAGTTTCCATTACTCATGGAAACACATTACTCTTCATTTATGCTACTGGAAAGGAGAGCAGGTCTTGCCCCTTAGCAACCACACATAAAAGGAAGAAAGTCAGTTGAAACTAGATTTTTCTCACTAAAATTCATATCAAATGACCTTTTCTCCTGTGTTTCACGCGGTATGAATGTGCTGTAACTCATGTCTCGGCCTGTATTTTATAAAGTGCCAAGATATTTACAGCCATGTAAATACAGACACCAAAGTCCGGAGACTTTTCTCCCCCATGAACAACCTTGTGGACCAGATGTGAGGATAACAGTGACCTCTGACAAAACTTCTGCTCACCCAAGCGGGGACAGAATACAGGTGGGAACTTCCTTCTTTGATGCCCAACACTGCTGCCCACCCGCTGCAGCGGTACAGCACATTTTCCCACATGTCTCCTTGCCCCCAAAGAGTAAACACCGCAGCTCACATATATCAGAAATCTACTGACAAAAAGGGTTGCCAATAAGCTCAAACCAATCTTTCCAAATAGAGACGACTTAGTCTTGCTGCACGCCCAGGCTTTTTGTTGCTATTGGTACTCTTTCCAACACATACATCTCTAGAAGTCAGATGCAACCCAACATAAAGTCATTTGCTGACTTCAGTGGACTTAGATGTGACCCTTCCACATTACAGACCCCACTCAGGTATTCTGAGATGGGGACTTTACAGATAGATATGAGGAAATTCAAAGTTGTTTTATTTCTGTCACGGAGCATCAAGCAGCAGTGAGCATCAACTGGTACAATCTGGTGCAAAGACATTGCTTTCAAAGTCATAATAATTTAAACCTAAACTCAGAGGAGTCAGAACGGAGCTGAAACCTGGCTCTGCACTAAACTTTAAGAATCTGAAACACTCCACCTTCCAATTCAGCATCTCACATGTGGAAACAACATTATCCACACACAGTGGACATCAAGGAAGGCACGCATCACATGTTCTGGGAAACTAATAGGATTTATTTGGTTCTAGCTCTCCACTGGGATCGGGTGTAAGACTATACCTATGTTTCTACACTCTTCTTAATCTGCATGTTTTATTCATTTACAGAGATGCATTTTATAGCCATAAGCCTTACACACACACAAACCCAACCCCTCAGACACATTAAAGTGATATTACAGGCCTGATTTGAAGCGGCAAAGGTCTCAAGGCTCCATCTGTTTCACCTTGGGACTGAAGCTTTGCAAAGTGAGACAGTCAGTGCTACACAGCCACGAGACCTCTCCTGGCAGAGACCCTGCTTTTAGGGTGCAAGTCCGCCCCAGGCCTCTGTGCTCTCGTTGCTCCTTAGGTAGCAATGTCTAACCAGGCACCTTCTGCAGATAAATGAAGCCTCAGGCTAAGAAAAGGCTGAAAATACAGGTGCTTATGTTATTAACTCTTAGAGAACCGCCTGCCTGAGAACAAAAGCCTCAAAGCAGCCTGGTTTTACACTATGTCAGAAACTTCCCACCAGACGGAAGATATCACGAACGGTTAGCACCACCCTGGAAGACAGCTCTGCTTTGAAGGTGTTGGAGGCTTCTGTATTCACTCACCAATGAGTCCAAATCAGATGTGCCTTGTTTACAAACAATATACTTTAACTTTTAAAAAGGCAACAGCATGATATAAAACACATATCTGACAGTCAAGCTACGTCCTTTCTCAAGCATCATAAATGCCCATGATTATCATTTCCCAGCACTGGTGGCTTTACCGGACACCCTCCACCCTCCGTGACAACGCACCAACCCAGCCCCAGCCCCAGCCCCAGCCCTCTGAGTCACCGGCACCTGCTGCTGAACACGGGCACTGGAGCTTAGGAACCAGTTCCTGTCCACGGGGCATAGGGAGACAAAGAAGCTTGTTCTCTCTGTTGTATTTTCATGGAAAGCAGGGCAAAAAACCAGCAGCATTTAGTTTAGTCGGTAGATTCAGAAAATTGCAAGGAGCAAGCGCACAGATCACAAAAAGGGGTTTGCTTTCCACTATCACCTTGCAGCGTGGCTATGGCTTTGAGCTCCTCTCCTTTCCTAAGGCAAACAGAGGATTGCTAATAGCATCAAAGGGAATAGGTTGCACATCTGAATCCAGCTGGGACACAAGTTATGATGGGCCAAGAGTAAAAGGGAATATTTGGTATGCTTTCTAGTAAATTAAATATAAAGTCACAAGAAAATTTCGAACCCCATGTGAACATGTGTGGAAATCTGAAGTGAGAAAGCGCACGTGGGGCTGAAAGTAGGCCAGCATGTATCTGTGTGTTGCTCTCTCTGAATCCTCCTTGATGGAGGCAATTCTGGCTGAAGGGCTGTTATTAATGTTCTGATTCCAAACACAATAGACTTTCCGCTATGAAGGGAACGATGTTGATAAGCACAAACACTTTGCCAATATATCAGGCCATGACACAATGAGAACATTGTGATCTGAATTGTTTTAAGTGAAGAAACTTTTATGAGGCATTTATTTGATGTGTTAGCACGAGTGAAATACCCATAATAAAGGCATTAGAACTGCACTGTGTACACAAGTGTTGATTCATTTACTTTAAATAAGCAAACGAATTAGGGCTGGGTTCACATGTTCAGAGGTGCAGAAAAGTCATGATGAACAGCAAACCATCCTTATTATTATCATCAGCCCTAATCAAAAGTATTCACCAGAAAGGCTTTAGACAACATATAACATCCACTGCTAAGAAACAAACTAATGGAAGCTCTACAAGATGAGGAAACAGAGAAGAACTTTGGAGACGTAAGAGTCCTGTTCCTCTGCAGATCACAGCAGGAACTGGCAGACAGACACCAACTCTTCACTCACTCGGTGTGATCTCAGGTAATGATCTCCTATGCTTTCCCAAGAGTAAAATGGAGATAATGGAATTGTCCTACTTTACCAGAGAGTTGTCAAGCTTTAAAAACAGCAGCTTTAAAAAACATTTTTGATATCATAGGGTTGAAGACCTATAAAAATGAGGACTGTAATTGTGAAGTCTGGGAAGACAGATAATGCTCTGAGTCTGAAGGGAAAAAAAAACTTCACACCACTAGCAAGAAGGAAAAGCAAAGATTGGTTCAGCTAGCAGCCTGGGAATTCGAGTCACATCCATTTAATGGCTCAGTGTTTTACTCCACTGACTGATCTTCCTCCCTTTTCTCATGCATTCACTCTGTGCCTCCACTATCTACTGATGCGGGTTCATATTCATCCTTGTTAATCTTGCTTTCCTTGCTTGTTCAGCATTCTCGTGTGTCCTCACTGCTGTCTGGCAAAGTTGCTTGTGGGCTATGCCTCCTTCCAACTTTTAGAAGCATTTTTGGAATTGAGCCCTATGCCTTTTATTAACTCTTAACAGAGATAGCTCCTGGTTCACAGCACTGGAACCCAAACCAATTCTCCTTTTCAAAGTTTGGGGCTGTTCACATTTGTAATTCCCTTCCTAATGAGTTTACAGCCAGGCTACAGCCATAAATTTCAGACCGGTCAACACAACCCACTGAATGACACCAGGAGCCCCACCAAGAGCTCTGCATCTGAATGGTCGCTTGCTGCTGGGCAAATCACTGCGTGCCTTGTATATAAAGCAGAGTGACTGAAATGTACTGGTCTCTGAGAAGTCTTCGAGATCCCTGGAGGAAAGCATTACAGAAATTATAGCTATTGCTGAATTTAAGCACACCCACTTAGGAGAGGTTTGGTGTTTTTGCTAGACTGACACTTTCTTGCTAAGCTCCTTCAAAGCTGCTTCTGCACTTTTAGATGTCAGTCAAGACAGACGTGCAGGAGAACCCCTCCGCCCTCTGCAAAGTCAAACCCCCTCATATTAACATTGGTTATGCTACGTGTGCCACAGGAAAAGCACAGCAGGAAGCACTCAAAACAGCCCCAGTACCTCAGAGACGTTGATCCGCCCCTCCTGAAAGGAACACGTGGTGGGGTCGTGGGTGCAGAGGTTCCGGTACTTGCACCAGTGGCAGCGGAAAGCGCTGTTCACGCAGGACAGGCACCTGCGGAGAGGAAGACAGGATCAGCTCCAGAGCTGGCTCCCAGGGTGCAGCGCCCACACGGGCACAGCTGGGCTTAGCCAGGAGCCCGGGCTCAGCTTCGCTCACGGGGTAACAACTGCTCTGGAGAAAACTAACCCAAAACTGACCACACAGTCCGACCTACAGCTAGAATCACTCCAGTTGTTTGGTCAAACCCTGCTTCTGTCAGCAATCTGAACTATATAAACGGCTTCTGGTCTAGGAAAGGGATGGTCTGATACAGCAAAAGTAGCAAACGGTGCAATCTTAGGTTTGGGAAACCGCTCAAAAGACAGTCTTTAAACAACCTGTAAATTCATTCACTAATAAAACCCAAGCGTGGATTTACGACACATCATTACACTGGGGTACAACAAAACACAGTCTCTGGACTTAATTTTTAGTTTCAGTAGAAAGTGGAAAACAAAGGAAGCTTGGCAAAATTGGATCAGCTGTTTTACAAGTTAGGAATGCCTAAAGCCATGGTAACACTCCTGCTTGGCCTTGGAGAGCAAAGTGTCCAGCAAGCACTTTTGATTTATATTGGAAGAAATTAACTGTTTATGAAATCTTTTTGAAAGACTGGAGACTCCTTTCAGACATGGGGTATGCCCAAGTGCCAAGGAATTGGCTGGATATTTTTTTATCCCTTACTTTCTAATCAGCTGCCAATTAGATGAAAGGTTCATGACAGCTGTTACTATTTGCAGGAGCAACCTGCTCCACCTCTGAGGCCGGTCCTCGATGTTACATGACAGCAGTGCTTTGATGACTGTCTGTTGGCATAAGCGTAAGCCACTCTCATGGGATTTGATTCAGCCAAGGTGCTGGACAGGCAGGAGAAGGATCAGCACTCAGGACCCTGCAACCAGCCCACCCTACCAGCACCTCGGCATACTGGCACGACGCGGGAACGTGGCAGCAGAAACCTAGAGGGTGAGACAGAACGAGAGTAGCAAAAGCCAGAGCGCTCGGCTCCGTCAGCGATGCTCGGAGACCAGGTGCTGGCTGTCAGCATCTTTCCTACAAGAACATCATTTCTAGTTGGTTTTGGCATTTTATTTAAGCTGTTCTAGATCCCAAAGGGAAAGACTTGAAAAACATCTGAATTTCAAACAAATCTGCTCCTTTATAAGGAACAATTTTTTTTCCCTCTCTAAAATAACATCAGTAAGGGCAATTTGAATAAAAACAATCTTTTTACCAAAAGCCAGCCATCTACATAAAACCAACATCACTGTGGCTCAAGCAATTCAGCTGGTACCGGGGTACAAATGCCACCTGGAGTGACAGAAGCCAGAGCAGCAAGGTTGATGGAAAGCTGTGGGGGTTATTCTTGCACTTGCACCTCTTCCTGGGAAGGACACGGAGAACAGACACAGCACAACACCCAAATCCTCAGGCTCTGAAGTGCATTCTGGGCGAATGTCGCCGGTGAGGGAGGAGAGCAGGTTGTCACTGCCCTGCCTCTTCAACCTGCCTGAGCTGTGTTGGGCCAGCTGGGCAGAGGTGCCACTGCCTGGTGTTTCTTCTTCAAGCTGCTGCCCCTCGAATGCATATATAATAACTTAATTGTATTTTCCTTCTGATGCATTCACAGTGACCTTAATAGCCAGGGAAGCTTATTCTAATCATGCAAATGCAAATCTGGGGAGAAATATCAAGTGCTGCAAGTCTATTTAATTACTCATTTATCTGACCCATTTCTGTAGCATTTCTCCCACCCTCCCTCACCGGACTCAGACCTGGCCTTTAGCTTTCCTGGCTGGACCTGATGAAGCTCTTTGCTGATCTTAGCACTGCTGGGATCGAGGGGGGAGGACCTCTTTGATCGTCCAGGCCAACAGTTTGGTTTGGCACCTCTCACTGTCCTGTGGTTTTCTGGCTGCTGCTTTCAGCTCTGCTCGGCCCCAGCTGAGCAGGCTGAGGGCTCCCTGCAGACCCTGAGCTCTCACAGTCTTGCAGAAGGTCACCACTTTTGCTCTTTCATCCTGACCCTGCTTTCTTAGGGACCACTGTTTCTCCTTCACTTCTCAATGAAGGTGCATCTCTCCATCTCATCTATTCCTTCTCTTATTAAAATAGACTTAAAACCGAAACCACTACCGAGTTCCCTAGGCCCGCCTGGAACCCCCTGGGACACAGGAATGCATGTACCTGAGAGCTGAGCCACCTCAGCCTGTGCACTCACATTTTGATCAGCGTCTGAAGTTTAACAGAATCAGTCTGCAAAAACAGCCTATTCTTGTCTTCGCCAACCACAAGCATCTGCCCTTCTTAGCCTAAAGCAAACTCCCAGAGGGTACATGCTTCACACAAAGCACAGAATCATTTCTTTTGCTACCATGCAGCCAGCAATGGCGGAGCTGCTCCCCAGCCTTGTCTCTAAACTCCCTAGCAGTTGCAATGAAGAGTCTCAGAAATCAATGGCTCTGTCTTCTGCAGCAGCTGAGACCTGTCTTCCTTTCTCTCTTTCATGTGTTGTGATTCATTCCTGCTAGGCTGGCTCATGCCCTCATTGAACTTACTGATAACGAGCCCAGTTTGACGTAAGCGCTACAGAGTTCACAACCATGCTAACATATTGTCTCCAAACACATGGTCAGATGAAGCCAAATGACTGGACAGAGGAGATGTATCACCTCTCCTGATTCAAACCTCCACTTCTAAGAGAAAGTAAAAGTCCCCTGTAATGTTATCCCTTGAGCAAATCCAGAGCTATGAGAATCTAGCAAAACTGCTGAAAGGACTGCATGTGTTGGCAGCGGGCGAGAGGCAGAGGCTGATGCTAGAAAGCTTGACTGAGGGACAACACAGTACGGACAAAGTTGCACACAAGCGTTAACATGATGGGAGGCAACGATCGCTGGAGAAACGCATGCGGTCTACCATGAGAGATAATGTGAGGAGACTCACAGGGCTCCTTTCATCCTGGTAGCCCTGCTATGTGCTGTGCCTCCCCCTGCCCCCTAGATTTTTTTTGAATATATGCCTAGAAAAACTCCCTGCAAGCCAAGCTCATCAGGACACACCACAGTCTAACAAGTACATCAGGGAAGGTCATATAGTTTGAGGCTTTAAATCTAGTTCAGAAAGGTTGGGAATGACTCTATGTTGGCACTTCTTGACCCCTAACAACCAGCTAGAGCAGCAAATCATGCTCCAAAAGCAGAGCTGACGGCTGACCCCTGCAGCGGGAGATGCCACCCAGCCTTGCAGGTCAGCCTGCCTTTCGTAATCTGACTTCTGGCAGGTCCTGCCTGCATTTCACTTTGGAGTTTGAGGCTTGCTTTGTTTCTAGAGAGGAATCTATAAACACTTCAGATCTGTAAACATGCTTTTAAGGCCAGCCAGCTGCGCGCTGCCTTCCAGGGCCAGGAGTGGAAGATGTGCCCGTGGGGGATATGTTTGTACAACGCTCAGCAGCGCGGGGGCCTTGCACTGCCTGCCCTCTCGGAGCAGCTCTCAGCGCCCGCGGTCAAATGCTCAGGCTGACACTCGTGCAGCTGCAGTGGGCTCTGGAGGGCCTCCCTACCTGGACCGAGGGGAGACAGGCAGCAGGGAGCCTCTCTGCTCAGAACGCTTTTGCTCACTCCATCTTGAGTACATCAGCTGTGCTCAAATGCCCATGCCGGAGACTTCCCCGCTGCTGCCCTCCTGAGGTTGCCTCCTGCTACAGTGTCCTCCTTGATCTCGTGGAGGATCTGTGCAGGACCCAGCACCACGCACTCCTGGCTTGGTGCAGAGGGGAGAGGGTCCATCTCCTCTGGGCATGCTCACAGCCTGCTTTCCTGGAGTCTCCCAGAGACACTCTGCTCTCCCTTTGCCAGCTGCCTGGGAAGATCTAGCTGAGTTCACAGTTGCAGGATCATGCAGCTTGGGGGCACCAGCATGTTAAGGTTTTTTCAGGCTCACTCAGTCTCTGTCTCTTGAGGCAGAGAAACCTATACACAGATTTGGAAAGGTTCACGCAAGCAGGGACCTGCAGGCTCTCCTTCAATTGCTGGCTCAGAGTACCTCTCTCCTGGCACTGAACCTGACAGCATGATAAACCCCTCCTGTTGGGCCTGCAGTCCAGCACTCATTTAATAGCCCTTTCTCTTTTTCAGTCTGCTGCTTCCCTCCATACATCCCTCCCTCATGCATCTCAGAGGCACAGAAAAGGCTTTGGGGCTTTACATGGATTAGTTCAGAGTGGCTTCGATTTGCTAGCTAGCCTGGAGAAACGGTGGCTTCTGGGAAAAACAGTTGACTATACCCCTCAAAAACAGATGAATAAATAAGAAACCTACTCCCTGCTTAGGCCAGCGAGGAGAAGGGAGGGTGTACTCACAGCTGGTGGGCACTGCAGTTGTAGAACTTGAGCTCCGTGCTGACAAATGTCTTCCCAGTCTCCCTAGATTTCAGCTGCAGCACGACGCCAAACCAGTCTGCAGAGCGAAAAATAGCCAGACAGTCACTCCAGCAACAGAAGACGTGGGGGCATCCTCTCTGGGCCTGTCTGACAGTTTCCCAAGCCATCTGCGTTGGGGTAGGAGGTGGAAAGCAGGTTGCTCTTGCTGTCCTGCTCTCGAAGGCGCATGACTGCGAGTCTGCACCAGCTCCCGAGGTTCGGCCCCGAGCAGCCAGCGCAGCCGCCTGCCCCGGGCTGCCTCTCCCAAGCACCTCCGGGAGCTGAGCTAGCTGTCTCCAGCAATCCCTCCAAACCAAATCAGATTTGACGGTAAAATGCGTTGAAGACACAGGGTCTAAACACTGCCTTAGGTCACATCTGAAATGAGTTTGGGATTTCATCCCATTCCTTAAAGAACTTCTCTCCTCAGCACAAAAACATACTAACTCAGTCTACTCTGACAAGCAGCCCAAGACTAGAACAGGAGACAATTTTGGAAACAAGGGCATTAACGGAGCTTTTTAGGAGACTCAGCACCCGATTCATTAAGGGCAGATTGTTCTCCCAGAGCTGCTGTGGGCTACGTCTGCACTGGCCTGGCTGCCCCCATGGCTCTCAGCAGCTCCGTGTTCACTAGTACTCAGCCTCCATATACTGTTTTAGAAATGCAAAGATATCAGCAGGGAAGCTTGGGAGACACCTGGAAGGATGCCAAGGAAAAAAAATGAGTTTTAAGCAAGTAGCATTTTCATTACGGGAAGAGAAAATGTGACAGCAGTAGCATTAATGAAGAAACAACCCAAAGACCAGGATCGAAAAATAGAAACTACCACCTACTCATGGGTGCTGAGTCAGGCATGGCAGAGCAGCTCCTACTTTCTGGATCCACCCAGCACAGCAAAGCTGCCAGCTGCTGCCGGACTCCAGAGCGGCCACGGGGCAGAGCCCCAGATCCTGCCCCAGAATCTCTGCGGCAGCAGATGCTGGGGAAGGCTGCAAGAATGGGCCAAGCACATGGTGCTACAGCTCCAGCCCACCTTAGCTCAGGCGGCATGAAATTTTTATGGAAGAGGTGTATTCACCTCCTGGTGTTCGATGCTCTTTGGTAGAAGCATGAATTTCTCCAGCAGCAGCCCCAAAGAGGTCTGCTCTATCTGACGTACTTCTGGACCTGCACCTCGCTCTGGGGCTGTAGAGGCCACGCTCCTACGCAGGGGCCAGTCACTCACCTTGATCCACAGGTATGGCAGGGACATCTTTGGCGGCTGGCGAAACGCACACCACCTGGCTGCCCGACACCCCACCTTCCACCTCAGTGAGGTTTCCGAAGAGGCAGGTGATCCCAGCCGACAGGTCTGGAGCGTCGCTCACCAGCAGGCTGAGCTGCAGCAAGGGGAAAGGGGAGGCAGAGAGGAAATAAAACCCAGCCAGCAACCTGCTCGCAGCCCGGGCTGCTCAAGTTTCCTTCGTGTTTTCACCACCAGCTGTTTTCCCACTGAACAGCGACCCTGTAAAGCGCCGTCCGCACGCAGGAGGCAGCCAACTGCTGCTCCAGGCGAAGCGAGGAGCAAAAAGGCAAGCCAAGGATGCAGCTGCTTCTTCAGCGGCACCCAAGCACCTCGCCGAGCCGCCGGTACCGCAAATCAGGGCAGGTGGCAATTGCAACCGCCCGCAGCACCGCTGCCCCCGGGGCCCGCGTCCCGCAGCGCCAAACGCAGCAGCCCAGCAGGAAAGGGAGCTTGTGGCTGCGATCCCCACGTCCCCCCATCCCCTCCCCTCCCCGGCCCCTCCGCAAGCCGGGCCTCACGCAGAAACGCTTGCGCGCCCGGGACGGGAGGGAGGCCGGAGAAGGGACCGACGGGCGCGAGCCCGGAACGCGTCGGAGGCGCGCGCCGCGCAGCACCTACCGGGCGGCTGTGCTCCGACACGGAGATGCTGCTGGGCTGCACGCTGACGCTCATGCACTGGCCGATGCTGGCGGCGAATCGGTTCGGCTCGTCCGCCCGCCGGCAGCTGTCCCTCGGCGAGCACCTGGGGCGCACGGGTGCGGGCGTGAGCGCCTTCGCGGGACGGGAGACCCAAGCGGGTCCCGGCAACGACTCCGGGCGCCTGCCTCCCCTCGGCCCCGTCCCGCGAGCCGTAACGTCCCGATCCGCACCGAAACCGCGGCACAGAGCCGCCAAAGGTGGCACCGAGCTGCTGCCGCCGTTCGAACGTTCCTGCGTTCAAAGCCGCGGGGCTCGTTCCTCCGCTCTTCCCGAGGCCACAGAGCGCGGCGGTGTCGGAAACGGGAATTTCCTCTGCCCCAGCCGCGGAGCGGGCGCTTTGCTGGCTCTCGTGCCTTGGTCTCCCCGGCTCTCTCCCGTTCCCACCTCCAGGGACGGGACCCACTAAGCGTGCCCAAGAGAGCGGCTGGGACTGCGCGGCCCACGGCGCGCGCGCGCAGCTGCCTCGCTGTCCCTGCCTTCCCCTTGCAGGGGTCCTAAGAGCGGGCCGAGACTTCGACCCAGCATCAAAGATATCGAAAACACAAGGGAACAGGACAAGACTCCCGTGCTTTGCCGACGCAGCGCTGGAGAGCGCAGCAGATGGTGCTGGCGCGGGAAGCGCCCCTGCAGCCTCGCTCAGCCCCGCGGGACGCCTAACGGGCGGCTCGACGGAATTAGCAAACGAAGGGGACGCCGTCCCGTCCGGACCCCTCGCTGCAGGCACCACCGCTGCAGGGCAGACGCGAGCCGGAGTCGATCACACCGCGGGAGACCCGGGCCACCGGGAACCCAGGAATTACGGAAACGTTTCAAACCGCAGCCCTGCCCGGCAGTGGGATCCCTCAGTGATTCTCCATCTTATGCCATTTGGGGAAAATCTGGTTCTTCAGACTCCACTCCTGGGAGCACACAACATATATTTGCATTTTGAAAGATGTTAATGAACTATCAGCAAACTTTATCACTTTTCACTCGCTATTGATCTTGACCTTATTTAAAACTGCAGTGCAAAGATTGGACGATCGAGATATCGTCACCAGTAAGTTCTTTTTTGACATTTACTTGAGCGTATATGTTACTCCTGCTAACGAGGCGCCGTGCTCAGACTGCTTGCGTAAACGCATACATTAGCGGAAACGCCAGGTGCCCACACAAAGTCTTGCTTTTGCCATGCCAGATCTAGCGAAGATCAGCTGACAAGCGCCTTGCAAAATCACTTCTCCAAGCTTCAAAACAGTGAGCTATCATCCTTGCTGAGAGCCTATTTGCTCCGGAAAAAGAAGAGCGGAGTTTACACTTCCTGCTCCCAAACAGCCACTGCGATACCCTGCAAACAATCTCGCGGGTCTCCTCACCCTCTCGATCTTCTTTTTTGGAGATATAATGGAGTTAAATATGAATGCTGCCAAAGGAAGAATTATTGAGGTTTAAGTGAATCTGTAAGATAGCTTTAAAGTGAGCTCTTGACTGGAGCCTTTATCTCATTGACTCGCTGGAACGGTTCTTTTTTTATCATACTATTTATGGCAACAGCCCGAACAGAGATAAATAGGTCTGTAGACAATAACATACTTGCAGAGAGCAGCGTATGGAAGAGTCTTGCAGGTCTCAAATCCCACTGGGCTGAAGAGGCTCTTTAACCATCTCCTCAAGGCCTCCGCCTGCTCCCCAAGAGCACTGGCTTTAAAAGAGGAGCAGCACAAATTCTCTCTTTCTCAAATACAGAGAAAGAGAATTTGCAAGGAGGGCAAAACCCAGGCTGGAAGGGACATACGAGAGGAGCCGGGCACAGGACAAGCTACTCAGCTTCTTTCTCATTGCTGCTCAAGGGGCCACGCTGTGAACACTGTTTCTCCAGGTTTCTTTAGCACGTTCTAAGATTTCCTGGATTCCTTAAAACTTGGTGCAACACATGCTGCCCACAGCTACCACCTAGTCAAGCTCCTCTGGCAGCTCTGGGGCTGCTGCCAGCGCAGCTCTCGTGCGTACGGACACTGGAGCTACCCCGTCGGTGCAGGCTTGGCACAGGCATGACCAACGCCTGCTTGCGCACCCGGCGGTCACTCATTTAATCCTCACGGGTAGCTCGTGTTTATGAGCATCGTCACTCTTAAATTGCAAATATGTGTATGCATAAGGGCACTGTAGAGCCTTAATCACAAACTCCAGCCTTTAGGTATGATAATAGCAATCACATAACGAGGGGTTTACATAAAAATACATAATGAACGGTTTACTCTGGATTCTTTTATTATTGGCTGAAACTGGCTCTGGCTTGCTGGCTGCCGAGCGCCCGCGCGCCGGCGCAGGGACCTCTCCTTGCGCCCGGCGCGCAGCAGCAGCCCCTCCGGCTCACAGGGCTACGAGCTAGAGGAGAGAGATGACGGATTAAACGCGAATGCTCCAGCACTTGGGGCCTCTGCGCAGATATGATGGAGGCTTCAGCAACAGTGAGATAAACTCAGTTCTTTACAGCTTAAGACGAGGGCTAAAAAATGATCATTGCTCCAAGCAGGCCAGGGAAGCGGAGGAACCCAAAGGTGGATTGAGAAACACCATCAGGGAAGAAACTCTTGCTGGGAAGAGGTTGATGCCTCAATGTCATGGCCAAAAGGGCAGAGGAAATGACACTTTTCTCCCCTCCTGACGTTGAGGGTTTTCTCTTCGGACAAAGCCGGGGAGCGGGAGGCAAGGGAAGGGACGCGCTCGGCTCCCGCGGCACCGCGGCGCGGCAGGACACGGCAGAGGGCTGTGCGCCCCAACGGACCGGGGGAGCCAGCCCGGTGCCTCGTGCCAGCCGGCGTTTTGCTGAGCCTCCCCGCGCGCCTCGACGCCTCTTTGCAAATCGCACGAACCCTGACGGGCGCTGGAAGCCCGTTTACACCCCAAAGCACAGAGGTCCCTGATCCAGGCCACATTTTGCATGCGAGCTTCCCTCGCTCGCTTCTCACCCTCCCAACACCTGCTGCTTCGGCGTGCGGCCAAGTGCTATTGTGCAGGGCCCTGAACTCTGCCTCCGCCCCGACTTCCATGCATTTAGCGGGGCTGCTTCGCTAGCTGGCACGAAGCCGGAGGGATTTCTATTCCTCTGCTCCTCCTCCTCCCCGAGCCGGGTTCCCCTCGTCCCCCTTCCGCTTTAGGAAGCAATCGTTACCGTTGCAGCGGGGTGGAAGAGGGAGCACAGACACCTCTTGAATTCAGAGCGCGTTTCCCGGAGCTCCCAGAGGAAAACCCGGAGCCCTTTGAGCCCGTTGCGTGCAGTGGGGCTGCCAGCATCGCACCTGCCCACGGCCCTGCGAGCCCCGCTCTGACCTTCCCCTGCAGAACTTAAACACCTCTTCCAGCTGCACTTAACAGGGGTTAGTGCTCTGCTCTGTTCCAGTGCTGAAACCTCGCTGCGAGCCCCGCTCGCATCATCACGTCTACTTGGGCCTCTAGAAACACCCTGTTAACCAGGAGAGACCAGTGACTTGGGTGAACAGTAGCAGCGTGCAAAACGCAAGGTCTCTGCTCGCCCAGGTTTAAATTCTGCTTTTCTGTGGCGTCCCATGTCACCCTCTCGCCACGCTGTGCCTGAGGAGAGGTGGAACACATCTTCCTTTACTTCCTCCCAGGAGCTCAGGGATTTTCAGGGGCATTCGCGCTGCAACGCAGGAAGTGTCCCGGGAAGAGAGGAATGGATTTAAGGAACTTCAGCCTAATTCATGTGTGCAAAGATTACATGGGAAGTGCCAGGTAGGTTTCGAGGCTGCTTTTGTCATTGCCACCACCACGTTAAACCAAACGGCCGAGGCTGGACTTACACGTGGTGAAGCGTGCACCAGCCGCAGTGCGGGTCCCCCGAGCTCAGGCACTCCCCGCAGGTCGTGTACTGCTCGCAGGACTCTACGGGCACCCGGGACACCTGGAAGGGAAGCAGACACACACACTCAGCGCCTTCGCCTTGCACGGTAACAGCATATAACAGAAGAGCAGCTACAGGACCGACTGAGCAGGCGTTATTTGAGTAATGCAAAAGCAGTTCACAAACTTCAATGAATTCATTCTAACACTTGCACAAAAGTCAGGCAGCAATAGGAAATACTGTCATGAAGCCATTCTGCCACTTAGGCAAAGCCACACAGTGGTACCTATGGGTGTACAATCTTGGAGGCCTGACTGCCCGTGCTGTGCTCTGCCTTCGCTCAAAAAAAAAAAATCCTCTGCACAGCTGCACTTGGCCGCTCTGCTCTCGAGCTGGGCCTGCAAGTCGTTCTCCAGCAACCCCGGTGATAGGCAGCACGTGCAGTTCCTACCAGGAGCAAGAGATGGTTAAGCCTGTTGAGGAACAACGTACTCCACAAGCCAGAGGTCTCCTGTGACACCCCAGCCGCCCAGGCAGAGCCCTCTTGAACCACACCACAACAAGGAGGAACGGAGCTCACTAAAACATGCTGTTCGCCTCCCTTCCCCACGAACTCATCTCGTTGAGCAGCGTAGCACTGACTCGCTGCCTCTGCCTCCAAAGCTCTACAAAGAAACTTGCCACCAATATGACCAAATGGAGGTCCTAGACCAGCAGCACACTGTGATGACTTCATGTTGGTTTTAATGGTGGTGCAAGGCGTCAGCAACAGCAAATTTCCAGGAGTCTGTATGGCCTCAGCACTAGCAGGTACTTCCAGCACTTTTAACACAAAATGCTGTGGGCTGGGGCTTCATGCATCAGGACAGAAAAGATGCTACGTACTTAAGAAGCAAAACGCAAACCTGAAACCAGCCTGCCTCCCGCCTGGTTTGGAATCCCTCAAAACACTTGGTTGCATGTTTAAGGCTTTAATAAAGAGAAATGGAAAGGCAAATATTTAAAGAAAAAGGAGTCCTTGTGTTAGAGATGAAAGTGAGCAGAGAAAGCAGCTTTTCTGTTTTAAAGAAGTGGAGGGTGTGGGGGGGGGGACCCCGCATGCTCCAGCATGCCTGAGAAGGATGTTTCTGATTCCCATCCAGGTGGCCTCCCTGGTAGCCCGGGACCGGCTCCTTCCTCCCCACAGCGCCCTTGTGCAGCGGGCCTGGCCCCGCACCTTGGCTTTCGGGGCCCCCCTGGGAGCGATGCCTGCAACTGGCTGCAAATTAAAACAACTGTGTGCCCTGCACTCGCTCTGTCCGTCACCGCGGCGGGCGGCGCGCAGCAGCTGGGGCGCGCGGGGCTGAAAGGCAGCAGTGTCTCCGCGCACAAAGGCCACTTTCACGCCAAGTGCTGTTGATATAGTGAGAACCCAGTTCCTCTCTAAACATGACACCAATAGGGCTGCTATTCTTCTTGTTTCCTGAGCCCTACTCAACAGCTTTTCGGAAAACAAAAATCGTGTGTATCTGTGGGGATATCTGTTTTTTTCAGCAGAGCCAAAGTCCACGGGACATGCACAGCTAAGCCTGGAGAAAACTAAGAGCAAAGCAGATCTGGAGGCTGATGAGCGGTGAGGGGTGCCCGTCGGAGGCGAGGGGCAGGGCTGGGTACCGGATGGCTCTGCAAGGAACTTCAGCTTAGAAATGGGGAAGAGAGATGTAGGATGAAGGAAGAGCACGGAAGTGCAAAGGGCTTGAGTGAGCTGGGTTTGAGTGTCAGCTGCAGAAGGCTTCCGGCCACCTGGGCTTTGCAGGTCTCCTGCCCCTCACGTGCCCACCTGGGACATTTGGTTTAAAGACAGCGTAAGCTCTGAGGACAGAAACAGCCTCTCAGTAAAGACTTCTGCAGAACCCGGTACGATAGGGATGCAGCTCTTAAGGTCCTTTTACTACAAACGTAATATAAAATACGGCCCCGCATACAACATACACGTTCTTTGTCCTTACCACACTGAACCAAAATCAGCCCAGCTGTAAATGGGACAAGGTAGGGTTTTGGGGACCTGGCCTGGGCACCTGGCCCTGCTGACAGCAAGAGAGAACCGAGCCCTCGCAGATGCCTCCAGGTTGCCCCTTCCGTAGCCCCAACGGCTCCAGGGCCGGCTGCTTTGCTTCCCCTTCCCCACTGGACCAAGGCTTGACACATCAGGAGTGAACATACCATCTGCTCTTCTCAAGTTCTCAAGTGCTTAGGCCTGCGACTTTGAAATGCATTCTTTGCAAAAATTGATGCCAGAGAATCTGTATTGCTTCAAAACCCAAGGAAACATTCACATGAAGAAGTTGCAGAAAGATTATGAACAGAAACCATTTAAGTATTCAAATGCAAGAAAATAGGTTGGGTTTTTGTCTGGTATTTGTCCAGCTCTCACAATACCAGTATGTTATCGATCATCCTTACAACCCAAATATCTGAAAGGTTCCAGCACTCTAAAGAATAGGTTTCATTTTAATGGAAAACATGAGAAATCCCATTAATAGTAGGATATTTCCATGTGTTGTCACACACCTATTGTGAACACGCGAGACTGAGCTGTTTCCTTCAGAGAGCACATAGACGGAAAGCTCAGATTCCCTTCCTCGTTCCGGAGGTAGGGTGGAAAAATGCTGTTGGCTTTTTAAACCCTTCTTTGCCAGCCTTATTATCATTGTGAGACTGAAGCATTTGTGTATGTGAAACCCTGTGCGAGGAGAGCGCAGAAGATAAGGCACACCATGCTGCAGACAGGTGGCTGGCTGCAGGCGGAAGGAAAAACACCATGGATTGCTGCCGATTCGGGGAAAGAAACTTCGCAAGAGCCACCGACATCACACAGAGAAATGAAGGATTCCAGTGACTGCTGAAAACTAAACGCTACGGCAAAACGACGCAGCAGCAGCCTGGCAAAAGCCACAAGGCTGTCGTAAGCCCCAGCCCCGTACGGCGGCAGCTGGCAGCTCCGCGCCTTGCCGGAGACGAAGGCTTGAGGTCTTCCTCTGCTCGCTTTCAGCAGCGACAGCGCCTGGGAAGACCAAGAGCTTTTTCCCCACCGCCCTCTTTCATTGCAACTGCCAAGCAAAAGCAAAAGGAGATGGTGGATGCTAAAAAGCAGCTGAAAAGAAACAGTTAGAAGACGGCAGAGGCACTTGGGCATCCCGAGCGAGCGCGTGGGGCACGAGCACCTTCCAGCTCCACAGATGCCGATGGGACCAAGAGCTGCCAGAGTCTGGTGTATTTGCACTCTCATCCTCACCAGCCCCTGGGGGCAATCTGCAGAAAAGGGGGTTTATTTGAAAAGGGCTTTGCCTTTCGGTATTTAGTTTTTAAATGCAAATAGTTCTCTTTATTTATATTAAAGAAGATAGGTCACAGAAGTACTCCTGGCTCTCCAGGCAAACATCTGAGAAGGTCTATCATCACTCCAGGAGTGTATTTTGCAACCCCAGGCTAAGCCCCAGGAAAGCTCTGTTGTCTGAACTGATGAACTTATCCACTGAGCCGAAGCTCTGCTGCATCCCCAGAGCAGAAGTCTCGACTTCCGCCCTCATCTTGCAGCACAAGCAAATCTTGGAGCGAACCTTGGATGCTAATTCAGGATGCCCTGAGACCTCCGTTTGAGCTATCAGAAACACGGGGCCAGAGGTGCTGAAGCCAGGCAGAGGCATGCTGAACTCCCGGCCGCTTTCCCGAGTGCAAACTCATCCCGCAGCTCCGGCGTGCACGACGGGCAGGGCCACGTGCGGACATCTCCGCTGAACCAGGCGGCAAGGCAGCGCAGGGACAGCAGGGACATCCCGCGCTGCACGCTGGCGCGTCGCAGCGTATGCGCAGCGCCGAAGGGGTTCAGCAGGACCGAAGAGCTGCACGTGCCAAGGACAGCGGCCGAGAACAGCCTCCGGGGAGTTTTCTTCCCTCCACCAGTGGTGCCTGCTGCCGCCATCCTGGCTGCTGCTTCTCCTCCTCCAGCCCCCACACAAGCGCTGCTGTGAGCTTTTCACTTCTCTGTTCAAGAGCCTATTTCCCAAAAACTAAATTATAGAGTCTCATTACTGCTTTCCTTGACTGCCTGACCTGCAACATCAGCCAAAAAAATAAAACAAAAAACAAACAAAAAAAGCAAAATCTCAATAGACTCTCCAAATTTCTTAAAACATATGAACCAAAACTCCACAAGACCCCAGAGAAAATAATAAGTGCAAGAATCTACTTCCAGATAAATACATACATAAAGTTTCCATAGCTCATGCCTGCTACCAGTGGAGGCCTCTGACCTCTGTGGCGCGGAGCCGGCCCACAGGGCGTCCCATCCGTATGGCACGTTGCCTGCAGAGCCACCGGGGTAGTGGAGTTCAAACACAAAATCTATTTTTAATGACTTTGGGGAGTGTGGTAGAGATGCCAACTAGTGCAATGTAATTAAAGCTATCTATCACTCAGTGAGCAGGAGCCCGAAGTTGATGAACCTTCCAATGAGATTCTTTTTCTTTCCTTCATTCTTGAAAGAGCTCCATTTTGTGCTGCAGCAGGAGACATGAAAAACTGTGGGAAGGAGCAAGGGGGACTCATCTGTTCCAGCTGCTAACGTGTCAGGGGGCCAGCAGGTGACAGGGCTGGGGAAAACGAGGTCCAGCTCCCTTGGAGGTTTGTAAAAAAAAAAAGTTTGACAAACTCTTCTTTCCACTGTTTTTGCTCCCAACCTCTTCAAACAGTGTTGTTCAAATCTTGAGCCCTTTTGCAATAGACATTCAGCCAAATTAAGAGGAGCATGCAGGGCTGAGAAGCACTTATTTTTCAGGTGAAAAAGAAAAAGCACTATGGGTCCAGTCGGTCCTCAACAGTATGAAAAGTCCCATCTGGAAGTGACTCATTGACTCGGGCAGCCTCCCGGGGGAGAAACCCAGAAACTCGGCCAGACACACACAGAGCTGATGTCAGCCGCGAGCGGTGCCGATGCTCCAGCAGCAAGCGGGATGTAGCCAGTGCATTGCATGCGGCAACAGCTAGGACACATGGAGGGACCAAAGGAGGAACGTTTTGGTTGAAGAGCGTCGGGGAACTTCCCCGGAGGGCTCTGCTTGCTGAGCAGCCTCCTAAGGGAACGCGCTCAGGGGCTGTTTAAAACGGGACTGAGCAAAGCACCTGCAAGCGCACGAGGGAGCAACCTGGCTGAGACACGTCCGCTTCCCTCCTTCACTGCCATGGCTGTGACAACGGGCGTGTTACGCTCGGAGCGGAGCTTCACCGAGCGCTCGCGAGCACAACTCGAGCCTGGATACAGGAACACCTAACCCAGCAGGGACGAAGCCATGAGGCACCGTAAAGGATGAAACTCCGCTGTCAGGCGAGGAGCAGAGGAGGGCGAGTCCTCCCGGGCGGGTAAAGCAGCTTCTGCAAGACCCAGCTCTTCTCCCACTCGGCTCCGCAGAGGATGGATTGCCAGAGTTACCGAAGGGCTGTCAGAATCAAATCAACGTCTGTAACTTTTGGCAGCAAAACAGTGAGTGGGAGAGGACACAGAGACAACGTTTCCATGACTACAAAGGGATTATTTAATTACAGTGCTGCACAACCACACAGGGAAAGTCCCTTAAACTCTGATCCAAGCAACCTTTTCAACGAGCTTGGCTTTGGTGCTGTAAGAACCTCATTAGCACCTTACCAGGACAAGCTGTGTTTAAGCACAGGAGAGTGGAGAGCTTTTCCAGTTAGTAATCAGACCGCCTCAAAGCAAACCTCTCTCCTTGGCTCCCAGCTGCCCTCTTACTGCCCTCCGTGTGCAGGGCTAGATTCCTGCGGGAAGGAACGAAATGAAAGGGCAGCCTCCCCTGGGAGGAAAAGAGGGTGGAAAAAGAGCAAATGTCCCAGAGCGTGGTTTAATCAAGCTATAAAATCATCCTCAAGCCAGAGGTTCCTCCATCGAATCCGGGGCAGGACTGGGGCTTGGAGCAGACTCGTGTTTTGGCAGACAGACCCACGCAGACAAATGCTTTCTTAGGGTTTACCACAACCCCAGTTAATCACTACCTCAGTATGAAATGTCCGAGCAAGATCTGCTGGAATAACACCATGCCAGGCAGAGATCACATTCCTGCCCCAAAGAGAAGCGCAAGATCATGCAAACCTGGAGGAGGACGACCAGCACCTCCCAGGTACGTACCATAGCCCCTGACCCCCACCACAGCCCAGAGGTACCTCAATTTCAGCCAAACTGAGTGGCTGCACGCCACCCAGACCCAAACTGAGCACCGTTCTCCCCAAGAGCCCGGCCCCACCGGTGCCGCCCCGGCCCCGTGCAGCCGGCAGCCTGGACACCGTCAGCCCCCCACCAAGAGCAGCAGGCTCCTTCCCTGCCACCAGCAGCTCTTAGCACAAGCACAGCGAACGTTACACGCAGTATTTTGCCGTCATTCATATGCCCACCAGCTGCTCAAAGTTAGCCCCCAGCAAGCCCGCGTGAGCGTACACGTGACAACGGCAGCTCGAAAGCGGCTTGGCAGCAGCAGCTCTCCCTCGTGCTCTGCACGCACCATCTGCATCTGGAAGGCGAGGGGTGGGGGACACTAAGCTGCTCTGTACTTCCAGAGTATTGGATAACTTTATTGATCCAAAGAAATTCTACTTTCCTGGCAAGAAAAGGAGCTAGCATGAGAAATACTTACACAAACTAAAAACAAGGAATGTGATGCTAAGACGGCGCCTGCATAAAGAAAACTAGGTTGTGTCACAACACATCCATGTGTTTTCTCCTCTGAAAAAATAACCATGCCTCCGTGGATCTACATTTCGGCTACAGCTACAGCACTTCTCGTCCCCTTCCAGAAAAGGTGCCTTCAGTCCCTGTGCAGGGAGTAGAAACACAACTGCTTCATGTTGTGCAGGGTTGGACCTTCTAGTATTTTCATGGAAGCAAGCATGAATTTTATTTCACAACTGATGCAAAGCTTTGCTTGGGATACTTGCCCTTACGATGGCACGGGAAGCACTTCTCAGCGCTCCTGAACTCCGCGGTTCAAAGGCGATCGCTCCCGTCGGAACATGCGGCTGTTTTTACTAGAAGAGGCTTTCTGCAAACATTGGCACGGTCTTCTGACAAATGGCAAGTTGCACAGCAAGACCACCCCGAAACGGCCACCCAGCCAACGCGATACCGCCTTTGTGCGATGGTGATTAGTCCGAGCCTCGGGGGAACTAATTAACACGGATAAGAGGGGAGCAGCTTTCCAGGATTTCTGGGCTCAGGTGGGGATCAATCCGACACAGTAAACTTTTATCTCGCATCAGTTCATGGCCTCTTCATCACCGCTTTGCCTTGCTGCCATGTAACTTGTAACACTCTCCCTGCAATCATTTGAAAGTTTTAACAGAAGCTTAGAAAATTAATTAAGGTGAATAATTATAAAGAGCGCACTTCGCTCCTTCTCTGTTTTGTAAGTCAGTGGCAAAAATAGAATTCCGAATAGTTCTGCCGTTATAACCGAAGTAATTAGGTGTTCAAGGAACACTCACAATTGGGCTGCGCTTATTAAAATTACTGTTTTAGTCAGAACATTGCCAGAGAATCATTAACAGCACAATGGTTTGATTCCCGGGAACGCTAATTAGACTTGGACCCCTCCCAGCTCCGGGGTTCCCCGGCTCCGGCGCGACTCCGCGGCGCGCTCGGCACCGCAGGTGAGCCGGGTGCCGCCGGAGGAGCCGCGGAGGGGTGGGCAGGGGCGAAACGCCCCGGCCCCGGCCCCGATGCCCTTTCCACCCTTTCGGCAGTGCTGGAGGCCGCAGAAGGGGCGTCAAGGAACTCTGCGCCTCGGGGGAGCGGACTCCATGGTCTGAAACGCCGACTTCGAGATCTGCTGTGAGCATCCCGGATCCGAGCGGCGTGTGTCACGGGATGCTCAGCGCCTGCTGCTTGCGATTGCCTTCAGCCTTCTGTTTTTCCTCTCTCCCCATAAAACCACATGCTAGACAGCAGAGGCCCCTTCCCCCAAACTGCTAGCCTACAACTCATAAATTCAGTTAAGTTGTTAAAAAGGATTATGGCATGCTAAGATAAAACAGAGGAGTTTAAAATGACAAACAGACTCCTAAATGGGATTAGAGTCTTAATGAAAACAGTAATGAATGAATGAGGCAACCAAATATTACCCATTAATATTAGACAGATAGATTAGATCCCAAGGCACTGCATTTAAAAACGACATGAAATTACTTCAATTACTCTGCATCGATAAATAACAAGGCTATATTTACTGTTAAAACATATCCTCCCCCTCCCCTCGACTTGCTTTGGCTTTTCTCTCCCAAAAGGGAGAGGAGATCATTTAGAGGCTGGGGGGGAGGGGGGGGGAAGCACATGCATCAAGGCTCAGATTCCCCCATTCCCTCCTTTCCAAAGGAGACCCAAGCTAGCCAGCATGGGCAGCACGTCGCTTCCGGGGGTACCTCGTTAGCCTCAATTAACACTACCCACACCATCACTTCAGCCCTTGCACTTCTGTGCAAAAACCCAGCAACCACTGCCAGTTCACTTCAACCCTGATGCTCACGGCATCCTTCCACCTCAGAAGCCCCCTCTAAGCACACTTGCTGGTGGTTACAGCTGCTCAGAGCCCTCTTCTCCAGGCACGAAGCGTGAGATTAACCTGATCAGAGGCCTTCTCTAATGAAGAGATCATGGATGGATAATTCCTAGGTGTTTTGGTGACATTTGGTTACTAATGATGAAAGTTGATGCTGGTAAAGGCAATGTCAATGAGAGACCCTTGCCTTTGCATCCCAGCCTCCAACCCTTGTGGAACTGAGGCCAATCATCTGGTTTTGGGGGTTCAGGAAGCCTCCAGAGGATAGGTTGCCACTAGGAAAGCTGCAAAACGCTGTTTCCAGCTCTGCTGCCCTAGACTTTGAACCTTCTTGGCTGCTTGAGCTAGGCACCCAAACGGATATCTTCTCTGTGTGATTAGGGCCACCACCTGGTAAAGGATGTGGTCAGAGGTGGATGGCCAACCTACCTGATAGGATAAACAGCATGAGGTTGACTGTAGGCACACATACTCAGGTGTGACCATTAGGGGATCTTAAATGGCTTTGCAAAAGCTTGTTGCAGAGGCTTATCCAGTCTCGTAACCTATCAGTGAACTAGAATAGCACGATCAAATATTTTAGAGATACAAGGAAGAGCAGCTTCCAGGGAGAGCGCACAGCAGACTGCTGCGCTACAGCAAGCCGCAGAATTTGAGCCCTAATCCCAGGTCCTCGCTTCAGTCATCAGATATGTCATCTAGTGTTTCTTACAGAGCAAATCGACATAATCCACCTCCTCTCCCTCAGCGGGGACGAACTCTTTTGGGGAGGTGTCAGACGCTGGCCGAACAGAACGCCTGTTACTCCGTCCAAAACACCGCTGAGCACGAAGGAGTCGCGACGGGCGAGAAGCGGGGAGGGTAGGAGGGGCAAGGGGGGGGTGTGCGCAGCAAGCAGATATAAATTAACTCACTAGAAAGGCAACAAAACCAAGCCCTTGTGCTTCCCCCCCCAAAAAAACAACTGGTGAAGCAGGAAAGTGAAAAGGGAAGAATGTGCCGAGCTCTTCCCACAGCTCAGGGGAGGGGTGACCTTTCCAATGCTATACCTGTATAAATCTTATTTAATGAAATAATAAAAAAGACTAAATGAAGGTTTAATCATTCCCTGCAGCAGATTTACACTGAAAACACAGTCTGTTCAGACAGTGGTTGGTTTACATAACAGCCCTTTAACATTCCTTTCCCAAATACTAGGGTGACTCCCGACCAGCTAACCACAAGATGAGTGATAGGAGCCCTTGAAACCAATGGCGAGTTGCCAGGATGGAGGCAAAAGAAACAGTGCTTGTCTGGGGTTTACTTTAAACACACAATTACGGGTTTCGGTAGGTCACAAGTCACAACATGGTGGTTTTTGCCCATCAAACTTTCCCCACAACATTCCCATCCTTTGGGACCTGACTTCAATTTTCAGCACCACCACCCAAGTCAGCACTGTAAATAGCCGCTTCCCCTCCCCTTGCACACCGCAGAGCAAACATTGCGGCTTGGAAGTGCCCCTGGGAAACTAGGAAGACTAACCAAGGACCTCCCATAATCTGAAATAAAAGCTGGAATGGCTTTTGCAGCCAGAGAAGGTTGAGCAAAGAATTTCATTGTCATCTTTACTTGCTTTTCCTCAGGCTGCTGTTTTGCTACATGGGAGAAGCAGAATCAAAGAGCAGCTCTGAAGCTATGGCATTGCTTTGATGAGAGGCAGAGGCAACGGGCTGCAGTTATAAGCTCAGAGCTTATATGTAAACTCCAGAATTGCTGCATTAATGTTCACAGTGCTGCAATATTAAGTCACTTGTCCCTAGAAGCCATATCAAGCCCTGTTGTAAACAGTATCTTTGACATCAGCATCTCACTGTCCCAATACAGCACTCAAAACAGTGGCTTTCTGGGCATGGAAACTCCTCTTTGCTCTATCAGAGCCTGACAGGCATATGCACGCATTTCTGTAAATATAATTGGCATCAGCATAGCAACAGACCCTATGGACTGAAACAAAGATCACGCAGACTGCTGCCGAGACTTCCCACACAACAGCTCAAGGAAAGACTGCGGGTGTGAACATGCTTTGAAATCACAAAATAAATCAGCTCGCCTGAAGATTGGTAGCACTCCATTTCCAGTGAGCCTCAAAACTGCAGGGAGGATCCTCTTAAGTCTCTTAATTAAAATGTGGCACTTGTTGCCACAAAAAGGCAGAAAGTATTTGGCAGTATTGGGACGTTCTCCTGGGAAATCAGCTCGCTGGGGCCAACCTCTGCCTCAGGAACGCCGAAGCCCACGAGGACGCACGTGGACAGCACTGCTACGTGCGTGACCTGCTTCTTATGCTCTTCCTGGGAGACGTGCTTCTGCCAGGGTGCAGGCCTCGGGGAACCCTAATGGTGGTCCTCACGCTCACGCAGAGATGCTGCTGCTAACATTTCTAGGCAAAATTTACTCGCTAGTGGTCTGTTTTCCAGCCGGCTTGAGAGGCAAATCTCCAGCAGCTGGCAAATCCCCATCAGTTCAATGGGCAGCAGAGGTGGAAGGGGAGCGCTGCCTCTTCCCAGCTGCCTTCCTGCTGGAAGCCTGGACAAGAGCAGCTGTCGGGAGCTCTCTTCTCCGCGGGATAGCCGGCCAGAGACAGGGTTAATAGGCCCTCTCCATGCGTGACCTCTCTTCCCTCTCTCCAAGAGCTTCTAATTACCAGGCAGCAGAAAGCGGGGCAGCCCGCTGAGCCGGCCAGACCCCGCCGGCCAAGCCCTGCCCTTGCAGGGGCATCGATCGCAGCCCGCTGGGCTAAAGGGACCGCTCCTCCCGCGGGTTGAGCCGTAGGGCCCCGGCAAGGGCAGCGTCTCCCCCTCCGCTCAAACACACAGCGAGCTCATTAAGGCCGGAGCCGTCCTGGAAAAAAACGGGAGCAGCAGCAGGTCCCTTCCTCCAAAAGCAGGGTAGCTTAGGGAGGCCATGAATAAGTAACGCTGCTAATGAACGGACGCCTGCACGGCGGCGGCGCGGGGGAAGCAGAGCGATGACTCTATTTCTGATGCACCGGCAGCCTGACAGTTGGCAAATGAACCTCTGCAGTTATCTGCTTCCCCCCTTTATTCCTCTCCTCATAAAACTGGCAGGAACAGGGGTAGGAGAGAGATGCTGGCGGCAGCTGTGTTCAGTATGAAAAATGAGCAGCATGTGCACTGGAGGCAGCTGGAGCCCAGGGCGCTCCGCAGCGCGAGGGACCCCGGCAGATCCCCCCCTTCCCTGCCCGCTTCTCCGACCGCTTCTCACCCCGCCAGCGTTTAACCCTTTCCTTGCTTCAGGGGAGTAAATCCGCACCCCCCCACCCCCGGGATGGACATCGCGTGGGGTAACCACCAACCCCCGTCGGACCCAAACGGCGGAGCCTCATCTGCATCGCTGACGCATCTAGAAGCCTCACGAGCTGCTGGAGCTCTGCTGCAACGGGCAACGTGGACGTACAGGAAACGGCAGAGCAGCCCCCGGGGCCACAGGTCCGTCCCAGAGCAGACGCCCCAGCGGCGCAGATCCTTTAAAATCCTGAGCATATAAATGCCCCAAGTAGCTTTAAAGGTCATGGAGTGGTATCCTCACCGTTCCCACGGCCTGGCTGTGGCCCTGCTCCTTGCCCGCTCCAGGAGCGCTGCTGTAGTCCCAGCACCCTGGTAGCCAGCGTTGCTCGCTAACCAGATCACACTCTCCTCCCCGGTCCATTTTCTGCTGCTCTGTCTATCACTTTCCCATTTGTATATCATTTCATACAGCTGTCAAAAATATGATTTAGGAACCTGACCACCAGCATGAGAAATGAACCCTCCTAAGCATATCCCAAACTCCAATTCTGAAGGAAAATGAGCTGTAAGCACTTTCCCCCAAAGCAGGAAATCCTCGCCCCCCGCAGTCACAGCGCTCAGGCTTGGCTCTCGCATACAGGTGTCTGGTTAAGGGATGTTTGATTAGCACAGTCCACTAGAGATGAATGTCAAAGCACGATAAATCCCCAGAGAACATCTCAGGAGACAACCCAGCTCAAAGCTCCAGGGGACCACATCACGGAAGAAGAAAACAGAGCACGGTCCTCTCACCCACATCCCAGCACAACTGCACTGGGCACTGTGTCAGCCTTTAAGATCTTATTTTCATTGAAACCTCAGCGTAACACATGTGAGCTATTTCAAGTTACTGCTATTAACAGGATTTTTCTTTCTCCTGGAGGTAAAGTGCATGGAGTAAGCACTGAATGCCTTCTGCTCGGTGGGGTTACTTGCAGCCTTGGATATGCGCTATGATGAGATGGGCTGACTTGCCCTCTCAAGGCTAGAGAGGAGTCCTACAGACAGGGTCTAGACTTGAAGAGCAAGGTTAGATGAGCAGGGACACCTGCTCTCCTGGCAAGGACCATCCCCAAGGCACCATCCATGCTGCAGGCGCCTGGGCTGTTCAGTTTTGGAGAAAACAATCCTGCACAGATCCTGCCTCCTCCCCTTTCTGGAGGCACATACACACTTCTTGCAGTGCAGCACATGCCATTAGTTAGCTATTTCATCGCAGGCCAGAATCAAAGCTAGAAACAAAGAGTTTGCTGAGATGCATATCAAACCTCTGTGTTCTCTCTGAGCAACAAGGACATGTGGAAACCAGAGGCAGGCAGCTCTGTCCTCTAGCAATGACTTGTAAGAAAGTTTGTGATTATTATACTCCATTTACTCCTGTATAGTGCTAATTTCTGCTCCTGCAGCAAGCCAGCACCAAGGATCTTAAAGTCCATCACAAGCCCTAGCAAACAAATATGGACAACCTTGCTGCAGCTTCCATCTTTTGGAGCTTTTCCACGGGTAAATGAGTCTCCCTCTTCCCTTCATCTGAAAGCTTTCCTGCTTGTTAGGGGAATCTGCCAGTGACAAGACGAACACACGATGACTGTTTCTACCCTTATTTAGCAAACAGCCTGTCTGGGAGCGCTGGGCGCGGATCAGGACCCGCGTTTCGCTGGGATGATCAGACCGCGTCATGTCACCCAGCAAGGAGGGGGTGCCTTGAACGATCACAGGCAGTGGTAAGCTTTCCGCTCTTCCTACTCCTGGCAGCTTTTGATGCCCAAAATGTGTAGGAGAAACTTCTCCTTTCAGTGCGAGCGCAGCAGAGAGTAGGTGAGGTGTCAGTGCTGTCAATGTCACAGCACAGATCTACTCCAGACGTTCTACACGAAAAAACAGAGCTGTTAACATTAGCCACAGCAAGGACACATTCACATTGTTTTCCACTGACAGCTATGGTTGCCATAATTTCTTCCAGCATCCTTGGAAGCTGTGGGACAAATTCGCTGCTGGTGTAATAATTTAATTCATTTCAATAGATTTATGCCACGACTAAATTTGGCCCTGCATATTTTACTCAGAAGCCTAGTAATCAGTAGTGGAAATAATTTGCTGTTTGGCTGCTCTGATGTTACCATCTTTTGTGCATATCAAAATGACAAAGACATCAGGCCCTCAAAGTCCGATTGAAGAATAATTGGAAATCCAAAGTGGCACTAAATGTTATTTTCTAAATAAAATGCATTCAATTACAGAACATGAGGCTGTAAAGCATTAAGAAAGATTAGTTAGAGCATAAAAAAAGTATTCAAACCTTCAGAGACTTCACTGTATGCACAAGATAGCCTATGTTCCTTGGGACAGGCAGGAGACGGAAAATGCAAAACAATTCAAGTATTTTCAGCAGTCCACGCTGTCTCAGGACAGCCTCATGCTTTTTTGCTAGCAGAGTTTTAGCTGAACCATTGCATGTGGTTTCTCACTGCAACACACTGAGGTTTATGTGTTTTCCCATTTACATGAGTTGGGAGTGCAGCTGATTTCGCTTCCACTAGCATGCAGACTTCCCACACTGCATTCAAATACAGCAAGTTTCTTTCGTCAAAGTAAATACTCCTTTACTAAACATCGATGGTCTGAAACACTCCACCAGCTCAGCTGTCAGCCTCCGCATCCGACCACGCCATGGGGCCCTACAGCGATTTCCAGCGGCCGAGGCTCCTGGAGCGGAGCTTGGATCCCGGCAGCAAGCATGGACAGATGCATGGAGGAAGGACAGTGAACTTGGAGCAAAGCCTCGAGCACTTGGACAGAGGGAGGGAGCAAGGAAGGAAGGATGGATCTGGGTGTCCATATGCATCAGGCGAGGAGGATGAGGAAAAAATAGACAAAAGAAGAAAAAGCAGAAAATGAATACTCCTACTGCAGTGTCTACAGCAAGATGCGGCAACAAGAAAAAGAAAAGGCATGTTACAAGGATAGGTTCTTACATAAGAGATCAGAAACTTCTCGGCAGGTACCAGGATGGCAGTGTGCCCCTAGATATCAGCACTGGAGGCTCCAAGCTGTCCCTACGGCCTGCAGAGAAGGAGCATGTCTACGCATGTGTTGCGGACGTGGAAGCCAAAGATTGTGGCTTTAATGGGCACCTACTACATCTTTATATCAGTAAGGCCAATGATACAATGGATGCACCTACTTCAGCGAGCAGCATAATGGCCATCAAGCAAAGGAGGACAAAGACGCTCGTATTTCACCTAGTAGGAGCTGGTAAACCAGCACTTAGAGCAACGCGGTTGCAGCCGAACAGACAGGACCCAAGTGGGATCTGTGGCTCTGGCAGGCACCTTCTCAGCCGCCACAAACAGCTAGAGATGAGATGCATTTATCTCAGGCGCTTCATTTCAACAGCTTTCCTTAACAGCTCCGGTCTCTTGAATTAATCCATATTGCCAAGCAAGCTGCGGAGCAGGCGCACAGTGGGGGAGGTATAATTATTTACATGTCTGTTTGCTGTTTCCATGTAAGGGTTCAAGACCAGGTGAGATTTCTTCGCACACTAGTTTTTATTTATTTTTTTTAAAGAGAAGGTAATTGCACTTGAAATCACTCAGGTGCAGAGGCAACAAATTACTGACCTGAGGCTGATCTCTAGAAGCAATGACAGTATCCAACTTCACTGATAAATACAGATGTGCAGTGGGGGAGAGGGCAGAACAGCCTACACATAACTGAAGATGGATTTATTCCAGCCTTTGCTATAGGGCTGAAGGCTGGGAAGCCAAATCCCTCTCTCCCAGGGTTTCATTAGCTGGGAATGGCTTTCTAACGAGATTTACACAATCTAGCCTGGAGCCTACACATTTTGCTCTGCACCCAGAGACAATAACAACAGGGAGCTAAGGAGATGCCTTCTTTCTCTCTGGTCACCCATAATTCAAGACTGTTACACTGCTACCATCAATATGATTACACAGAGTGAAAAAATAAAATAAAAACCTGCCCTTCTATAGCATTAAGTCTCCAATTTCAACTGACCCAAGCCAGGAAAATTTATAGTTATGGGGACCACATTCAGTCCATTAAGAAAGGATCTGAAATTGCCAGCTGGGATCGAAATGACATTCTCACCTTTCCTTCCAGCGGTGTGGAGCCTGGGCTCAGGAACACTGCACTGCTTCTGTTCAGTGCTGAGGTCCTCTGATTCCTCCCCAAATCACAGGATGGGACCAGTGTATTAAATTGGACTGTGGTGCAGATTTTCTGGAACGTCGTATTCTCTGCTGGAGCCAACCCATACAAAGGCTAAAACCCAGACACCCTGATACCACACTGCTACTTTTTCCAGAAATTCAACAACCCCTCCAGTATCCTGCTTGGATAAGATGGTAGGAATTGAGCTTCTTCCCAGGCCACCAGCTGGGCCAAGCATTTTTAAGAGCATAGACCTAAAATGGAAAAAAACTGGCCATCTTTGGATAATAACCAGAGCTGGCACACTCCTCCTGCAGTCAGGAAAACGCTGTTTCTGGCCCCCTGTCTCCAGGAACGATATTCCAACGTGGTCAGCTCTTTTTACATGGAAGGATTTGAGCACATTCTCTCTGCGGGTAGGAACGTCTCCTTGCTCGCACACAGGCCTGGCCACCCGGCGAGGAGTTCCTTTTAACACCCATCCTCCCCTCCAATTTCTCTCCCAAAAGAAACAAAAACCAAAAAAGAAAAAAACCTTATCATCATGTTCCTATGGAGATATTAATAGCACCCAAGATGCTGACAGTTGCCTGCCTATGAGTCACTTCTTAAAGGAATGGGAAAAAGCCTGCAACCGGGGCTTGTTAGAAGGAAACAATGAAAATATCATCCATTAACTATGCTGCTAGATATCACCCATATTGGGGTGTTAGGTAAGAGATGCTCACACGCGTGTGGCACTTTTTCCATGCAGCTGGGGCAACCAGTGATGGAATCTGTTAAGCTTGAGGCATGCTGCAAAACGTGCCGTTTTCCCAGACACTTGGCAGGGAGAAGCAGCTGACAGCAGCAAAGGCAGACTGCAAGCCTTTGCACCAAATTGCTACCTCAAATGCCAGTTGACTTTGGCCATTTTGTATTGTCACTTTTCCTTTATTTGCATCACTGTAGCTCTCCGGAGTCCGAAGTGCTGCACCACTCACCAGAAGCATTAGGTGCATCGCTAAGAGCAGAAGGATTGCCCTTGCCTCCACCAGTCATCTGTGCCGTTGAGAGTCCGAAGTTCGCACGACACACAGCCTCCAGCACTTCCACCTATCTCAGCTGCTAAGAAGCCTTCTATGCCTGGGTCATGTTTCTGGACCTCTCTGGATTATCAAATCTTCACATTTCTCCACTGTTGGCATGCAATTCCAAATGCTTCTTTTAAGTGAATTAGTTTGAAAGCATCTTAGATATCCTGAAACCCTAGTTTGGTCTCCTCTAGGTCTTTTGGTGCTACATGCAAGGGAACAGCAGGCACCATCCTGCTCACGTGACGTGCTAGCAATGCAAGTCACTCCAGTCTTCTGAACGCTCAGCTTGATTTCTATTTGAAAGGAAACATGAATGCTAATTCAACAGCCATAAGGGCACAGAGCAGATAAATATGCGTTTGCAAGAGAAACTGGATAGACAAACTCCAGAGTAGTGCCAAAGAGAGAAGGAGGGAATGTGTCATCGTTTCTGGTGGCAGAACTTCAGAACAGCGCTCATCACCTCTTAATACTCACATAAACCAAACCAGATGTTCGACGAGCATGCTGGACTTACTGTACCGCCTTAAAGCCTTCCTCCTCCTTCACTGAGACACAGATGACTGCCCTGACTTTGGTGGTACAGATATGAAACAGTATTTTGCTCTATTTGAAGACTGAGTAAAGCAGCATTTATTTTCATGCCAGCTTCTAGCATGCTCTAAAATGTCCGCGCCAACTCCTCCACAACAGAGCAGCCCTTTGGGCTGCAATCCCTGGAGTATTAAGATAATCTGAAGCATAATATTTTCCTGCCAGCTCTTAAATTAAAAATTCTCATTTTGGTGTAACAGAGAAAGGTGAGCAGTCATGGCAGGAAGACTGGATTTTAGAGAGTGGCCCTGTCTCCCTGAACAATTTTTATCCTTTACAAATACGGCAGAAACCTACTGGTGGAGGCCATACTCAAGTTAGTGTTAGGCACAAAAATATACTGTCATGTTTTGTCTATACAATCAATGAGTGTCTAAAAACAAGTGCACTGTTTGCTTGCACTTTGGAATCACAGAGCTACAGAGATGCTCTACATAACAGACGCATTAGGTCAGAAACAGCAAATTCACACTTGAGCTTTGTTTTTGCCTTCAGAACTAGCAGTTGTTTGGTTATAGGCTCTGCCAAAGTTCAAGGAGGTTTGGAGGAAAAAAGGGTCCCAGCCGGGACACAAAGAAAACACAGAATATATTAATATTCAAAGCCGTAACTTGGCACCAACGATGCATATGAAATCTCAGCTGAAACACTAGGGCTGCCATGATGGATCAGACTACTGCTCAGTCAAGCCTGATAACATGCCGCTGGCTACGGCCACTTCCAGATGTTTCACAGGGAAGGGAACAAGCGCCTGTGGCTCCGGAGGACCCGGCCAGCTGTGCAGCGCGCTGTTCTCCACCAGCGGCCTCGCGCTCGAGGAGCCCTGCCCCATCGTGCCATGCACTTTGGGGCTCACCCGACAAGGTTAAATGCTTTCAAAGGGATTTTGTGCTCTGACATCACCTGTTTATGAAGATTTTCTTAGAGGTCCGTTTACTAATGGTCACTGTGCAACTGATTGCTGCTGGAAGGCGACGCTCACCCCGACAAACACTTTGGAAAGCATTTCCCACTGCAAACCGCAGCCTGCGCCTTCCCCTCCTGTATTAGCTCCCTGCCACTACGGATCATGGAGCTTACTAGCGATGAAGCGAAGAACGGTCCCTTGTTATGGGACCAAGGATCGGGGAGGTTTCAGTTCAATCTCCTCCTGTGCTATAGATTTCCTGTGTGACTTAGGACAGGTCACTTAGTGCCTCTATGCTTCAGTTTCTCATCTACAAAGTGATATTGCTCCTGTAGCACACAGGGCTTTGGGGAAGATAAACCCGTTAGCGGGCAGCAAAACGTTCCGACACTTGGGTGTCGTTTGCTGCAGCTGGGATAAGTCACTGGGCAGGCGAGGAGAAAGGGAGGGGGAAAGCAGCCGCCTCCCGGCACGAGGGACGCTTTGAGCTTGGTCACTTCACAAACGAGCTGGTTTTTCCTCCCCAGGGAAACGCTCAGGATCCCACAGTTTATTTCTCCCTCCAGCTCTGACGGGCGCCGGGTTCGTCCCAGCGCGGCTGCTGCAGAGCTCGGAGGCTGGAGGCCCCCGGGCCAGCCGCGGTGTTTAGTCTGCCTGGCACATTCCTGCGCGCTGCTAAAATAAATACAAGATTATTAACGGAGCCACTTTCCCTCACCAGCACGGGCCAGAACTGCCAGCGCTATCAGGCGGCTCTGGCGGGGCTCGGCGACCTGCTCTCCGGAGCCTCCAAGGAAGCCTCGGCACCTTCCTCCGGACACACGCGCTGTCCCAGCTCGAAACACCAGCACAGCCACCTCCCCTGCGGCACATCCGTCACGTTCAACCTGCCCGGCATCTGCTGAAACTTTTCCCCGAACGTTTCCGAACTTTTCAGACAGTTTGTGGGAATCTGGTTTTAATGCTGCCCGCTCGCTCGTGTTAACGCAGCGCCGGCGGGACGGGGCCATCCGGCCCTCGAGGCCGAACACGCTCACGGCAGGGCAACGCACGCCGAGGGAGTGCGAAATCAAACTGCCAACGTTAAAAACTCTTACTTTGAAATTCAGTTGTATTTTGCGGCTAGAGATGCCTGTGCTTTCGCTCACTGCTGCATTCCCCCCTCGCAGTCCCCCAGGCACCTACAGCAATTCTCAGCACCCCTGCGCAGAGGGGATGCACACGAAACCCACCCGTCGGCAGCGCCGATCTCGGGACACTCACCAGCAGGCAAGGGGCACGGCATCGCCTAGAGCTCAGCTCTGAGCCCACGAGGGTGAAGCGCGGTTATATCGTTTAATGCCTTCCTGCAAGAGGCACACACATTTCAAAGGCGCCTGCAACGTACCAGCCAGCAAAAGCAAAAATACCTAACGCATTTTGGGCAAGAATCTCCACGGGGAGATTGCATCTCCTTCCAGAGTTTCCTTCTGTAGCAGGACCCAAAGATCCTACTGAGATAGTGAATTCAGACTGGTTTTTTTTAAGCACTGTTCATTTCAAAATTACTGCAGGAAACTATGTTTATAGCTATATTCCCCCCATCTGATCTGGATTGAAACCAATAAAACGGATACTGGAAGTTGAAACTCAGCCAATCTGATTTTGCAGAACTTTCCAGTATCCTGAGGGGAGGAATGAAGACGACGTAGGATGTTTAGGTTAAGATTCAGGACGGACCTGAAGTCCTTCTGTCCCTCCGAGCCATGGGAGTCGGCCCAGTGCTGCCACTGAGGTTCAAGGAAGAGCCAGGAAGGACGGCTGGGCCAGGAGCTGCCCCCCACCAGCGGGAAGGGGCCGTGAAGGAGCCGGCACGGGCAGAGCGGGAGCCCGGGAGACAGCCCGCCACCCTTCCCCGCCCAGTCCTCAGGTCTGAGCTCAGCGGGAAAAGGCTCAGCTGGGCAAGCGCCCGCACATCATCTCTGCTTACTTCCTGCAAACTTCATAATAATAAAGTGACACTCTACACCATATCCCTTTTTCCATTTCACCCTTCACTGGATCATTTTATGCATCTATTCCCATTGCTAATTCAAACTAATTAAAGTATAAAATAGAATAATTTGTGCAATTTCAGAGCTCCCCTCACCATATTGTGAGTTATGTTTCTTTTCTGCTCGCACCCGGTGCGAACAATTCCCCTCCTCGCCGGCTGAATACCCGCCAAACTCATTTGCTGAGAAGACTGACTATTACGGCGGCCTAGGAAGGGGGAGAAGAAAGAGTGAAAAAAGCTCTGCTGAAGGAAGAGGAATCTGAGGTTTTCTTTTAAATTTCATAGCTGAGCACTTTCTGAAATGGGCAGTGTGAAATTTCAGATTTCTCCTCCGAGTAATTACCTGTCTTGGGAATACATTTCTGTCATTACTCTTATTACACAGCGAAGCACAGATGAGAGACCTGCCTCTGTCTGTCCGTCCAAGCTTGCAAACCCAGCAGCCCTCTTTAGAGCACAGAAGATTTCCAACCATAATTCGCCACTTGCAGAGTTCCCCCCTGCAGCGACCCAGCCCAGAGGGCGCTGGGCAGCTCTGGCCCTCCAGTCTCGCAGAGCTCCTGCTGGAAGCAGGTCCCGTTCCAGATGCCACGACAGCCCTGCAGACCCAATCCCTCAAATTCCTCATCACGACTGAGACATGACCGGACAAGTATCCACAAGTAAATATGTCCCTGCCTTGCCCAAATCATCCTCGCTGCAGGAGAAGGGCCAGGATAGGAAAAGCAGGGATGGACTTCGAGCAGCCACGGAGAGCTGCCTGGGGCAAGTGCCACCCGGTCTGCACGCGTCGTCTTCACCGCACGGGATCACACCCGTGTCTGTCTCACTGCAAGGAAGCCGATACCCCTGCTTTACAGGACGGATGTGCCAAGCCCCCCCTCGGCAGCATACCACTGCAGGCCACGCAAGGCAACAGCAGAGCCACGAGGAGAAAGGCTTTGCAGGACAAGCACAGAAAGAAAGAAAATGATGAAAGGCTCATTACAGCTAATGAAAATAACCCGAGTCGAACGGAGGGGAAAAAATTGCCTAATGCCTCAGCAGCGTTCCCTGCGTCGCTCAAACTCGGCCGAGAGCATTACCACCAACAGAGACGCACCAGAGACACGAGGCTGCTTTTCAAACACATGGAGCGGTTGTCCTAATGCTTTGCCTGCTGGTCAGCCCTCAGCCCCACGCTGCCGAAGCCCCGCGGCCGTGCAGAAACCGAAATCTTCAATGACTCGACACCTTCCCAAAGCTACTGAAGAGTTGTCACTTGTTCCCCATCAACTTCTTATGCACTGGTGCTCTGAGCAGGAGGGAGTGTGTGTGTGTGTGATATATATATAAACTCTGGAAACACTTCAGGACTGCAGTTGCCTGCTTGAAAATTAAACAATAGGTCTGTAGAACAGGAAGCATCAGAAAGGGGAGAAAATGCTGAAATAAATACAGGGGAACCCTGTGGCTGCAACTGGCAGGGGAAAAAATAGATTAATATGAAGAAAAACAAAGCAAAACAAACCCTGAGAGCAAACCTAGCACGCACATAAAAGCAAGAACCGTATGAGCAATGTCTAAAATACGTCTCATTTAGCTAAACAAACTCACTGACCCCCTGATGCTTAATTTTTGCATTGGGGCATATTTTTACTACTTCTTCCATAGAAGGTTGCTTCTTAAGCACGCGTCAATTCAAAGACCTCTGCACTTACCTCTGCATCCCTGAACGTTTTGTGTGGCCCCTCGGCAGACCAGGGCCACGGGGATGTCCGATGTCCGGGAGCCGCCCCAGACACGGAGGAATAAAGCCCAGCGCTGGGCACGTGCGACAGGCTGACCGCGGGCAGGGCAGGGCAGGGCAAGGGGGCTGCGAGCATCCCACCCGGCGGGGCCAGGGCCTCTCGGTCAATTAACGTTAATTAACACATTCCTCTTGTCAGGCAGGTATTGGTAATGACCTCAGACTACTTTTTAGCTGAATTTCTTAATTACTCCTAATTGACTACAGGGAGGAAAATGAAAAAAAAAACAAAAACAAAAAACCCCCCAAAAAACACAATCAGCTCCTGAGTTTCAGGCAGAGGACGGTGTATCTGCCACGGAGCGGGCCCGGGATTTGGGGCATCGCTGCAGGAATTCAGCTAAGCTGCTTGCCCCGTGTCACTGCTTCCAACTTTACTAAGATTATGTCCAGTTAACTGGCTGTTCAACTAGCAGATAATTTAGTTAAAAATTTAATTACCTTTTTTCCCCTCCTGATGGCTCCAGACCCTTTTATCCACACCTCATGAATTTTTTATCATGTTTTCTTGGTTCTTTTCAGGACACTGTCAGTATTTACAGCCTTGCTCCCTCAGAACTGATGGACTTTGTTTTTTGCAGCCCTCACTCCAACTCCAGCCTCTTTTAAATCACCTGGGCAGCCTCTGCCTGGCTCCCTCTGAACCAGCATCCAGAAAACGTAGCCCAAAGCAAAGCAGCTTGCACGGGACTTAGGCACCTCGGGGTTACAGCACAGGGAGCCGTGCAACAAATTGTCCTCAGGGACCCCGTGGATCTCCAGCTCCTGACATGGGGCATCGCTGAGCAAATATTTCACTGCTAACAGAGCAGATAAAAATACAGTTTCTTTACCTAAAGCAACAGATACGGAGAAGGGAGGGGGAAAAGCGGGACGGAGCCAGCCCGCGGGGCAGCGCCACGCACCTGTGGGAGCGGGGACGAGCTCGGGAGCAGCAGCGCGCTCGGAGCCACGGCCCCTCGGCGCTGGCGTGCGCTGCGCCCGAAGCCCCGCGGCCCCGCTACCGCTAGCAGGCTCCGCTGTCCGGGTTTGCAGCTCTGACGAAATTCAGGGAGGGAAAAGACCTGTTAGACCGTGTTTCTCTTGACTAGTGCAGAAATACTCCTTTTCCAACAAAGCCTGTGGTATTTTGATCACACTGTTTTAAATCTCTTATTTATAGCCCTTGATTAGATGGCGAAATCTTAAGATTTGGAAGGCAATTCCACCCCGATGCCTACCGTGGTTTTGGATTGGACCTCTGCTCGCTCCAGGACTAAAAATAGCAAAATTCGTTCTTCTATCAAGAGCTGTAAAAATCTTTGGCCCCAATTCCTCTGATGCTTATATAACCCCCGCTGAAGCATGCCCACCAGTTCTAGCAGAGATAACTCTCGATTGCTGAAGGTGCCAGTGGGAGCAAAATCAAGACTGCCGCCTGTGAAAGCGGTGCTACAACTTGAACTCGTACAGACGGCAGATATATTGACTAAAAAGGGGTTACAGCCTCGGAGTCATAAAATTGCTCCTGTCCTACAGGGCTTATATAATTGAAATGCACGGAGCCTTCATACATTAAAAAAAGCTACAGTCTTCCTGACGCACAGACAATTAATGCTTCAGGACTGAATTATTATAAAGCCACTTTATCTGACTATAACCAGCATTTTTTTCCTGTAAGCTTCAGTCTTGCAAGAGATCTCAGAAGCTTTGCTGCACCTGCAGAGGTTGTTGATGTGGGTTTCACGACAGATTTGCCATTAGAACGAGAACGTCCTTAATCTGGGGGCTCACGGTGGCCCCAAGACTTTTGTCACTGTTTTTCTTCTGCACTGATATTAACCCCTCGGCTGCGGCTTAATCGCTGCAGCCCCCTCGGGCGCGCACCTGCCCACGCGCAAGGGGCATCCTTCTGCCTCACCGTTTTTGGCAGAGGTCAGCGAAGCCAGCAGACAAGTCCATTGTGGCAGCAACACTAAGCATCCTGATTAATATTATATATTTTTTTAATAGAAACTGTTAATTGCATTTGTCTGCCTGTGAAAAGTAAGTGGCAGCTCACGCTGAGCGCAGAGCGAGCACAGTCCTCGTGCGAGCTCCCTTGCTTCCAAACGTGCCGGAGCTTCTCACCGCTGACCTGAGGCACCTACTGCTATTTCAGTCCCAGGGCGTCGTGTAACTCTGCCAACGCCTCCCGGTCCCCACCGGCAGCCGCTGCTGTTATTCCTGCCCCGGCGTCCCGCACCGCGCAGCTAATGCAACATGTCTCCATCTCAGTGGCATCTCACACTATTCAGCTTGGGGGCAGAAATGGTGTCTGTTTGCTAGAGCAATGCTGCAAGATGAACCTCTGCTTTAAACAGGGTCGGAGTCATTTCTCTTTGGCCATAAGAGCTATTTGAAACCAGGTGCTGTGGGAAGAGAGCCCGTAAAAGCTCCTAATAAGCACTCTTAAATCATGTGGTTAAATAGCTCAGAGTAAGTGGCTGGAAGCAAAGTTTCTTTTTCCTCCTCTCCCCTGAACTGGGTTGTGCAACTGTTGCTTCTGTGCTTTGTGGGAGTGAAATCAAATGTCAAATATTCTGCTCTGGAAGAAGTTGGCAATGAAACATGAAAGGCTCATGGAGAGCTCAAAAGAACTGCACATAAATTGGAGCAAAGCACAGACAGGCTGGGATGGGCGCCAGCGCGAGCGTGGAAGGAGCGGACGCCTAACCAGAACGCCAGATTTTAGGATGAAGCAATTACTTTCCCTAACTCATTTCAGCATAAAGCTGATCCTAGATTTGAGACAGAAATGATACATCAAGTTTTTGCTGGGAAGCATCTATACATCAACGCTGTTTACTGTGCACCATCACAGCCCAATGAGGAACATGGCTTCTGGCCCGCTGGTTCTCGCCTGGCCTCACGGCAACACAAGAAGCACGAGAAGATCCGCTCCTGGTCAGTGCTAGGGGAGCACGTGGCTCCTTCTCGAGCCCCGCAACGCCTGCATTTTCAGAGAGGTGAGCTTCAGCACAGGCGTGCACGCTATCCCCTTCTCAGCAGGTACTTAACAGCATCACAGGCTCTAGACAACCACCTCCCACCACGTTAATATGCGACAGATCAACTTTAAGAAAAGCTACTGTCTATGTCACTTTGCTGTGGGCAGAATTTCATTTTCTTCTAGATTTCAAGTCATCTGCAGACATTTTTACTGTTTATTTTCAGTACTTTCAAGGGCACTTCCTAATATTTACAGCCTCAGACCTGTGAAATTGGTGGACCTTTCTCCTTTTCTTGGTACTGACCACTTCTAAATCATCAGGCACCTTTAACATAAAGCATTTGGGAGGAAATAAATATATATTCTTCCCTCTATTTTGCTGAATTATCACATCGCCAGGATTAGGGCAGCAAGGATCACAGAAGCTAACAAATCCCAGGACTTCTGGATCCAAAGCGCATTATCTTCACAAGGGCAAGAAGGGTAAGCCCTAAAGTAAGTCCAGTAAGTAACCACAGACAGCAAGAGAAGGCTTCGCTTCCAGAGTCTCACCCAAAGAGCGAGTACTTCACCTGATCCATAGCTTGAAATGGAATTAACATTCCAGGAATATTGCATTATTTGCTAATTCTGTTCACATCATTTTGTTTCACAATTAAGCAAATTAGCACTTTGATGAATATTAAGACTCTCTCGCCTCATAAAAGATGAGTTGAAGGCATCCCCACTGGATTTTGCTAAAAAACCGTTTCACATCCGCTTTGGTTGTTTTGTCCCTGGTATGCACATGAGCAGATGAGAGATACTAAGGCTGCCTGTGAAAATCACCATGACATTAACATTTTAATGAAACCCTTTTATTTCAGAAGTTTGCAGAGATCCTCTTATCTACTGTCTAAACCAAGTCCATGCTGGGATGGGATCCTAAATTTATGGCTGTTCATGGCAGTGTCTATCACTAAATTGCCATAACAAGCATAAAATCTCTTCTTTAACCATAGGGATTCATTCCGTTAGTCTGTTCACACCTTTTCTAATGTCTTTATTCGCTGGTTTTAAATAACTTTATAACCAGGGTAGGTATTTGCTAGTTTTTTTGCTTTGATACAGGTTAGCAAACAGTTTTGCTAGGTTTGGAAGGAACTATCAACTCTGCAGTGCAACTAGAATTGTTTAGTACCTGCCTGGTCTCTACTGTCTATCAGCAGATCCTAGAGTGCTTCATCCCGATACCTCTCTGCAGCATCTCTCTTGGAGCAGGTGGGAGGGAAGATAGAGATTTATCTACTAGCAGATGTAGAAAGCTCTTAGTAAGCAAAGGGTTAACTCAATACTGAGCAATTTGATGATATCTTCAGATGTAACCCTTCTCCTGTCCCCTTCACCCACAAGGCATCAGCTCTATTAATCTGAATTACACAGTCATGAGTAATAGCCACTAAAATGCTTTGAGTCAGTGAACCCAGAAGTCTAGCTTAATGTTTGGGACTTCCTGCATTTTCTCATTTCAGAGACGAATGGAAGATCCCAGATCTGTTAGAGCTGAGGTCCTGCATTATTTACATGGTGCTCCCGTAGGCAACAGACTCCGTGGACTGCTGGCCATAAATTTCCATCACAATCATTTGGTTTTGCTTTGTACAGTGTGGCCCTTCATTGCAAAGCAGCAGTTTATCGTGCTCATAAACAGGTTCAGAGGAAGGGCTGCATGGACAGTAAATAGCGAGGAGTCTCTGAAATGCTGACACAGTCCGGGAGGCAGCGTCTCAGGTATGGGCTCCCTCTCTGTATCTACATAAAGATACGCTTAAATATATTCGCAAATAAATACATACATACATACATACATCATAAAGAATGCTCAAACAAATGCAATATTGCAGCCTGCCAAACTCAGTGTAGAGGATGGCTCGGTCATGCTTGTGGTTCAGGACATCTTTCCTAATCAGTGAAGGTTCAAATCCTTGAATGACATTTCCCTCACGGTAGCTCCATTCTGTTTCTAATACTTGCAAACAGTAAGTTGAGACAACTCTTTCTCCCCTATGCACAGACGATAGTCTCTGCTCAGAGGCAGATAAAACTAAACTTCTTCCAATATTCTACCTACCCGTATTGATCCCTGCACTGTGGAGCTCAACAGACAGCCTCAGCTCTATGTGCACTGACTCCATCCTCCACACGGAAGGAAGTTGCAGCCACAGAGGTGCAGAAGAACGTCTTACCTGTCGTTCCGACATGACATATAGATACTTCTGCTCAATGGAGAAGGCCATGTCTCGAAGGATAGGGCTCCCGTCCTTGAAGACTGTGACCATTTCATACTGAATTCCACCGTGGGGAGGACCATCTGCTCGGATCTGGAAGAAGCAGAAACAGATTACAGGTGACTTCATAACAGCCAAATTCAGTTTTTTTGGAGGGGGGTGGGAAGAGGGGGAGGACAAGGTAAGAAAAAGAATCAAATTTAAAATTGCACTTTGCAACTTGGAGATATGAAGCAAAGACAGCTGTCAAGTGCCATGAATGCGCAAGAGCTAAAGCAAAGATTCTTTCTGCACTGAAGTTAACATTATTTCCCCAACCCATAAGAAGCAACAAGAGAGTTTTCTGCTGGGAGGTGAGCTTATGCACAGTCAGTGTGCTATGACCAATCATAGGCATCCAAGAGTAAAAATGACCGCAAGAAAACTTTATAGATCCTCCCCCAAATAAACCTGGAAATAAGACCACAAGACTCCACAAACAGCAGAACTAGGACAATTACAGTAGAGATTTTATTTTCCAGATGGATAAAGAATGAGATTCATAAAGCTTTTCAGGTATTTTCCTCCACTGAGCAGCAGATGAGCAACAACATGTCTTGAGCACACTCATCCAGAACCTAGTCACTCCTGCACACTTAGGATCATATTCCCAAGTACTTCAGACCTATAACTACACCTAATTTCCTGAAGTGGTTCCTCAGACTTTCACTGCTGTGCTGCACTCTGAGTATGCATTCTTTATTCAAAAGTATGTGGAAGTTGAGTTCTTTGGCGTACTCACATATTGATGAAAATCACCCCTTTCCAGCATTATTACAGCTTGTTTTAGAAGAACAACCAACTCAAATCTCATGCAGTAGCACCATCTGAAGAAACAACTGGTTTGTAACAATCATCATCATCTCCTCCTGCTCCCATGGACACCCCCAAAATAGCATCTCTGCTTGCAAATTTGGAGACGGTATTGTCATCCCATTGCTTTGAAATATGCAAGGATAAGTCCAGCTCATACTGCTGTGCAAGCAAATAACTAACACGGTGGCCATATGGCTTGTTCAGTTTGATGGACTCCTCGTACAAAGCTACCACGCCAAAAGACAACTCCTTGCTCCTGCAGGAAAACCTGCCCAAGATACGACAAATCCCATCACCACCAGGAGCTGCTGCAGTTGAGAACGTATCATCTCTTCCAAAAGTTAATAATTTATAGCCTTGGGAGCTGTGCAAGGGGGGGGGGAGGATAAACAAACAATTTACATTGTCTTTCCTACCAGGATTTACATATTTGAACAGCCATTTGATTGCAACATGGTGTCTACATAACATCAAGCTGAAAACACTGGCAAACGTCAGGCAGGGAGATTAGACCAGTCACGCGAGCCAGCAGCTCCATGGAGCCCACTGATGGCCCAGTGGCTCATAGCGACAGAGATACTGTTTCGTGCTGGCCAGGAAAGCACAGTGCGTGCTGGGCGCTTTGCGGCACGTGCACGCTGCCCTGCTAGGAGAGGGAAGCACGGGGGACTGCCGGTTCCTGGAAAAACCTCTTATCACAAAGATGCCATCTGCTGCAGTCTCATGCCGAGCTGTCTTGCCGGATCCCGTTTTGCTGCTCAATTACTCTATGCCTGACTGCTGTATGGAGACAGAGGCCTGAAGAACCAGCTTTGGACGAGTTTAATCTTCAGAAAAGGCAGGACAGAGCACCTAAGAGGGATGTCTGTTTTCTTTGGTTCACAACCCCAGGAGTCGAGAGAACAGTTTGTTAAGCGTCTTAAGATTTGTTTGAGAAATGCGCCAACCCTGCTGGAAATAGGAGAATATTCTTACACTCACTGAAGGGTGTGCTCCCCTCCACCGCCTCCCAATGCATCCACTGCTTTGAAAGAGCCCTGATGTCTCCTGCCGTGTAAAGACTTTTTTCCTGGATTTCTCTTTCTTCCTTACCTTTTAATCTGTATTTATTGAGATATAAAAAGAACAGCAGATGTGAATTTCAGTAAAGGAAGAGCTAGTTTAAAATTCATGGCCAGATCCAGAGATCCTCTGATACGTGGATCCTCTGATACATTCAGCAGGCAGCCCAAATCTGACTCAGCAGTCCTGAATTTACAGGAAGAAAAAATGTAAATAAAGACAGATGCTCAAATCCTGTTTCCAGTTACACCCGTGTAAATGTGACTTTACGAAATAGCGAGAAGCAGGGGCGGATTCCCACCTGGCGTTTCTCAGTGACGCAGTACGGGGCTGGTGGCTTCCGGAGCCTCCCAAAGCCCGCGCAGCCGGGAGCAGGGCGCATCCCCGCGCCCGCCCGCCCGCCCCGAGGCCACGGGCTGGCTCCGCAAAGCCACCTGAGCAATAAAGAGCGGGGACGAGTTGTCAGAGACAAACAACTGCTTCCATGCAAATACCTGATTAATGACCAGAAGGGAATGGAAATGCCCGACGTGAAGGATCAGCCGCCTTTGCAAAAAATCAACAGTTTTTCAGAGTTCCCCCAGGGGCACCAGCAGCTCGTTAAATTGAGCCTCTCGTGGTAATGAGGTCAGACAGGGCTAATAAAGAGAGATACCACCGGACCAGCCTTCCGCCGGCCAGCTCCAGCTTCGGCAGTCGCGCTGCAGCACGGGCTGGATTTAGCACCACGCGCGTGGGAAACCCTCGGCTCCGTAAACCCGCACGGAGCGCTACGGGGCCGGAGCGGGGCCGGGAGCGGCGCCGCGGGCTCCTGCCGCCGCGGGGCTGCCTCGTGCGCGGGGCGCGCTCCCGGCTAGGGAAGGCAGCGGTGGGGCTCCGCGGGGAGGACCAGGCTGGGGCGCAGCCTCCGCGGGCCACCGCAGCCTCCACCTGCCCATCGTTAAGGCAGCTGTTTAAAGCCATTGCCATGGCAACGCTCTGGAAGTCCTTCCATTAAAACGTCTTATTGCAATTTAATTATTCCTCGCTGGCTGGGGTGGGCTGCGGGGTTCCCCGCTCGCAGCCGGGGAGGACCCGGGCGAGGACACGTTTCCGCGAACGATGGAGACCCCTCTGCAGCGCACCCTCTCCGAGGGCTTGGGGCCGGTGGCGGGGCCTCGGCGCTCCTCCCGGCTGCGTCTGCCCCGCCGTCTACCGCTCCTGCCTGCAGAAACCCAGCCACGAGGGGCCCCGGCACGACAGCGGCCGCCGAGCCCCCGCCGAGCCCGTCCCGTCACCCAGAGCCCTGCCGAGCGGCACGACGGTGCAGCCACTCGGAGCAGGAGCTTCAGCACATCCCTGCGAGAGCCTCGTTTCCAGGACAACAAATGACGATGTCAGAAGAGAAGAATGATGAGTCCAGGAAAGAGGAAAGAAGGGATCATCTCCACAGCAGGAAGCTTGCTGTTGACATTTGGAGAGAGAAATAATTCCTCTAACTTACGGGTGCCATGCCATAGCGTGAGTGCTTCCAGTGCCTGCCAACCAGGCAGACAAAATACGGTGCCACCGACCCTAGGAAGGTGGGGGTGGAGAAGGGAGGAAGGTGAAGGACTGACACCAAGGTTTATCACTGTCAAAGGTCTGAGGCTTTAAGGTCCTCTGGGGGCTGAGGGAGGGCTCCCGCCTGGCTCCTTGGGTCAGCAGCACCCAACCACCACTACTCCAGCGGTGTGATAACAGTCCCACAAGCTCTGGGTGCTTCTGAGCTCAGGCTCCGAGCACAGCAATGCAGGGCAGGGAAGGTGCAGCACGAGGCTGGGCTACTGACGGTCATGCTTCGTTGTCCCGCTAACTCCGCCATCCAAGTCCAAGGTGTCTGGGACAAGGGACCTGTTCAGCACCACGGAACAGAGCAGAGTCAGGGAGGACGGAGTGCAGGCTCTTGGGTTTGCATGTGAATTGGAGGAGTCTTTTAGGACAGATGCAGCACTCTCCTCAATTGCTCTCGATGTATGTTTACAAATATAGCCTGAGAAGTGCCTAATGACATAATCTGCAAATCCAAATATCAGCACTGGCTCAGGGTACCCAGGGCCAGCAGAACTCCACACGTGATGAAACAGAAGGCTTTTCAATTCAGGAAATCACAGTTCTTCAAAGGCATTGCAGAGATTTATGTGTCTAATACCCCCCACAATACAGACTGCAGGCATAAGCTCTGCATTATCTTAAGAGATTAGCAAAATACCATATTGTGTCACATATACGTTGCAGTGTAGCACCCACCGTGATAAGCGTATGAGCCATTCAAGTATCTAATATGATGTGAAGCTCCAACATACCTATTGCATTAAAGTTTCTGTTCTGTATTTTGCCCAGCTTGTATTAGATCTAAGATACCTCTGGATTCCTTTCCAGTTCCTCCCAGCAGGGTCCCAGTAGATGACACTGAATCTCTTTGTAGGAACTTTGCATGATTAAATTACCTGTCTGTTTTCATTATTAGTGTTTCAATGAGACTGACTCTTATGACGAAATGCCTGGTGCCAGAAAAAGAGCTGAATAAGCCTATGCATGAAGGGACTGACTCCCTATCCCAGATCCTACGAGAAAGGCAGCTCCTCATTAACTCCTCAGGAACTGCAGCTGTTTCCCATGTACTCCAGCACCTGGTGGGAAATGAATCCCAAAGCATCTGGGCTGGTAACTCCCCCCTGCCTCCGTGAAATGGCTTGTGGGGGCTTCCCAAGAGCGCACTGGACTCCTGAAATGACTCCCTAGGTGCCAGGGGCGCTGGCTCTGCATGTTCCTCTTCGGCTCTTTGTACGCAACGGTGACAAAGTGAAAAGCTCAGTCAATCCTAGAGCCTTCAGATTGCTTCTTTCATGCTAGCGTTTCTAGCCCTTGAGGTGAATACTATGAAATAACATTGCATTTGTGTAAAAGGGACATTTCTAATAGAACTCTCCCAGCTCTAGGAGTGCACACCAGAGCATCGCCGCAGCTATTGCCTACAACAGAAACCAAGTGCAACACAAGAAACATCCTTTACTACCAAGGCGCATCTTTGCAGAATTACCACATTTTTTGCCATTTAAGGCTGCCAGTATCAGCTTTTGGACATTTCCCAGCAAAGCCTCCTGTAAAGCTGTAGGATGGATTTCTTGCTTCAATGCTGGAAATTTAGCAGGTTTCTGAATCAGGCTGGAGCACAGTATGGCATTGACAGCCTTTCCCTGCCCTTTTTGCCCATGACTCTGTGCAGCTTCTGCTACTTAGACTGAAAGTAGTTTCCTAATAGTAGTTCCTACTAAAGGTAGTTTCCACAAACAAGAGATTCAGCAATGCAAAAGCTTCCCAAAGACAAGACAAGATAAATAAATGAGTCTAGGCTTTTTTTGTGTGCTTCTATCAAATAATCTTTGCAAAAGGCATTTACATTTGCTAATCCAATTTAATTAAACCAGGCTACTCTACAATCAAACTAGAAAGGAGATGAAGATGCATGTGTTGATCAGGCATTTTCTCTATCCCTCTCACGAACACAATTTTTCACAATCTTGTTTTACATGGTAACCCATGCTGGAGTCTGTGTGCTGCTAATGGTCCTACCACTGAGAAACAAGTACAGCATCCTCGAGGAAGGGCAAATCTGGAATGGAAATTGCAAATCTCTATACAAGAAGTTTTCAAGAGCCCTTCAGGCCCTATATGAAATTCTTCTGAGAGTAAAGTACCCTTCTCATTTCAATTCCGTCAGAGAATTGCTAACATCAACTAATTTTCTGATGCTCCTGGGAGCTAGGTCAGAGCCGTTTACAGGTCGTTAATAAACTACAGGGAAGTTGAGTGATTTGCTGCAGGTTGTACAACGAGTTTGGTTGTAAAACAAGCTGGCAGTGGATCTAGGATCTGAATCTGCTCGTGCAGACACCTGAGAGCCCTGCCTGAACCACAGGATAACATCCTTCTCCATGGGTCCACCTCAGGGAGGAAAAATCCAGCTCGGAAGAACTGGATTTCCCTGCACACACCTTTACACACAGGAATGCCAGTCATGTCATTCACTACACTGCTCTCTGCATGGGAAGTCTCCCCCTTGAAATTAAAGTGAAATGGTAATCCCATTAAGTATCTTTTCTTTAAATCGGGGATATGTCTGTAAGGAAATTAATGACAACCCTTACATGCACATTCAATTCAAATCAGCATATCCAATTAACTTCATTACCTGGAGGCCCCATCATATCCCAGTCTCCCTTTCTCCTGTCACATTTCCTCTATGTATTTTTCCCAAATTAGGGTAGAATATGTCTGCCGTGGTGGGCATCACCTTCATTTTTACCCTCAGAGGTAGCACGGGGAGGCATCAATAGACAGGTTCATTCCAGAAGGTCACTGCGCTGTCAGTCTGAATGGCTTGCAGCAAAACAGCTCTTCAAGACCAAAATGGTCTGGTCTCCTAGGGATGAGAAATCCCATCCATTCCAGAACCACGCTGTCTGACTAAACATTAAATATACTTGCTAATTCCCACTGGGGTGCCCTTAGAGAACTCAAGAGGATGATCTGGGAAGAAAAATCAATTTTGTAAAGACCTCTTTACACAGCACGACTGGGAAGGCACAAGCTTGGGAGGAGCATTGTAACAAAGTTGATTTTTCTTAAATACTGTATATTGATACCGTGTCTATTCATTAAATTTATGCACAAACATTGAGCACTCTAACATAGAGTGCCAGAGAGAGGCCTAAATCAGAGCAGCTTTAGTTACCACTGCAATCAGAGGCCCCTTGACCTAAGGAGGGAACAAACAGGTTGGGCCAGTATCAAACAGCCCGGTGGCATCAGTCCAGCACTGATTTCACGGTGCTACGGGACAGCGACCAGCAGCTGTTAGTGAGTTCTTACAGGCTCGATTTCAAGAGGCAGCAGCAGTGGTTGGTAAATCAGTGGCACCTTGATGCAATGCATCTTAACTCTTCCCAAAGCTCCGCTCCTCTCCTCCCATACCAGCAGGCAGTGCCAGAAACACACAGAATGAAGGTGCTCTCTTGGTGCACCTTTGCTCAATTCTTGCTGCTGCTTTTGAATATCAAAGCTCTGACCACGCAAATCCAGCCTAGCATCCCAACCTTTCCTCCTGCTGCTGGGTACAATATAGACGAAGCATCAAGCCAGCACCAAGCCAAGACAGCCTCTCCACTCGGATTTTCCTTTTCTTGGAGACATTTTCTTCCTCCACCCCCTCCCTGTAATTAAGAGAAGCCCCAGGTGTGAGCAGACAGACCTCCTCCATCTCGGCCTTTGCTAGGATCTTGGGTTTCCCTACAGATTAAATTGATGGTGCCTTCCCCTCAGACTATCCCTCCTTTCCAGCAACTGCAAACACCGTATGTCGGTGCCAATGTGTGCGTGAGTTTAAACCTTTAAAAGGGAATGGGGCAGGGGGGACAGACGGACAGGGAAGCAAGGGAGCTGTGAAGCAAATCCCAGTAAGCTGGGAGAATGAGTTAATGACGTGTCTTTAGCTGTAAAGTACTGCTTAGTGCAGGGGAAAGGGAGAGTAGGTTCAAGCCTGAGTTTATGCTGGTAAGGCTTCATGACCCAAATTATTTCTAGATCTAAGGTTTTTGTGAATTCAATACTCATGTCAAAAATGTCTCTGCGAATGTCTTTTACACCCACACGTGTTTCCCATCTCTTCTGATTTGGAAATGCTAGCCAAGTGTTCAAAGTCACAACCTGGGAAACGGTAGCTGCCTGGAGAAATAGCTAGTGAGAGCAACCAGGGCAGGGCACAGGAAACGCCTCCCGGCCGCCCCAGGCGGCTCTGCAGGGAGGAAGCCGGGGCTTTCGTTCCCGTGGTCTGGAGCACCGGCACCCACTAAGCACAGAAGAACATAGGCAGGGTCTACTTCTCGCGTCCTGTGCTGCCCCTGCGGGACCTCTGCCCGCCTTTCTGGAGGCGTTGCAGGTTAAGAGGCCTCCTCAGTGGTGGCCCATCCAATGAAGAAAATCCAGAGATTTCACATGTTAAGTAAGAAGGGTCAAGCTCTCCCTCACAGCTACTTAATTAGCACCAATTGCTTTAGTATCCGAGACAGAGAACTTTGGTTCAACGACAAGAAGGTGAAATACTGGCAGAGAAGTTTCGCCACTTCAGCGTGCTGACATAATTAACGTCGGGGCACTTTCCTCTCCCACTGCAAGCTCACCTGCACTGTCACGAAAGTGCTCGTGCCAACCAGCGTACCTGAGTTAGCGATACAAAACCACTACTGATTCAATATCTGCTGATATAATGCACTTCATTCCAGTATATAATTGCATCAACACCCAATCTTTTTACATTAGAGCAGCAAAACCCCAAAATTTTCACTCCTCTTTGCCAACAAATATTTTTAATCCTAGATTAGTTTTGACTACCTTGTCCAGAGTTGGAGCATAAATAGACCAGATTAGAAAACTTAGGTCAGCAAGTCCTAAAATACTCTATCACCCGAGCATCTTCACTGCTTTCAGCATGACCCTGTTTAAGCTTGTAAGAGCTGCTTCTGAGCATTCAATCCAGGCCATGTTGAATGTGGAAGGAAGAACATGCCCCAGAACAGCCGCAGCAGGTGTTTTGGTCCAGAGTCTATTAAAGACAGCCCAAATCCTTCTTTCTCTTGACCCAAGAACCCCCAAATTTCTATTGGCTTTTATTGCTGGGTTCAAGCTGCAGCTCTAACATCGTATCAGGTGCCAGTGCAAAACCTTAAGAGAAAAGATTTCCACTGAAGCTGTTCTCTCTCTCTCTCTCTCTCTTAAGCCTTTATTTCCTTCATCCATCCTCTCTGCTCCCCCCACCCTTCTGGAAAGCTGATCTTCCAAGATAAAAAAGGGAGGTTGGTACAGAGGCACCATGCAGAGACTAATCAGCAGCCCCCATGTCTCTAATTTATTACTGCATGAGAGGCTCGTTTAGAACAAAGCTGCCAGTTCGGAAGATCATTTCTTTAAAAGACTTTTTATTTGAAAAGCTGTCAGCTCACACCTTGTCACAGCCCTACTTGCAGCAGCAGAACTTTAATAATGTGCCACCTCATGCAAATGAACTGCTAATTAATTAAGTAGTATTCTTCCGGGGATGGATTCATTAGAATCAAATTTGGGTAGACTGGCTGACTAGGTCATATTTCTTTAGACTGTGATTTAAATTAGCAGCATTGCCTTTTCCTTGAGTCCCAGCACTGGGGTGATTCCTTTCAGGAGAGCAGTTCGTTCCTACCCCTGCCTTCCCGGGAAGGCTCAGCACACAGCAGTGGATCAAGGCAAAGCCATGCTGTGACGTGAATGCCGCATGGCACACACCAGACCCAGTTTGGCTAAGAACAGCAGAGAGGTGAGAAAGCAGCTAAATGTAGCACTCGTATGATTCCCCTTGCTCCTATTCTGGAAAGCCTTCGTAGAATAGGGCGCAAATCAAAAGCAGGATGCAAAGTCTATTAACATCAGAGGGCTCCAGAGATCAGGATATTGCAAAAGAGTGCTGCTCTTTTTTTGGAGCATTTGTTGCAAAGAGACAATCACTGGGGTTTGGGGGCTATAAGTCTTGCACCTTTCACTGGCATCAAAGTCACTTACAACCCATTGCAAGCACTTGAGAGTATCCTGTGGATTCACTCCTGGGAAGGAGGACAGCTCAGGGCATGTCTGCAGCATGTTACAAAACCTATTCACTTCTAATTTGTCCCCTGAAAAGAGCCCCAATGTGCAATGACTTTCTTTTTCTTTTGTTCAGCAATAAGCACCCTTCTCCCTTTAGCTTCCTGTATTATTTTTAAAGAGATGGCTCAGTGCTTCTCTGGGAAATGGGAATCATTAAGTTAACAGCACTTTGCTGCTTGCAGGCTTTACATTTTGGCACTGAGCAAGGAAATCATCAAAGAAACTAAGAACTGGTCTCCAAGAGAAAGGAACGAGGTAGGTGTTTCTGTACCACAAGGCACTGCACGCTAACCTTTCTGCAATACTCTCCTTCAGCCTCTGCCATTCTTCCCTTGACTCACCCCTGCTTCTCATGCTTTGCGCTGCTTTTATCCAGTCCCTTCCCTTGGAGCTGGAAAGTAAATGAAAGTAGAGGAGAGCAAAGAGGAGGACAGCTCCAGGAACAGGCAGGGTGTGTTTTGTTATTTTTTCAAAGCATCCTCTTGTACCTGGTGCTAACAGTCTTGAGCAGGGATGCACAGCTGACAAGGCGTGGGTAGCTGGATGCAATACGAACCATCTTTGTACTGATAAGGACAGGTAGAGATTGCAAATGCCCGGGTCATGCAGTGGCTTTTCCCCCCTTTGCTCTCACCCCATAGCTGGCTAGGAATTAGCAGGCATGCAGCAGGAACTCAAGAGCAAGGACAAACCAGAGCAAGCATCATTCTGCTTGATGCCTGCAGGCATGCCTTAATCTCGCTGAAGTCTTCTGTGACTCTCTGATAGAGGACACAGGAGGAAGCACAGGGCTGGCATTATTTAGGGCAGCAGAGGTACCGGCTCTCTGCTCAGAATCTCTTGTCACCTTCCACTGGCAGCTCTTCCCCCAAGTCCCCCAAATAGCACCATTATCCATGCTAACTATCCAGACCTCACCTGTGTCCTGCCAGCTGAATCACCCTTCACCACTCAGCATCCAGCTCTCTCCCTACGTATCATCCCCCTGCAGCAGTAAATCTCATAGCTGAAGGGACTGCTCTGGCTTAGTTTGGTTTGTTGACCTTGAGTCACCATGTAAAATGGAAAAAAAAAGACAGTTAGACTTGACTATCTAATATGGAGTTTGTTCTCAACAAGTAGTAGCTAGAAGTGATTCTCTGTGCAAGAAGAGATAAAAAAACATAAAGAACCATCTAAAATTACCACGTGAAATCCCTGTTCTCCCAAGCCAGAGCTTCGAACTGATCAGGTGGGAATCACAAAGTTTCTCAGGAAATATCAGTCTCTTTCCTCTTTAAAAATATCATGTAAGTAATATGTTTCAAACAACTTTGACTTCCTGCACAACACCTCATGGGGAACATCGCAATGCGAGGCCCCACTGCTTGCCATCAATCAAGCCTGGCTCTCAGCTCTGCCCATTTTACTAGGTTCTCACAACATTTGGTGGCATTTCTAAGTCCCGGCTTTAAGACTAATCTCTCTCTCACACACACACAAAAAGGCTAAAACCTAGATGGAAGGAAAAAGTCTTACTTTTGTTATCTTATTGTTTTAAAAACCCAGGCTTTTTAAGTTACTCTTTTTAAACTTGAGGAGAAATCCTGCCTCGTAATTTTGGAACGTTTTATGTCACACACAACACGCAGCTAGACCTCGCGTATTTTTGGTTTCACTTGTGCATGCAGGACCAGTGGTGCTTTACAGATCGGATCTAACCTCGCTGGGTTAGAGTGCGAAAATTATGGGGCACAGAAGCCTTCCTAGGCAATGGGGCTGTCCCGTGCCCAGCCTGCTCTTCTGTCCCTGGCACTGACCTGCTAGGGATAATATCCAACAGTCGCATGGGCTAGGACAGCTGCAAGCGGCGAGTAAGTTGAGAGAGGTGCAGGTACGAAGCAGTTACGAAGTCACGGTTACGAACCCTCGCTCCGACACGGCCCAGAGCACGGAAGAGCCAACGACGCGAGTCGGTGTGCTGGGCAACGCTGTTCATACAGCCTCTGGCTTTTACCAAAGCAACCGTCTCGCAGAGCGAGGTCACCTAAGGACAGGCGCAGGCGCAGCCAGCTGGCACCTCACCGCCGCCGCGGGCCGGGCGGCAGCTCCGCGCGGGGCACCGGCGCGGTGGGCAGCAGAGCCGCCGCCGCTCCCTGCTGCCTCTCCCCTCCCCGTACGCAGGGCGGCAGTCTGTCTGGCCCGTCTGCTTTCTAGCCACCTACCAGCGGATACACGCGCTGCGTTTGGGTCCCGCTCGTCTCTGCACATATGGGATCCGGACCAAGCGTGATTTCCTCTGGCCAGGCAAAACCCAGAAGCAAGGTGTGCAACCTTGCGGAGCTGGGCTGGGAGCTCCTCAGGGACATTTGCTTATCCGGGACCCTGTGTTGGAAGCGTTAAAGTTTCCCGATAGGATTCAGACAGCTAAAAATCCATGGGAACTGAATCTCTCCTTATGCTTTTGTGTCTGCTCGTCCACACATCTCCCAGCTCTCTGCGGATGGCAGCTTGAGTCAGCTCGTGTTCCCAGCACACGTGGCACGTGCCCAGGAAGACAGCTTTTGCCCCCGTGAGCCGCTTCCCAAATTCTATTCTGGGGCAGATCAAGGATAAAAAAAAAAAACTCTCTTCCATCTCTGCGCTCTAGCTCACTAAGCTTTAGACATATGCTCTTTCCCAGCATCTCAGAGTTTCTCAGCCGATAAGCAGATGAACTGGCACCGAATAATCTGTATATGCAACACATGTAATGTTATTGAACGCCGCCGTGAACACAGCGGGGAGATTGCTGGGCTAAATGAACATGATGTCTGTCCCCTTCCGCTGCTGTCCCCAGGAGGGGCTGTAGCCAGCAGGCACGTGCACGACCGCGGCAGCACGAAATGCCCCGACGCGAATCCGGGCGCGGGGGAAGTAAAGGGAGACGCTGACGGATCAGCTCTCTCCCGTCCCTGGGGCAGAGGTCTCAGACGCCCACGGTCAGAGCTGAAGTTCAAATGCAGCTAGAGGAGGAGAAGAAAATTCAAGGAGATTGGTGCTCAGCCTGTAACCCCTGATGCAGTCTGAATGGTGCTGCAATCACCAGAAATTCAGAATATTTCACATTCAGAAATACAGCACAGCGCTCAAAGCGCTGCACAGCTCCGGACCGCGCCGGGGGCCCGGCGTAAGGCGGCTTCGCAGAGCGGCGGCGAGCTGCGGCCTCCAGGAGCAAAACCCACCTCCACCCACCCGGCACAGGCAGGGACGGAGGGTTTGCTCACGCACCCTCTGCAAGACGAGGCCGAGCAGCTCCTTCCCAGGGCGGTGAATTTCCGCACGGGAGGGACCCAAGCATCTCTTCCCCCAGCCCCCAGCCGCCTGCTTTCTATATACACGTCCAGCACGACTAATCCCTTATCGCACCCACGGCCCAAAATCAACATCGCGAGGTAGGCTCAGGCCAGGCTCCACGGATGGGAGAGGCAAAGCTCCACCACATTACTGCTTTCGCTTCCATAATTGACCTGTAGATAAACACATGGCTTCCGCCTTAATCCCCTGCAGCCTCATGAACATCAGCCACGCTAAATTTTTCATGTAATTAAGAGAAAAACCCTAATCCAGTGTAATTAGCTCCCTGATTGCCAACGTCAGGCAGAAAAGCACTGTTTGAACAGCAATTCAGGTCTAGCTGGTTAGGCAAATACTGTGTGTGTGGTTCAGTAATTTAACACTGAAACAACTCCCCCTCCGCCGTCCTCGTAGGTTTGTTTTCCTAAACAGCACTAAGTGGTTTCATGACTGTAATAGGCCTGACATCCCTGAAACTGCTGTTCTGCTGGTCTCCAGTTACGTCCCTGTAGGGTCCACCATGAAACGGGCAGACCAGGCCTCCAAGAACCACATGGGCTGCTGAGTTTGGAGAGTTCCCGCCACCCCACCAGCATCCTTAAGCGATTGCCATCAAGTCATTAAGACCGACTACTTCACCCTTAAACTCTAGGACTTAAGTTCACAGTCAAGACCCTGATGGAAAGACAGTCTCCTACTGAGAAATACTGCGCACGGGGCCCGGAGGCGATAACGGTGCTCGCGGAGAGCTTTATGTCGCAGGCCAGAACTCTGCTCAGCTCTGAGCCCGTGCGGCTTACAGCGGCACTGTTCTGATTGTACGCATTGACAAAAAAAAAAAAAAAAAAAGGTTAGAAATTTGGGAAGTGAAAGCAGATGGGACAGAAATGGAGAATGTGAGATGCACGTGCGAAAAGGAAGCAGGGAAACCAAGAAAGCATTTTTGTAGTATCTTTATAAAATCCTTTTGCGGCAGATATTACTGAATATCCCACTGCTGGATCAGTTATAGCTTTCATTTTCAAATTTAACATCAGTCTCCTAAAGAACAGCATTTGAAAGAGAAATACTTCTGGGAGTCATTTGATGGGGTCTCTCTAAGCAGATCCTTAATCTTCACTGTGTTATAGTATAAGGGTTTTGGGGTCTGGTTAGTCATTTTTGGAAAAAAAGGTACAAGTCTACACTTTGTTAGATTTGGTTAACATTGCTGTAGAGGCTAAATTTCTGTATCTAGGAGACTGCAAAATAACAAGCCCACTTTCTGTACAGAGAAAGCTGAAACCCACTCCAACAGCTCCAGCTTGGCTTTTTTTTTTTTTCCTTTTTTTTTTTTTTTCCTTCCAGAACTCATTCCTGAGGAACAGTTGTTTACACGCTGTGGGATGCAAGAGCCAAACATATATGTTTTTGCAGCTATAACTCCTAATGCTGACAGAGGCCAAATGCTGGTGAAATGAGTGAGGTTTTGCCTTGCTTTGCCCATGTTTGGGCTCCAGGCTCTGGTCTCCCTCCCCAGCACCGCTCCTCTCTCTCATTACACGGCTGGTCTGTAAACAAACCAGCAGCAAGCAGACAGAGCTGCTCCTTTGTATCAAAGCCAGAGAGATTTCTTTACACAAAAAGGAACAAAAATGATTTATCAGCTCAAAAGCTCCTTTTAAAGAGAAGCCCCTAAGGAGAGCAAGCCCAGATGCTTGCTTGCGCTGCGTTGGTAAGCCAATTCCTCTTCCTCCCTTCAAATTTACTTTTTTTTTTCCCTTCATGGAAGGCACTGTGTATGAACTATCGACTGCAAACAGAGATTCCTGGTTGGAAGGCAACACATCAATATGGATTTAAGTGAGCAGCAATGATATGGCACAGTTTGGTGCTTTGCCATCATTTCCCTTACAAAGAAACTGCCCTTAAAGCCAAGCAAACAACCTTCTGCTTAAATGCGTCCCAGAGGACATCCAGCTACTGAGCCCACGAGTCTTGCAGATGGGCTGGAGACAGGGAGCCTACGTTAAACTGTGCGGTTTCACAGCTCCGCGTTTAGCTTTTCCCAAGCGCGGATTCACAAAGCAGCACCGCTGCTGGGCTCCACAACCACAAGGCCAGAGGAATTGCCAGGCTGGATTAGACCAACAGCTTATCTCCTCCACAGTCCCGTATCTGACAGCAGCGAGGGCTGAGGGTTGGAAGAGCTGTGGGACAGCAGATGCTCGTCTCTGCTTAAACGAGGTGACAGGGGACATACTTGCCTTCCTTTTCTGCAAACCCCATCCTGCTATTTCCACAGCTACCTGTGTATTTCTGGTTCTGACTGAAAAGTGCCAAAACCATGCAGAAACAGCTGTTTTCAGAACATTTCTAACCAAGCTAGAAGCTGGCGGTAATCTCACAAGAAAAAAAAAAAACATATGTGATGATAAAAAGCAGGCAGACATCAGCACGTAAACACCTGACTGGGTTTTCTGATAGCTGACCCAGACTTGGGAACTTTTGAGACCCCTCTGTGCACATCACTGTGACTCACAGGTCCATGGTAGGCTGGTTTCAGATATGAGCATCTTCACTCCACCCTGCAGTTTTTTCTTCCTCTTCCCCAGCAAAACAATCAGGAGTAAACCTGGGCATGTTCTGGGTATCCCAACTCTTAACTCCCTTAGCAATAGCTTGCAAGGTGCTGACCTCTACTCTGGAGTGTACCAGCTCATGTTCTCTTCCACCAACTTTGACAAAGATATGATCATCTCTGACAGAAAGAAGGGGCAGAAGTGTGGGGGAAAGAACGTTCTCAGTTCCTATGGTGAGGTTAAATCAGAGCTTCTGTGCCTAATCTGAGAGATGACTGGTAGATTAAGACCATCAAAGGCTTTCTCAGAAGCCTCCCTTGGTGTGCAGCGATGGGGCACAGCTGCCACTTCCAGCATGTTTCAGAAGCTCTGAAAGCAGAACGTCCTGCCAAACTAGCAAATGTATTTCTTTGCTAAGCTGCAAGCTGTACTGCAGGACATCATCATGCAGAGCTAGCATAAGCACCAGAACTGCGGGGCTCTTCACCAGAGGTTTGGCAGATTTCATGTACCTTGGTTAATAAACTTGCTTTTGATTACACACAGTTGCCTCACTTAGTATGTAGCCACTTCCTGCAACCCTGCTTTAATAAATGCTATTACCTAACTAGAGTCCATTGAGAAAGATCTTTCCACTCACCCCAGTTTGCTAAATGGAAAGACTAAAAAGATGCAGTCAGAGCTGCTTCACAGGCCTCTAGCATTTTGTGAAGCAAGTCTGCATATACTCATGAGCCATTTTTCCAGCTTCTCAAATCCTTCGATAACCCTCACACCTTCCCTTTCTGGCCATAGTTTCTACATTAAATCACACACATTGATGGGGACTCTTGCTAAGGAATTCTGGATGGGATATCAAGTTTGCACACGGTGGTTGAAGTGGTCACAGAGATGTGTATGTGCTTCATTCTTCTGTCTCGTTGTAGTTATTCCAGCTTTTAGTCAGCTTTGTGGAAATTGTTCCTGCCAAAAATTCCACCACTGAATGCCAGTGACACATGAGTGTATATCTTGAGTAGCTTGTGGTCTCTTTGCCTTAGGTCCAGCATAAATTCTTCTCTCACTCTCCCATGGCTTCACAAAGGAAGGCATTTCAAAGGTCTATGGAGAACAGCTAACTGATGAAAAGAGCTTTATGCAGCTCATCTGAGGGCAGACTCCTTTCTTCTCGCTTGTTCTCCCCATTACATTTTCAGTGGTATACAACAAAGAATGCAGTCCCAGGCTGTCTCGGCAGAAAGCTGGGACTGAGGTGCAAACTGGTTATAAGCTGTAGCTTATGCTAGCAGTTAACAGGTGATAAATCTACATTCCTGGGAGCTGGAATGTAGCAGTCGCTTAGACAGTTGAAGGATGGTAGAAGTGTCTCAGAACAGATCCAAGTTGATGCCTTCAAAATTTATTCTAAAGCAGCTTGAGAAAACTCCAGTTTCATTATTACAGCCAGTAATTTGACTTCTTTCATCAAGGCGTACTTATCTTTTTGCTTTCTATCATTTTATTGTTTCCCTGAATGCTCCTACCAGAACGCTAAAGAAACCAAAACCAGGTGACGGCAGCATCCATGAGCTCTCTTTTTTTTTCTGCTGCCTGAATTTATTTCTATCAAAGCTTCCTCCTTGAGTCAAGCTTTTTTAATTCCATCTGTATTTAATTCCAGACAAATACAAACAAAAACACAAACAACAATCTTGGCTCCCTAAGGCCATCACTTTCTAAATCAGTTACAGCCAACTCCAATTAGCCACAAAGCAACATGAGCAGCTTCGTACACTCCTGTACCTTTGGGAACAAGCCAGCCCAGAAGGCCTTTCTCTCCAGACCGTCCCCCCTTTCCTCCTGAAGAGCATGCACCGTCGTTAGAGGTACAGGCTCTATGAAATAAAACACATTTGCCTTCGTTTCTGCCATCAGCAAGGGTGCACTGCGCCTCATTACCACTGTTTTGTGTCTCTGTGCTCCTACAGCTGAGGTCTACCTGTCCCTACAAGTGCTAAAGGGAAGAGCCTCCTCCCTACTCTGCCCTTGAAACAGCTTTCTTACGGCCAGGCACCTTCTGCCTCTTTGAACGGCCTCTCTAAATCGGGGGCCGGAGAAGCTGCGAGGTCACTTGCTTCGACAGAGCAAAGGGAGCAGCTTCCAGGGTTACTGGGTTTAACGCCGTCGTGAATTCACTGTCTGCAAACTGCTCTTAAGTGCGGGTGGCACCTGTTCCTTCAAGCTCTTTCTGTACGATGCCCTCTGCTCTGCAGCTGCTTTGCCGTGGCGTTCCCCACGCGCGGGGGCCGGGAGAGCGTCGCAGGCAGCCAGCACGGGCTTCAGGCTGATGGCTCCGCCAGGACCCCTGCACAAAATGTGTCAGCAGGCAGTGGGCTTCCAGTGAGCCACTGGCAAACTCAGCACTTGCTTTGACTGAGCAGACAGCTCTCCCTCCATTAGTGAGCTATTTTGGGCAATGATTTCACATGAAAATCTGTATTTTATTAATTATGCGTCTGCTTTGCTGCTGAACTCTTTAATGTGTTTCCCAGCTGTATCAATCTATGGCCGTGAAGGAAGCCATTAAATCTAAATGCCTTCAGCGTGTAACATTTCTGCTGCGATGCATTCATCGCCGGCGTCAGCACAGAGGTGAAGGGGCTCCAGCCAAAGCTGCTTTCTCCTAACCCGTGGGGAACATCTCCCATCTCCACCTAGTGGGAGGAAAGTAGGTGACACTGCGGGAACGGAGCAAAGGATGTGCCCTGACAAACCCATCAGGGCTGTAAATGATTGTGAAGCAAGGTCCATCTGGAGACGCTGCTGGGCTTCTCCATCCTTCACACCGACAGGCGAGGAATGCACGGAGCCAGCACCGACACTGCTGGGCTTCAGCTTTGCATGTTGCCAGCAGCTGTCAAAGAGATAAGATGCGAATGGGGGAGAGAATCATTTGCATTGCTGCAAATTCTTCTTACAGCCTCATTTACTAACCTTGGTGTCCTGGCTGGCTCCGCGCTGCCGGTTCCCCTATGTTGCTCCACTCCTCTCCTGTTGCACGTACGCAGTTTTTGAGCAATCGGGACAAGGATTTTCCTGATACATGCCCTTGCCTACCATGTAGGAGTGTTAGAAAAAGTGTCTGCAGGCAGGCAGGCAGATTTATTCACCTGTCCTAACTGGCAAAACTGATTGGTTTTGACGGACATGCAGGGCTGTGCAGATGAATTAATGAACAGTTTAGCATGGAAACTGGCAACGCAATGCACCTCACAGATGTTATTAGGGGAAGTTTATTTAAAGCAAATTTTATGGCTCTGGTGAATTTATTAAATCAGCAACCTAAGAAAAATCACTCCAGGTTCCTTTCCTGACAAATAAATAAATAATAGCAAAAAATAATAAAACATGCTTATAGAACAGCTCTCAAGCACAGAGAATTTTACATACAAAATTCTTTGCCACTAATGAAGTCATCTCTTGGGTAAAAACTAAAGAGGTTACTAGCACTCAAAACTGGAAAGGGTTGAAATAACACATCAAAATAAAGTCCTGCCCTTAGGTGTGCCACAAGACTTCAGGAGGTATCTGGACTTGATTTTTAAATTCTTCCCAGACCGTGCGAATGCAGCTTGGGGCAGCAATGGCTGAGTTGTCCCCCACGGCCTGACCACACTGCTGCAGGAACCGGTGGCAGCAGAATCTGAAGTGTCCAAAGAACCAAACTCATTGTCAGCTACAGGCAGATCCAATTTGCCCCAGAGGGAAACTCAGATTCGGCAGCAATCTAGCGCAATACAACCATATAAGCAGAACCTCTCCTTGCACATCTAACATGGACCAGTACCCAGTTAGTGCAGCACACACCTCTGGGGCAGGTCCTCTGCAGGTGGGCTGAGTATCAGGCCATCATGCGACCTACTTTCCCCCACCAAGAAAGTCATTTATGCAGCATTATTTAAGAGTGTCCTTGAGACAGAGCAGCTTTAATGGGCTCTACTGTCTCAGAACTGCTCTTGCTTAGATACCCACAAAGCTGTGCAAGAGAGGCACATGGCTAAAAAATGTTCTCTCTTTCAAGCAAAACAGACTTGCAGTTGGATTGCAGAGAAATTAAAGCAACAAAAGGTCTCTGAAGCCAATTGCAATGTAACTGAGAAACAGGCTCGTCACTTTGCACATCCATCTGGCAAGGACATACTTTCCATTTCAGCAAGTGCTACAATGGTGGACAGCAAAGGGAAATGTGAAAACAGCAAAGAAACAAGAAGAATGAAAACCTGCGGGACAACACTGCTACCCTGTTATGAATACTGTATGCCTATTCATATGAAAATCCATACGGCTGCTACTGTTGCATGCACTCTTCTTACACAGCATGAAATTAAAATTCCTCTTCAGTATCATATTGCCAGCACTACAGAACAACTTTAGACTAAGCTAGCAGACAATTTATCCTTTGGCTTCCTCAGATGGGCTTGTGCTGGGATTGAAAGCCAGTGGGGTGAGGGAGACGAGTCTATTGCCCATGGTAAAAAATTCTACTTCCAAAACAAATCCCAGAGAAATATTGCTGGCCTAGAGTATGACTGTTGGTGCTAATTTCACAGTGCAGTTTCACATGCATAATTCCCCCCAGGCCCCCCTGCCACTTGCTTTCTTATCTTTCCAGAACAAACTCAACATGCAGGCTAATTTCAAGGAGTGTTTCACCCAGAGTCCAGCCAAATGTCAGTAGATCTGCTGGAAATGCAAATTGAGACAATCATGCAAAAGAGGAGGGCTTATACATTGTGCAGAAGGGCAACAGAAGGCAAATAAAAGCTGACAGAAAGAGGTAGCAAGGAATGAATCTCCCATCTCAAGTTGTTAATCATTTGCACACGTGCTCGGTGGGTAAAGACAGATTTTCAAAAACATACAAGTCCCATTGATTTTCACTGCTAAATTGCCTAGGTGCCTCTGAAAACCACAGATCGCAAAGCTACTAAATCAGAATTTTGCGTTCACTTACACCATTTGCATCCATTCTGCCCAACAGAGAAGAATCCATTCTGCAACCGACAACAGACACCTCGGAGATGCAGAGAAGCAGCGTTGAGCTTCTCTGAAAGCTTTGGAAAGTGATTTCAAGAGAAGGAGAATAACCCCTAGGTGTAGGGAAAATAAGTAAGTTGTTTGCAGTGTGAACTTGAGCATCCCTGCCATGTTTCCGCTGCTCAGAACGCTATTGCCACAGCACCTCTGGCCGGGCAGGAGAGCACAGAGCCCAGTGCAAGGTGCGCAGGCTCCTGCCAACCTCTTTGCTTGTCCTACGTAACACAGCCAAGCGCCTGGGTGTTTATCTGAGCAAAATGTCCCAATCTCTCGAGGTTCGCTTATCACTAATGAGCATATTTAGCAAAGTCATTATTTGCTATGCCCAGGCAACACGCTTTGCGATGAAAAAGGCACAGATTCAAAATGACCCTGTCCTTGAACGCATACACAGTCTGACACACCAAACCCAGCCAGCCCTGCGAGCCGTGTAACTGCTCATTGCCGAATTGGTACTGGGCAGACTGGAGACGCTGGCAAGTGTCTGCATGGGTGCCCAGTCCCTCCAGTACCTTGCAGCCTGAGCGTCCCCCAGGGCCATCGGCTGCAACGGCCCAGCTTACGCGGCTGGGAACAGGGGCAAGGGAAATGCAAAGTCCAGCCTTGTGCACGTTAAAGGACGTAGCTCATTTGACTCCCGTTCGATCCAGGCGAACTCCCAGAGGAACAGAATTTGCCTGGGGTCCCAGGGAAGCTCTCGGCGCGGCTGGGGACCGCAGCTGGCGTTTCCAGCGCCCCGCGCCAGGCTCTCGCGCCTCGCGGTGCGCCCGTGCTCGGAGCCAGCGCGGGAGCGGGGCGCTGAGCGGAGCCCCCGGCGCGGGGGGACGGGCGGCTTGGCAAGGAGAGCTGGGCAGGGCGGCTGCTTCCCAACGGAGAAGCGCAGCCGTGCTGCCAGGAGCAGCGGAAGCTTCCACAGAACAGGTCTAGTCTGCACTTTTGAGGAAGTCAGGATAACTGCGGTTCTTTGATATCATCTGGGGACAAAACGAGGAAAAGGTAGCTGAGATGTGAACCTGATTAGCTACAACCCTGCCACAAAACTTTTCAGAGAATAGAAAAATCTTAAGACGGTTTGCTTATTACACATGCAGAGAAGCAGCAAGCAAGAGAAGAGGATCTGTGAGGTGCGGTAACACGATGCAGAATTAATCCCCCTAGGTTACAGCATGCCTCATAAATGGCAGATGGGACAATATCCACTGTATTATATTTTATCATGCACACTGTCAAAATATCCCCTTCAGGGAGCCTGTTCAAAGATGGTATCACAAAGCCTTTTCTGGGGAGGGAGATTTGAACTAAGCAGCAGCAAACTACCAGTATGTTCTTTGCGACACTGGTAGCTGGGAAGAGCCTTACAGCAGTGTTTGTGGCGTCGAATGGAGCGCAGCCCTCTCTAAAATAACGCTGTCCCCTACTTTTGCTCATGTCTATATGGAATATATATGCTATTTAGTTTTTATTAATAAGAATACTAAAACAAGCTAGCTGCTATGCTTCAGCATGCCCCTAAGTCCCCGAGGGACTGCAAAACACTTTGCAAAAGCATCTGCTGAGGACAGCTTTGCCAGTAAAGTGCAGTCCCTTTCAGGCAATTCAAGGCAGCGCACATGTAACACGTGCTCACCTGCAGCCCCCGCTGCTTCCTCGCTCTAGGGCTTGCGGCACTGCTAGAAAGGGCAGCGCTGAGCTGCGCAGTGGTGCTCCGGGACGGCGACGTTGGCTTCTCCATCCCCTCCGCTGCTAACCTTCAGCAGCGAAGACCAACCTCCCACGCACAAGGCTTGCAAGGCTGGCTGAGTGCTTCCGCCTCGGTAGCCTTCACTCTGTGGCCACTTTTGTAAGACACTCTGGCATTTTTGGCAGCCACCGAACTGGAAGAAAAGGGGTCCGATTATCTCCTCCACCACTTCAGTGGTGACCCAGACCAGTGACCCCTTTCCTGTCATTCTACATTTGTTCTGGATGTTTTACATATGGAAGGGGCAAAGCCTTTACTGTCGATTCAGGCTGCATCCACATGCTTCGTTCTCTGAGCCCCGTGCGGGACACAGACACCGCTTATTGCGTGGTTTCACTCCGTCCCTTGCTCAGGGCTCACCCTTCCCGCGCTGCCCAAAAGTGCCCGGCGTTCCCAGCTCCAAGAGGCGATGTGGAAGACAACAAGACAGGCAGCACCACAGTCAGGATGGAGCAGGGCCTCCAAGTGGCCCGGCTACTTATGAGCAGAGTTGCAGGGAAGGCTGGACAGTATTCATCCAGAAAGGCCTTCTTCACCTCCAGTGCCCTCGTTTTGCTTTTGCTATCTAAAACACCACCATCCTCAAAAAGCACACCATGAGTTTTTAACTACATAGCTGAGACAGAAGTTGGCATGATACATCCCAGAGCTGGGTGGAAAAGGAGACGTGAAGAGCAGTGACACCATCTCCTCCTTCCATGGAAAGAGCCCTAAATCTTTAACACCTACACAAGATACTACCTCCAGCCTCAAGGTTTCATTCTACAGAATGACACGTGGCCTTAGGTCTGTGGACTTGTCTTGAGAGTGCTGAGATGGCTACAGAATAGACACACAAATGGAAGAACAAGTCCTCAAACCAGCTTCTCCCGTCAGTACAATTTGCCCTCACTCATCCTGAGATGCATCAGCAAGGGATTTGCACACCTGGACACAAATATAAGGCCAATACTGTGCTGTTACACTCTGCTTTGGAGGGTTTGCTGGGCTCTGTCCTCAGCGAGTGCAAACCCAACCTGAATGGCAGGTGCAGCAGCAGCAGCTTTGTCACTTTAATGCAAGTGTCCCTGAGTTAGAGACATCGATCAAGGTAACTGCCCATCAATCAGATGACACTAACCTACTCTGACAAGACACTTGGGAAGATGTTCCCCATATGCCACAACAAGCCTTAATTATTTACGTCTCCGGAATTTTTTCAATTACCTCTTCTGCAGCAAGGAAAGGTGCCCCATTCTGCAGAGGGATATTAATGACATGGGGAAGGAAAACAGATAAGGAGGAGGTGAAAGGTGTCATTAGCTCAATGCACAGTGCACTCTTTTAACGAAGAAAGAGAAGTGACTTGATTGTTTGGTGGGACAAATACTAGAGCACCTTGTTTCATCTCCTGCATTGCATAGCCTCCCTGGGCGGCACCAGGAACAGCCATACCAAGCAGTATCGTTGGGACATATGTGGTTGCTGCCTGTTTCCGACTTCCCTTGCAGGGAAATGCCTTGCTGTTTGTATGTGAAGGCAGCAGGATCAAGGTTAGAAGAAATTTCTTAGGGAATCTGGTCTTCGGCCCTGCTTTGCCTGCACCCATTCAGTGGTTCCAACCACTTTCAAAAAGGCTTTTAAGCCAAAGGCTTCTTTGCTACAGATGCTGACATTGTCTCCAGGTAAAAACTACTGCATTGGGTTTTGTGTTACTTTAACTCTGAAAGCTTGAAATGGCATGCTCCCATAATCTGGGGTTAACCTTGTCTCAGGACTCGGGCTGCAGCAGAACATTTGGCTTTAGGGTAAAGCTCTCTGCAGCATCCATAAACCATCTGAATCCCCCAGAGGTCCTCAGTTCTTCCTTAGGCAGCAGAGGCTTTGCCAGCCCCTGCATGCATAAATGCACTCACCTCTAGCTGAGTCTAGCACGATCAGATTGTGTGAAATATGAAAAACAGCTATCTGGATTCCTGCGATGAAGATGGCCAGGAACGTTTTTGGAGCAGGTACCATTCTGTGGGAATCTGAAGAAACATCATTGCAGCAACAGCAGCCGGTGCCAGAGTAACGTGGGGGTCTGCGGCGCAGAGCGGATTGCAACACAAAGCCTTTGCCTGAGACGCCACTGGCTCCCGTCCAGTCCGGACTGGAGATGATGATGTTCTGACAGTGGCTTGGCAGTCTGCGTGATTTCAGGGTGGGTTCACATCACAGCAAAGCCCTTCCTGAAGTTTCAGCAGCGGATCAAGGACAGAAGCCTTGTTAGGGCCGGGAAGGGGAACCATGGCCACGACGGCTTACCAACAGCAACAGGCAAGAAGTTGAGGGATATGACCTTATAACCAGTCATCTCTGTGTGTCCTTGGGCAAGTCACTGTCCCCTTCCTTTCCAGTTGTAAACTGGACATAAAGTTAATCTTGTTTTCTATCCTACTATATGTTCTTTGGGGCTGTGTACAAAGAGCAGACAGCTACTGGCTACTGCAGTATAGATAAATAATGCACAGGTCTCTGCTGTTTTCCAGGCCAAAAGGTTGAAGAGAAGAAGGCAACAGAAGGAGTGAAAGAAAAGCTTGCACACATGCTACTTATGCTCTACTAAAAGCTGTAATCCTGACTGCATTTTACACTAAAGCGGTACTGGTCAAGCCTTGACCTTTGGTTCCAGAAGTCTGAGAACAACTGCAAGATTCATGGAGAAATCTGCAGCTTAAAATCAGGAAGGCCAATAAAAGAAAACTGAACAGGAAACATACAGGAAGCAGAGAGCAGTGCAGCTCCCAGGCTGCTACAGAGATACTTTTTCAGCAGGTCACCCGAGCTTCTCTTGCTGTTCCCAGCCTAAATAGTCGTAGTGTTATGCTCTCTTTTTCCCATTCCTCATGCTGCTGGGAAACGATTTCAGGAGCTCAGGGTCTGTTAGGCTGGAAACGGAGCCATGCAAATCAGGCACAGGTAGGAGACCTGGGGCCAAGGCTGACACAACCACAGTGCTGCTCTGCCCCAGGCAGCATTGCACCCGCTATGCAGACACTCTGAGCAGCCCCCGCGGTGGGGAGCCATCCCTCGAGGGCTCAGCACCCGCGCTCCTGCGCAGCCCGCTCCTGGACATGCTGGCCGCAGGGCACTAGCCTCTGCTGTGTGTCCATGGGGCACGTGCAGCTCGGTACAGCAACGCTGTCTTGGACGGACCAGCTCAGGCTGCTAACCTCTGTCCCAGCAAACAGAGGTGCGCAGAGCACGGGCTGGTGAAAGCGGCAGCCGCCAGGGACCTCTGCGCTCCAAAATCTCAGTGCAAGGCAAATCTAGGAACGATTTTTGAAATGCATCAATTTTCATCTGCAAGCATCTGCTACCGCTTGGGGCAGAGACTATGTAAGGACACTCTGATCAGCCCTGGACACCACCACGTCCATTCCCAGGCTTCACAGAGGCAGCAGCCAGGACACTGCTGCAGCTCGGTGGTGGCACAGGATCCTCCTGGGCGCTGCAAAGGCAGCGTGGAGACCAGGACCCACCTGCTGTCTCAGATGCTGCTGACAAAGATAGGATCCAACACCTCTTTAATAAATTCATCAAAGTATTTTTAAATTAACTCCAGCACACTTTGTATCGCCTGCGCTCCCACTCCCAGGAGCTACTGTAACAGACCTGCATTTTGTTATATAATTAAATATCAACACATGTATCCTGTGCTCAGCACAGTTTCTGTGTTTGCTCGTGTTAATTAGGATGTGAAGTAAAGTGTCTCACAGCGGAATCTTACGTGCTTCCAGACTAATTTTCCTTAAAGATTTGGACAGTCAAATCCTATCTCTCCATATTCCATCTTCCCCTCCAATTCCTTCCCCCAGAAAAGATTAAGCCTGGCATTTCATTTCACCACCTCCTGCTCAAATTAACTCCCCTTTGATGGAGCACTGAGACTCTTCACTGACATCCCCATATCACACATACCCCTCCCCTGGGTGCATCTGCATAAATCCACCCCCATTCCTCTCTCACACGCATGCACGCATCCTGCTCTGAGCCATCTCCCCAACCCTCTCAGCGAGGAACACGGAAACGCATGCACATCCACGGGCACATACACGCGTACGTGGTGTGATAGGTGCAATTTCCAGCAATTTCCCTGCCAGTCTCTCTGCAATCTCAGGTAATCTTCCCCCAGAGGGGTGGCAGACTCCGCGGGGCCTCTGCGTGGCCATAAGCAATGCAAATCACATCCCGATGTGTCTGAATAATGCAACGGGAGCAGCCGGCGAAACCCAGGAAGGTGGGGTGTCTGGGAGCTGCTCCTCGGCTCACGTTTGCGGTTACTGCGGCTCCGCGTTACGTCAGAGACGCACAAAGAGCTTCAGAAGCAGCTGGGCAAGCGAAATCATTTGTTTCGACCACCCAAACTGCCAGCTTACTGCAGGTCCCAGATTTAAAGCTGCCGGGGACCTGTCAAAAGGTGCCCTGTGGGGTTTTGCATCCAAACGGTCTCACCGGGGCTGCGAGTGACTTTCCCTTGTAACATCCGTGCTAGCACAGGAACACAGCAGCCTCCGCAGCAGAGCGGACTGTCAGGTTTGGCATTTTGTCTCCAGCCAGGGCTGCTCACTGGGTCTCAGCGGGAGGTGCACGAAGGCAAGGCAAGGCGGTGCCAGGACCCCTGGGCTGCGTCGCAGCCGGGGATGCCGCCCTGCTCCCAGCGGTCTCAAAGCCGAGGACATCGGGCTGACTTGCCCCTTCCACATCCCCTTTATCGGCGTGTGCTGGAGCGCATAGCTCTGAATGTGCAGCACCTCTTGGAGATGGAAGTACAGAAGGCTAAAACAAGGCCTGCTTTTCTCTTGAACACTACCAAACAGTAACTAGAATTCAGCATAGCAAGTCCATGCAACAGAAATATGTCCTCCTTACAACACAAAATGCAGCTATTTAATAGTCCAGTTGGCAAATTCACAAGAGCGTTAGAGCTCAGACGCCTCTCAGCCCTTGATTCAAGCTGGAGCTGAAGTTCACTGTTATCACAGACACACCTCAACGCTCCGCGTGCTCCCGGTTCTTGCACTGGACCGGACCCACACAGGTGGGATGTGGAGCAGGGCCGGCCAAGGAATTTCTCGTTCCAAACCCAGACATTCATTAGCAGCACCAACTTAGTGCTCTAGCACCGAGCAACATTGCTCTCTCTGACTGTAATCCAGAAGTACAAGCAACGGAAAAGGCAAATACAAGGAGACAAAGAAAGTAAGAGGGAGCAACCACAGACATATTTTATCAATACAACAGGACCCGAATTTGGAGAAAGTTCCCAGGGAGCACATGAAACTTCTGTAAAACTATTTTTCCAGAAAAGAAAAGAAAAGAAAAAAGGCAATCACACTCAGGCTGGTTAAGATTAAACAGAACTGTTCATTCTGGGATTTTACAGTAATCCAAACCACAGTTCCCTCATAAGCTATTACCACATTTGTAGACTGATGCATCCCAGATACTTAAGTTGCCAGAAGAACCTACAGATATTTTTCTCCCGGAACTTGTGGTCACTTCCCACCACTGTCAATATTTCATGGACAAAACTAGTAGAAATGACATAGCCAGGTAAGACTGTGATCGTTCTTGGGTAATTGCCACATGCTGGAGCAAGTATGCAGTATTTATATGCCTGGGCACATGGAAAAATGAGTGCATGTGCACCGGTGTGAGTGCAAGCACCCCTAAAGGAAGGTTATGATGATGCATGGAGAGCACTGATTTGAGAGAACAATAATCAAACATAGTGCAAGAGCTACAAACTTCAGGAATCTGAGCTATTTATCCTAGCTAAATTAGCAATCTGTTCTTTTCCAAAAGTTACTTCTTATATTTGGAAGACTATTCTGTTAAAGTGTATGAATTCATTCTTATATAAACTCCTTCTTCCCCATAATGACATTCAGATAAAAAGCTCCCATTTATTCAAAAACACATGCCCAAGAAGCCTTTCCATCTGCTTGCAGAACTTAGACTAGGGAATTGCTGGAAAATCAATGCGAGAACAAAACCTCAGCTCTGACTCCACACCCCTGCTGCTCACAGCCAAATAGAATCAAGTAGCACAAATTTTACGTTGCTTTGGGCTTCAACACACCATGTGCAATGTACCTAGGCACATGTGAAAAACATAACTGGAAGGGTATGCTGCCAGTGACATGCCAATGGCACAGGAAAAGCATTCTGGCAATGACATGCCCAGAATTTCTGTAAGAAATAAAGTGAAAGGAGCCAAGGGAGAGCTTTATATTTAAGCAGAATACATCAAAATCATGGGAAGGGCTTATTTTCTAGAACTGGTGTGAAACAGACTTTATTGCTTATAAAGGAGTAATAACCAGACCCCCAGACAAGGAAGACATGCCAAGATGCTGTCTCAGCATTATCTTGATAGCACTTTTCAAAGCCCACCAGTATAGATATGTGCCAGTCCTGGTATATAAAGCCTTTGGCTCTCTTACTTCCATAAAGATAGCGACAGGCAACAGACTGCAGGACACAAAAGCTGAATTTAACTTAAACACAGCAGGTTAAAACGATCATGACCCCGTTCCGCATGCGTTGGTTCGAATCTTGCAAGCATTCAAGAAAAACCAGACAAGAGCCCTGCAGAGAGCAGGAGATGGCAGAGGACAGAGCAGGCTCTTCCCCGATGACAGGAGCGATCCCGAAGTAGCACAGCTGCATATCTCTAACCTGCCACTCCCCAAATTCTGCATGTCAGTAAATCCCCTGCCATTACAGGGCTCCAGAGGACTCGGACTCCTCAGGCAGCTCTAGTCCCCTGGGGCATCTGCTGCATCTGGCACCAGGTCTGCCCAGCCCTTCACTGTGAGGGGTTATTTTCATACCCAAGAAATCAAGCTTGGATTTGTTCAAGGATTTTACTGCTGCTCCTTGTAGTACCTTGATTAAACTTGAGTTGGGAACTTCTTCCTGGAGATGGGCCATCTCGCAGGTACGTTCAGCTCCTCCTTGGCCCAGCTGTTGTGCCAGGAAGTTCTCACATCAGTTACCCAAGTGCTCCCCAGCACGAGGCAGGTTACTGCTCCTCCTCCTCCTGCTCTCGGTCTCTCTTTAGCACATGCTAAGGCCTGTGTCCCTCTACCATTTGCAAAAGACACATAATTCCCTCATAAAAGTGATTTATGAAGGTCTCTCTCACAGGTGAAATAGCCTTTCTCCTAATGGAGGTTTTATTTGGGATAGCGTTAATGTTTCAACCTTAGGAGAAATTTCTGGCCGTTCTGAGTGCCCTTAGCCCTTCAGTCAGTTTGCAGGGTGCCAGCCAAAGGGACGTCCTCTGGCACACCCGCGGGCAGACCTCTACCGCGTGCGCGCCAGACCCAAAGTCTAGGCAGGCGGGCTGGGGTCCGCTGAAAAGGAGGAGGCTCAGAAGCAAGCAAGGGAGGAGAGAGACAGCCAATTTTGAGGTCGCTGAGCCGCTCGAGGCCGGCAGGCAGGTGTTCGCAGCCCGACCAGGCTGCCAGGGCCGGGTCAAACGCTCTCTCCGAACATGGAGAGCTTCCCCTTATCTTCTTGCCCTATCTACAGCTCCCTCCAGGGAATATTTTTTCAGTACCTCTTTTCTTTCCCTTAGCAGAACAACACAGCCTTTATTTTCTCCTCAAATCTCAAGAGGACGTGAAAGTAACTTTAAGCAAAGGCTGACACGTCTTGAAACAATTACACCACCCATCCGGGAGGTGGGGGGAAGAGGGAGGCTTGGTAAGAGATTATTTTTAGAGATTAGGTTTAGAGTGACTGACAAACTGATATGCAACAGCATTGGCTTTAATCTGAAACAGGTTTGGGATAGAATTAAAAGAAAAGAAAAATGCAGCCACCCACCGCCAAGAGCTCCTCAGAGGAAGAAAAGCTGCAGCTTGCAATACTAACGCGTTTCGCAGTTGCCCGCCATGCTCCTTCTCCCAAAGACGTTCTCAAGCGCTCACTGCCATTTCCATCCTGAGACTGCGAATCTGCCCCCTCTTCCCAAGGACGCTATTTGGTGCTGCCGGGAGCCAGGACCACGTGCACCTGGAAGTGAAGCGAAGCATCGCTGCCCTGCAGCATCGCCCACGCGGTCCCCAGAGGGTCAGCACCAAGAGCGCGTGCCTGGCCGCTCCCATCGGCCCTGCTATAACGTGGGAGCTTCCAGCCCCCTCGGGGGTGTGAGGGTGAGTCAGGGCTCGCATTCGAGTCTTGCCCCAAGACCTCACCACCTGGCCAGCGGAGCTGCCCGTGCCTTGGAAGGGTTGCTCTGCTGCTGGAGGTACTAAGCACCCAGGAGAAGGGACGTGGTCTCGAGGGGCCGCGCGGCATTTCACAGCGCCCCTGAACCGCGGTAGCCCTGGCTAAAACCCCTGCCAAGCTGTGGTGTGCCACGCCAGCCCTCCGCAGCGCTGAGCAGAGCCTGGTCCAGCCTCCTCCGCAGAAACAGCCGAAATAACCTCGCGCCGAGCTTGCACGTATCTCCGTACACCCTTCCCACGAGTTAACGAATCTCAGCGGACCTGCCTGCTTTCTGCTACACAAACACTGGCGCAACAACCGGGCAAAAAAACCCCAACCCAAATGAGCTTCCAAGACGTTTCAGTCCAAAGCGCTGCTCAGCCTCCTTCCTCGTAGTTCTGGTTCGACACTGCGGCTCTCCTATTTTTAGAAACATTCAGCCAGGCCCCGTGCAGATGCCAGCGGCGGAGGGGATTACAATCCAGAGGCTCTGCACAGCCCTTTCTCAAAAGGGTCATATTACCCCCACGCACGAGGGAGGGCTGCTTTTTTCACATTGGCAGCTCCAGCGTAGTCTGAATGCCAATAAGTCCCTTTGAATTGAACTGAAATGATACCCGAGGGGGCCAGTTTTGCACAAAGCCCTGTCATGCTGCTGGAAAAACAGAACTACGTATTTCCAGGCCTCTTTCAGTTATAGGTCCTGCTTGCATCACCTACAGGCAGTGCTGGAGGGAAAAGGCTAACTTTTAACCCAGTAAGCTCTTTCAAACATCAAAATGTTTTCAATTATTATTAGGATTTTCAATTTTTTTTCTTACAATCCAGAAAGAAAAAAACAAAAAGGAAATCCTACAGTCCAGGACTATGCTCCACAAAATGGCCATTTTTGACACTACTCCTGCTTCCTACAAGAGCTGTGTTTTTCCCTAAAGGATGTTCCTAAACATTTGGCTCGCGGAGAACACACAAAAACTTCATACCACCGTTAGGACTGATGCACTTTGCTTCTTCCTTCGGACACGCACCGCGTTTCCACGCTACCGCCTGCCTGCGCGGAGCCGGCGCGGCTCTGAGCAGCCGAGCTGCGCACGTGCTCCTGCTCCTCGCTGCAGACATCGCTTCGTAGCTCTGCGTTTCTCCAAAGCAATCGGTGCCTCTCCAGCTGGATCCTGACTCCGAATAACCCAGAGAGCTGCGGGCTGCTTCCGTCTGCCTGTCCCCTCTTTTCTTCCCCCGACCTCTCTCCGCAACAGCTGAGCAAAGAGATCACATCACAGCCAGGGAATACGCAGCGCCGCCTCCCAGAGCATCAAAAGTACAGATTTTCCAGCACACCCAGTCTGAGGCACCCAAGGATCAACTGGTTCAAGACCAATTAGCTTATGACATGCAACACAGCCCAAGTCCAGCAGAGCACAGTTGCACATTGCAGAACTCGGCCGCTGGGAGGGCTGGAACAAGACCAGTGGCCCAATGGTTTCATGAGCTTCAACACTTGCCCGTGCCTGAATTATGCCAATAAAAACACTAACAGATGAACAGGCATAGACCAGCTGCATGAGAAGCTTGGGGTAAAGGCTAGGGGAATTAAATTAATCCCTTCATTATCAATCTGACCCCTGGAAAAATCTGAAGGAATGGCTATGAGGGTTCACTGTGGAGCATTAAAGCCAAGAAGATCAGCTAACACAGCATCTGCCAGCCCAGACGGGTTCCACTCTAATCTCCATCATTCCAGCTGGGACTGGAGTCACTCAAGGCTGCTGGAAATCAGGCATTCATACTGATGAGACCATGCCGTGCCGTGCTAGGAGCCATTCAGAGCAGAGTCATCCCGAGAAGACTGAGGCTGCAAAGGAAAAGCGCCCTGGAAAGGCTGGCACACTCCTCTGCTAAAGCCTCCCAATCCCCCAGACCGAATCTGCCAAGTCCCAGATCTAACACACAGCTTTGCCTTCCCCATCCAGGTGCTCTTTTAAGCCAAGGATGGCTCAGCACTAAGAGCAGCTGCCTTAGTTCATCCTTCAACAGAGATTTTTAACAAAGATCTTGAGAAGGTAAATAAAATAAAAAAAAATAAACCTGAAGAGCCACAGCTCTAACACACAAGATCCTCAGTGCTCTCTTTGTGGAGTTTGAAGAGCAGCGCGCGGAGCAGAGGAGGCCGCAGGCAGGTGAATGCGAAGGGTCTGATCATCTCTGATCTGGGGAGGGAACAGCCAGTACGCTGAGGCCAGATGCCACACGGCAGAATAAAACCAACCACACAGTGTGGAGACTTTTCTACTCCTGCAGCCCAGACCCCTCTGCTGAACTGCCTGCCAGGCATCTTCCAGGCCCCTCTGGGGCAGGACGGCTGTTGCAAGCAGATACTTGTGGGAAGTTTGGGGGGGGAGGATGGAAGAAAGAAAAAGGGGGGAAGAAAAAAACCCTTCTCCTTCCTGGGATTAGTATCTCAGATGATTTCTTTTTTTGCAGAAAGACACCTGGGGAGCTAAGGGGCTAGAGCACCAGGCTCCAGCCCTTCTCTCCGTCCCCGCAGCAGGAGCAGCCCAGCGCGCAGGCTGCAGCGGGCAGCACACCGGCGGCGGAGGGGCACCACCAGCTCGGCGGGCTGCTGCAGGCTATTACCATCCACAGCACAGAAAAGGCAGCCAAAAGCAGGTTTATCTGCCGGATAATAAAGGCAAAGATTCTCAAAAGAGACAAGTTTCAAGCCAAATTGTGAGGCTCCTTCACTTCCCTTTTAATCCCTCTCAAACCCGTCAGTATTATAGCTGCGTGTACGTGTATGGGGGCGGGAGGAGACTCTTTGCCCAAAAGGCAAAAGAGCAGAAGCCTTCTGAAACCCCCTATCCCCGCCAAATACCGCAGAGGTGTCTCAGACACAAAGAGGAGATTAAAGGCCGAGAGGCCGGAGCACCGAGCCAGGCGAGGAGCCTGCTGGAAAAGATCAGGAAGAGACCATTGGAAATATTTTGGACGCCTGACAAGGAGATGCAGAGACCATCTGGGCGAGGGGAGGCAAGGGCAGGGTGCCAAGGGAGAGCCATGGGAAAGCACAGGGAAAAGAGCACCTTGCTCGGCGGAGCAGCCGGGGCTGTGCGGGGGAAGGCTGCTCCTGCCAACCGCTCCTTCGGGAGCACCTCCCTCCCTCCTCTTCCTCTCATAAAGAAAAGCAGGCAACAAGTTGGGGCTCAGTGGGAGAGAGGTGGTGGCTCCCAGCGTTCCTGGCATGGGGCGGCGTTGCAGCGGAGGACCTGGCTCGTTGCACAAGCCAAGGAAGGTTTCCAATGGGGAGAGCAGGCTTGCTCCCAGGTGACAGCAGCTGGCCTCCCCTCTCAAATGCTCTATCCTTGCCTCAAATTAACAGTATTATTTCCCTCCTGTTAAAAGCAGCTAATGAGCCATGACTCCCTGGCTCAGGCACAGAACATGTTTTCCCATGACATGTTCTTGTGAACCCCAAAAGGAACAGCTAAAACATGGCATTCCCCGCGTGCAGGTGCAACGCCGCAGGTCAGCAGCCGCGTGCGGGTGAAGGCTCACGGCAGCCGCTCGGCGAACACGGCTCGTGAGCCTGGCTCGGGGCTCCGGGTCTCCCGCCAGCACCAGCACCAGGGCTCAGTCCTGCTGCTTGAGATACGAGGTGCATGCTCCTTGCGGTAGTCCACAAAACTGCCACCTGATCCTCCTTCCAGCTGGCTCTAACTGCACCTACCAGGACACAGGCACTTACTAAAGGAGCATAAAAGGTGAAAAGCAGCATTATTCTAATACGGTTTTACTCTTCTCTTACTCTTTCCCCCTGGAAGGGCAAGCGCAGTACAGAGAGCGGCTGTTCTGCATCGATACACCATGACCTCCAGCAACTCTCCTCACCTCCTGAAAGCTTCATTTCATCATCTGTGACAAGGGGACAGCAAGGCTTTACCTTCCCCCAAACAAATTGCGACGTGCTGATAAGAATAGCTGCACCGGCCAGAAGCTCGGAAACCAGCCACCGCTCACCACAGGGCCCAGCTGGTCTTTCACTCACCGGCTCAAGGCCATCAGAGATGGCAGGGCTGGTGCCATCCCCATGCGGGGAAGGGGAACAGGACCCAGTGACTCATTTTTCACAGGGCACTCAGCACCCTTTAGGTGTTAATAACTTTTGGCAACTACTGACCTGGGTCACATTCAAACCAGTAACCCAAAACAGAGGGGTTTTGCTTTCCCCATCAGGAGCCCCTCGAGCCATCCTGCACTGCTGTGCTTTGGAAAAACGGAGCTTAGGAAGGAAAGCCAAGCAGGTCCTTAACTCCGGCACAGGGGTAACCCTATCAACAGACACTGCAGATAAAGGCTGCTTCTTCCCCGGGAGGAATCAAAGCTTCGTTGATACGTGAATTATGAATGAAACCTTAAGCTTTTAAACTTTTAACCTGTGCATTTCTACAAAAGTCTTAATTCAGTCAGAGACACAGCAGAGAAGCACAATGGGTCCGTGGAAGGCACCGCGTTTCCTGGGCTTCTAAGATACACCCGTCTTTAAGATGAGTATTTCATTTACTGAGCCATTCTCAGGGGAGGAAGGAATTTCTGATCCACATTGACTGGACACTGAAATCCGTGTTAAAACCAGACTCTGGGCTCCAACTCCCATTTAAGCTGTCCCTCCGTCGTAACTCCAGCTACGGTTGATTCCTTGGCAGTGCCTGTGCCCGGGGCTTCCAGATCCCTTCTCTCTGTTCACCCATGCCAAGGCCAGAAGAAAGCCCCTGGGAAGGCAGCGAAGCAGTAACAGTGACGCGGGGAGACAGAGATCAAGCCACCTCACGCCAGTGCGGCCAGGTCAGGGAGGGTAATGCTCGTTAGAAGAGTAAACTATATAACGAATGGGGTGGGGGATGCCTTGCTTGGAGCCTGATATGATACTCTGAAACCTTAAATCCCTAGGTCATCAGTTCAAATCCCTTCCAGCCTCTACTCGACTGGAATTCACCATCAAAAATCTCCTTGCTGACCAGGGCTGAACAAGAGTTTGTTTATTCTCTAGACAACTGCGGGCACATTGCTGCTCTCAGCAGCAGCGCTGGCACAAGCCTGGGATCTGAGTGGAGCCAGGAACAAAACGACCAGCAGAGACTCAAGTTTCTGCTGTCCTACAACTTTGCCATCTCCAGCACAAGGCTCTGGCAAACTGTCAGGGCAGAAAGACTGTGCCAAACCCAAACCGCACACGCGCAGGGTAGGGAGGAAACAGGAGAGCAGTAGAGGCTTCAAGGCACTGCCTAGCAGGAGGGATCATCTCGAAAGGAAAGAGCTACCGGTGGCCACAGTGTCCCTCCAGCAGTAACTAGCCCTTGACAACATTACCTACATATAGGTAAATAGGCATGTTCGAATTTGAAACTTTCCACACTTCAGAGCTTCACGTTTGCCGTGGAGCCGGGGCGAGAGCGGGGAGGCCAAGCGCGGTCTCGCCCGACGCCGCTTCGGCTGCGGGGGGAGAGCTGCGGTTTTTCTCAGACACACCAGCAAAAAAACGCTTATTTTCCTGAGTCTGAAATATCCGCCTCTGTCTTAGTCATAACATGAACTCGGGGGTTTACTAGAGGGAATAGGAAAGAAAAATTAAAAGCTACAAAGCTTTCAAGCAGGGCAAACAGGGAACAGCTAACACAACCCCTGACTCTTGCTCCATCTCTGTCTTGCGTTAAACCTTTCAGCACGTTTTAAGGAAAACAGCCCTGGGCCCCTGCTGCCGCCGGGGACAAGGCTGACAGGTGCCGGGGCTCCAGCCCAGCCAGGCTTCGGGGGCTCGGCCGGCCGGCCGGGACCTGCACGAGCTGCACCACCGAGCAGGGAGGTTCCAGGAGCAGAGCGCTGGCCGCCAGCTGCCCGCCTGCAAGCTGCTCCGCACGGCTCGGTGGGAACGCCCTGGGGTTTTGCCTCCTTTCTGACCCACCTGGTCACAGCAACGGGATGAGATGTTGGCTTGGGCAGCCCCCCGCCCTGCGTTCATGGAGGAAGGACAGGAGGATGCTCCAGCTCCTCTCCCCTTGTCTTCTTCCACCACGGGCTGCTTCTCTCCTAGGAGAAGACGTGGAAGAAGGAATGGGGAGCGGACCTGCAGGTGTTTCAGCCCCACTGGCACCTTCTCCATGTCATCTGCACACGTAGAGCCCTGGCTGCTCACGGGGCCCCATCCTGAGGAGCTCTGCAGCACTCGGACGAGGGAAGCAGCAGCTAAAGCACGACAGAATCGTGTTCAGCAGGGAGGCTTGGGCGGCTTGCTCGGAGCAGATCACGCTTCTCTGCGGTCAGATACAGAAATGTCACAGCCCATCGAGAGGGAGCCACATCCTGCTTCCCCGGCACTAATTGCTCAAGAAGCTTGAAAGCCCGAACTGCCAGGAACCAGGACATGAAAAGCCAAACGCCATCAGCAAGCACCCAAAGTTCAGCCTGCCTCGTGCTATCAGAGCCACTGCCCGCACCGGCAGCGGCCCGTAATGCTTTTTGCCACTTCCCTGAAGGGCAGACCGCTTGGCAGGGCAGCGACAGCGAGCACAGGGTGGTGACGATTACATACAAGAGCTCAGCTGCTCCTTTGTATTTTACATTGCAGGACACTAAATGCACTGGCAAGCATTAAAAAAATCAACGCGGCGTGATGGAGCGTTCCCAGCATCACCCGCTGCCTGCGCAGCCGCGGTCCCGCTCCCGGCGCCCCGCGGCGCTCCCAGGCATCGCTCCACTTTCGGTTTACTCCCCCCTCATCCCGCCCCCCAGTACACAGGCAAGCCCATAGGACCGCTGCTTACCCTCCTGCCCCAGGGCATCCACAGTCACTCTGAGCTTCAGGGGTCGCGAGGAAGAAATGCAGCAGGGCCGCAGGCGAGAGAAGCGGAGGAAGGAGGAATTTCACCTCCCTCCAGCCTTTTGCTGGGCAAAGTCCTGCCACCAGCTCAGATGCACAGAGTTTGGCCAGGAGGTTGCAGATCCAAAAGGAGGGTCTGCACAGCAGCGTGAAGAGCTTCCGATCAGTACTGCGGTGCTGGGACCTGCCCACCGCTCTCCTGGGACCCCCAACCCCCAAGGGAGCCTCGCTCACACTGCCTCTTTGCACGCAGGGTCTCAAGTGAATAAATATAACATCTCACATTATTTATGTCAGCACTTATGCCCTCAAAGCTAGCTTTTTTTTTTTTTTTTTTTTCCAAATCTACGTTATCACATAGACTTACTATCAGCCAGAGATCTTCATTAGCACTTTTCAAAATTGCTTCTCCTACTGCCTAAGGAGGCAGAACCAAAGTCAGTCATTTGGGGAGACCTTGAAAGGATTCCTTTCTGCTCGGGGATTTCTTCTCCTGTTCAAAGAGGAAGAATAACTCCTATCCACAGGAGCCAACGAATGCACTGAGCATCCCAACCAAATTGCAAAATGGCTTAAAAAAGAGCAGGGAGCGAAGAACAAACCCAGAACTGTAACTCCCCTCTCTGGAGCAGGGGGAACACAGAGCCCATTCCAAGACAATTTGCAGAAGAACCGTGCACACGCACGTGTCCCGGAGCGACTGCCAGCGCAATTGCGTCCAGGAGAGAGGGCAGCCCCGTTCCAGGAGAAGGTGGAGATCGCAGGGGCTGAGGAAGTGCAGCTGCAATAGGGGAATATGCTGTGAGAGCAAAAAAAAAACGCCGTTCTCATGTAAATGTCCCTAATAATAAAAGAGTGAATGAAGAAAGCAATACATACAAACAAGAAATGCTACATTTGTGCTAGAGAAGCAGAAATGATTCTAAAGAGAGAGCTTTATCAACATTTTCCAGACGGCATCAGCTGTTCTTTAATGCTCCTAGAGGAATAACACATTGATCGCACTGAACCTTGGCTACTTGGTGCCTCTGATCACAGGTTTCCGAACAATCCCAGTCTGGAGGCAGCACACTTGGAAAAAAATTAAGCTTGTTTGTTTTCTCAAACAAATATTGAGCCACTGCTCTCACAGCCCATAACTGGCATTTTGTGTTATTTGCCCTGTTTCTCCGCACAGAGCTTCTGCAGATGTTCCTGTCCCATTTCCAGGAAAATCTGGAATCTGAATCTGCGCTGGCATCAGCCTAACAGCAGCGAAACCCCCTCCGCTGTAACAGGGTTTCTCCTGCTTCAGGTTGCGTTTTGCCTAAGCTCCCATCGTACGCGGAGAGCTGCGGAGCGGCAGGGCCGTAGCGAGACGGGCTCGGCCACGGCGCGGCCCAGGCAGCTCCCCGCGCTGCGAGGGAAGCGGAGACGGCAGGGACAGCCCTCCTGGAAACCCTCCCTCACGGTCACCGCCGCGCGCGCCGGGAGCGGGCGCTTCTTCACCGGGGGGAGGAGGAGAAAAATGCAACGCGGAGCCCCGACTGCAAAAACGCCCCCGGGGCTGCACCTGCGCCCGGCGCTGCTCTCTGCACCCGTCCGCCCACCGCCGGGCGCGCAGGGGCCCTCGAGGAGCTGTGCCCCGGGCCCCGCTCGACGCCGACCTGCCCCGCGCTCAAAGCCGGGGCGCCAGGCGCTCCTCCCCGCGCGGTTCCCCACCTTGGCAGCACCAAGTAACGAGCGCCTTTCCCCCCGCTCGGAAAGGTGACAAAAGCGCGGATTTGCCCTCGCTAACGAAGCGACAGCCGGCAGCCGGCTTCCAGCTTCGCAAAGCACCTTCCCACCTTCCGCGGACTCCGCTGACGCTTCCAAGAGCATTCCCAGACTTTGCCAACATATTTGCACACAGACAAGTTGACTGCTACCAACTATTATCAATAATGTTGTCAATATTGAATACTTCGCCCGTATTAGTTACGTGGGAACCTTCCTCTTCTGATGGTGCTACAATCATTTAAGCTGTACAGATGTTCTAAAGGTCATCGCTTCCCTAGTACAGGGACAAGAAAATCCAGTCCAGACTGGGCTAAAAATAAGTCCAAACTTAAAGTCTTTAGAGTTTATACCCAGTAATTCCCTGGCCGTGTTCCTAAGCAACTTTCCAGAGGGAGAAAGGGAGCCCAGGAGTCCTCAAGACCTTCCCTTCACTGCATCATCCCACTTGTCCAACCCAATAAACAGTGGAGAAATGGGAAAAGCCATTTGGTGTACCTTGATTAAACGTCCTACTAGTTCAATGGAAAAAGTGCTGGAAGCACGTGGTGAGCTGTGGCAGAGCTGGGCAGGGGTAAGCCAAGGGAATTTCTACTTCAGCTTTTAATTAATAAGCGCAAGCTGCATCGACAAATCTCCAGATCTCCAGCAGAAAGCAACAACGCTGCAAGAAATCCTCTAACGGCTCCGCAGAGAAACAGGGTCACAGACGAAGCACCGGGACGACGCGGCGCTCGGGAAGCTGGGCCGCGCCGGCGTCGTTCGAGCCGGGTGCCCGGAGCCACGAGGAGCCCCGCGCAGCAGAGCGACCCTCCGCCCCGGTGCGCTGCCTGGAAGCCTTTGCCCGACAGGCAGCAGCTGGGAATATCTCAGGCTCCTCTCTGCAGGAGGCGCGGGCTCCCCCAGCAAGCAGCCACGTCCAACCCCCACGAGATTATAGGAAACTTATTTATTTTTCTGTTTTGGTGGAGATGAATAGAGTCTTTGTAACGGTTCCACAAGTGGAGTTAAAGGGATAAAAGGACAGATCAAGAGCCTGAAATCATGCAGCTCGGTAGAGCTGTCTCACATCTGTGTTAGGACTCGAGTTTTCCTTGGAGTTAATGGGTGTCATTTGCACAGGAAGAAATTCTAATGCAGTTTCTTCGACTGCCAGGCTGAGGACATGGCTGAGCCACCGGCTGGTGGGATTTTCAGGTACACCGCGACTCCAAAGTCCTGCAGCTTGCCCTGGAGAGAGGTGAATCCACACGCACGCACCAAGAGCGGGGGAACAGCATGATGCCTTTTGCTCATTATTATTGTACAACCCCAAACAGCAACGTGCATCCATTTAACTTGTCCCTTAATTGATGTTCCCTCCTCTCTCCACCAAGTTAAGCAAAATTTGTTAATACTTCAGGTGCTGGGGGAGGACAGGGGGATGAAGGACAATGACAAAATCTTGCAAGCCACAGCTGTCCCCAAACCTTCCCAGCTCTCTTCCCACCATTCCCCATCACTATTGCGCTGCAACCTGTCACGACGTCAATAAAGCGAGCCTGGGTGAGTACCCAGCTCAAGTACCAGTCTGGACAGTGCAGGAGGTCGGAAGCAGCAGATCCCTCCCAAGGGCTATAACAATTTCAAGTGCCAAATGCAACACAGGGATCCTGAATTGCAGCATCTTTGGTTCAGTCTGCTTTCCTCTTGCTTCAAAACTCTGCAGCGTGATTTATTTATTTTATATTTATTGTTTTATTCCAACTCTGCCATTTACTAATTCAAGCATATAGCACCAGGCTAGCCCCTTCGCCTCTGCAGGCCTGCTTGCATTTATGGTACAAAGTCTCTCAGAGTAGGAAGCTTTGAGAGCATCACGCAAAAAGCATCAGAGAAACTCAGAAATTGAGAGCAAGCAAACAGGACGCTTTGTTTTTCCACTAATAAGCCACTGGCTGCAGGATGACTAGCAAAAGCAAACATCGCATTAGTCAGCCAAATGTTAACTCAGAGCTGCTAGCCTCAAACGCTCACTAGTCGCTCCGGAAGGCGAGAGCTCCCAGCGGGAGGCACATCCGTGTTTATCCGAAGACCCTCCTTTGCCCGAGCGCCTCTGCCCCGCACCCTTCTGTCTTCGCGTTAGGCAGCCCAGGGGACTGACTCTTGCTGCCTCCGACTCACGCGGTCCCCAGACTGGCATCCTCTCCGAGCAGCAAATGCAAATCAACTTCCGAGAGAGTGGCAACGACCAGCTTCCAGGCCCCGCTGCTTTTGATGAGCTGACGAGAGGGAGGCAAAGACGAACAAGGGCCGCGTAGAGCCACGCGGAGCCTGGTGCTGCCTGGCGCCCGCGCTGTACGGGACGCTCAGGCTGCCTTGCGTAAGGCCTGAGGCAGGTTTATGAGATTAAAGCCCAGCACACAATAAATAATTTAGCAGCTTACCACAAAAAAAAAAAAAAAAAAAACCACACTGCATAACAGCTAGGCTGTATGATGTGTACATTCATTTTAAATGTACATCGCTTTCATCTACATGTATCTATTTGATACAAAGACATGAAACCAAACAAGAGAAAGAAAAGGAATAACAGGG